>NC_083841.1:8776453-9376453 GCF_015708825.2 Lethenteron reissneri | reverse complement strand
AAGGGTGGAAGTTAGACCCAGGGGTAGGGCGGACGGAGTCTAGAAGGGAACTAGTGCTAGCATTTGGAGTGCCTGCTTTACCCCGTCGGCCAATGTTGGATGATCCCTCGGCCGGCGCAGTGGGAAGAGCCCGGGAAGCTAGTTGTGCGAGGGAGCCTAGGACCCCTACCCCTGGAGAGAAGTATATTATCCTTTAGCCCGTAATTGGCGTAAGCCCCTAATAAACCCTTGGCGTAAGCCCATAATAAACCCCTGGCATAAGCCCCTAAAAAAGATCTGCCTCCGAGTCGACTTTGCACCACAACAACTAGTGTTGGAAGTGACTTCAGTGCTTGCCGCCATGTCCAAGTCTGGCGCGAGAAGAAGAATCCCGCCTGCGGTGCATTCCGACGACGAAGACAGCGCGGAGGAGGGTCCTGCGGTGATCCCGGAGACCAGGGCCCCGGAGATGCGCCCCGTGGAGCCAGGCCGGCCGGAGCAGGAGGAGACAGCGGCTAGGGGAGCTGATGCGCCGCCGCCGGACACGTGGCGGGCCCTCTCAGGGCAGCTGGAGCTGCTCCTACGGACGATGGCACAGCTCGCCGTCACGGTGGCCGAGGTGGGAGAGCGTGTGCGCGTTCCCGACACATTTTTGGAGCGGGAGCGGTGGATTCCTGCCATTTCGGCTCCCGCCTCTTTTGAATTTGGCGCCAACTCCCCAACGGACGCGCCGCAGGAGTTGAACGCCATTTTTAATGCGCCGCCGCCATCGGGCGTCATTTTAGGTATGAAGCCGCGACCGGGTGCCATTTTGGACGTGACGCCGCAAACCGCTGTCATTGCCGCCGTCATGGCCGTCGCCATGGTCGCCGACGCTCCGCACACCGCCGCCGGTGCCGCTATGGCTCCACTCCCCGCCGCGACTCTGGGTTCCGCTGCGGTTGCCGCCACGGCTCCGCACCCCACCGCGGCTTGCCAGCTGGGGGCCGGGGCTGAGGCGGCTCGGCAACCCGGCATCGCTGCTGCGGCCTTGGAGATGCCATCGGGGGGGCCGCAGGTGCGTCCTCGCCATACGTATTGTCGGGTGACCGGCGGCTGACCCGGTTACCTCCGGTCGCGCCGTTCATCGCGAAGGGGGGCGACTGGCTGGCCTTTCAAGACCGCTTCGATGCGGCGTACGAGTCGGTGAGTTGGCCGATGGAAGAGGCGCTGCGGGCCCTTCCGACATGCCTGGACGAGAGGGCGCTACAGGCGTTCAAGGCTATCCCGCCGGCTGACAGAGCATCGCTCCCAGCGGTGTACCAACAGATGACCGCCGTGTTTGAGCCACCGTCCTAGCGCATGCTTGAAGTTTTCCATACGGTGGCGGGAGTCGCCACTTGCCTACCGCTGCTCCCTCCTGGCGCTGGCTCAGGCCACATATCCTTGCGGGCAAGGCATTGGACTTGCTGGCCCTCGAACGACTGCTCTCAATTGCGCGGGAGCTCGGTATCGCATTATCTAAAGCCGAGGAGGGTCAGATAACATCATAAAAGTGGTCCAGAACATTCAGGCACACCTCGCGCTGCGACAGCCGCCCGGGGTGGCGGCATGCACGGGGGTCCCAGTGCCTGCGGAGGCGGCCGCCTCTCAGGAGGAGGACACCCTCGCGGCCCTGGCGGTGCCCGACCGCCGTGGGAGGAGTGCCGGAGGGCGCCGGCCGGAGCAGCGGTGGCGGGCAGAACCTCCTCGCCCGCAGGCTCTGAGCCGGTCTCCTGCTTCCGCTGTGGTCAGCGGGGCCACATCGAGTGGGGCTGCCGCAACGCTCCCGGGGCCTTCGCCAAGGCCTCTCCTCCTTCCACCGGCTCCTCGTCAGGAGCAGCTTCGGGGCCCCAGGGCGAGTCGCGACGCATCAATCACACAGCCGCTCCCCTCACCTCACACATCTAGCGGGGGGTTAGGGTCCATCCTCACAGCTATCATCTCTGGGGGGGTCAGGCTCAGCCCCTGTACATCCATGGCCATCGGCCGTGTGGCCCACGTGGACCCGCCAGTGGGATGCGCTCGCGCATAGCGTTGTGGCGGCCGCTGCCGGGTCCTTGGCGGGGTACGTACAAGGGGTCGATGTGCGAATCTTGGTGGACACGGGTGCGTCCGCAACTTTTATTTCAGAATGCATTTTTCTGTTGATGCCACGCAGCGTTGGCCAAAATGCCCGTTCGAATCCTTTTGGACCAAGGGTGTGTAGAGATGCCGTTGGGGGGGGGGTCTGTTGCACTTTCTGCAATCTCCCACTGTGCTGTCCCCCCTTGCCGCCAGTGTGCGGGCCTTGACTAAGGTGTCTGTGACTGTTCCACCGGGGTCACAAGTCCTACTACCCCTCAGGCTGCGCAGACCATTGAAATTAGATTCCCCTGAGGCAGGTATCCTCTTGTGTCCCTCCAATTACTTTTCAAGGACGGACAGGTTGGTAGGCGCATTGACGGCCGTGTCGGAGGGCCAGGACCCCTTTTTACAGGCTCTAAATTCGGGGCCCTCGCCGATCGTCGTTCCGGCCGGTGCCGTTTTAGCACACGCCACCCCAGGCCCTCCTCCCAATGACGCTAGGCTGATTGGAGGAGTTGTGGCAGGTGTGCTGCACAAGGAGAGGACCGACACATCGTGGATCGCTGAGTTGTGTAACAAGAATGCCTCGTTATCCTCCGAGGAGCATCAGCGGCTCCGCAAACTCATCGTGAGGTTCACCGATGTGTTTAATCAGAGTAAATTCGATCTCGGTCGCACCACTCTTCTGGAACATCACATAGATATGGGCAACTCGGCCCCTATTAGGCTAAATTTGCACCGCTTTAGCCCAGCGGAAAAGGATCATGTCCGCTCCGTAGTTGACGAGATGTTGGCAGTGGACATTATCTCCCCATCCACTAGCCCTTGGGGTGCCCCCATTGTGCTAGTCAAGAAACGAGACGGGAGTCTCCGTTTCTGCGTCGACTTCCATAAATTAAACAAGATCTCGGTGGCTGATGCATATCCATTGCCTCACATGAATGATTCCCTGGATGCTCTCTCGGGTGCGCGGTTCTTTTCGACCCTAGACTTGCTCTCAGGCTTCTGGCAATTGCCACTGGACGAGGCCTCGAGACCCAAGACAGCGTTCCGCACACCCCAGGGGCTGTTCCAATTAAATCGGCTTCCTATGGGTCTCCATTCAGCTCCGGCCACCTTCCAGCATCTCATGGAGTTGCTATTGGCGGGGCTGCAGTGGTAATCTTGTTTAATCTACTTGGACGATGTTATTTTTTTCGGCCGTACGTTTGGTCTGCGACCTCCTTGGCACAAAGAATATCCACACCTCACCCTACCACCCCCAGTCCGACAGCACGTCCCCTAAATTGCATCGCCCTTGGCAGGGCCCTGTCGAGGTCGTAGAGGTTTGCCGATGGCAATGTATCCATATTCGGTTGGGTCACCGCCACTGGATAGTGCACCCGTCTCGCCTCAAGCGGGTTGTACCGCCTGGCCTCACTGATTCATCCCCACTTCTGGGGCAGCCGGCGATTGATACATCCCACAAGCCGGGCCGCACAGATCGTGATGGTGTGAGCGACGCCCTGCCTGTGTGTACGCCTTCAGAGCACCCGCCAGTAACACCTTCAGCGACGCCTCGTCCGGCGGATGTACCGGCGACAGACCTGTTGCCTGCCAGTAAAGGCAGGTGACCGACGCCTGGGGAAGCGGGCCGGTGGCACACACACGCTCGAGGGGTGTGCGAATCCGGTGATGGCCAGTGGGGCCGTTTTCCTCAGCCTCCTGTCTTCATCGCCCACTTTACGCTGTTCCATGTGATGAAGGCCTTCCAAGGGGCCGTTTTCATCGGCCTCCAGCCTTCATCACCACTTATACGTTGTTCCGTGTGATGGTGGTCTCCAAACTTTGCCTTGTACCGTTATCTTTCTATCCGGGTTATTGGGCTTCGCTTTCGTAATTGTTACAGCCGGGTCGGCTGATTTTTTTTCACGGGGGAGGGGGGGGAATGTAGAGGAGTAGTTGGGGACATTACGTCACGCTCACCTTCCGGTGCGATGTCACAGGATGTGACGTCATGCGGAACTTCCGGTGTAATGACGTCACGGGAAGTGACGTCATGCACAGGGGTGGGGCGACGACGTTATGTCTCCCTGTGGTACTTAAGCGGGAGCCCGTGACGTGAGCGGGGTCGTCGCAGGAGCCCGGGAACGTGAAGGGTGGAAGTTAGACCCAGGGGTGGGGCAGACGGAGTCTAGAAGGGAACGAGCGCTAGCATGAGGAGTGGCTGCTTTAACCGGCCGGCTGATGTTGGATGATCCCTCGGTCGGCGCAGTGGGAAGAGCTCGGGAAGCTAGTTGTGCTAGGGAGCCCAGAACCCTACCCCTGGGGAGAAGTATATTATCCTTTAGCTCGTAATTGGCGTAAGCCCCTAATAAATCCTTGGCGTAAGCCCCTAATAAACCCCTGGCGTAAGCCCCTAAGATCTGCCTCCGAGTCGTCTTTGCACCACAACACTATCACTGTGAGACTGTCTTCCTCTAAACCCAATACACGGTGGAAATAAAATAATATATATAGTCATAGCCTACATATTATTGTATACGGGTTAAAAACATCCGTAGCTATTTCAGTAAAAGTCGGGAGGAAGGAGGGGGCCCACAGTCGGATCTTGCATAGCCCCCCGGCCCCCCGTTGATATAGGTAGCTGCGTCGCTGGCTCCACCATGTACATGAACACACGGCACGCACACTCTTTGAGCTGACGAAGTGTTTTTATTTATCACTTATGCCACAACTTGAATTTTTGTTTTCACATAAGCACAGGACTCTCCCAAGATGTCACAATATTGCTTCGATATATATTCTTTCAGTTTCCACACAGGTTCAGTGAAATTATGTGATCTTCAAAAATTGTGTTGTGACGGGAGTGTTGGGTTTTTTTCATTTGCAAAGAGCACGTTTATATTGGTATATAAATAAAATCGATTCACGTTTTTCCTAAAACCACAACCGATTCCCCAGCCAAATAAATGAAAGATACCATGATCCTCCCCAGTGTGAGCTGACGCCTTGGTTTGAAGAACGCATCTCAGACTCGGGGCACAATTTCCCACGTTGGCGCAGCGTTTGTCCGTCATAAACGAGATGGACATTCACACGCAGAGGGTACGTGCCTCCTTCAACACGCCTGTCAATTCACGTAAACAAATCAAGTATATTTTTGGACGTATCCCAACAGCCACACGGGCCTTCTGGGAGGGCATCATTTCAGCAGGGTTGGTTCAATTCATGCAAAACGTTGCACCAGTTCTGACATTTAGTCGTGTCTCATTAGCAGTCAGGCTCGCTTGAACCAATAATGGTGAACTGACAGATTCTTTGTTTATAGCAAAGGACACACTCTTGTTAGATATGGGTCCTAGTTCAACACAAAATAATCATTAGCATCACTATAGTGAATATAAGAAAACACATTTGATTTTCAGCTGCTTGTAATTTGTGGAAATGTGAATGCTTCCTGCAGGTGGCATTTTTACCCGTTCCATTGCATTCTCCCTCGGGCGAGGGGAGTGAATTTGATAAACAAATGGAAAACACTTTTCCAGCTCAAGTGACGTTATTGCTCACCGGTATTGACTCAACAGACCCCCCAAAACACAAGCCACGACGCTTTACAGGCAGCTTGTGCGTGAAACTGCGCAGAGTGCTGCACGAGGCATCGAGACAGCGGCGCTGATGATGGCGTCACACGAGACTACACTCTGAGGAAGACGAGGAGGATATTCACGCACGCACGAACAACGCCATGGACCAGCAGTGGCCGGGTTTGACACCTACAACTGTTATCGGTCGACTAACATTAGGCTCAGGCCAGCCTCATTCACACACGCACGCAAACTAGCAGATGCGCATTAAAGAAGTTCAGTTTTCCCTTCCCGTGCCAATCCTTTTTTTTTAAGATATACAAAAAATATAACAATGTCAGATTTTACCACTGCGCTGCTACTGCCACCCAATATCCGCTCGGTCGATTTAGAAGTGCCAGGAGGAAGAAACCCCACAGACGAGAACGAGGAGCGGGGAAGTCAGCGGCAACAGCCACGCGTTGGCGAGGAGCCGGCGCCACTAACAATTGTCCCAGCTCTGTGGTCCTTCGTGTGTTAAGGTGTTATCGGTAAATTAATGTGTTAATAAACATGGGAGAATTGATGACCTAGAATTCATTCACTCCATGTACTCATTAACCGGTGGGTCCGTCGCCTGCTAACGTGGTTTCTATTGCCATGAACCTGGCTCATTGGTTCCTCCACCCGTGTTTGAAGGACTCGGATCAACCAGACCACAGTCCGTTTCGTCATATCCACCAGTCTGTTCAATCACCACACTGTAGGAAGCAAATAACTCGATATAGCCTTAAAAGATTGGAACAAGTGCCGTTAGCGAGAGCCACACCCGGCCATCTTTATCTCCCCAAGGGGGCGATGTTTACACATCGAACCAGGTACTTATTTGAGGCCAAGTCGACCTAGCAGAGGCCCAGGACCGGTTCAGATAATCGTCACCGGTTTAAGCCATGAGCTGAATCGAACTCGGGGATTGCCGAGTTTTGTAGTGCGGCGCGCTAACCGCTACAGTCACAGTGACCCAATCAACTTCCCACTCACCACACTGCAGGTCACACACCACTCCTCTTCCTACTTCTTCCCATGCACTCGTCACCGATCCACTCAGGGATTTCCATCGTCTTTTTTCTTTCTCTCCCAAGTTCTTATAACAACAACAATATCTTTCTCAATTCAAGAAACGAGTTACACCTTATTATCTATTACAACTTTTAATAGTGCCGTTTGTTGCCGGCCGCCTGCCGTTTTAGGACTTCACGGGCCCCGTGGCTCAGCAACTGATTTTTTTAATCGACGACAACAACAACACGACAGCTAGCAAGACATGGACAAGAGATTCACGGCACTGCTGCATGGCACGAACACAGAGACCCTACCCTTGGGCACGGAAACCCAACACCAATCCTCTGGGCACAGCAGATGCCACCGAGAGAAAGGGAGACATCAAAACGAAACAACTTCAGCAACAAAGCCCGCGCATAGAAGACGGATGCTCGAACCACCCAGGGCCGGAACACTTAGAACAGCGGTCCACGTCGTGACGGTTCTGGCCAGCACTCACAATAGTAGGGTTGTTTCAAAAATAACAATGATAATAATATATTTATTTTTCCAGTTTTTATATGTGTGGGTCGAAATCTATGCATTCGAGAGGGGGGGCGTCGCTCTATCCCCGTACAAATGAACAGATGGCGATTAGCTCACTTGCTCTTCCGCTTTCTGCTGGCTCGCCAGGGGCACGGTCCCTCCTCCACGCCTCACGGGAAGGGAGTTTCACAAGAGGAGTGCGATCCCCCCCCCCCGCTCTCCACAGTGCTGGATTCAGGCTACGTGCATAGATCGGCACCAGTTCAAAAAGTCACGAAATGGTAACCGCTTTTTACAAGTTGGAGCTTCAGAAACAAATGCAACTGAATGGAAATTGGGAATATACAACCCAACAAGCCGACTAGATGTCGCGGAAGGGGTGGCCTTATCCTTCCTTTACCCCACTGCAGACAAAGCTGCCGATCGGCGAGCCGTGACAGCTCGCTTCCCGTGTGCACTGGCTGGGTTGAGAGGAAATATTTCAAGAGGAACCGCAATGCAACGTGGAATACGAGACGGTGGTCCTGAATAAATAACGTCACGAAGGGGTTGCTTGAAGATCCGCAGCTTACTGACCACCCCTTGTGGCAATGGGGGAGAACGGGGGGGGGGGGGGAGTAGGGGGTGGATTTGAGAAAGTCACCCCCCCCCCAATCGTCTGTTTGCCGCGCCGGGAGATGGAAGGGAACTGGTGACCTCGGGACTCATGTGGCTGCCTCCCTGTGTTGCTCGGTTTAAAACAGGTGAGCGCATTATGCGGTTGTGTCCGGGCAACTGTGTTGCTGTATGCGTGGCAAGCCGTATTGCAAATGGAAATGGTTACTGGTTAACTAGAAAAGACGATAAAAAAAACAACCCTACTACAATGGACCGCAAGATTGCACCCTTGGTAATAGCCAAGTACAAAAAAATATCCAAATGTTTATGTGCTTAACACGTCACACCTGGTCTATTGCACGCATGGTATTTACACAACCTACTTGCTGTGCTGTAGAACGATTAGCCCTATACCATGGTTAACACAGCACACGACCCGAACACATCTTACGTTGCTGTACAATTATTCTAAAACCTGACAAAACATTGCACTAAGAAACACTTTAGTGTTTGTGGAATCTCACAGATCCAATAATAGCCCTGAATATAAAATACTATATACATACATATGCGAGTGTGTAATGGGTATGAATGCGTGGTGCGGTGGTCCAAATGTAAAGGTGCCACCATGCCAGTATGTAATCTATCCTTTTGCAGCAGCATGTTCACTTACACACGCACAAAGACAGAGGTCTCCCATACAGCCTTTAACAGACTGTTGGAGGAAGTGCTGTTAGCGAGTGCCTATGGAGGACTGCACGGCATACGCGGGGATGGGTGGCGATAACCACGCCCGGCCGCCTTTGTCCCCCAAATGGTGACGTTTACTCATCGTACCGGGTAATCATTTAAGGATAAGTCAACCTAGCGGTGGCCCATGACCGGTTCAAATTATTTGTCATCGTTGGCCGAGTGTAAATCGAACTTGGCTCGTTGCTTTCGTAGCACAGCGCTCTAATAAATACACCACCCACTCCCGCACGAGCACAACAATGTGGACCGAGTCGAACTAGGGGAGGAGGCCCATGACCGATTAAAATAATCGTCACTGGTGTTGGCCGTGAGCGGGAATCGAACTCGGGTGGGCGGGTTCGTAGCGCAGCGCACAAGCCACGACACTAACACTCCCTTACACTCACACTCTCACACCGTCTCAACTTTACACTCACTCGCACTCTCGCACGTGGCCATCTACCCTCTGGAAATAATATAGCAAACTGCAAAGGAATTGAAAGGTGTCGGGTTTGTGGTGTTCTGAATACATATTGCACACATACATCTATCTATGTTTACATTATATACATGTACACTATACACACAAATGTGTCAACCACATTTGAAAATGGGATGTAATGAGTATTAAACGCATTGAGGTTCAGATATTTGTTATTTTTCAGTTTAGTAACCCATACGATGTCCCTTCACGTAAATAACACATCCATTTATTTTACACATCCATTAACCACTTATATGAGTCCATAATTTCGGCAGAATTCGTTTCAACGCAAGCAAACGCGAGATATGTTTCAAAGTCGTACCGCATCAGCAGAGCCAGGCGATTTGCTTGAACCAATGCTGGTGAATTGCCCAGATGTTTATAGGGAAGGAGCATCTCTCTCTTTCATGTGGGTACATTTGGCAAGAAGATTTATAATTCCATTTTCAAGGTGTTTTTGACGATCCGTATATGTATGTATATCTCTGATATGTACCGTATAATTGACAACACTATATATATACTATACATGCTAAATACTGTACTAACAGTGAAAAGCTCTTTTATTGAAACAGATCTTTCACAGTACTTCAAGCACAACATTCAGCTAAAGCTGTAATTCCCCCCTTCCCACACACACGCTTACCTATTAATAATTTACTGAGCTACAGAGCAAATGACATATTGCAAGGTTTGCATCAATTGGTATGTGCAGAATGAAAAAAAATTCCACCGTTAAGTGACGGCGGCGCATAGACAGAGATCTCTCTTCTCCAGAGCCGGGATCTCCCAAAACTTCCCAGGCCAAGCAGGACGCATTTTCCAGTCAGCTTCGAGCGGGGTTTCTCATACTTGTTTGGCCTCGTGGACCGCTAAGCCGATTGCAAACACTTCCACAGCCCACCGACATACACTACTGACAGCCATTAACCACTTATATGCATTTCACTTCTCTCTCTAAATGCCAGTAATACAAAACTATTCAAATTACCGGAACATCATTTTTTTAAACGCTTTTTTTAGAGGTGGGGCAGCATATAGATATTAGGGCTAGGGTAGCTTAATCAGGGTAGTTCACCAAACTTCGTTTCTTAAATTAAATATAAGTGAAAATATTATTTAATGTCCGCAACAAAAGGTGTCAATAAAAGTTGTCATTATTGTCCGGCTCAACCTGTGTTTGCATCACAGCCCTGAGGAGCACGTGGAGGAGTGTCGCGGACTCCACTGCGTGGTCCCGGGGAACCACACTGAAAACCAACTGCTACTGGCTTCGATCGGTTATCATAACCGGGCAGTATCCCGAAATAAGTTTCATCACCAGACGTTGGTACAACTCAATTGGGCGCCACGGTGGCGAGATGTTAACTACCTCGCCTGGTATACAGGAGGTTCGTGGGTTTGATCCCGACCCTGACACCTATATATTTGGAGTTTGCATCTCTATCCCCGTGGCTGCATGGATTTTTCTCTGGGTCCTCGGGTTTTTTCCTCCACATTTAGAAACGTGCGTTTAGAGTATTTGGCTACTGCTATAAATTTCCACTTAATAAGCCACTTCGTTGAGCTATCATTTGTGGCCAGGTCGCTTCTGAAAAATACCTATATAGTTCAGTGGGCTTTACCTGGTAAAATAAAAATATAGTATATATAGTTAGTAATTCCTGGACTAGGTGGCAACCCGTAGTTGAGTGGATGACTGGGTGAGTGGGTTAGGCTGATTCGATCTCCAACCACCCAGAGGAATAGGACTGTAGAGTTTTGCGGAGCATTTCCGTGAGTTGTTGGTTTGGAGGGGAAACCCCTCAGCTCAGATGACAACAGGAGGCAAGGGGGGGTTCACTTGGCTGGGGGAGCTGTGCCTCGAATATTGCACAAGGGAACCGCTCCCTGTGAGTGGCTGGTTAGCTGGCTGGCTGAAGTCCCATCTGAGGGTGTGCAAGACCAGGTAAAGTGGCAGGCAACGATGACCTCTGAGGCGAGCTGCTGAGGTGGGCGATTGTGGCGAGATATTAACTCACTCACCTGGTATACAGGAGGTCATGGGTTCAATCCCAACCCTGACGCCTGCTGTAAATTTGGAATTTGTGTATATCTCTCTCCGTGGTCGCTTGGATTTTTCTCTTGGTCCTCCGGTTTTTTCTCCACATTTAGAATCAACATCACAAGTATTTGGCTGCGAGAAAAGTTCCACGTTGCAAGCCACTTCGTTGATCTATGATTTGTGGTCAGGTCGCTTCTGAAAAAGAGCTATATCGATCGCTCAGTGGGCCTTACCTCGTAAAATAAAAAAAATATATAAATTAGTTTTTGTTTTTTGTGGAAGCTGACCTCTGTTACATCATTATAACCGTCTGGACCATATGATGGTTTCTGCAGGATTGGAAGGATCCCCTTTATAAGGTGAACTGCACTAATTGTAGCAACTATCAGGGGCATCTTCCTCCTCAGTATCCCAGGAAAGGTCCTGGCAACGATTATTCGACATCACCTTGCCAAGGCATGTTGAGGAAAGACTTGCAGAGCCCCAATGTGGTTTCAGTCACCGCATGACCAAACAGCTTCTTTTTGGCCAGATAGAGGGTGCTAGATGGGTCATAGCACAGGCTAGAGATGAGATGGACTGATGCGGTACAGGAGGATGTGGAGCTGATTGGACTACCCGATGACAGGTCCTGGTGGTGTTAAGATCGGCCTCTGTGGAGGAGGAGGCCCGTGGAGGAGGAGGCCCATGAAGGACGCGACTGGGCAGTTAGAGGTGGTCGCCCTCCAATGGCAATGGAGGGCAGAGGAGCAACGCTCACAACAACGAGCGGAGCGCCGGGCGGCTAAAACACAACAAAGCGGGCACAAGTGGGGAACACAGCTGGTGCAAGCTGCAAGTCACTTCGGTCAGTAAAACCACACACAAGGTGCACCCTTAATGCTGTGGGGACATCACCGCCGCTTAGTGGCGAACGGGTATGGTGAATGGTCGTTGTTGAGTGCGGTGAAACTGCTGAATGAGCGGGGTAAATCGGGCGAGCGGGTCAGGTTTAAGCCACCTTTTCCAGGCCAAACCCTCGCATATCTCATGTCCGTCAAAAAAACCCCTCACAATCGTGATACTGTAAAAGAACACAATGCGGCTTCACCAGATCTGAACGCGCAAATTCCGTTTTCGCGGGGACAGATGGGCGGGCGGAGGGGGGTCACTTCGTCGCCAACGGCACTCACACACAGATCTCGATTGCTGTGATGTGCGAGCGACCCGAGCTGTGGCTGCGATTGGCCGCCCGTGCTCCTCCCCCTCCTCCTCCGCCTCCGCCTCCGCCTCCCCCTCCGCTTTTCCCTGCAGGGGGCGACTGTGAGTGCGACTGGCGCAGGGCGCGCACGGTGGCGGCGGTGGCGGCGGCACTGGCGGACAGAGGGGGGCTGTCAAGCGATGAGAAGTGGCGCAGACGGTCGGCACTCGTTGCTGCCGACGGGAGGGGGCCGTCGCCCGGGGAGAAGTGGCGGCCACGTGCGCCGCCGCCACCACCACCGCCGGTATGGGCCGTGGTGGCGGTGGTGGGGCTGTCAAGTGACGAGAAGTGGCTGAGCCGGTGAGCTGCTGCAGCAGCCAATGCCGACACGGAGCCCGGGCTGTCGGTGGACGAGAAGTGGCCGAGGAGGAGCAGGCGGCGGTGGCTGCCCGTGGGGCTGTCCAGTGATGAGATGCGGTGCTGCTGCACGAGTGAGGCCAGGCGATCTGCTTCCTCCTCCTCCTCTTCCCCCGTGATGCCACCGCCGTCGCGAGGCCACCCGTCTGATCGCCTCCCCCCCTCCCCGTTGCCGTTGCCAGCCCCCGCCAGCATCCAGTCTCGCTGGACGTAGCGAAAGAGCTCGGCGACGGCGCAGCGCCGACAGGGGTCCGTGGCCAGCAGCCTGCGGAAGAGGCGCAGCGCATCGGGCGAGAAGCGGCGCCACTGCGAGGGGACGGCGCCGGAGGAGGCCGCGCCGGTGCCGGCGGCGGCCGTGGCAGCAGCCTTGCGGCGCTGCCAGGAGAGGAACTCGCCGTAGAAGGGGTCGCCGGGCGTCGCCGTCTCCCAGGGAAAGTTGCCGGTGAGCATGCAAAAGAGCAGCACGGCAAAGGCCCACACGTCGATGCTGGGCCGCACACAGAAGCCGTCGGAGCGCGCCCCGTCACACAGCTCGGGCGCCGTGTAGGGAATGGTGCCGCTCACGCGCTTCACCCGGGCGCCCGCCCGCCGCGTCATGCCGAAGTCTGAGAGCTTGACGCGCCGGCACTCCCTGTCGAAGAGGAGGACGTTCTCGGGTTTGACGTCGCGGTGCACCAGCCCCCTGCCGTGCAGGAAGTCGAGCGCCAGGCCAACTTGCTGGATGCAGCGCTTCACGGTGCCTTCGGGCAGCCCCACCTGCGGGGGGACGGCAAGGAGCGGGTCGCTCAGCAGGTGGACGGCAGGCAGCTAACGCAGCGGGGGAAATAGTTTGTAGTGCGTGTGTACGTGTGTGTACGTGTGTTGATGAGCCCAAACGTGCTAATAAGAGGTATGGGGGGAAGGACGACAAACTAAACACAACATGTGGGGAGAGCGGTAGTGTAGCGATTAGTGTGCTGTGCTACAAACCCAGCGGCCCAAACTTCCATTCCCGCTCATGGGGAATGTGACGATTATCTGAACTGGATCTCGGCCTCAAATAAGTACCTGGTTTGGTCTGTAAACATTGCCACTGGGGAGACAAAGGCGGCCGGACGTGGTGCTGGCCACCCAACCCCCTCTTATGCCATGCCGGTCTTCATAGGTGCTCGCTAACGGCATTTTCCATTACAGTCTGTTAAAGACTATACAGGGAATCTTTGTGTGATGTTAAACTTCTTTTGCACCGCACGTATCCCAATGGTGCTAATCGGAGGTGCGGGGGGATATTCGTTTTCAATCTAGCTGATTCAAAAGTGCATACGTTGTATTTATGGCCCTTTTTCAAAATTCATATCAAGAATAATTCAGCCAATTTTTGTATAAGTAAATAAATAATGAAAACAACTTTTTACCCAATACTCCTCACAAGCACCCAGCATTTGGAGGTCGTAAAATGCCATTAAACAACAAACTTCGGGGCAAAGAGAGGTTAGAGGCTATCTGGAAATCTCCAGATTGACAAAGGGCCTATGACCCGACCTTCCCAAAACATTCTGGACGATTCACAATAAATATGCAGGGCCAGAGAAAAACACACACGCTCAGAGCAGAGACAAACAACCTTACAACTCGCATCTTCCTTAACGACAAAGATTTGAAACTCGGCAAAAAGAACAAATCAACGTGATAAGACTGCAGTATACAATAGTGGCTTTATTATTAATTCCCTTATTTTACTCGTATTCACCACATATATATTATTTTGTATTGTATCTTTCTATCTATTTAACCTCACCAAATGAACCAAATACATGAGCCCCTGCCATTACGAAAAACTTAAGTCCAAACTAAAACTATTCCCCAGCATTGAAATATAACTCAAAATAAAACACCAATCCCTGGAGACAGACTCATAACGAAGCTTGGCAAAACCCTCAAAATAATGACGTAACGAGGAGCATTACGAATATTGGTTAAACATGAACCGAATAATAACCACGATATATTAAGACCGGGGGTAACTCATAAGAGATACAAGGAATAAATCTAACACACAGGACCACATAATATGTATCCCATAGAACCAAAGCCTCCCCGGCCACCTTTGTCTTCCAACAATTCGACACAAACGCATGTCAGCCATAAATACGTATGAAGGGGTCTGGCCGCGGGGAGAGGCCGCGGGGAGAGGCCGCGGAGGGCATCTGTTTTTTTGTTTGTTTCTCTCTCGCAAGAGACGTGCATAGAGGTGAGGGGGTTTCACGTTTTGCATAAGCACAAACGCACATCACGCAGTTCAGTCTGATTTCAGCCTTGCTCACGCTTGCAAAACGTCGACCAAGCCTTCCACCAACGAACGAAAGCCTCGTTCATCGCCACAAAGCATCGGGCGCCACCGGGGGCCACCG
This sequence comes from Lethenteron reissneri, assembly GCF_015708825.2. NCBI lineage: Eukaryota > Metazoa > Chordata > Hyperoartia > Petromyzontiformes > Petromyzontidae > Lethenteron > Lethenteron reissneri. The sequence continues at coordinate 9,361,413 of NC_083841.1, read as the reverse complement.
GGCACCACCGGGCGCCACCGACCGAAGGGTGTCAGCCATCAGCGGACAAGTGGCGAGCGTCCTGTCGACCCATCATCCAACAGGGGAAAGAGCCTGTGAGGAATAGGAGAGCGCCATCGAATGTGCCGCGTGTTCGACCACACATCGACCAGCACCAGCTGGGAACCAAGACATCCAGCAGCGGATGAGCTGCGCACGCTATCTGACGACGGAATCATCGCGTTCCACGACGGCGAGCGTCATGCCGACTCGTCATCCAGCAGTGGACAAACAGCTGCAAACGGCCATAGAGCACGGGAGCCAGCCTGCCAGCACACGAGTGAACGAGCGCCGCCAAGCATCGGGCACCACCGAGCGTTAAGCGACCGAGCCTCTTCAAGGACAACATCGTGCCGACGCAGCTCATCTAACTGCGGAGAGAGAAAGCCAGCGGCTCACTGCAGCCACGCCCAAGCGAGAGGGAAATTCTCCGAAGCCGTTTGTATGACACGCCCACTCTCACACACTCACTGCTCCGCAGGGAACAAACTAAATTTTGGTACAAGGAATGCCCAACCTCGGCGTCTACTTTACGCGAAGAATTGATCAAAGAAGATATATGCACACAACACGCATATCGGGACGAATAAGATTGTTCCAAAAAGTTATCTTTGTGTTTCGGAAAGGGTTGCCATTCCAAGGTGGTGCGTTAAATATCAACTGATCGTGAAAAGCAGTTGCTGCCCATCGAGTTACATGAATATGATTGTTAGAAGTATTTTAGTCATTCGTTTTCGTTAATTGCATAATCTTGACAATGAATTAATTGACATATACTTTGCCTTCAGGATATAATCATTTTCTTATCGCCTTTCATATGAATATCATTGCATGCATGTTTAAGGACTTTTTTCTATCGCCGTATATGCTCGCGTTACTCTGAGGAATTGATCGATTGTTCTGATTACCCAGTTTGACAACGTAATCACTGAGGGTTAAATGCACGGATCAATAAGGAGTACTGTCTTCTTCTTGGTTCTTTCGGTAAAGTCACGTAGAAGGGAAGTAATAAAATAATAAAAATAAAACATAATAAAATAATTCTCACGACGTTTCGGCCACAACGCAAGCAGCCGTCTTCAGGTGGAGAACAGGTCTGTCAAGTAGACAGTCTGAATGGCACGCTCCAGGCTTGGAGCGACTATTTATGCTGCTGGGATGGAGGGGCGAAGAGCGTCTTGACAAAATAATTTGCATATCAAGAGGAATTTAGCATATTTATGGGAAATGCAGATATGCGATTAGTACTTCTTGTGAAATGCGTAGGAGGTTTGGCGAGGGGTTTAAAGTCATTATGCCCATGCATTATGCAGGATTAGCAGTATCAAAGGGAGTACTGTTTTAATAATTCCCAGCATGAAGTTTGCATATTAGAGTGTATGTTTTTGTTTAGAATTAAAATTGCTTAACACAGAAGAGTTTGAGTGTTTCTTTCCTAAGTTCATGCATAACAATCTTATTTATAAGAACTGTATCCTGCGTAGAGATATGAATTTGGAGACCTAACATAAACACACTAAGATATAATCAATTAATGTTTAAGCAAGATTAGTTTGCGTTATCCAGATTGATAAATACGATCCTGGGCAACGAAACTAAGCCAAATTATCATAACTGCCCATATTAGCATAATCACTTACATTCCCATAAACTAATACGAGTATATCCCTAATTAGCATAATTTACGTACATAATTGCAGTAACTTAGCATAATTTCCAAAATTTACGCATTTTTTCCTTTATTCTATTTTTATTTTAAAAAATTTAATAACACGACATATACAACACATAGCACCAGTGGCTTCCTAATATCAGAAGAAAGAGCGTTCCAGATGGCTGCAGAAGCACAACTGAAAGCGCACAATGCGGTGACCATCTTTGTTCGACGATTAGCCAAAGACCTCTGGTGTGAGAATGACCAAAGTTTGCGTGATGGTTTATGCTCCTTGACGAGAAAAGCAAGGTAGTTGTGGTTTATTATTGGCAAGCACTTTGTGTGTAATGAGCACGACCTCATAATGTTTCACTCAGCAACTAGAAGCCAATCCAGCTCGGTGAGCACTGGACGGACATGGTTGAAACTTGCAGTACCCCGTCACAATACGTGCCGGAGGTGTCGCGTAAGTTTCACAAATAGTCCCCATCGTCCTCTCCTGTGCCTCTCTCCCACCCAACCGGTCTACGTGGGTTCACCACAATCAATTGGTAGGTTGCATGTAGAAGGTGTAGTGTGGGTACTTCTAAAACGTTTGGTCACTCGCTTCCTCTGGTGGAGTCCCTTCCACTAGCGGTTACATTGAGCGAGCAATTGCAGGGCTGCGCCAGGCCCTTGTATCGGAGAGATGCAGGCACAGTCATTTTGGACTTTCCATTGGGGAAACGGTCACCGATTTCTGACTTTCGGAACGGGTAATCAATTCTGAAAGTGGTTACCAGTTTAGCATCTGTCGTTTCAACAACCCCACAATCTACGCAGACAATTGTATTAGATATATAATTGTCATTTTCAATCGTGATAAAATACATTCCATAAATCGATAGTCAAGTCACTAAATCACTCAAGTCACCGGCAATCAGTTGCCTCCTCGTCACTCTGCTACAGCTATCATGGTTCTTTTTCCTGAAATCTGTATCCATGTATTCCTTTACCCATGTTGAGGATTCAGACTGTTTCATCCCCATTGTGGTCACCCTCCACACTGCAGGTCACAAGACCACACTCATCCACTCACTCAACCATCACACTGCAGGTCACAACTCACCCACTTACTCACTAACCCAACTACCTCACTTCACCCACCCACCACACTGCAGGTCACATCACTTCTCTATCTGCTTCCTCACACCGCTCCACTTTGAAATCCCCTTCTCCCACCATTTCTCTTCCTAAGCTCTTATAAATGTGTGTAACAATAAATAAATAACCTCGCTCAATTCAAGAATTGTGTCAACTCGTATCCGTTACCAACTTTGATGGTGGGTTAACGGTGGGTTAATGGCCATTATACTGGGCCACATCCCTCACCTGTGGCGGGATGATGTCGAAGAGGTCTCCTGCTGGAGCGTACTCTTGCGCAAAGATGTACGCATCCTCCGTCTCCATGGTCACATTAAAGATGTTGATGATGAAGGGGTTCGTCGAGAGGTAGTTGGTGATGCTGTATTCCCGTAGGAAAGCTTTTAACTTGGTCGATTTCTTCTTCAGAAACTTCAGGGCCATCTTTGTACCTGTCGCACAGCATTCAACAAATTATAAATATTATTACGCTTGTTTAAATACTTTATCAGGTAAGAGCCCACTGAGCCATATACAGTGAGGGAAAAAGTATTTGATCCCCTGCTGATTTTGTACGTTTGCCCACTGACACCGGTGGGCTAAAGCAGTGAACTAATTTGTCTTTTGTCAACGTGACACTTTTTTACTGATTGGCCGTGTCGGGTGGTGGAGGGTTACGACACATTTATAAATAACGCGATCTAAACCCAAAAATCGTTGATTATGAAAAGAAATTATCAGTCTATAATTTTCATGGTAGGTTTATTTGAACAGTAAGAGACAGAATGGCAACAACAAAATCCAGAAAAACGCATGTCAAAAATGTTATAAATTGATTTGCATTTTAATGAGGGAAATAAGTATTTGACTCCCTCTCAATCAGAAAGATTTCTGGCGGAGAAAACCGGAGGACCTGGGACCACGGGGAGAGAGAGACAGGCAAACTCCAAATATACAGCAGCAGGCGGGTGAGGTAGTTAACATCTCCTAGCCCCGGAGACGGACAATGTTGCTGCTGCTACTGCTGTGTGAACCCAACTGAGTAATTTGCAGTGTAATTTTTCACCATTAGGATGTGTTGGACAATACAAGTTAGATTGTATGTTTTTTTTTTTAGATATGAGGAGAAACCACAGGAAACCCATGCAAAATAGGGGGAGAACAGACTCCACTCACTGTTACTCTGCAGAACAGATAAAGAACATACACACTCAACTCACTCACTCAGCAGAATGGGGACAGAACATAGACTTCACTCACTCTCAATTCAGAACAAGGACAAAACATACACATTCCACTTGCTCACTCTCACTCTGCAGAAGAGGGGGAGGCTATACAGACCCCACTCGCTCATTCTGTAGAACAGGGGGAGATCATATAAACTACACTCACTCTCGCTGTATAACAGGAGGAGAACATACAGACTCCAGTTGCTCACTCTGTAGTACAGGGGGAGAACAGACAGACTCCACACAGATAGGTGCCCAACTCTAGACCTGAACCCATGCCCTCCTTGCTGTGAGGCACGAGTGTTACCACGGCACTGCCATTCTCAGGAGTGTACAGTGGTCCCTCGGTTTACGATGCCATCAATTAACGAAATTTGATTAACGATCCGCCTGCCATTGGGTCCCACTGTCTCTATTAACGATGAATTTTCGATTAACGATAGGTTTACGATTTCACACGGGCGCCAATTTCGGCCAATCTGAGCGCTCCTAAGTGGACGCAGCAGACCTCAGCCAATCAGCAATGCCCTTTATGAGCGTTTTGAGAGAAACTGGCTGGCTTTGCAATAATTGATATTTCAATATTTGATATTGAAAAGCTATCAATATTTGAAAAGCGAGCTAACCTATTAATCTTCTTAGCCTAAGGTAAGAATTTTTATTTTATGCACTAATTATGCGCCTTTTTATGTTCTATTTATGAATATTAATGCTTTAATATGTTATCATAAAATTGATTTATTAAAATTATGTGTTTACCTTTAACAAACTATGTTTTTAGGGTTGAAAGGGTCAACTTCTGATCGTCTTGAAACAAATTAAGCATTATAACATGTATTTCCCAATTTCAATTAACGATGGTTTCCGTGAAACCAATTAATATCGTTAACCGAGGTGCCACTGTATCTAAAAACTGTGGGTAAAGTACATTATAAACCTCAACTAATTATCAACATCCACCAGGATCAATCCACTGCTGGGGTGAAGGCCTCCCGAACCGCGCGCGATGCCACACACAAACCATTACTCCATCTCCCCAGCGGATGGCCTCTGGGTAAGTGTCCAATTCCCAAGCTGTTCCTTGGCAGTCGCTCCCAATGCTATTCCTGATCCGTGGCAATCTTCTGGTGACGTGGCCTACCCAGGCTCACAAGTCAAATTGTGCACCTCAAATCCACGGGGTGTCAGTTTTTACATCTCAGCGTAATTCCGAGCGTGAATCTCTCCAACCAGGGGCCCTACTCTGATGTGTGGGATTGGATTGACTCTTGGGCACGGGGGTTTGGACTCGTGGGCATGCCGTGCTAATTAAATGGGGGAAGGGCCCAAGGGTGTGATTGAATAAAAGGCCTCGTCGTGGGGAACCAAGGGAAGGGGGTGGGGGATGTTATTCCGCTCCTCGTCTGTTCCAGGTGGCTGCTGTGCTGGAGATGGAGACTGAGGCGGGCGGGATTCTATTCCACCACTGATCCTGCTCAAAGTGGCCTGCTGATCCCACTCGAAGTGGCCGGGACTGATTCTGCTCGGTGGCCGGGACTGATCCTGCTCGAGGTGGCTGCGACAGATCCGGCTTGAGGTGGCTTGGATTGATCCTGCTTGAGGTGGCTGAGACTGATCATGCTCGAGGGGAAAGGGGACTGCTCCACTGAGAGTGTTCTGTTTCAGAGCTGGGCGATGCTTCGGGCGTGCCTTCGGGGTTTTTCTCAGCTGTATTTCCCCCCCCACAGCGTTCGTGGTGGAGGAAGTCGGTGAAGCCGTGGTCGTCGGGTTGTTGTATGATGGTGTTGGTTGTTGTATTGTTGTGAAGGTCATTTGGGTTGGTATAGTGGGTTGTGATGCGTGCACTCCTCCTGGGAAGTAGTAAGCCTGTTGCCCATTGACAATGTAAGATTTGACTAGAGATTTAATTCTAAGTAAACCATATACATTTGGAATATACCAGGAGTGGTCTTGGTTATATTCCGCACATGATCATTTGAGGCGTCGCATGAAATAGGGGTCCCACCATAATTTAAATAACAGCGATGCTAGCTAGGGATGCGGGTATAAACTGAAACCCGCTAAAGCATGTCCCAAATGGACACACCGTTAGAATAGATACTACTATAATGCGAGCGTAATTGGCCAGGCCGTATGTGACGATCCGCGAGGGAGGAGTCAGGGTCACGTGGGAGAGGGAGGAGTCAGGGTCACGTGGGCGAGGGGTTATAGGAAGGAGACCGGAAGACATCTGGGGCAGTCGAGGGATTGAAGAGGGAGACCACGTTGGGGGCCGCCGTGCCTCAGCCTGGTGGCTGAGGGGCTCATCGGACGGCGCCAGCCAGCGGGGTGAGGAGAGAGCAGAGTGCGCGGGGCGCACAGGGCGTGCAGGGGTTGCACGGAGCAGCCGAGTAGCTGCAGAACTAGTGGAGGCTAGCAGAGGGTGCGAGGTTGCACAGGCAGCAGAGTAGCTGCATAGCAGAGCAGCAGTGGGGCTGCATAGGGAGCAGCAGGGTAGCTGCGCGGGACGCAAGGAGAGACGACGCTGGGCCGAGGAGGAGGCCAGCGGGGTGAGCGGAAGACGAACACAAATAAAGGACCGACGGAGATCAACATCGTGTGACGGAGTCCTTTATTACACTACTGTAGAGTAGGTAGATACTACTGTGAAGATAGTATATACTACTATATAGTTAGTAGATACTACTGTAGAGGAGTAAAATGGGGACGTGACGTCAGATGTGCCGTTCAGTGCGATGACATCACGTCTCCTAGGATACTTAAGGGATACCCCGTGACGTAAGCGGGGTCACTGTGGGAACGGGTAGAGTAAGAAGGGTAAAGAGGGAACCAGGGGTAGAGAAAGGGATCGAATAGTGAGTCTGGGGAGAAGCCGGTGGTAGCCGTAGAGGTGCTTCTCTCTCCGGTCGGTGGAGTCGGCAGAGTCCACGATCCGACACGAGAGAGACCGGAGCTAGCCGGCAGGGACCGTGGACTCAGAGTAGGACCCCTAGCCCCTGGGAGTTGTGTACCCTTGTGTATTATTGATAAGCTTTAATAAACCCTGGCGAAAGCCCTTAACTTACCTCCGTCTCCGAGTACGTCCAGTAGGAACTTCTCTACACTACTATAGTCAATATACTACTGTAATGCGGGCGTAAACGGCCCTCCGGAGGTGACGTCAGGAGGGGAGGAGTTAGGTCACGTGGGGGGGTGAGGGGTTAGGCTATAGAAGGAGGGGAACCGGAAGAGGACGGGGAGTGACGGGGAACCAGGAACAGAGAGAGGCCACGAAGGGCGAAGCGGAGGGTGGCGAGATCGCCACGAACACGGGGGAGCGAGGATCGGCACCGTTGGCCAGCGGTGACCGATACGAAGCAGCGAGGAGGCTGCAGTCAGCAGCGGGGCTGCATACAGAGTCAGCAGCGGGTCTGCATACGGTAGCAGCCAGAGGGTCTGCACATAGGGGTAGCAGCGGGAGTCTGCATAGAGGTAGCAGCGAGTCTGCAGGGAGGAGGTTACAGTAGATGAAGCGGAGAGTCAGAGGGAAGAAGGAGCTATAATAGCAGTGAATAGCCGGGGGCTACAAATACAGAGTTATAACAGAGTGCCGTGTGGGTGAGGACGAGAACCCAATAAAAGACACGAAGATAGAAGGAAGTGTCCGAGTCTTTTTTATTACACTGGAGTCAGAAGTGAAACGGCATGGCGAAACAACTGAGGAAAAAGAATATTCCATCCCCGGCGTCGGCTTCATCTTCGGACGACGACGATCTTCCTCCTGAGGTCGGCTTCACTTCGGCGGAGGGAGAGATCCGTGAGGGCCCGGGCGTCGAGGAGGTGGCCCCTTCGTCCGACCCATCTGCGTTGAAGGACGAAGATTTAAGATGGATCCGGATGGCGGAGCAACTGGCAACCCTAAAAACCGTCATCACAGAGTTGTGTGACCTTGTCACGCCAAGGGCGGCGTTGGAAGGTGATGGTGGTGATCGGCAGGAGCCCGGGTCGTCTTCGATGGCGCCGCCATCGGCCACGCGGCGTGAAGACGCCATCTTGGGCGTGGCGCACCACGGAAGGCGGGAAGCCGCCATTTTGGGGCCGCCGCGAGGATCGTCCGCCATTTTGGCGACACAGCGTTGCGACGCCTTGCTGAACTTACCGCCGGAAGAGTCAGCGACGGACGGAAGCAAGCCAAGGAGTCGCAGTCGTCACCTTACAACCGTCAAAGAGTTCTCCATCGGGGGCGATTGGAGTGCGTTCGCCTGCAGATTTTTGGCGGCGGTACGTACGGCAAGGTGGACGGACGCTGAGGCACTGGAGGTGCTCCCGACTCTTCTTGATGATGAGTCCGTTCGTTTTTTTCGCTCTATAAAAGCTGCGAAGAAGAAAACTCTGCGAGGGGTGTTCGAGGAAATGGCGGACGCGTACGAGCCACCGGATGACGCTCATCGCCGATTCGTGCAGCGGCAACGCGCACCTGAGGAGTCACCTGTAGCGTACAGGGGCGCCGTGTTGGAACTCGCTATGGCCGCTTACCCGGAGACGGAGCCTGACCTGCTGGAACCACTCATCTTGGGGAAGATGTTGGAGTTGTCCCGAGATCTCGGCATTCCCATGCAGGCGTGCGGTCACGAAAAACTCACGTCCCGGACCGCGGCCAAGTGTTTGGACGCCCAGTTCAATCTCCGCCGCTGGAAACAGGTGACGGCGTGGACGGGCGGTCCTGTCGTCGATGGGGGGGCCGTAGGGTGGGACCCTACGAAGGCCGTGTACGTGCCGGATGCGACCGGCCCAAAGGAGTTGTCGGCCGCCTCCACTCCGTGGCCGGCTCGAAGCGGGCCAGGGCCGCGGGCTCCGCCGCCGGCGCGGCCGCGTCGGGACGGGTGCCCGCTGCGCGCCGCCCCGATGTCGACTGCTTCCGCTGCGGCCGTCGGGGCCACTATGCCAGGGACTGCTGGGCCCGGGTTCCGGGGCCGCCCCAGCAGGAGGCCTCGACAGCGGACGCCCCAAAGAAAGACCCTCCGGCACAGGCAAGTCGGTGCGCACCAGACACCCGGCAAGGCCTGACACCTCACTCATCGCCGTTGTTATGCGACGCGGATGTTGTAAAATACGGGAGGCCAGTAGCTGAGCCTTGTCGCTCGATAACGCAGTGGCGTAAGCTGGCTCGGCGGGTTGTCGCGGCCGCTACCGGTTCGTCCACTGTACCTGGGTCCATCCAAGGGGTGGACGTACGTATTTTGGTGGATTCCGGTGCGTCCGCGACCATTATTTCGGATGTGATATTCCATCTTTTGAACATCCCACCGGGGGCCGTGAGGCCGGCTTACGCTTCCTGCATCGCTGCGAACGGGGGTAGTATGGGCATCGTGGGACAGGTGGACGCTAACATTTCTATCGGGGGTGTCTCGGCCTCGGGCGTTGTGTTGATTTCGAGGTCCCTGGCGGTTCCTTGCCTGTTGGGTACGGATTTTTTGGCTAAGATGCCCATTCTAATTAGAATCAATGAAAATTGCATAGAACTACCGGGGGGCCGGAAATTGGAATTTTTACAGTCCGCCTGGGGGCGACCGGCTCCTGTCGCCCAGGTGCAGGCGCTATCGGAAGTTTCGGTTGATATTCCACCTGGCTCTCAGATGCTCATTCCCTTACGATACCGGAAGCCGGTTCCGGGTCGGCAGGGTGCTTTTGGGATTTTGCTGTCGCCGTCCGCCGCGGTTACGGGCGGCTTAGCGCTGGTAGGGGCGCAAACTATTGTCCGTCCAGATCAGCGCCCGTTTTTGCAGGTGTTAAATGCGAGTGCTGAAAGCGTGTGTGTGCCAGCTGGTACCGTTGTGGCACATGCCACTACGGCGTTTACGGCCCAGAGTGACCTGCCGGACGGGGGGCTTGTGGGTGGTGTTTCACACGATGGAGGGGTTGATGATCGTTGGATCGCCGAATTATGTGGGGAAAATTCGGCCCTTTCCACCGAGCAGCGTTGTGCGATTCATAAATTATTATCGAGCTATTCCGATGTGTTTAGCTCGGACGATTTGGACTTGGGACGCACCTCGCTTCTCTCTCATCATATCGACACGGGGGACGCTGCCCCTATCCGGTTGAACTCGCGTCGGATGAGTCCGGCTGAGCGTGAGCATGTTCGAGGGGCAGTGGAAGACATGTTGAAAGCGGATATTATATCTCCGTCTAATAGCCCATGGGGCGCGCCTGTTGTGTTGGTTAAAAAGAAGGATGGTAAATTGCGATTTTGTGTGGATTTTCGGAAGCTGAATAAAGTGTCGGTGGCAGATGCGTATCCCCTGCCGCGTATGGACGATTCTCTCGACGCCTTGTCAGGGGCTAAGTTTTTTTCAACGCTAGATCTCTCTTCGGGCTTCTGGCAGCTCCCCCTTGACGAGCCCTCGCGAGAAAAGACAGCTTTCCGTACGCCGCAGGGGTTATTCCAATTTAACTGTCTTCCGATGGGGTTGAATGCTGCCCCTGCCACTTTTCAGAGGTTGATGGAGTTGGTGTTGACGGGGTTGCAGTGGGAGACATGTCTCATTTATTTAGATGATATTATAGTCTTCAGCCGCACATTTGATGAGCATTTACTGCGGTTGGAGGCTGTATTCGCCAGAATGCGTTCTGCTAAATTGAAATTCAAGCCTAAGAAATGTCATTTACTGCAACGCTCCGTTCGATACTTGGGACATATTGTTAGTGCGGACGGGGTGGCCACGGATCCAGAGAAAACTGCTTGTGTCCGGGATTGGGCAACCCCGGCCACGGTGGGTGATGTGCGTCGGTTTTTGGGGTTCGCCTCATATTATCGGAGGTTTGTTCCGAATTTCGCTACTATCGCCAGGCCTTTGCATCTCCTTACTGGGAAGGGGCATAAATTTGTGTGGGGACCGCCGGAGGAGGCGGCGTTTCGGAGCCTGCGCGATTTACTGGCTACTGCGCCGACGTTGGATTATCCGGATTTTGAACATCCCTTCATTCTGGATACTGATGCGAGTGACACTGGTATTGGGGCGGTGTTGTCCCAGTCAAAAGGTGGTGTTGAGCGTGTGGTGGCGTATGGGAGTCGGGTTTTATCTCCCGCGGAAACCCGTTACTGCGTCACTCGCAGGGAACTTTTGGCTATTGTGTTTTTTCTCCGACAATTTCGACCGTATCTGTACGGTCGGTCGTTTATTGTCCGCACGGACCATGCGGCCTTGCAGTACGCTCTTAAGATGGACCAGCCATCCGGACAATTGGCGAGATGGCTGGACACGTTGCAAGAATTCTCCTTCCAAATTCACCATCGGAAGGGTGTGCGTCACGCTAACGCGGACGCACTGTCCAGGTTGCCGCAACGATCCCCTTGTGCGTGTGCGTCGGGGACGCATAGGTGTGGACCGACTCAGCCCCCCCCTCAGCCTGTCGCGCTGGCAGTGGATGTTCCCGAAACTCCGCTTACACCGGGACCGGTTGATGGGGGACCGGCTGACGGGGTTTTGCGTCTTCCAAGGTCTGTGTGGATTCGGGAGCAAATGTTGGACGAATCTTTGGTGTCGTTGCGAAAACGAACGGAGAAGGAGGGTAAGGAAGTCGGTGCGGGTGGTATTTCGGAAACTGCTCTCCGAGATGGGTTACTGATGTGGAGGGAAGGGATACAGGAACACTGGCGTCTCGTTGTGCCTGCGTCATTGCGGTATGAGTTGATTAGATCTTTGCACTGTGACACACTTTTACACCTGGGGGTGCAGAAAACCCTATTGACGCTGCAACGAGACTATTATTGGCACGGCATGACGACGGATGTCGTCGGTCACGTTCGCGCGTGTCCCGATTGCGCCCGCCGTAAACCACCTAAACATCCATATGTTCCGCCGATACAATCGATTAAAGTATCTCGGGTTAATGAGCTGGTGGCGTTAGATATTTTGGGACCCTTTCCGCCATCCGCTAAGGGAAATAAGTATTTACTGGTGGGGGTTGAGTACCTCTCTCGCTGGCCGATGGCCTGGCCTTTGCCTGACCAGTCAGCGGCGTCTATCACTGACGCCTTTCTATTTGGGTATGTAATGGACAAAGGGGCGCCGGAGAGGCTCCTTACGGATCAAGGACGTAACTTTTCGTCCAAATTGTTGGGGGAGGTGTGTGCGGCTCTTGGAACTAAAAAGATACGGACGTCCCCCTACCACCCGCAAACGGATGGTATGGTGGAACAGCTGAATCGGACTCTGTCCGCCATGCTGTGCCATACAGTCGGGGAAAATCAATCTGATTGGGATTTGCATATCCCTGGGGTGCTTTCGGCGTATCGCATGACGCCGCACGCGGCTACTGGATACTCGCCGTTCTTCCTTATGTACGGCCGTGAGAATGTGCCGCCGATTAATGAACAGTTGGGAACCGGCGCGAGGGGGCCTGTTAAGCCTCTTCCTGAGTATATTAAGGACAACGTTCGGCGTGTCGCTGAGGCGAGGGAAAGTGCCCGCATGGCTACTGCCAAGGCTCAGGCCAGGAATGAGCGGTGTGCCCGACGATCAAAGGGGGAGTGCCCCTGGAAAAAGGGGGACCTGGCCTGGCTTCATTGCCCACAGGTGCGGCCAGGTACCTCTCCTAAATTACATAGACCTTGGCAGGGTCCGGTCCGCCTCATTGAGGTTCCCAACCCACAGTCGGCGCGTGTTCAGGTTGGTTCACGGCGCTGGTTCGTGCATACATCCCGGTTGAAGCCATACATTGCCCCGCGGCCGGATGCGTCATCTCCCGAAGTTGCCTTGCCGGGGTCTGTTGCTGCCGACTCGCCCTTGCCTGTGTCTGCTGACCTTGCGAGAGCGCCTGTCGTACCCTTCACAGACAAGCCGGCCGTGACAGCGCAGGGGGGAGGACGTTCCGCTCGTGGGACGTCGACTGGAGCCGCAGAACCCACGGGACCTGCAGCTCTTCCTATCCCTCCGCGGACGCGAGTACGGGATGTCTCTGGACGCGAGCGGGACAGTGGCGGGCCTCCAACGGCGACGGAAGAACTTGCGCCCGTCGCCCCTAAAACCCTTCCACGTTCCCGCTCGGCGGGTGGTCTGCCGACCGTCCGGGACGGCCCGGCTGCCCGTACTCGCTCGAAATCCCTCACGTTTCGTTAGATTGTGTTGTGTTGTGTTCTGGTTATATTGTTGTTGCATGCTTCGTGTCTTTTTACGTGTTGGCCCTTTACACCCGCATTTCTTGTCAGGTTGCAATTCAGCCGAGGTCGGCTGGATTTTCTTTATGGGGGAGGGTGATGTAATGCGGGCGTAAACGGCCCTCCGGAGGTGACGTCAGGAGGGGAGGAGTTAGGTCACGTGGGGGGGTGAGGGGTTAGGCTATAGAAGGAGGGGAACCGGAAGAGGACGGGGAGTGACGGGGAACCAGGAACAGAGAGAGGCCACGAAGGGCGAAGCGGAGGGTGGCGAGATCGCCACGAACACGGGGGAGCGAGGATCGGCACCGTTGGCCAGCGGTGACCGACCCGAAGCAGCGAGGAGGCTGCAGTCAGCAGCGGGGCTGCATACAGAGTCAGCAGCGGGTCTGCATACGGTAGCAGCCAGAGGGTCTGCACATAGGGGTAGCAGCGGGAGTCTGCATAGAGGTAGCAGCGAGTCTGCAGGGAGGAGGTTACAGTAGATGAAGCGGAGAGTCAGAGGGAAGAAGGAGCTATAATAGCAGTGAATAGCCGGGGGCTACAAATACAGAGTTATAACAGAGTGCCGTGTGGGTGAGGACGAGAACCCAATAAAAGACACGAAGATAGAAGGAAGTGTCCGAGTCTTTTTTATTACACTACTGTAGTGATCGTAGATACTACTATAGAGTTAGTAGATACTACTATAGTCAGTAGATACTATAGTCAGTATATGCTACTGTAGTGATAGTAGATACTACTATTGAGTTAGTAGATACTACTATAGTGAATATACTACTGTAGTGATCGTAGATACTACTATACAGTTAGTAGATACTGCTATGGAGTCGATGGCTACTATTATAGAGTCGGTAGATACTACTGTAGAGTTAGTAGCTACTGCTATAGAATCGATATGTACTATTATAGAGTTGGTAGATATTACTGCAGTCAGTAGAAAATACTGTAGAGTCACTAGATACGACTATAGAGTTAGTAGTTATAACTATATAAACTTGATTTGAACTACATTTGAGAGAGAGACAAAACACAGACACGGAGACACACAGACAGACACACAAGCAGAGAGAGATACACAACATAGACACACAGAGACCCAATGCCACAGAGGCAGAGGCATTGGGTCTCTGGGTGTCTATGTTGTGTGTCTCTCTCTGCTTATGTGTCTGTCTGTGTGTCTGCGTGTCTGTGTTTTGTCTCTCTCTCAAATTTAGTTCTACCTGATGACGGTTGCTTGTGTTGCAATCGAAACTTCGTACTCTATTATTTAATTTATTGTCTTTCTACGTGACTTTACCGAAAGAACCAAAGAGTTATGACTATATAGTCGGTACATACTACTATAGAGTTAGTAGCTACTACTATAGTAAGTATATACTACTGTAGAGTTAGTAGATACTGCTATAGAGTCGATGGATACTATTATAGAGTCGGTAGATACTACTACAGTCAGTAGATCGTGAGGGAAAAAAGTATTTGATCCACTGCTGATTTTGTACGTTTGCCCACTGACAAAGAAATGATCAGTCTATAATTTTAATGGTAGGTTCATTTGAACAGTGAGAGACAGAATAACAACAAAAATCCAGAAAAACGCATGTCAAAAATGTTTTACATTGATTTTCATTTTAATGAGGGAAATATGTATTTGACCCCCTCTCAATCAGAAAGATTTCTGGCTCCCAGGTGTCTTTTATACAGGTGTAATGTGAGGATATATCCGGGTTGCTGATGGATCACACCTCGTTACGATGACTGGCTCTACCGGTCCTGGCCCATAGCCAATGGGGGGAAGTCTAGGGGCGTGGCCCTGACGTAATGGGAAGGTGACATCTGTACGTAGAGGATTGGATCTGCTGGCTTTAGCCACAGCCAATGGGGGAACGAGTCAGGAGTGCGGTCCTGGGAACGTACGATTGAGTCTAGAAGATTCCATAGAGGTTAACCAGGATTGGTGGAAAGGTACCACGTGACCCGGGTATTAAAAGGGGTGGAGATGGACAACACGTGGTCAGATCTGGAACGAACGGAGGGTGAGGCCACGCTGGAGCGGAGGCCACGCTGGAGCGGGGTCCAGGCTGCCACGTGGCCGCGCGTGTCTCTCTCTCTCTCCCTCTCATGCTGTCTGTCAGCAGCGTGACGGAGTAAGATAGGAGTGTTGTGAACGAAAGACAAATAAAGACCGGATTCCAGAAGTCGCTTCCACGACCTTTATTATACAGGTAACGAGCTGAGATTAGGAGCACACTCTTAAAGGGAGTGCTCCTAATCTCAGATTCTTACCTGTATAAAAGACACCTACCTGTTCACAGAAGCAATCAATCAATCAGATGCCAAACTCTCCACCATGGCCAAGACCAAAGAGCTCTCCAAGGATGTCAAGGATAAGATTGTAGACCGACACAAGGCTGAATGGGCTACAAGACCATCGCCAAGCAGCTAGGTGAGAAGGTGACAGCAGTTGGTGCGATTATTCCCAAATGTAAGAAACACAAAAGAACTGTCAATCTCCCTCGGCCTGGGGCTCCATGCAAGATCTCACCTTGTGGAGTTGCAATGATCATGAGAACGGTGAGGAATCAGCCCAGAACTACACGGGAGGATCTTGTCAATGATCTCAAGGCAGCTGGGACCATAGTCACCAAGAAAACAGTTGGTAACACACTACGCCGTGAAGGACTGAAATCCTGCAGCGCCCGCAAGGTCCCCCTGCTCAAGAAAGCACATATACATGCCCGTCTTAAGTTTGCCAATGAACATCTGAATGATTCAGAGGACAACTGGGTGAAAGTGTTATGGTCAGATGAGACCAAAATGGAGCTCTTTGGCATCAACTCAACTCGCCGTGTTTGGAGGAGGAGAAATGCTGCCTATGACCCCAAGAACACCATCCCCACCGTCAAACATGGAGGTGGAAACATTATGCTTTGGGGGTGTTTTTCTGCTAAGGGGACAGGACAACTTCACCGCATCAAGGGGACGATGGACGGGGCCATGTACCGTCAAATCTTGGGTGAGAGCCTCCTTCCCTCAGCCAGGGCATTGAAAATGGGTCGTGGATGGGTATTCCACCATGACAATGACCCAAAACACACGGCCAAGGCAACAAAGGAGTGGCTCAAGAAGAAGCACATTAAGGTCCTGGAGTGGCCTAGCCAGTCTCCAGACCTTAATCCCATAGAAAATCTGTGGAGGGAGCTGAAGGTTCGAGTTGCCAAACGTCAGCCTCGAAACCTTAATGACTTGGAGAAGATCTGCAAAGAGGAGTGGGACAAAATCTCTCCTGAGATGTGTGCAAACCTGGTGGCCAACTACAAGAAACGTCTGACCTCTGTGATTGCCAACAAGGGTTTTGCCACCAAGTACTAAGTCATGTTTTGCAGAGGGGTCAAATACTTATTTCCCTCATTAAAATGCAAATCAATTTATAACATTTTTGACATGCGTTTTTCTGGATTTTTGTTGTTATTCTGTCTCTCACCGTTCAAATAGACCTACCATTAAAATTATAAACTGATCATTTCTTTGTCAGTGGGCAAATGTACAAAATCAGCAGGGGATCAAATACTTTTTCCCTCACTGTACTACTGTAGGGTCACTAGATACTATAGAGTTAGTATTTACTACAATAGTCAGTAGATACTACTATAGAGTCGGTATGCAATACTACAGTCAGTAGCTACCACTATAGACAGTATATACTGCTGCAGAGTCGGTAGATATGACTATAGAGTCAGTAGATACTGCTATAGAGTAAATAGATACTCTTTGGTTCTTTCGGTAAAGTCACGTATAAAAATAAAATAATAAATTAAATACTAGCATACGGCGTTTCGATTGCAACACAAGCAATCATCATCCTCTCCAAATTAAGTTTAAATAGATACTACTATAAATTCATTAGCTACTACTAGTCATAAGATACTACTGTCGAATCAGTAGTTACTACTATAGAGTCGGTAGATACTACTATAGAGTCACTAGATACTACTCACTCTATTGTATGTAGGGTGTGTAGGTATATATGCCTAAGGGGGGTAAAAATATTTTTTGAGGGGGGGAGGTTGACAATTTTCAAAAACCTTTTATATCAACGGTTTACCCCCATTTTTTGATTCAGGACTTCTGCAAGCCTCTTGTAATTGTGTTGACAGACAGATGGACAAACAGAACGCCGGGCTTTCACAATAGCTACGTATTTGTGTATGTATATGTTATGTTTTAAGAGAACACAAGTTTTTAAATATATTCTTCCCCCGGCAAGGCCGGGTAATTCCCGCTAGTTAACCATACATGCCATACATACAAAAACATTGTTACGAATGAAAACATATTTCCGAAAAATACCTCGCGTGAAATCTAGTCGTGCTACTGCTAGTGTTTGTTACTGAACACCAGGATTTTTTGCTAACTGAAAGCAAGACGTATGATAACTTAATTGTGAGTATTGTACCTTTACATCTTGTCATGAATACTGTCATAATGACACTGTCTTTTAACTAAAATAATATATATAGTTATAGCCTACATATTATTGTATATGGGTTAAAACCATCTGTAGCTATTTCAGTAAAAGTGAGTCGGGAGAAAGGAGGAGGGGGGCACAGGCATAGAGATAGGTCGTTGCGTCCCTGTCCTTCTTGCTTCTTTTGCATTTTTTTGTTTTTTGTTCAGCCTGTTTCTGAACCAACTGTCACAGCAGGTATGTATGGGAAGGCACATATTACATTTTACACTGCGTCTATAGACACTTTTTTACATACGAGAAGGCCATAGTTTTACAATGCTTTAACTTTTTCACGTGGATGTGTGTATGTATTATGTTGAATCTTGACTCAAAGCTTTCGTGACTGCAGGAACTCATATTCTTGGGTCTTTTATCAAAGTCACGTAGATAGGTTCAAAGAAAATAACAAAAATAACAAAAAACTACGATGTTTCGATCGCATCACAAGCAATCATTATCAGGAGAAAAAAGAGCGGGGAAAGCTGCTGAGGCAGGCTGTTTTAAAGGTTTGAAATGGGTGTAGCCCAAGGGTCATAAACTAAATGGCCAGGGCGAATGATGTTAAAGTGAAAAATTTGCATTTTAAATGTAAGGTCGGAGAGCTACATCCACGACGACAAAGGCATGGAGGTGGCCATTGTATTGTGAAAGATTAGCATGTCAATGTAAGATCGCAGAGCCACAGCCACATCGAGGACACGAGCGATGGTGGCTGTGTTAGTGTGAGACATATAACCTGTTAATGTAAAACCAGAGAGTCGAAAATACCTACTAACATCGGAAGGTAGGATGGAAACATCAGTCAGTTAAGACTTTACCTGGTTAATAACGTCCTTCCAATGATTGCTCAGTTTGTACCCATCTTCTCAGTTAAAATTGTGTCTGTGTTTATATATCTGGATGGCTTCATGGACAAATCTCTGATGGTAGCACCAAGGTTTGCAGAGTACCTTGGTCTCGGAAAAACAATATCGTGTGAACCCACCGCATTAAAACAGTGATCAACCACAGCAGAGGTATTGGTTCTGCCGTGTTTCAAATCTGCCTTGTGTTCGCGAACATGGTCCGAGACATGTCGTTTCGTTTCCCCGATGTAACTGCTGCCGCAGACACAACTTAATTTGTAGATACCAGATTATTGCATGTCAGGAATCACATCCTTCACAGATGGGATCAAATCACGGATTTTGTGTTCTGTGAATCGAACCGGGATCTTGTGTTTGTTCAAGATTTTGGAAATCTTTTTTGTAACACCTGCTATGTATGGCAAGGGGATAGGTTATTTTAACCTATCTACGTGACTTTACCGAAAGACCCAAGAATATGTATGTTGAACTTCTGTCGCACCATGCGGAGCCAACCGTGCTAATTGGAGGTGTGGGGGACAAACTAAACACAAAAAAGGTGTTCTAAAGTAATCAGTTTTCAATCCAAATGATTTAAAGTGCATAGCTCCAGTGGCTTCCTAATATTTGAAGGAAGAGTGTTCCAGATGGCCGCAGAAGCGCTTTGGAAACCGCGCGATGCGGTGACCGTCTTTGTTTGATGGTGAGCCAAAAGCCGCCACTGCGAGGGTCATTGGAGTTTGCGTGATGATGGTTTATGTTGCTTGACGAGATCAGCCAGGTGGGACAGACACGTGAAGGAGCTGCTTAAAAGTGTTTTACTGCATTGAGTTGGTGAACATCGCATGAGGACCTCGCATCTGTCGGCACTCATCGAGGACCCCCAACTTCTAAAAATCTGACAGTACGCCAGCTATTGGTCCAAGCTATGCGGACTCGGCCGATGTGATGCTGAATGTTGAAAATCGCTCCGGAGTGAGCATGTTTTAATAAACTAATGGCTGCTCTGAAATTATCCACTCCCCCAGGAGGTCACATGGCTGATGTGATGTGTAGAATTTTTTTTTTAAGGGACAGAAAAACAGATCGGTTAAAGAAAATCAGGGTCTGAATATTTATTTATACTGGAGGAATCTGATGAGCTATACAGCTCTTCTTCAAAGATCTCCAGTAGGGGCAGGTCTGAACATTACACCAAACAATAAAAATGATGATAGAAGTGCAAAATACAAGAAAGGTAAACAAATCACCCAAAACATACAAATAAAACCAAGCCATTCCCATCCTACTAGGCAAAGCCCACTGAAGGTATTAACTTATTTTTTAGAAGTGACCTGGCCGCAAATTATAGCTCAACAGTGACTTATCAGTTGTACATTTATCACAGCAAAATAATCTAAATAATCTGAATGCATTTTTCTAAATGTGGAGGGAAAAACCGGAGGACCTGGAGAAAAAAATCTGCACGACTGCATGGAGAGAAACGCAAAACCTCCAAATAATACAGCAGGCGTCAGGGTCAGGATCAAATCCCCGACCTGCATACCGGGAAAGGAAGATAACATCACACAACCATTGATACCCCTTAAATAAATAAAGTATATCAGTTCAAATTGCATAATCAATTCCCAAGCTTGGAAAAGGCAGTAAAACAACAGTAAGAACAGTCCCAGACCACAGCAAGACAACAACACACAGTCCCCTCAATAACATTTTACATTACAATTAAACTCTCAATACCATACTCTTTGGTTCTTTCGGTAAAGTCACGTAGGTATAAAATAAAATAAATCACGACATTTTAGGCGCAACACAAGCGTCCGTCATCAGGTGGGAAAGCATGGTCTGCTGCTGTTTCAAAAGGTTTGAAATGGATATAGCCCAAGGGTCATAAAGAAGTGGCCAGGGCTAGTGATGTTAATGTGAGATACCACTGTTGAGAATCAAATTTACAAATCATATTAGCTCATTACCAGAGCTCCAAGGTTACTCACCGGAGCCCTTGTGCACTGCTAGGTCCACCTTTCCGTACGTTCCCTTGCCCAGTTCTCTGATGATGTCGTAATGTTCAGCAGCATCCACCAGTTCCAAACTCTGGGCTGCAGCCACCTGCAATTCCTCCAGGATGTCCTCCGTCACACACGGCGCTGATGACATGATGGCTGTTTCCCCACGGTCTCAAACCTGAGAGCAAAACACAAGCATTGGACAGCAGTGAAAGACAACTCAAATTGTGTATCTACCATGTTTGTGCAATACGAACCCAGCGACCCGAGTTCAATTCCCGCTCACAGCCACAACTGGTGACAATGATCTGAACCGGTCCTGGGCCTCCCCTAGGTCGACTCAACCTCAAATGAGTACCCAGTACCGTGTAAATAATCGCCACTAGGGAGACAAAGTTGGCCCCTCGTGTCCTGTGCCAGCCTTCATAGGTGCCCATTAACAGCATTTGCCCCTACTGTCTATTAAGGCGATTGGGAAATGTATCATTTGTATATATTTGTATGTACGTGTGTCTGTCTAAATATGATAAATATAGTGTATGAACTTGGCGGGAGACGACTTCACGGGTTGCACACTCTTTATTAACACCAACTTATATTACACGGGTGGCTAACTGCAGCCTAACCCACGGGGTTCCCCTGGCTACACCCTCACGGGCTCTGACGCCCCGTAGCTTCTCGGAACCCACCCGGCTGGGGTGTCCGTCTCGACTCTGGGTCCCACAGCCTCGTCCCACATGGACGTCAGACCACGGGTCCCACAGTCTCGCCTCCGAGCCACACAGGGTCCCGGCCCTTACAAGGACAGCGGGACTAGGGGTCTCAGGGCCCTACCTCTTCAACTCCGTCTTCGATTCTAGATTTGAAGCTTTCGTGACTGCAAAGATTCATATTCTTAGGTTTTTTCGGTTAAGTCACGTAAGTAAAACATCAAAATAAAAATAAAATAAAAATAAAAATCACGACGTTTCGGAGGCAACACAAGTCTCCGTCATCAGGTGGGACCGTCACAGCCGAATTAGCTGCATCAAGTGAAGCAATGATTCAAGATGTAATCCCTTATAAGCAAGTTGAAGGGAGGTGGAGAGGGGGGGTTGGAGAGCTTATCAGACTGTGGTAGCCAATGAATGGAAACGTATCGGGAGGGAGGAGGGGCGGTGATCAAAGACTGCACGCAGTGCTCAACACAATGAATGGAAACGTCTCGGGAGGGAGGGGGAGCGGCGATCAAAGACTGCACGCAGTGCTCAACACAATGAATGGAAACGTGTCGGGACGGAGGGTGAGCGGCGATCAAAGACTGCACGCAGCGCTCAACACAATGAATGGAGACGTGTCGGGACGGAGGGTGAGCGGTGATCAAAGACATCACGCAGTGCTCAACACAATGAATGGACACGTGTCGACTATAAACTCTCCTACGTACAAACTAGCCCGTTTTCTATCAGATACTCTGCTCCCCTTCACAGGCAAGACCTCTTCGGCAGTACTCAACTCAACACAATTAGTCTCTATGGTTAAGGACATGGTACTATCTCCGGATGACATCCTCGTCAGCTTTGATGTAGTATCTTTGTTTACCAAAGTCCCAGTACCGGACACCCTAACAATAATTGAGGACTTAGTCCAACATGGATTGAATTCTGATGTACCTGCGCTGGTGAGGCATTGCCTCACCAACACCTATTTTACCTGGAATGGCACCTTCTACAAACAGAATGAGGGTACCCCTATGGGCTCCCCCTTGTCACCAGTTATAGCCAACATGTTCATGGAAATGTTTGAATCAGACGCCATCCAGACATCCACCCTACGTCCTTCCTTTTGGAAGAGGTATGTTGATGACACTTTCGTCATCTGGCCACATGGCCTCCCAGCACTGAACCACTTCTTAGACCACATCAATTCTAGACACCCATCCATCAGATTCACTATGGAAGTAGAGAAAGACGGCAAACTACCATTTTTGGATATTCTGTTTGAGAGGAGACCTGACGGATCCTTGGGACATTCTGTCTACAGGAAAGCCACCCACACAGATTCCTACTTGAAACCGGATTCCCACCACCACCCATCTCAAAAGAATTCTCTCATCACAACGCTATACCACAGAGCCCATGGCATTTCTGACCAACACCACCTGACCGGTGAATTGAGACATGTACATCGGGCCCTCAGGATGAACGGATACTCTGACCGTACTATCCGCCAAGCGGTTTCTCCCACCACACAGAAGAAACAGCCACATGAAACTCCGACCAAAACTATCACGTTACCATACATAGCAGGCGTGACCAAAAAGATCTCCAAAATTCTAAACAAACATAAGATCCAAGTCCGATTCAGTACAGTGCATAAAATCCGTGATCTGATTCCATCTGTGAAGGATGTCGTTCCTGACTTACAGTATCCTGGAGTCTACAAATTGAGTTGCATTTGTGGTGATTGCTACATTGGAGAAACAAAACGTCATGTGGCTGATCGTGTCCGCGAGCACAAGTCAGATCTGAAACACTGGCAGAACTGATTCTTCCGCCGTTGCCGATCATTGCTACAACTCGGCGGGCTCTCATGAAATTGTCTTTTCCGAGACCAAGGTTCTCTGCAAACCTCCTGGCTACCATCAAAGGTTTGTACACGAAGCCATACAAATATACAAACACAGACATAATATCAACCGTGATGATGGGTACAAACTCAGTAATCATTGGAAAGATGTGATTAACCACGCAAAAGAGACTTAATTACACTTTTTTGGACCATCTTATCTGACAGGCACTATTTTAATTTACTTCACCGAGTGTTAACATCCCCACGTGCAGTCTTTGATCACCGCTCACTCTCCGTCCCGACACGTGTCCATTCATTGTGTTGAGCACTGCGTGATGTCTTTGATCACCGCTCACCCTCCGTCCCGACACGTCTCCATTCATTGTGTTGAGCGCTGCGTGCAGTCTTTGATCGCCGCTCACCCTCCGTCCCGACACGTTTCCATTCATTGTGTTGAGCACTGCGTGCAGTCTTTGATCGCCGCTCCCCCTCCCTCCCGAGACGTTTCCATTCATTGTGTTGAGCACTGCGTGCAGTCTTTGATCACCGCCCCTCCTCCCTCCCGATACGTTTCCATTCATTGGCTACCACAGTCTAAGCTCTCCAACCCCCCCCCCCACCCTCTCCACCTCCCTTCAACTTGCTTATAAGGGATTACATCTTGAATCATTGCTTCACTTGATGCAGCTAATTCGGCTGTGACGGTCCCACCTGATGACGGAGACTTGTGTTGCCTCCGAAACGTCGTGATTTTTATTTTTATTTTATTTTTATTTTGATGTTTTACTTACGTGACTTAACCAAAAAAACCTAAGAATATCCGTCTTCGATCTTCAACTGGTTATCAACTCCCCGAGTGCTCCCGCGCGTCCCCCTTTATAGTCCTCCATGCGGACGTCGCTGAGAGCACCCACCCCAGTTGACCAATCACTGCGTGCTGCCCACGATCCTATTTCCCACATTGTGTCAGCGCGCACAACCACGCACCCCTCGCCGCCCCGTGATCCATTACTGTCGGCGCGTTTCAACACCACCACTCTTGATGTAGTCACGCCCGGCGCGCTCACACACACGCCGCCCCTTTGTCAGCGCGTACTGCCACTGCATCACCCCCTACCACATAGCTCGCAGCCGACCCGGCTGTTAAAATTTTTTATTACCCCCCCCCCCCCCCCCGTGTGTGCCCCGTAACGCAAGCAACAATCACAACAACACAACACAATAAGAACTCCGCCATCCGTAAGAAACAGAACAAGGCACCGTAACAACAAGAACAATATGTACAAACCGGCGAGCGACAACAATAAATGTGTATACAAAAAAATGACTCGTGCAGCGTCCCTTCATTTCCGACCGCCCCTTGAACGGGACATTATACCGGGCAGAAGGGGAACGCGGCGACGAGCTGCAATCTCGGCCCTCCCCTTTTTTTCTTTTTTTCATGAAAAGTGTTGTGTCTTAGCACGAGTCCGCCTGGCCGGTCCGTCGTACGGCACCGTCCGGTGGCGCCGGCAGTCCAGGAAGGCACAGGCCAGGCATCGGAGATCCGCGCGTGCCTCGGGGTTCCGGTTCACGACGGTCAGCAGCCGTCAGGTCCGAGACACCTGGGAGTGGGTCAGGCGGAGACACGTGAGGATCAGACTGCGACACATCCATCCCCAAGTCGACGGCCACATCACACGCTCGGTCGTTACGGCACAAGGGGAGGCCATGCAGTGCCGCGAATGGTTTCAGCCGGGAGGGGTGTACGTACCAACGGCGTTTTCCCCATTTAATCTGGATACTCTGGGGTCGTGCAATACGCACGATTTCCACAGGTCCCCTCCATGGTCTCAACAATTTAGGGGATGTAGCCGACGGTGCATGTGGGCAATGCAGCCAGGCCTTATCGCCTGGTTTCCAATCGTGCGTATACACCTCTTGTGCGTGCAATCTTTCGTTAGCGATCTGGCGAGACCTCGAATTCAACCTCGCAGCCTCTCGCGCTTCAGCCAGTTTGGCGATATTAAATTTGATGTGGTCGGCCAATTTAGACTTCGCACGTGGCTGGGAAATCCCCAGTTGGACATCCATGGGCGGATCGGCCTCCCGCCCATACATGAGAAAAAATGGGGAAAACCCCGTCGCCGCATGGGGGACCATTCGATAGGCCGCGAGCACCCCAGGTACCTGTAAGTCCCAATCAACCTGATCGTTGCAGACCTGTTGGCACAGCATAGAAGTAATCGTCCTGTTTAGACGTTCAACCATGCCATCAGTCTGCGGGTGGTACGGGGAGGTACGCACTTTCTTCGTACCCAGCAGGTCGCACACCTCGCGCAACAAAACGCTCGAAAAATTATTTCCCTGATCCGTCAGCAAGCGTTCGGGGGCGCCTTTGTCCAAAACATAGTGCTGGACAAAGGCGTCTGCCACTGCCGCAGCCGACTGGTTGGCGAGTGGCCACGCCATGGGCCATCGGGTGAAGTATTCTACGCCAACCAGCAGGTACTTGTTACCCCTAGGTGTAGCGGGAAAGGGCCCCAAGATATCGAGCGCAACCAATTCGTTCGTGCGCGAAACCTGGATGGATTGTAGCGGTGGATTAGCCGCTATTGGTGGCGGTTTTCTTTGAGTGCACCCCACACATCCCTTGAGGATGTTTGCCACGTCGCTCCCCATACCCGGCCAATAATAGTCCCGTTGGAGTAGGGCGAGCGTCTTATGAAATCCCAAATGCATGAGTCGTTCGTGAGCAGCCAGAACGACTCTACCCTGCATAGCAGATGGCACAACGAGCGTATGACGCCGGGACATATTGTCCCACTTCATCAGGAGGCCCTGTCTGACCACCCAGGAACTCACCCGCGTCTCCCCCCCCCGGGAGCCTCTGCCTTCCGACGCAACGTGAGTAGGGAGCTGTCGGCCATTTGGAGACGGCCCCACTCAATAAGAGGCAACGCGAGTAACGAGTCCCCGGCCGTGGGAGCGGCAGGCGCGTCGACCCGCGGAGCGTCAGTGGCGGCAAGCAAAACTCCCGCGGGGACGGCGACAGGGGGTTTACACCGCGCCGATCCCAGAAGACATGCGCATTCCGAGCGAGGCGACAACCGCGACAAGGCATCCGCATTCGAGTGCCGCAATCCCTTTCGGTAAATTGTCGTGAATTGGTAGTCTTGGAGGACCTCCAGCCATCGGGACAACTGACCGGAGGGTTGCACCACCCGCATTGCATATTGGAGAGCCGCGTGGTCTGTACGAACAGTAAAATGACGGCCGTAGAGATAGGGCCTGAATTGCTGGATAAAAAAAACAATCGCTAGCAATTCACGACGTGTCACACAGTAGCGTTGTTCCACAGGTGACAAAACTCTGCTACCGTAGGCGACCACCCGTTCGACCCCCCCGACCACCTGTGAGAGCACTCCCCCGATACCCGTGTTACTAGCATCCGTGTCAAGCAGGAACGGTTGCGTGAAATCGGGGTAACACAAGGGAGGAGCCCACACCAAGGCGTCCCGAAGGGAGCAGAACGCAGCCTCCTCCTCCGGCCTCCAGTGAAACCTTACCCCTTTAGCTGTCAAAGCGTGTAGGGGCCTGGCTATGGTGGCAAATTTTTCGACAAAACGGCGGTAGTAGGAGGCGAATCCTATGAAGCTGCGGACCTCAGTGACTGAGGTTGGCGTTGGCCATGAGCTGACGCAGTGCGTCTTAGCAGGGTCTGTAGAGATCCCAGAACGGCCAACGATATGCCCCAAGTACCTGACCGATTCCCGAAGCAGGTGACATTTGGCCGGTTTAAATTTTAATTTAGCGGAACGCATCCTGAGGAACACCCCTCTCAATCGCTGGAGGTGCTCCTCGAAAGTCCGGCTGAAAACGATATCATCAAGGTAAATCAAACAGGTGTCCCATTGGAGTCCTGACAAAACCAATTCCATGAGCCTCTGGAACGTGGCGGGAGCAGAATGTAGCCCCATGGGCAATCGATTGAATTGAAATAGGCCTCCTGGTGTCCGGAAAGCGGTCTTTGGTTTCGATTCCTCATCGAGGGGCAATTGCCAAAATCCCGAAAGCAGGTCAAGCGTCGAAAAAAACTGTGCTCCCGCCAAGGCATCCAGCGACTCATCCATCCTTGGGAGTGGATACGCGTCGGCCATCGAGATTTTATTTAGGCGGCGGAAATCCACACAAAACCGCAAGGACCCGTCCTGTTTTTTAACAAGGACGATGGGAGCACCCCACGGACTGGAAGAGGGCGAAATGATGTCGGCAGCCAACATGTCATTAACAACCGACTGCACATGCTCCTTCTCGACTGGGCTGAGCCGGAAGGGATTCTGCCGAATTGGAGCCGCGTCACCCGTCGCTATGTGGTGGCGCAACAGGTCTGTGCAGCCAATATTGTACTTGTGTTTGCTAAACACATCAGCGAATTCGAGTAGCAGGCCCCTCAATGCTCCCAACTGCACACTAGACAAGTTAGTAGACCCAGCACACAACGAGTCCAACCATTCATTCTCCTCCTCAAATGGAGGATGCGTATCGAGGCGAGAATTCGCATGTGCAACGAGCTGTTCATCCACGGGTAGCGGCGCCACGTGAGCCAGCACCGTGCCCTGTGTGATAACAGCTGGCCGCGACCCCGTATTCAGAACCATAACGAATGGATCCCTGTCCGCCCGCACCATGGTCTGAGTTACCGCTAAGTCGAGGCCCCCAACAGCTCTGTTTGACGGCCCCAACAGAACACCTTGTTCCCCCGCATCCACCTCGAGGGGTTTCCGCAATCGAAGGGGTACCAACATTTGCGATCCCGGGGGCACCCGCACAGTCTGAGTTGCCAGCGCCTGAACCGTTGCACAAACCGTGCGTATTTTGGTAGGATTTGTCAAAAATGTAACACGCTGACCCGATGGAAGCTCAATACAGGCCTGATCAACGAGAATTTTAATGGGCATTTTAGCCAGAAAGTCCGTACCCAGTAAACAAGGAACTGCCAGAGATGATGAGACAAAAATAGGACCCGCCAATTTGATATCGCCAATACAAATAGTCGCCCGAATCTGTCCGATAATTCCCAAAGATCCCCCGTTCGCCGCGTAAAATGGTACCTCCACCGGAAGAAGGGGTCGACTTTGGAGGGGAAGGATGTTATAAATAAGGTCCGAAATGATAGTGGCCGACGCACCCGTGTCCACCAGCACCCGGACCTCAACCCCGTCAATAAAACCCGTTACTACGGACGACCCGGACTGACGCAGCCACTATCCTGTGGGCCAACTCGGACCATTCGACTGCTCCCGGGCCGTGTACGAACCCCCCTCACCGAACAGAATCCCCGGCCCCCATACGCGGTCCCCCCACCGCGAAGCGGCGACCCGAGTGTGCCGTGCACGTGGACCGAGCGTGTGGGGTGCCGCGACTTGCCGGGGTTAGCTGGGACGACTTCGGGCCTTGGTCGTCGTCCGGACGTGGTCCCGTGGCACGCTGACGCGGAACCCGGCACCCGGCTGTGACGTGACCCCGAAGGCCGCAGTTGTAACACATGACGAGGGACGTCGTAGGTTTCGGTTGCTCCAGCTTGCGGGACGATCGTATGGGCGAACGACCTCCCGATCTCCACTCTCCCGGTCTCGACATGGTGAAGGCCTCCTCCCGAGCCGTAGCAGTCTGAGGCTCGGCGACAGTCGCGGCAGGTGTCGCGATCCCCGCCGATGCACAGACGACTGTCCGCTTGCGCTTGAGGACCTCGTGTGCGTGGATGCTTGTAGCAACCCCCAAGGAGCAGATGTCCATTTCGTCCGCCGTATTGATGGGGACTCCCAGGTCGTGAGCCAACGCCAGCAGCTGCTCTGTCACCATGGCGTCCTTCCCTTCCTTGTCCATGCGGGGAAAGGCGGCGTCCGCCAGGGCGAGCAGCGACGTGCGATAGGCGAGCGTAGTTTCTCCCTCCACCTTACGCCGTTCGTAGAACTGGTGGCGACAGGTCGAGGGCGGTCCGAACACCTTAGCCATGAGGTGTAGCGCGGCCTGGAGCGTTGAGCGGGACGACCTTGGGGCGGATGCGAAGGCCGCGAGTGCGTCGTCGTCGAGCGTCGCCGGCAGCGCGCGTAAGGCAGTGGTGTCGGACCACCCCGACATCTCTTGATGTGCGAGGAACCTTCGTTGGAAGGCCCCCCAGTCGCCCCCGTCCGCCTTGAACGCCGTCAGCGTGGGAAGTCTTTGTTGGAAGACCTGGTCGTCGTCCTCCGATTAATGCTTTTCCCGCGCGCCACTGTGGTTGACGAAAATGGCGGCTCCGTCGGCAGGCGCATGGTGGAGAGTTTTGGCGCGCGCCGATGACGCGGGCTGTGTAGAGTGGAGGTCCCCGACCACGTGGTGTCCACGCTTCCCGCCAATCGATGGTGGACCCTCAAAGTTGGCGCCAATTTCAAAACTTTCGGCGCGGAGCACGTTCTGGCGGGATTCCTCGGCCCGTGCTCTCTCCTCCAACCTTGTTGTCGTCCTCCCGCCTCCAGAAGCGGTGATTTCCGCCAAAATTGAAGCGGCGGCGAGCAGCAACTCCGCCAGGCGGGAGTGTGCATCCTGGAGGCCGGTGTCGGAGGCGAGCGGAGCGTCGGCCATCGCCGCGAAGTGCTGC
Organism: Lethenteron reissneri; assembly: GCF_015708825.2. Classification (NCBI taxonomy): domain Eukaryota; kingdom Metazoa; phylum Chordata; class Hyperoartia; order Petromyzontiformes; family Petromyzontidae; genus Lethenteron; species Lethenteron reissneri. The sequence goes on along the minus strand of NC_083841.1, from coordinate 9,331,700 downwards.
AGCGGCGGCATCTCTTCGTCCTCGCCTCCCGAGGCTTGCGGTTCAGGTACGCCGTTGTCTTCCCAATCTTGCGCGTGAGTACGGGTGGTCTTCCTGGTATCCATCCTTTTGAAGACAGGTTTACTTCTGACGCCAGTTGTAGTGTATGAACTTGGCGGGAGACAACTTCACGGGTTGCACACTCTTTATTAACACCAACTTATATTACACGGATGGCTAACTGTAGCCTAACCCACGGGGTTCCCCTGGCTACACCCTCACGGGCTCTTACGCCCCTTAGCTTCTCGGAACCCACCCGGCTGGGGTGTCCGTCTCAACTCTGGGTCCCACAGCCTCGTCCCACATGGACGTCAGACCACGGGTCCCACAGTCTCGCCTCCGAGCCACACAGGGTCCCGGCCCTTACAAGGACAGCGGGACTAGGGGTCTCAGGGCCCTACCTCTTCAACTCCGTCTTCGATCTTCAACTGGCTATCAACTCCCCGAGTGCTCCCGCGCGTCCCCCTTTATAGTCCTCCATGCGGACGTCGCTGAGAGCACCCACCCCAGTTGACCAATCACTGCGTGCTGCCCAAGATCCTATTTCCCACATTGTGTCAGCGCGCACAACTACGCACCCCGCGCCGCCCCGTGATCCATCACTGTCAGCGCGTGTCAACACCACCACTCTTGATTTAGCCACGCCCGGCGTGCTCACACACACGCCGCCCCTTTGTCAGCGCGTACCGCCACTACATATGTATGTACGTTGAACTTCTTTCACAGGGTCAGCCAACCGTGCTAATCGGAGGTGTGGGGTAAGGACAATAAACTAAACACAAAATTGAACTTGTATCAAACAGAAAGGACCATTGCCTGGACACATCTGGCAGTTCACCGGCATAGGCTCAAGCAAGGCTGACTCTGCTGAAGAGATACCGAATGTTAAAAGCAGTCCAGAGGTGTGTTGTATTACCCCATTGCTGCAAATATAATGCCCTCTCAAGAAGGCCATGTGGCTGATGGGATGTGTAGAAAAACGATATTGTTTTTATTTGAGGGGACAGATATTGGAAGGAAGCTAATTGTGTCTGTTGTGTGCAAGCAGAGCGCCAGCGAGGTGGCACAGTGGCGAGTGCAGGCGGTGTATCTGCCAGCCAGTCACCAAAGCGCATTAACCCATAGCACCTGGGCCTGCTCTGTGACCTCCTCCAGCCAGCAAGAACCTTCCACACCTCACGCAATATCCTTAGAGTGCTGGACCCTCCTGAAAGATACTCCTGAGACTCGGTTGAAGCTTCCCTGGCTAAACAAGAGCCACTTCCTACTTAAAATGAGCAACTGAATTCACTGGTCTCACGTCCTGCTTACAGCTCTGAGCTAGTGATGGAAATCCCACATTCCTATGGGAAAAACGATGCTATCCAAAGCAACCACGATTTAAACTGTTATATATGTGACAATCTATATACCCGATGGCATTGGGGATGTGGCTATGATTTCCAAACATCCATACATGATTAGTACTACAATTGATCAAATAATTAATCAAGTCAATACATTAATAAAATAAGTCAATACAGTAGTCCATCGGTTAATGTGTTTAATTCATTCCATAAAAAAACTACTGTTAACTGAAATAACTGTGAATCGAATTTACTTATAACTTGAAAATTAAGCAAAAATCACCGAGTAAGTAAAAGGGAGAGGTTTCCACTGCCAAAACAGAAAATGTAATGTAGACAAAGCCAGTCGAGATCTAAACGCTAATAAATGGGAATCACTGATGAATGAGGGCATGGATCAGCCCCATTTACGAGCGCTTGGATTGGCTTAAATTGGCATCCGCGTGCACAACGTAAACATATCGTTAATCAACATTGTAAAGTTCGTCGAAACCATGGTTTTCCTATTGGAGATGAAAAGTTAACCGCAAAAATGTTAACCGATGTCACTTAACCGAGGGACTGCCTGTAAATAATACGTTAATGAAATAACAGTCGTAAAAATCTTGCTCAATTCAAAGAAACACGTCCCACTCTTATCAATGACAACTATGCTGTTTTGTTTGGTGGCGGCTTGGCGTTTGGGGCCTTTTGGGCCTGGGTCTCAGCAACCTTGATTGTAAACGCAGCGAGCTGCGTGCTATAAAAGCTAAATCCAACAGTCGCAGTGGCCGATGTATAATCTAGTGGCCACTTGGGAATTCTCTAAATAGTGCATAATCTGAGCTTAACCTCGCATGCTGTGCACAAAATAACACACACGCGTGCACACAGTTTAACAGGTCCATAGGCCAAAAATTCAAGTGGCCAGCCTAAAAAACAGCACTTACCAAGGTTGCAATAGCTTAGAGTATAACCCGTTGTTTTTACTTGAGTATGGTTACTATCAGGGCTTGAGGACAGATAAGACAGAAGTAAAATCTGAAGTTGAGCAGAGAGCGGATTAAGTAGAAAAGGAAGTGTTGTGAGTGGGTGGGTGAGTTAGTGAGTGGGTTAATGATTACTTCAGTAAGTGCTTGAGAAGGTGGATCAGTGGGTGAATGAGTTACAGTGAGGGAAAAAAGTATTTGATCCCTTGCTGATTTTGTACGTTTGCCCACTGATAAAGAAATTATCAGTCTATAATTTTAATGGTAGGTTTATTTGAACAGTGAGAGACAGAATAACAACAAAATCCAGAAAAACGTATGTCAAAAATGTTATAAATTGATTTGCATTTTAATGAGGGAAATAAGTATTTGACCCCCTCTCAATCAGAAAGATTTCTGGCTCCCAAGTGTCTTTTAAACAGGTAATGAGCTGAGATTAGGAGCACACTCTTAAAGGGAGTGCTCCTAATCTCAGCTTGTTACATGTATAAAAGACACCTGTCCACAGAAGCAATCAATCAATCAGATTCCAAACTCTCCACCATGGCCAAGACCAAAGAGCTCTCCAAGGATGTCAGGGACAAGATTGTAGACCTACACAAGGCTGGAATGGGCTACAAGACCATCGCCAAGCAGCTTGGTGAGAAGGTGACAACAGTTGGTGCGATAATTCGCAAATGGAAGAAACACAAAAGAACTGTCAATCTCCCTCGGCCTGGGGCTCCATGCAAGATCTCACCTCGTGGAGTTGCAATGATCATGAGAACGGTGAGAAATCAGCCAAGAACTACACGGGAGGATCTTGTCAATGATCTCTAGGCAGCTGGGACCATAGTCACCAAGAAAACAGTTGGTAACACACTACGCCGTGAAGGACTGAAATCCTGCAGTGCCCGCAAGGTTCCCCCTGCTCAAGAAAGCACATATACATGCCCGTCTGAAGTTTGCCAATGAATATCTGAATGATTCAGAGGACAATTGGGTGAAAGTGTTGTGGTCAGATGAGACCAAAATGGAGCTCTTTGGCATCAACTCAACTCGCCTATGACTCCAAAAACACCATCCCCACCGTCAAACATGGAGGTGGAGACATGCTTTGGGGGTGTTTTTCTGCTAAGGGGACAGGACAACTTCACCGCATCAAAGAGACGATGGACGGGGCCATGTACCGCCAAATCTTCGGTGAGAGCCCCCTTCCCTCAGCAAGGGCATTGAAAATGGGTCGTGGATGGGTATTTGCCCACTGATAAAGAAATTATCAGTCTATAATTTTAATGGTAGGTTTATTTGAACAGTGAGAGACAGAATAACAACAACAAAATCCAGAAAAACGCATGTCAAAAATGTTATAAATTGGTTTGCATTTTAATGAGGGAAATAAGTATTTGACCCCTCTGCAAAACATGACTTAGTACTTGGTGGCAAAACCCTTGTTGGCAATCAGAGGTCAGACGTTTCTTGTAGTTGGCTACCAGGTTTGCACACATCTCAGGAGGGATTTTGTCCCACTCCTCTTTGCAGATCTTCTCCAAGGCATTAAGGTTTCAAAGCTGACGTTTGGCATCTCGAACCTTCAGCTCCCTCCACAGATTTTCTATGGGATTAAGGTCTGGAGACTGGCTAGGCCACTCCAGGACCTTAATGTGCTTCTTGAGCCACTCCTTTGTTGCCTTGGCCGTGTGTTTTGGGTCATTGTCATGCTGGAATACCCATCCACGACCCATTTTAAATGCCCTGGCTGACGGAAGGAGGCTCTCACCCAAGATTTGACGGTACATGGGCCCGTCCATCATCCCTTTGATGCGGTAAAGTTGTCCTTTCCCCTAAGCAGAAAAACACCCCCAAAGCATAATCTTTCCACCTCCATGTTTGACGGTGGGAATGGTGTTCTTGGAGTCATAAGCAGCATTCCTCCTCCTCCAAACACGGCGAGTTGAGTTGATGCCAAAGAGCTCCATTTTGGTCTCATCTGACCACAACACTTTCACCCAGTTGTCCTCTGAATCATTCAGATGTTCATTGGCAAACTTCAGACGGGCATGTATATGTGCTTTCTTGAGCAGGGGGACCTTGCGGGCGCTGCAGGATTTCAGTCCTTCACACATCCTATTAGCCACACGGTATTGCTGGGAGTCTATAATTCAGCAGCATTGCTTTCATATCATCAAATTTAGGACCAGTTTCGACATTCAGTGTCTCATAAGCATAGGGGTCATTGTTTGATGCAAGACTTATTATTTAATACTCAGACCCAGAGGTTTATATTGTTATTTATTAATTAAATACTTACACACAAACACATGCACGACACGCATAAGTACATTCCGAGAGATTAATCTTATTGCTTATACTGGGACTCATGTTTGTGTATCCCCCAAAATTAAATCTTTAGTTGATCAACTGCCACCAGTGCACCAACTGTGCCATGAATTTAATTTACACACACACATCAACCCCTACACAAACACTGCACATACACACATCAACCCATACACACTGCACACACACATTAACCCATACATACACTTCACATACACATGTAGAGTAGGGGGATGACGTCATGTCACCTGTAGAGGAGTGGGATGACGTGATGTGATGACATGTCAACGAGGCGGCAGGGTACTTTAGGGGGACCCCGGGACGAGGGCGGGGTCGCCGTGGGGAGAGAGAAGATGGGAACGAGAACCTGCATGGAAGACATCCCAGCCGCCGCCGAAGAAGGGCTAGTGATGTCGAGGCCTCACCTCGTCGCCGGGTGGTAATGGGTGAGCCTCCGCCCAGGGCAGACGAGGGGGTAGGCATAAGAGAAGCCGTACCAGGGCGTAGATAGCTGAGCGATGTCCGCGTAAAGGACAGAGTTCTGACGTGTGTAAGCGTCGAGTATAGAGAGTGTAAACAGAGTGTATAAGAGTGTGCAAGAGTGTGAATAAACGGCAAGCAGCCCTATGTAAGAATCCTCATCTCCATCTTCCTCTACACGTCTCCTTGGTGTCAAGAGTTACTACACAACACACACATAAACCAATACACACACGTGAGAATAGGTTGTCCCCTTTTATCTGGCAACAAAACAGGTGTTAAGATGTTAAAACACCAACCTGAAACCTTTTACAAGGAATCATGTATGCATTAAACACAATACTTGTGGTCAGAATGCAGACGAAAAACACTCTGATAAATAGGCATTGTCTTTGAAACTGATTGGTCCACACCAGACAGCTTTCTTTGGAGCCTAGTCTCAAATGGTGTTAGACCAGAGGAACGTGAAAAGGAACGCCAAATAGGTTTTCGCCAAAAGGCGTCCTCTGGTCTAGGGTATCCTCTGGTCTAATACCATTTGAGACTAGCCTCCAAAGAAAGCTGACTCTGGTGTGGACCAATCACACCTGTTTTGTTGCCAGATAAAAGGGGAAAACCTATTCTCATATTTTGGTACTGACAAAGGAGGTCCCATGATGTAACCATACACACACATCAACCCATACATACACACATCAACCCATACACACTGCATATACAAACATCAACCCATACACACACTACACACATACATCAACCCATACACCCACACGCACACATCAACCCATACCACACGTCAACCCTACACACATACCCATACACACACAAACATCAACCCATACCAAATGTCAACCCTACACACATTGCACACACATCAACCCCTACACACACTGCACATACATCAACCCCTACACACACTGCACATACACACAACCGATAAACATATCAATCCATACACACAACCGCCATTCGCCACAAAGTGGTGGTGACGTCACCACGGCGCTTGTGCCAGGATATGTGCAGGTTAAGTGTCGAACGCCCGCTGGCAGGAGGTCACGGGGCAGACCTAGGAGGTGTCATGGGTCGACTGACTGAGATGACTGGCCGATGCACCACCTGTGCCCCCTATTGTACCAACATGCTGTGTTTTAGCCACTCGGCGCTCTGCTCGTTGTTGTGTCGCTCCTCTGCGCTCCATTGTTGCTGGATGGCGACTGCCCCCAACTGCCCAGTTGTGGCGTCCTTCACGAGCCTCCTCCACAGAGGCCGATCTTGACACCGCTGCTACCGGTGATCGGCAAGTATACTTGGCTCCACATCCTCTTGTACCACATCACTCCGTCTCCTCTCTATTCTGTGCCGCGCCCGTTTAGTCCCCTCTATCCAGCCGAACAAAACCTGTTTAGGCATGCGGTGGCTGGGCATGCAGGCTACATGACCCTACATGGTACACTACACAAACACATACACACGCTACACAAACACCCACATATACACACTACACACTACACAAACACCCCCACACTACACATACACACTACACAAACACCCCCACACACATACACACTACACAAACACCCCCACACACATACACACTACACAAACACCCCCACACACATACACACTACACAAACACCCCCACACACATACACACTACACAAACACCCCCACACATATACACACTACACAAACACCCACATATACACACTACACAAACACCCACACACACACTACACAGATATCCACACACATTGTACACACAAACGTACACATAACACAAACACCCACACACAATGTACAAAGCCAAAGATCCCCCGTATAGCCTGAACAGACTGTTGGGGCAAGTGCTGTTAGCGAGCATCTATGAAGGCCGGCACGGCACACGAGGGGGTGGGTGGCCAGCACCACGCCCGGCCGCCTTTGTCTCTCCCTAGTGGCGATGTTTACACCACACCAGGTACTCATTTGAGGCCGAGTCGACCTAGAGGAGGCCCAGGACCGGTTCAGACCATCGTCACTGGTGTTTTCCGTGAGCGGGATTCGAACTCGGGTCGCCAGGTTCGTAGCACAACGCGCAAACTACTATACTGCCGCTCCTCACACAATATATACATACACACCCATATATTCCCACACACATTGCACACACCCACACTCCCACACACATTGCACACACCCATGCACACACACACACCCATATACACACTAAACAAACGCCGACACACAATGCACACACCTATACACACGCACACACATTGAACACACACACACCCACATACTACACAAACAGCCACACACACTACACAATCACCCACACACAATGCACACACGCACCCATACATACACCCACACATATTGCACACACCCATACACACTACACAAACAGCCACACACATTGCACATACACACGTATACACACTACACAAACGGCCACACACATTGCACATACACAAACCCACACACACTATACAAACCGCAGTCCTGGCTCCCTGTTGCCCTCCGTGTCTCCCCCTCCCTCGACTCTCCGCCTCCTATTGTTCAGGCTCAGCATCAGAATCGCGTATCCGATTTCGAGGTTTATTCGAATGAAACTCGATTCCGATTTACCTGCGTCGCTCGCTCCGGGCCTCCAAAGTGACCTTTCATTTTATTCTCTCGCCAACGGATTAGAAGCGGGACAAAGCCAATCATCACCTGTTCCAACATTGCCGTGCAGGGGAGAAACTACCTATTTTAGGCACCAATTTCAGCCACCTATTTCAGCAACATCTTTCAGCCACCACTTTCAACCACATCTTTCAGCTACCTATTTCAGCCACCTCTTGCAGCCACCTTTTCCTGCCACCTATTTGAGCCACCTATTTCTAGCTTAATTTGAAGCTTTCGTGACTGCAGGAATCCATACTCTTTGGTTCTTTCGGTAAAGTCACGTAGGTATAAAATAAATCACGTTTCAGGCGCAACACAAGTGTCCGTCATCAGGTGGGAAAGCATGTAGACACCCGGGTATTGCGTATCAGAAATCACATCCTTTACAGATGGCACAGTTGTTGTGTACTGTACTCGTAGGTTTTTTCGGTAAAGTCACGTAGGTAAAAAATAATAAAATAAAACAATAAATGAAAATAACTAAATTAAATCACGACGTTTAGGAGGCAACACCAGTCTCCGTCTTCAGGTGGGACCGTCACAGCCAAATTTACTGTAACAAGTGAAGGGAAATCCAAGAGACAAGATCTTATATACTGGTTAAGGGGAGGGGGGAGGAGCTTATCTAAATGTGGCAGTCAGGGACTGGGAGGGGGAGGTGGGCGGGGCTAGAAGGGAAGGTACAGGTTAAGCACCTCCGCAAGAATTACGGCCGATGTTGGCTTCCAAAACTAAAAAATAGCAGCACTGTTAAACGCTAGAGATGTCAACAACTCGGTTAAATAGACTAGTACCTGTCAAATAAGATTGTACAAATATGCGAAGTTAAATATTTTTACGTGGTTAATAACATCTTTCCAATGATTGCTCAATTTGTACCCATCATCACGGTTGAAGTTATGTCTATGTTTGTATATCTGGATGGATGGCTTCATGCACAAACCTTTGATGGTAGCCAGAAGGTTTGCAGAGCACCTTGGTCTCGGAAAAGACAATATCATGAGAGCCCACAGCGTTGTAACAATGATAAGCAACGGCGGAAGAATCAGTTTTGCCGTGTTTCAGATCTGACTTGTGCTCGCGGACTCGATCAGAGACGTGACGTTTCATTTCCCCAATGTAACAATCACCACAGATGCAACTCAATTTATAGACTCCAGGGTATTGCAAGTCAGGAATTACATATTTCACAGATGGGATTAGATCACGAATTTTATGTACTGTAGTGAATCCGACTTGGATCTTATGTTTGTTTAACGTGATGGTTTTGATCAGAGTTTCAGGTGGTTGTTTCTGTATGGTGGGAGAAACAGCTTGGCGGATAGTACGGTCAGAGTATCCGTTCATCTTGAGGGCCAGATGTACATGTTTCAATTCACTGGTCAGGTGGTATTGGTCAGAGATGCAATACGCTCTGTGGTATAGTGTTTTGATGAGATAATTCTTTTGAGCCGGGTGGTGGTAGGAATCAGATTTCAAGTAGGAATCTGTGTGGGTGGCCTTCCTGTAAACAGAATGTCCCAAGGATCCATCAGGTCTCCTCTCAAACAGAACATCTAAGAATGGTAGTTTACCATCATTCTCCACTTCCATGGTGAATCTGATGGATGGGTGGCTGGAATTGATGTGGTCCAGGAAATGGTTCAATGCTGGGAAGCCATGTGGCCATATGACAAAAGTATCATCCACATATCTCTTCCACAGGGAAGGACGCAGGGTAGACGTCTGGTTGGCGTATGATTCAAACTTCTCCATGAAAACATTAGCTATCACTGGTGACAAAGGGGAGCCCATAGGGGTACCCTCATTCTGTTTGTAGAAGGTGCCATTCCAGGTAAAATAAGTGTTGGTGAGGCAATGCCTAACCAACGCAGGTACATCCGAGTTCAGTCCATGTTGGAACAAGTCTTCAATTATTGTTAAGGTGTCAGGCACTGGGACTTTGGTAAACAGAGAGACCACATCAAAACTGATAAGAATATCGTCAGGAGACAGTACCATGTCCTTGACCATAGAAACCAATTGGGTTGAGTTAAGTACTGCTGAAGTGGTCTTGCCAGTGAAGGGAAGCAGAGTATCTGATAGAAAACGGGCTAGCTTGTAGGTAGGAGGGTTGATCGTGGAAACTATGGGCCGTAGTGGGGTGCATGCCTTCTTTATGGATCTTGGGAAGACCATAGAATCTGGGAGGTCTTGCAGCCGAGGGTTTTAGGGAGGAACGTTTGGTTGGTTCAATTAGGGAAGTCGAACTAGTGATGATCTTGTTGGTTTTAGTCGTTAGGCTGTTAGTATGATCACTTTTAATTTTGGAGCAACTACCATCATTGAGTAGGTCCTGGATTTTGTTGTTGTACGAGTCTTTATCCATGATAACCATAGCATTGCCCTTGTCAGCAGAGAGGATGACTATATCATCTCTCTTTTTTAAATTCGCGAGTTCAGAGCGTTCGTTTTTGCTAATGTTGCTAGTGCGTCCTTCCCTGTGGAAGAGATTTGTGGATGACACTTTCGTCATTTGGCCACATGGCCTCCCAGCATTGAACCATTTCCTGGACCACATCAATTTCAGACACCCATCCATCAGATTCACCATGGAAGTGGAGAAAGATGGCAAACTACCATTATTGGATGTTCTGTTTGAGAGGGTACCTGATGGCTCCTTGGGACATTCTGTTTACAGGAAGGCCACCCACACAGATTCCTACTTGAAACCTGATTCCCACCACCACCCGGCTCAAAATAATTATCTCATCAAAACACTATACCACAGAGCTCATTGCATATCTGACCAACATCACCTGACCAGTGAATTGAAACATGTACATCTGGACCTCAAGATGAACGGATACTCTGACCGTACTATCCGCCAAGCTGTTTCTCCCACCATACAGAAACAACCACCTGAAACTCCGATCAAAACCATCACGTAAGCCATACATAGCAGGCGTGACCAAAAAGATCTCTAAAATTCTAAACAAACATAAGATCCAGGTCCGATTCAGTACAGTACATAAAATCCGTGATCTAATCCCATCTGTGAAAGATGTCATTCCTGACTTGCAATATCCTGGAGTCTATAAACTGAGTTGCATCAGTGGTGATTGTTACAATGGGGAAACGAAACGTCATATCTCTGATCGGGTCCGCGAGCACAAGTCAGATCTGAAACACTGCAAAATTGATTATTTTGCCGGCAAAATGGATTCTTTTGCCGTTGCTGAGCATTGTTACAACGCTGTGGGCTCTCATGATATTGTCTTTTCCGAGACCAAGGCGCTCTGCAAACCTTCTGGCTACCATCAAAGGTTTGTGCATGAAGCCATCCAGGTAAACAAACAGACATAACTTCAACCGTGATGATGGGTACAAATTGAGAAATCATTGGAAAGATGTTATTAACCATGTAAAAAATATTTAACTACACATTTGTGCCATCTTAATTGACAGGTACTAGTCTTTCGATTTAAAGCTTTCGTGACTGGAGGGATTCGTCTTCTTGGTTCTTTCGGTAAAGTCACGTAGAAGGGAAATAATAAAATAATAAAAATAAAACATAATAAAATAATTCTCACGACGTAATACAGTATATAATTTAATGTTGGGTTTGTCTATGGCAGCATATAGTACGAGGTAGACCCGTGTGATGTAAGAAAAAAAAGTTTAGCTGGAAGCATATTATATTTTTTGCAACATAGAATTGTAATGTATTACTTACTGTTAGTAGCTCAGCTTATTGGAGAGTATATTTAGTATACTGATGATACTATGTAGTTTATACTTTAGTTTTTTACGTGGTTGTTTAGTTACTGCAGCTACATACTATTAACATTCCTTCCCTTTATTAATGCTACCCCTATCCCCTCCCTTTGATGCTGCTATCCTGCATAATGCACGGGCATAATATGACTTTGAAAACCCCCCGCCCACCTCCTACGCATTTCACAAGTAGTACTAATCACATACCTGCATTTCCCATAAATATGCTAAATTCCTCTTGATATGCAAATTATTGTCAAGGCGCCTTTCCCCCCTTCCAACCCAGCTTAAATATACGCTCCAAGCGTGGTGGTGTTTCATTCAGACGCTGTCTCCCCGACAGACCTGGTCTTCACCTGAGGATGGCTGCTTGCGTTGTGGCCGAAACGTCGTGAGAATAATTTAATGTTTTATTTTTATTATTTTATTATTTCCCTTCTACGTGACTTTACCGAAAGAACCAAGAAGAGATACTAGTCTATTTTACCGAGTTGTTGACATCACCAGCGTTTAACAGCGCTGCTATTTTCTGGTTTTGGAAGCCAACATCGGCCGTAATTCTTGCGGAGATGCTGAACCTGTACCTTCCCTTCTAGCCCCGCCCCCCCGACCCTCCCAGTCCTTGACTGCCACATTTAGATAAGCTCCTCCCCCCTCCCGTTAACCAGTATATAAGATCTTGTCTCTTGGATTTCCCTTCACTTGATACAGTAAATTTGGCTGTGACGGTCCCACCTGAAGACGGAGACGTGTTGCCTCCGAAACGTCGTGATTTAATAAAGTTATTTTCATTTATTATTATTTTATTATTATTATTATTATTTTCCTACGTGACTTTACCGAAAAAACCTAAGAGTATGAATCCTTGCAGTCACGAAAGCTTCAAATCTAGAATTTGTGTACTGTGTTGAAACGAACCTGGATCTTGTGTTTGTTTAATATTTTGGAAATCTTTTTGGTAACCCCTGCTATGTAAGGTAAAGTGATGGTTTTGGTCGGATCCTCAGAAGGTTGTCTCCGCCAGGCTGGGGAGACAGCTTTGCGGATTGTATGGTCCAAGTATCCGTTCATCCCGAGGGCTTGGTGTACGTGCTCCAACTCACTGGCTAAGTGGTGCTGGTCGGAGATGCAACGGGCACTATGGTGTAGTGTTTTGATGAGGGAATTCTCCTGGGCTGGATGGTGGTGGGAGTCAGGCTTTAGATAGGCATCCGTGTGAGTGGCTTTCCTGTAGACCGAATATCCCAACGAGCCATCAGGTCTCTTCTTGATCAAAACATCCAGGAACGGTAGCTTGCCATACTTTTCCACTTCAATGGTGAATTTGATAGATGGGTGTATGGACCTCTTCGATTTCACATTAACATGCTAATCTCGTACATTAACATAACCACTTCCGTGCCCTCGTCGAGGAGGCCGCTCTCCTATCTTACAGTTACAAGCTAATTTCTCCCAACTATTTCTGCCGCCTATTTCAGCCCCCTATTCAACCACCTATTTTAGCTACCTATTTCAGCCACCAATTTCAGCCACCTATTTCAGTCATCTATTTCAGTCATCTATTTCAGTCATCTATTTCAGCCAACTCTTTCAGACATACAGTGAGGGAAAAAAGTATTTGATCCCCTGCTGATTTTGTACGTTTGCCCACTGACAAAGAAATGATCAGTCTATAATTTTAATGGTAGGTTTATTTGAACAGTGAGAGACAGAACAACAAAAAATCCAGAAAAACGCATGTCAAAAATGTTATAAATTGATTTGCATTTTAATGAGGGAAATAAGTATTTGACCCCCTCTCAATCAGAAAGATTTCTGGCTCCCAAGTGTCTTTTATACAGGTAATGAGCTGAGATTAGGAGCACACTCTTAAAGGGAGTGCTCCTAATCTCAGCTTGTTACATGTATAAAAGACACCTGTCCACAGAAGCAATCAATCAATCAGATTCCAAACTCTCCACCATGGCCAAGACCAAAGAGCTCTCCAAGGATGTCAGGGACAAGATTGTAGACCTACACAAGGCTGGAATGGGCTACAAGACCATCGCCAAGCAGCTTGGTGAGAAGGTGACAACAGTTGGTGCGATAATTCGCAAATGGAAGAAACACAAAAGAACTGTCAATCTCCCTCGGCCTGGGGCTCCATGCAAGATCTCACCTCGTGGAGTTGCAATGATCATGAGAACGGTGAGAAATCAGCCAAGAACTACACGGGAGGATCTTGTCAATGATCTCTAGGCAGCTGGGACCATAGTCACCAAGAAAACAGTTGGTAACACACTACGCCGTGAAGGACTGAAATCCTGCAGTGCCCGCAAGGTTCCCCCTGCTCAAGAAAGCACATATACATGCCCGTCTGAAGTTTGCCAATGAACATCTGAATGATTCAGAGGACAATTGGGTGAAAGTGTTGTGGTCAGATGAGACCAAAATGGAGCTCTTTGGCATCAACTCAACTCGCCTATGACTCCAAAAACACCATCCCCACCGTCAAACATGGAGGTGGAGACATGCTTTGGGGGTGTTTTTCTGCTAAGGGGACAGGACAACTTCACCGCATCAAAGAGACGATGGACGGGGCCATGTACCGCCAAATCTTCGGTGAGAGCCCCCTTCCCTCAGCAAGGGCATTGAAAATGGGTCGTGGATGGGTATTCCAGCATGACAATGACCCAAAACACACAGCCAATGCAACAAAGGAGTGGCCTAGCCAGTCTCCAGACCTTAATCCCATAGAAAATCTGTGGAGGGAGCTGAAGGTTCGAGTTGCCAAACGTCAGCCTCGAAACCTTAATGACTTGGAAAAGATCTGCAAAGAGGAGTGGGACAAAATCCCTCCCGAGATGTGTGCAAACCTGGTGGCCAACTACAAGAAATGTCTGACCTCTGTGATTGCCAACAAGGGTTTTGCACCAAGTACTAAGTCATGTTTTGCAGAGAGGTCAAATACGTATTTCCCTCATTAAAATGCAAACCAATTTATAACATTTTTGACATGCGTTTTTCTGGATTTTGTTGTTGTTATTCTGTCTCTCACTGTTCAAATAAACCTACCATTAAAATTATAGACTGATCATTTCTTTGTCAGTGGGCAAACGTACAAAATCAGCAGGGGATGAAATACTTTTTTTCCCTCACTGTATATTTCCACCACTTATTTCTGCCACATATTTCAACCATCTATTTCAGCCATATTTTCAGGCATCACTTTCAACCAACTATTTCAGCCACCTATCTCAACCACCTATTTCATAAATCAATTTCAACCACCTATTTCATAAATCAATTTCAACCACCTATTTCAACCACCTATTTCAGACACCTATTTTAGCCACCTCTTTCAGCCACCTCTTTCAGCCACATATTTCAGCCACATATTTCAGCCTCCTATTTTCACAACCTATTTCACCCACCTCTTTCAGATATCTATTTCAGCTGCCTATTTGAGCCATCTATTTGAGCCACCTCTTTCAGCTACCACTTTCAACCACCTATTTGAACCACCTATTTCAGCCACCTCTTTCAGCCACCTATTTCAGCCACCTATTTCAACCATCTATTTGAGCCACCTATTTCAATTACTTATTTCAACCACCTATTTCAGCTATCTATTTGAGCCACCTATTCAGCCAACTCTTTTAGCCATCTATTTCAGCTACCTCTTTCAACCACCTATTTTAGCCACCTATTTCAGCCACATATCTTAGCCACCTATTTTTCAGCCACCTATTTCAACCACTTCTTTCAACCACTTATTTCATCCACCTATGTCAGCCAGCTATTTCAGCCACCTATTCAGCCAACTCTTTTAGCCATCTATTTCAGCCACCTCTTTCAACCACCTCTTTCAACCACCTATTCCAGCCACCTCTTGTAGCCATATCTTTCCACCACCTATTTCAGGAACCTCTTTCAACCACTGATTTCAGCCACATATCTCAGCCACCTATTTTTCAGCCACCTATTTCAACTACTTCTTTCAAGCACTTATTTCATCCACCTATGTCAGCCAGCTATTTCAGCCACCTATTCAGCCAACGCTTTTAGCCATTTATTTCAGCCACCTCTTTCAACCACCTCGTTCAGCCACCTCTTTCAACCACCTATTCCAGCCACCTATTTCAGCCACCTATTTCAGCCACCTCTTGCAGCCACATCTTTCCACCAACCTATTTCAGGAACCTCTTTCAACCACCTCTTTCAGACACCTACTTCAGCCACCTCTTTCAGTCACCTCTTTCAGCCACATCTCTCCACCACCTATTTCAGGAACCTCTTTCAACCACCTCTTTCAGCCACCTATTTCAGCCACCTCTTCCAGTCACCTCTTTCAGCCACATCTTTCCACCACCTATTTCAGGAACCTCTTTCAACCACCGATTTCAGCCACCTATTTTTCAGCCACCTATTTTTCAGCCACCTATTTCAACCACTTCTTTCAACCACTTATTTCATCCACCTATGTCAGCCAGCTATTTCAGCCACCTATTCAGCCAACTCTTTCAGCCATTTATTTCAGCCACCTCTTTCAACCACCTCCTTCAGCCACTTCTTTCAACCACCTATTCCAGCCACCTATTTCAGCCACCTATTTCAGCCACCTATTTCAGCCACCTATTTCAGCCACCTATTTCAGCCACCTATTTCAGCCACCTCTTGTACCCACATCTTTCCGCCAACCAATTTCAGGAACCTCTTTCAACCACCTCTTTCAGCCACCTACTTTAGCCACCTCTTTCAGTCACCTCTTTCAGCTACATCTTTCCGCCACCTATTTCAGGAACCTCTTTCAACCACCTATTTCAGCCACCTATTTCAGCCACCTATTTTAGCCACCTATTTCATCTGCCTATTTCAGCCACATATTTCACCACCTATTTCAAGGTACAATACTCACAATTCAGTTATCGTGCATGCTAGTTCGCAAAATATCCTGGTGCTCCGTAACAAACACCAATAGTAGCGCTACTAGGTGGCTACATTTTTTTTTTACTTTATTTTTAATATTTTTCTATCGACGTGACTTTACCGAAAGAACCAAAGAATTTGAGCCACCTATTACAGCCACCTATTTTAGACACCTCTTTTAGCCACCTATTTCAGCCACCTATTTCAGCCACCTATTTCAACCACCTATGTCAGCTGCTTTCTTCAACTACCTATTTCAATGCCCTATTACAACGGGGGGGCCCCGTCCTTTCTCCCGAATCACTTTTACCGCAATAGCTAGAGATGTTTTTAACCCATATACAATAATATGTAGGCTATAACTATAAATATTACAAGTTGGGGCATTGAACCTCCCTGCGTGCTGCCCGCTTGGGTGGAAAGAAAAGGTGCAGTACGTCAAATAGAAAATAGTTGTTTTCCCCAACAATGTAACAAAACTATAGACGAACTATAAGCAGCTGTAGCAAAGAAAGTCCGACGTATTTAGCAGTATAACATAGAAATCAGCATCGCAGTACTACATATCAGTAAATAGCGTGGCATGAGCAAACGAAACAATTTAAATGCATTGAAGAAAGAAGCTAGAATAAGTCTACATTATAGAGCAGCAGTACGCACATTTAAGTTAAGAAGCAGGCTACAGTCTAGGTTAGACTGGCAGTACATTGACCGAGGTAAAGAGGCAGGCAACAGTCCACATTATAAACTGGCATACACTCACCGTGCCTAATAATAATATTTAGCGTGTAGATAGACTGCCAGTGCACTGACTTTGAATTAATAAGCAGGCAGCAGGCCACATGACAGACTGCCAGTGCACAGGCGCAGCTTCATACAAATGTGTACAGTCTACATAAGAGACTGCCAGTACAGTGAGCAGGCAACAGTGGACAGTATAGACTGGCAGTACACCGAGTGCGATCAAGAAGCAGGCTGCAGTGTAGATAAGTGGAAGTGTTGTACTTTAAAAGTGTAATAGTATTTGTATAAATGTACTAGCTGTACTACCCGGCTTCGCCCGGGACTTGTATCCACCACGCCCGGCCGCCTTTGTCTCCCCAGTGGCGATGTTAATACGCCACACCAGTTACTCGTTTTGCGGCTGAGTCCCTCCCTCACCACTCTCCCTCCCTTACCACTCTCCCTCCCTCAGCACTCTCCCTCCCTCACGACTCTCCCTCCCTCACCACACACGCACGGCCGCCTTTGTCTCCCCAGTGGCGATGTTAATACGCCACACCAGTTACTCGTTTGAGGCTGAGTCGACCTAGGGGAGGTTCAAATAATCGTCACCGGTGGTGGCCGTGAGCGGGAATGGAACTCGGTTCGCCGGGTTTGTAGCGCAGCGTAGCGTTAACCACTACACCCACCGCTCCTCACACACCACACACGCACAGACACACACACAGACACACGCAGACACACACAGACAGACACACACACACAGACACACAGACAGCACGCTAACCACTACACTACCGCTCCCCACACACCACACACGCACAGACACACACACAGACACACACACACAGACACACACACACAGACACAGACAGCACGCTAAGCACTACACTACCGTTCCCCCTACACAACACACGCGCGCGCGTCCATAGGTACACATACACGCGCTTGCTGCAGACACACACGACTTTGAGGGTGCGTACGGCAGTAAACGACTGAAAAAATAAAGCGGCAATGCTGTGCGAGGAACGCCTTAGACCTGCAACACATTTGTGTAATGCGAGCGTAAACATACAAACACATACAAACACATACACACACATACATACACACACATACACACAAACACATACACACACATACATACACACAGACATACACATACACACAAACACACACATACATACACACAAAAACATAGACAATACACACACACATACATGCAGACACACAGACAGACACATAACACACATACATACACGCAGATACATACACAGAAACACATACACACAATACATAGACACACACATACATACACACAAACACATCCACAGACATACATACAGACACGCAGACATACACATAAACACATACAAAAAAACGCACATACATACACACACACATACATACACACAAACACATACACACACATACATACACACATGCATACAGACACACAGACATACACATAAACACATACACACATACACATGACCCGGCCTCGCCCGGGACTTGGATCCACCACGCCCGGCCGCCTTTGTCTCCCCAGTGCCGATGTTAATACGCCACACCAGTTACTCGTTTGAGGCTGAGTCGACCTAGGGGAGGTTCAAATAATCTTGACCGGGGGTGGCCATGAGCAGGAATCGAACTCGGTTCGCCGGGTTGGTAGCGCAGCGTAGCGTTAACCACTACACCCACCGCTCCTCACACACGACACACGCACAGATACACACACAGACACACACACACAGACACACACACGCAGACACACACAGACAGACACAGACAGACACACACACACACAGACACACAGACAGCACGCTAAGCACTACACTACCGCTCCCCACACACCACACACGCACACACACAGACACACACACAGACACACACACAGACACACACACACAGACACACACACACAGACACAGGCAGCACGCTAAGCACTACACTACCGTTCCCCCTACACAACACACGCGCGCGTGTCCATAGGTACACATACACGCGCTTGCTGCAGACACACACGACTTTCAGGGTGCATACGGCAGTAAACGACTGAAATAATAAAGCGGCAATGCTGTGTAAGGAACGCCTTAGACCCGCATTATACATTTGTGTAATGCGAGCGTAAACACACAAACACACACAAACACATACACACACATACATGCAGACACACAGACAGACACATAACACACATACATACACACACATACAAACACAGAAACACATACACACACATACATACACACAAACACATCCACAGACGTACATACACACATACATACAGGCACGCAGACATACACATAAACACATACAAAAAAACCCACATACATACACACACACATACATACACACAAACACATGCACACACATACATACACACATGCATACAGACACACAGACATACACATAAACACATACACATGACCCGGCTTCGCCCGGGACTTGGATCCACCACGGCGGCAAAACCGACATACATACACACACAGACATACACAAAAACACATACACACACATACATACACACATGCATACAGACACACAGACAACAACAACAACAACAACCGCCATTCGCCACTAAGTGGCGGTGACGTCACCACGATGCTTGTGCCAGGCCAAGTGCACCTTGAGGCCACGTGAAGTGTCGAAAGCCCGCTGGCAGGAGGTCACGGGGCAGACCCAGCAGGTGCCACGGGTCGACTGACCGAGATGACCGAGATGACTGGCTGATGCACCACCTGTGCCCCCTACTGTGCCAACTTGCTGTGCTTTAGCCACCCGGCGCTCCGCTCGTTGTTGTGAGCGTCGCTCCTCCGCCCTCCGTTGTTGTTGGAGGGCGACTGCCTCCAACTGCCCAGTAGCGTCCTTCACGAGCCTCCTCCACTGAGGCCGATCTTGACACCGCTGGTACCAGTCATCGGCAAGTCCACTCAGCTCCACGTCCTCCTGTACCACATCACTCCATCTCTTCTCCAGCCCGTGCCGCGCCCGTCTAGCCCCCTCGATCCGGCCGAACAAAAGCTGTTTAGGCATGCGGTGGCTGGGCATGCGGGCTACATGACCCAGCCAACGCAGCCTTGCCTGCCGGAGGAGCTCACTGATGGGACTTTTCCCAGATCTTTCAAGGATTTGTGAGCTCCTCACACAATCCAGCCTGGTTAAACCCAGGATGGATCGTAGGCAGGCCAGCCTAAATGTTTCCAACCGGCGAAGATGCTCCACCAGGGGGGTCCACGTCTCGCAAGCGTAGAGAAGGGAGGGAATGACCGTGGCCGAGAAGACCTGAAGCTTCGTGCGGAGCGACAGACCAGGTAGCTTCCACACAGCGTTACGCAACCGATGAAAAGATATTGCCGCTCGACTGATTCGGAGTGAGACCTCTGCTGATAGACTGGAGCCGGTCATAAGCACACTGCCCAGGTATGGGAAACTCTCCACTCTCTCCACAACTGCCCCATCACCAATTGGGAGTTGTGGGGGTGGAGTGTCCGATGGTACAAAATACCCAGGCAGGTGCTTAGTTTTGGTGGGGCTGATGGTAAGGCCCCACCTCTTAGTGGCACGCTCCAGTCTCAGCAGCAGCGTCTCCAACTCCTCCTCTGAGTGAGCAGCTATTACCAAATCATCGGCATACATAACGTGGTTGACCAATAGGGAGCCATCCCTTGATCGCACCCGGGCGTCGATCAGCCTCCCATTATATCTGTACCAAATGGAAATTCCCCCGGTACAGCTATTGAAGGCTTCACGAACTACGCGGTCAAAATAGATGTTAAATAATGTGGGAGCCAGAGGACATCCCTGTCGCACCCCAAGGTGTACAGGGAAAGGCTCCGACTCACAGACATACACATAAACACATACACATGGCCCGGCTTCGCCCGGGACTTGGATCTACCACGCCCGGCCGCCTTTGTCTCCCAAGTGCCGATGTTAATACGCCACACCAGTTACTCGTTTGAGGCTGAGTGGACCTAGGGGAGGTTCAAATAATCGTCACCGGTGGTGGCCGTGAGCGGGAATGGAACTGGGTTCGCCGGGTTGGTAGCGCAGCGTAGCGTTAAGCACTACACCCACCGCTCCTCACACACCACACACGCACAGACACACACACAGACACACGCAGACACACACAGACAGACACAGACAGACACACACACACACAGACAGCATGCTAAGCACTACACTACCGCTCCCCACACACCACACACGCACACACACAGACACACACACAGACACATGCAGACAGACACAGACAGACACACACACACAGACACAGACAGCACGCTAAGCACTACACTACCGTTCCCCCTACACAACACACGCGCGCGCGTCCATAGGTACACATACACGCGCTTGCTGCAGACACACACGACTTTCAGGGTGCGTAAGGCAGTAAACGACTGAAATAATAAAGCGGCAATGCTGTGCGAGGAACGCCTTAGACCAGCAACACATTTGTGTAATGCGAGCGTAAACACACAAACACATACAAACACATACACACACATACATACACACACATACACACAAACACATACACACAGACATACACATACACACAAACACACACATACATGCACACAAACACATACACAATACACACACACATACATGCAGACACAGACAGACACATAACACACATACATACACACACATACACACACATACATAGACACACACATACATACACACACATACATACACACAAACATACATACACACAAACACATGCACACACGTACATACACACATACATAGAGACACGCAGACATACACATAAAGACATTAAAAAAACCCACATACATACACACACATACACACAAACACATACATAGACATACATACACACATACATAGAGACACACAGACATACACATAAACACAAACACACATACACATGACCCGGCTTCGCCCGGGACTTGGATCCACGATGCCCCGCCGCCTTTGTCTCCCCAGTGACGATGTTCACACACGACAGCAGTTACGCTTTTGAGGCTGAGTGGACCTAGGGGAGGGCCAGGTCCGTTTCAAATAATCGTCAGCGGTGGTGGGCGTGAGTTGGAATCGAACTGGGGTCGCTCAAGCAGCTTAATGACTGTTTGTACAAAGAACATATAAAGAATCGATTATAATAACCAGGCAAGAGTCCACATTATAGACTGCCAGTACACGCACTCAGCTTCATAAGCAGGCTAGAGTGTACATGATAGAGTGGCAGTACGCTCACCGAGCTTAATAAGCAGGCTACAGTGTACATGATAGACTGGCAGTACGCTCACCCAGCTTAATGAGTATTTGTACAGTGAACATTAAAGTAATCGATTGTTGGCGCGTTGGGTTTAAAAGTAATATTAATAGCACACATTGTGGTGGGGGTGTAGTGAAGAGTAGGAAAAACTTTGATGAATTTACCTCAGAGTGGCGTGGTGGGTGTCGAGGCCTAGTAGCGTGCAAAGCCTGCGGCCTCGCCTAAAATTGTCGGCTTGGAAGAGGCAGGGTACGGGTGGCGTTCCTTCCCCCCCCCCTAGCGCTCCAACAATACTGTGTAATGGCTATTATTTAATTAAATACGGAGCTTATGAAAGTGGCGAAGGCGTGGCTAGCCGTTGGCAGGAGCAACCGCCGTCCAATGAAACTGCAGCCCTTGGCGAAGGCGTGGCTAGCCGTTGCCAGGTCCAATGAAAGCGGCGAAGGCGTGGCTAGCCGTTGCCAGGGGCAACCGCCGTCCAATGAAAGTGCGTATGGGCCAAAGTCCACACACACACACACAGACAGACAGACATGAACGATTTTATATATATAGATTTAGTAATAACATTAAAGATTGCATGGTAATTAGTCTATGTACGTGTCAGTAACGAAAGAAGCAATGTGCGTGACGTTAGGGAAAGTTGGAAATAAGAAGGTTAAATTAATGTGTTAAAAAAGTGAATTAATAAAGTACGTTGACGACGTTGTTGCTGGCATGTTGGTTTGTAATTTGTCCAGCGAATGCGAAATGGAGAGTCATTTAATTAATGGTGATGCATTGCAATATAATTTGCAGAAGCGTTAATAAACACCGTGTAAAGAATAAATATCTGAGTCCCCGGTGGCGATGTTTACTGCACATCGCAGCAGGTTATCATTTGAAGCTGAGCCGACCTAATGGAAAGTTTGTGAGGCAAAAGAGACAATGGCTGACTTTTGTTGTCCTAGCGACCTGAAATAGAGCAGTGAGTATGCAGGGGAAAAAAGCGTGTTACATAGTGTATATCTACTGTAATGAAATATCTTGTTTGAACAATTAGCGGCGAGCGAAAGTGAAAAATCTATGTTAACAAAGTAATAATAGTTTGTGACTTAAAGTCGTGCTCACAATTGGAAAGTTTGTGAGCAAAGAGACACATTGGGTGGACTGTGATGTCTTAAGGGAATTAAATTAGTAGCCAGGGGAGAAAGCGTATTACATCGTGTAGATTTACTGTCAAAAACATTTGGTTAATGAGTACGCTGTATTATTAAAAAACAGTAATAGAAATTAGAGCGATAAGATAGATGTATGTTTGAAGGGAGCTCTAAATTCGTGTGTATTACCTCGCTCAGTGTCCGCACGAAAGAGAAATGACCACTCACCCCCACCGAACGTGTGTGACTTGGTAGGGGCAGTCCCCCCCCCCCCCCCACCGAAGGCGCGTGAGATGGTATGGTTGAGCACTAAATCGCTAATTAAACAACTTTAAAGTTGACGGACGGGAAAACGAAATAGCGCTGGCTCACCACGGGGCTTACGGCATGGTACCTGGCTACTTTTTTTTACCCGTACACCCCACGGTTTGGGAAACAAATCCTTCGCAAAGTTTGGGACGCACACACACAGACAGACAAAAAATGCCTTTTATAGGTTTTTTTTGTTGCACTGTGTATTGGGTTTAGAGGAAGACAGTCTCACAGTGATAGTATTAATAATCAAATTTCAAGGGACAATACTAACAATTAAGTTATCGTGCGTGCCAGTTCACAAAATATCCTGGTGTTCAGTAACAAACACCAGCAGTAGCGCTACTATATTTCACGCGAGGTATTTTTTCGAAATACATTTTTTTCATTCGTAACAATGTTTTTTTGGCATTCCTGGTTAATTGTTGAAATTATTTTATGTTTCTTAACATTTTGTGACCTGTTTATCTGTTGATTCGGGGGCCACCATGTGGCCGACTGGGCCCCTATGCGTTGCATAATGCTGCCACATACCCTCCCCCCCCCATAGCTGTGTCTTCCACATTAATCTACAGCACGCTCATTTAATTCCTCCAGGTTAAATATTCTGATTCTGAAAAAAAACCCAAAAGTATGAGCCACACAAGCCATCATGCTTGGGAGTGTATAATTTTAACAACATTGGTTAAATGAGCAAGCAATCTGCGTCACATCGACAGTCAATCTTGCTTGAACCGATGCTGTGGTGAACTGTCTCAGATGTTTTTAAGTTATCAAGCCCGACTTCTCTGTTAAATACGAGTCCTATCTCAAACGCAAAAACTGCCAATACCCAACACGAAATAATCATTATGCGTCACTGTGGAGAATATAAGCAACAAAATAAACAGACAATTTGCCTCCTTCCCATACCTGATCGCACGTATTGGGTTCAAGCAAGCCTGATTTCTGCTGATGAGACACTGCATGTTTGAAACTGGTTCCAAAGTGCTACTTGTATTTTTAAAGCGATGCTGCTGAAATCAGGCACTCGCAGGCCGATGGGATGTGTGTAAGACGTGCGAGCCTTTCCCCTACGCTGAACTGCCGATTTTCAATGAATGGGGAGCGGCTATAGTGAGGTAATTGGTGGCGTCGAGACGCAGGGCCGACATCTGTCATCCCAGCGTCCACGGCGTAACCTTCAGCTGCATGACGTCATCGAGACGTCCCATCAACATCATCATAACCGCATGTGATGCTGCACACGGGCGACTAATCTAGCACGGGGTTGTTAAACATCGCTTTTTTAACATTACCGGTATCGGCACACACAAAAAAAGGTTTGCTATAAAATACATGGAACAAAGATCCCAAGTGCTGCTAGCGAGCAACCTATGAAGGTCAGAACACCCGGCCGCATTTGTCTTACTAGTGGCGATGTTTACACACCGCACCAGGTACTCATTTAAGGATGAGTCGACCTAGGGGAGGAGGCCCGGGACCGATTCAGATAATCGTCACTGGTGTTAGCGCAGCGCGCTAACCGCTACACCCACCACTCTCCAGCCACACGGAACACGTCTGGCACGGAGACATAGACCCCCATACAAAGATAAAGACCCCCGTGTTGCCCCTTACAGACAGTTGGGGCAAGTGCTGTTAGCGAGCACCTATGCAGGGTGGCAAGGCACACGAGGGGGTGGGTGGTCAACACCACAGCCGGCCGCCTTTGTCTCCCCAGTGGCAATGTTTACTACACACCGCACCAGGTACTCATTTGAGGCTAAGTCGACCTCGGGGAGGCCCATGACCGGTTCAGATAATCGCATACACACAGCGAACAAGGTAAATGACGTGCGTACAATTAGAATTGTGTTAAAAAAAATGTGCATTACCGTGTAACTGCATGACAAACCGGTAAAAAAAAACGGTTCATTAGCTTCATGACCGGAGACCCGAAGGAA
This sequence comes from Lethenteron reissneri, assembly GCF_015708825.2. Lineage (NCBI taxonomy): Eukaryota > Metazoa > Chordata > Hyperoartia > Petromyzontiformes > Petromyzontidae > Lethenteron > Lethenteron reissneri. The sequence goes on along the minus strand of NC_083841.1, from coordinate 9,305,861 downwards.
GCTCCCGCAGAGGGGGCCTGTGTAGTCCCCAGAGATCGCAGGGTTCGTGTAAGCGGTGGGGTCGAGTGTGGGCAAACGCGCATCTCTTTCCAAGACGTCTTGCTCCATCGTGTGAAAGAGGAGGCCAAGATTCGTCTCTCACTAACAGGGGGCTGCCGCCTCCCCCCCTCTCGTTGGGGCTCTCTGCCAGCAGTAGGGTCCCCACTGAAAAGCCTACGGGCTCGGTAGGGGGGGTCGCGTCGGTTTTATGAGGTTCGTTCCTCTATCTCGGGAGGGGGGGTTATTTTCCCGGATGAAATATATTTGAATAAAAAATATACAACTATGACATTAATGTGCACAGATATGAACGGCGATATTACATGGGGCGTTCAACTCCCGTGTGCGTGACACAAGGCAAGCAAAGATAACGATGCGCACAATACAAAAACACATGCTGCCAGTACCACTCCTTCCCCGGCCGCCTTTGTCTCTCCAGATGTCGCCCGTATAGCCTTAGACTGCTGGGGCAAATGCTACGCCCGGTCGTCTTTGTCTCCCCGGTGTCGATGTTATTCACACACACAGCGCACACCGGGTTCTCATTTTAAAGCAAGAGTCCACGTCGGGGCGAGTCCCGGAACCGGTTTCTATGTTCGTCACCGATGTTGGCTGCGAGCAGAAATCGAACTCAGATGGCCGGTTTCGGTGGCGCAGTGCGCTAACTACAGCGCCACCGCTCACGATAAATACACAACACACACAAGCCAAAGGCCACCCACATAGCTCTGAATAGGCTGTTCGGGTAAGTGTCGTTAGCGAGTAAGCGCATGTGAAGGCCGAAACAACACACGAGGGGGTGTGGCCAGCACCATGCCCGGCCGCCTTTGTCTTCCCAATGCTGATGGGGTTTTTTTTGACACACCGGATGCGGTTGCACCCGAGTCAAGCATGGCTCGCAGGGCTATACCTAATCAATGAAACTGAGGAACTACTGTATATGTAAAGGCTGAGTCGATCGAGGTGAGGTCCTGAACCGTTTCAAATATTCACCATTCCTTTCCTGTAAACATCTGGCAGTTTACCAAACTTTGGTTGAAGCGAAGCTGTCGGTGAGACACTGCACTTTGAACCTGGTAACAGAACTGGCTTGCGTCGAGCTACTAATGATGATATGGTCGCGTGGCTAACGGGATGTGTAACACAAAATGTTTGTCATTTTTGACATTCAGTGTCTCATCAGCAGTGATGTTTGATTGGCCCAATGCTGCTGGTCCGAGCGTTTCGAACCCAGCGACCCCGGGTTCGATTCCCCGCTCACAGTCAATGCCAGTGACGATTTTCCGAACCGGTCCTAGGCCTCTCCCTGGCTCGACTCGGGCTCAAATGGGTACCCGGTGCGATGCGCAAACATCGCCACTGGGGGAGACAAAGGCGGTCGGGCGTGGTTGCTGACCATACTCGACCCCCCCCCCCCCCCACGTTACCTTACAGCCAGTGCTGCTACTCGCTAACAATGCTTGCCCCAACAGTCTGTTAAGGCAATACGACAGGGGTGAGGTGGGGTGGGATCTTTGTCTCGGGTGTGGCGACGACGATGGCGACGAGGGCTGGACGTGCCGTCGCCGATTCTGCCGCGATGCTGTGCATTAGGGATGCAGGGCGCAGCGAATGGACGGACGGGCGAAGAGATCGAGAGAGCGAGACAGCGAGAGAGACACAGAGAGACAGAGAGAGCGAGAGACACAGAGACAGAGAGAGCGAGAGACACAGAGACAGAGCGAGAGAGCGAATTCTGCCGCATTCTCCTCGACAGCGCGCAACGGACACAACAACAGATCTGCACGGCGCGAATTGTGAAGATGTCCACACGTTGTGTTGTGTTAACCCTGCCTCACCCTCACGGGCATTCACCCACAGCCACCAAAGACAAAACAGACCCCCCTCCCGTGTAAACCTTTAAATAACAGTCCATTGCAGCGAGTGCTGCAACCGAACGCCGATTAAAGCCGACACTGCACACGGAGGAGCCAGTATGGTCAGCACCACGCCCGGCAGCCTTTGTCTCCCCCCCCCCTAATGCCCAACGCTGACAGACGCGCCAGGTGAGTCGCGCAGCGCAGCGCTGACCGCTCGGTCCCCACAAGACAAAGATCCCCCGTGTAGACTTAAGAGGCTGTATGGGCAAGTGCTGTTAGCGAGCACCTATTAAGGCCGGCGAGGACACACAAAGGAGTGGGTGGCCAGCACCACGCCCGACCGCTTTTGTCTCCTCCAACGGCGACGTTTGACACATTTGAGGCCGAGTCGACCTAGGGGAGGACCCAGGTTACCGATTCAGATAATCTTCACCGGTGTTGGCCCGGAGCCGGGAATCGAACTCGGTGACCGCTGGGTTCGTAGCGCAGCGCGCTAACAACGACACTACCGCTCCCCACACTCACCCACCCTCACTCACCCTGACCCTCACCCTGACCCTCACCCTGAATCTCACTCACCCTCACTCACTCTCCCTCATTCTGACCCTCACTCACCCTGACCCTCACCCTGACCCTCACCCTGAACCTCACTCACCCTCACTCTGACCCTCACTCACCCTGACCCTCACCCTGACCCTCACCCTGACCCTCACTCACCCTCCCTCACTATCCCTCACTCACCCGCAGACCCCTGGGGATCTGGTTCAGGGTCGGAAGCAGCGGCAGCTCAGGGCAGGCGACGCGCTCATTGCCTCCCGTGGGTCTCGCTCAGCGCTCCGCTGTCGATTGTGAAGCTGCAGCAGCAGCAGCCAGGGAGGAGGTGTGGAGGAGGAGGGATGGGGGGTGAGTGAGCAAGGGGGGAGTGGAGGCGGAGGGATGGGGGGTGAGTGAGCAAGGGGGGAGTGGAGGCGGAGGGATGGGGGGTGAGTGAGCAAGGGGGGGGGGGGGTGATGGACGAGGAGGAGGCGGAGGAAGCGGTGATCGTCACGGGGCCAATGGCAGGAGGCGAGGCGACGCGTGGGGTCATCCGGGCGATTTAAAGGGGATGAGAGGGGGAGGCGAAAACGCAGGTGCAGCAAGACAACCCGGTTACACAGTACACTACACACAATACTATACAACACAGCACACTACACACACAATACTTTACAACACAGTACACTAGCTAGAAAATACTATACAACACAGCACACTACACGCACAATACTATACATCACAGCACACTACGCACACAATACTATACAACACAGTACACTACACACACTACTATACAACACAGTACACTACGCACATAATACTATACAACACAGTACAATACATACAAAATACTATACAACACAGTACACTATACACAATACTATTCAACACAGTACACTACATACAAAATACTATACAACACAGTACACTACACGCAATACTATACAACACAGCACACTACACACACAATACTATACAACACAGTACACTACGCACACAATACTATACAATACAGTGCACTACGCACACAATAATATACAACACAGTACACTACACACACTACTATACAACACAGTACACTACGCACACAATACTATACAATACAGTGCACTACGCACACAATAATATACAACACAGTACACTACCCACACTACTATACAACACAGTACACTACGCACACAATACTATACAATACAGTGCGCTACACACACAATACTATACAATACAGTGCGCTACACACACAATACTATACAACACAGCAGACTACACACACAAAGACTATACAACATAGTACACTACACACACAATACTATACAACACAGCACACTACACACACGATACTATACAACACAGTACACTACACACACAATACTATACAACACAGTACACTACACACAATACTATACAGCACAGCCGACTACACACACACTACTATACGACACAGTACACTACACACAAAATACTATACATCACACTATGCACACAATACTATACAGCACAGCACACTACACACACAAATACTATACAACACAGTACACTACACACACAATACTATACAACATAGTACACTACACACACAATACTTTACAACATAGTACACTACACACACAATAATATACAACACAGCACACTACGCACATAATACTATACAACACAGTACAATACATACAAAATACTATACAACACAGTACACTATACACAATACTATTCAACACAGTACACTACATACAAAATACTATACAACACAGTACACTACACGCAATACTATACAACACAGCACACTACGCACACAATACTATACAACACAGTACACTACGCACACAATACTATACAATATAGTACACTACACACACAATACTTTACAACATAGTACACTACACACACAATACTATACAACACAGCACACTACGCACATAATACTATACAACACAGTACAATACATACAAAATACTATACAACACAGTACACTATACACAATACTATTCAACACAGTACACTACATACAAAATACTATACAACACAGTACACTACACGCAATACTATACAACACAGCACACTACGCACACAATACTATACAACACAGTACACTACGCACACAATACTATACAATACAGTGCACTACGCACACAATAATATACAACACAGTACACTACACACACTACTATACAACACAGTACACTACGCACACAATACTATACAATACAGTGCACTACGCACACAATAATATACAACACAGTACACTACCCACACTACTATACAACACAGTACACTACGCACACAATACTATACAATACAGTGCGCTACACACACAATACTATACAATACAGTGCGCTACACACACAATACTATACAACACAGCAGACTACACACACAAAGACTATACAACATAGTACACTACACACACAATACTATACAACACAGCACACTACACACACGATACTATACAACACAGTACACTACACACACAATACTATACAACACAGTACACTACACACAATACTATACAGCACAGCCGACTACACACACACTACTATACGACACAGTACACTACACACAAAATACTATACATCACACTATGCACACAATACTATACAGCACAGCACACTACACACAAAAATACTATACAACACAGTACACTACACACACACAATACTATACAGCACAGTGCACTACACACACAATACTATACAATACAGTACACTACACACACAATACTATACAACACAGCACACTACACATAAAATACTATACATCACAGTGCACTACATACATAATACTATACAACACAATACACTACGCACACAATACTATACAACACAATACACTACGCACACAATACTATACAACACAGTGCACTACACACACAATACTATACAGCACAGTGCACTACATTGACAACACTCACGAGCGAAGCTCCACACAGTTTACCCAACAACAGTCACGACTCCCCGACGACAACGAAGAAAATATCAACAAAAAAATCATTAATCCGGAGCGCGTAAAATGTACGAAGTGTCAGGGGCCTGGTCTCCCGACCTCCAACCTTTGGCCAGAGCAGCACAGGCGGCGAGCAGCGTGTCGGTCCATGTGCCGGCCCCGGCGCTGGTTACAGTAAGAATGGCGCCCTCACTGTCCGGTCGCAGCGCTGATGACGCGGTATGCTAGGTTGAAGCCAGCTGTCGTCCGGCAGTGAAGGTCGCAGCGCTGATGACGCGCTATGCTAGGTTGCCAACAGCTGTCACCTGGCGGTGAGGGACGCAGCGCTGATGACGCGGCGTCGTCGGGTTGGCACACGCTGGGCCCGGAAGTGACGTCGCTCCCAGCGGTCACTGCTCCTCTGGTGGAAGTGATGTCATTCCCGGAAGTATCCCTCACATCCGTGGGGGGAATGGCGGCGGCGGGCTCGGGCGAGCGCCGCGCCTCCTCTCTCCCTCCCGCCATCGCCCGCAAGCACCGCAGCTCGCCCAGGAGGGAGGCGGTGGCGCAGAGCAGCTCTGCGAGGCGAAGCAGCGCCTCCTCCATCTCTGCTCCCGACGCTGGAAAGGGGACGGTCGGCGGAGCAGACAGCTGCTCAGCCGGCGGTGCGGCGTTGTTGTCGGCCGGCGTTGGCCGCCCCATCGCTGCCTGCTCCTCTTCATCGCCGTCAGGACTGAAGGTACGTGGCTTACTTCTTGTCTCCATAGCCACTTCTGACGCCAAATGTAACGGGTTCCGGAGACACTTGTAGATGTAACTTCTTTATTACAATACAACACTCCAACAGTCCTGATACTCTGTTACAGCCTAGGTACACAGCCTAGATACTCTACTCTGGCTACGCTCATCCTCACAAGGTCGTAGAGTCGGGAGTTCCAGAGTCCCACCACTGGCTCTCACAGCATCCCAGGGTCTTCAGATGGCTGGTCGTGGGTCTTGGGTCTTGAGTTACAACTGGGCCCCCGATCATCCAGGGAGCTCTCCTTTTATGCCTGGTCCAACGAGGGGTGGGGCCGTGTGCGCCACCAGACATCCCACAGAGCACACACAGCCCCCCCCCCGTTGGCGGCGCCCAGGGGATTAAGCGCCTGGGAACTCAACGCCTGGCGCCCAGAGGCTTAAGCGTCTGGACCCCCTGGGAACCCAGCGCCTGGCGCCCAGAGGCTTAAGCGTCTGGACTCGCCTGGGATCCCAGAGCCCCCAGCAGCCCCTCCCTTCTTATTTCACTACATTACCCCCCTCTACGTAGCCTCCAGCCGTCCCGGCTGTCAATAATTAGAAAGTTTAAATTAACGAAAGGGAGAGAGAGAAAAAAAATACGTGAGCCTCAACAGGAAAAGAAAAGAGAACAAGAAAGCAACCATAAAAACCATAACCAACCTGTACAACTCTACACTATATACAAGCATCAATCAACAAAAAGGTGAAGCAATGACACGTGAACACGACCCGCGGCACACCTAGCCCTCCTCGGGATCCGCATAGAAAACGGGGAATTAACAACAACAAATATACAGATTCCGACGCGTTGGATGCACAACCAACACCGGTAATCGAACCCAAATCATACAACCACCGCATGGATGGCAGGGATCCACACCACTCTGCCAGCCTCCCATCAGTCAGGTGGAGAGAAGGCGAAGACCAACATGTCGAGCATCCCTCTACACACACTTATCCGGACGTCTGTCTACGTCCCGGGTCGAAAAGTCGTACTTCAGGGCCGACCCATGTACTGGGCAAAGAAGTCGCAATTCAGGGCTGCTCCAGTATCTACATTTTAAAATATATATATAAAATTTACATGACAACCAAAATAAATCTGCCTGCTCCTGTCCATAAATGGTGGCCGCACACGCGAACCGCATCTCCAAGGCATCCCGTGCTTGCGTCCCAGCAGCCCTCAATGAGGACCACCACCGACATTACATGTCAACCGTTTGCACCCCCCGCCTTTCCAACGTGGCATCTCCATCCTAAAACCGCGCACGTCGGCCATATCGGGGGGGACTTCAACCCAGTCTCTCTCCAAGACTCGCATCGCAGCATATAGCTGTACCGACCGATCTGAGACCCAACCTCTCTCCAAGACTCGCATCGCAGCATATAGCTGTACCGACCGATCTGAGACCCAACCTCTCTCCAAGACTCGCATCACAGCATATAGCTGTACCGACCGATCTGAGACAACCCATTGTTCACTCCCTGCACAACATGCACCCTAACAACTGAGGGATACAGTCCAAACGTAACGGGACAACTACACCTGAACATCACGAATCTCCAGCCCACTGTTTCAACGCGCCTCGGAGTGTTTCAATCTCCGGGCCGTCAGGGCGAGCCTACTGCTCCAGACGTACCACGGAGGGTCTCAACCTCCGGGCCGTCAGGTCAAGCCGTCAGCTATTCCATGACGGGACCACACTCTCCGAGCCCTGTGAGCGCACAGCCCACTAGGATAGACATGCCACGGAGTGTTTCAATCTCCGGGCTGTCAGGTCAAGCCGTCAGCCATAGCATGACGGGACCACAACTCTCGTGTTAGACATGCAACACCCGCTGGGACATCCTGGTCAGGATCTGCACCCCAAGATATTTGAGAGCCAGCATGACAATTCCAATCCTTGGTAGCATGTCACCATTTCAAGATAAATGCCCCATACAGTATATACATCGTTAACAATGACAGCACAAGCTATACATTAACAATCACGAACAAAGCTCAATATAAACCATACATTGTGAACAATCACAAGCAAGTTTCGCACATACATTGACAACACTCACGAGCGAAGCTCCACACAGTTTACCCAACAACAGTCACGACTCCCCGACGACAACGAAGAAAATATCAACAAAAAAATCATTAATCCGGAGCGCGTAAAATGTACGAAGTGTCAGGGGCCTGGTCTCCCGACCTCCAACCTTTGGCCAGAGCAGCACAGGCGGCGAGCAGCGTGTCGGTCCATGTGCCGGCCCCGGCGCTGGTTACAGTAAGAATGGCGCCCTCACTGTCCGGTCGCAGCGCTGATGACGCGGTATGCTAGGTTGAAGCCAGCTGTCGTCCGGCAGTGAAGGTCGCAGCGCTGATGACGCGCTATGCTCGGTTGCCAACAGCTGTCACCCGGCGGTGAGGGACGCAGCGCTGATGACGCGGCGTCGTCGGGTTGGCACACGCTGGGCCCGGAAGTGACGTCGCTCCCAGCGGTCACTGCTCCTCTGGTGGAAGTGATGTCATTCCCGGAAGTATCCCTCACATCCGTGGGGGGAATGGCGGCGGCGGGCTCGGGCGAGCGCCGCGCCTCCTCTCTCCCTCCCGCCATCGCCCGCGAGCACCGCAGCTCGCCCAGGAGGGAGGCGGTGGCGCAGAGCAGCTCTGCGAGGCGAAGCAGCGCCTCCTCCATCTCTGCTCCCGACGCTGGAAAGGGGACGGTCGGCGGAGCAGACAGCTGCTCAGCCGGCGGTGCGGCGTTGTTGTCGGCCGGCGTTGGCCGCCCCATCGCTGCCTGCTCCTCTTCATCGCCGTCAGGACTGAAGGTACGTGGCTTACTTCTTGTCTCCATAGCCACTTCTGACGCCAAATGTAACGGGTTCCGGAGACACTTGTAGATGTAACTTCTTTATTACAATACAACACTCCAACAGTCCTGATACTCTGTTACAGCCTAGGTACACAGCCTAGATACTCTACTCTGGCTACGCTCATCCTCACAAGGTCGTAGAGTCGGGAGTTCCAGAGTCCCACCACTGGCTCTCACAGCATCCCAGGGTCTTCAGATGGCTGGTCGTGGGTCTTGGGTCTTGAGTTACAACTGGGCCCCGATCGTCCAGGGAGCTCTCCTTTTATGCCTGGTTCAAAGAGGGGTGGGGCCGTGTGCGCCACCAAACATCCCACAGAGCACACACAGCCCCCCCCCGTTGGCGGCGCCCAGGGGATTAAGCGCCTGGGAACTCAACGCCTGGCGCCCAGAGGCTTAAGCGTCTGGACCCCCTGGGAACCCAGCACCTGGCGCCCAGAGGCTTAAGCATCTGGACTCGCCTGGGATCCCAGAGCCCCCAGCAGCCCCTCCCTTCTTATGTCACTACACACACAATACTATACAGCACACTACACACAAAATACTATACAGCACAGCACACTACACACACAATACTATACAACATAGTACACTACACACACAATACTATACAACATAGTACACTACACACACAATACTTTACAACATAGTACACTACACACACAATACTATACAACACAGTACATTACACACACAATACTATACAACATAGTACACTACACTCACAATACTATACAACACAGTGCACTACATACACAATACTATACAACACAGCACACTACACACACAATACTATACAACACAGAACACTACACACAATACATACAACACAGTACACTACACACACAATACTATACAACACAGCACACTACACATAAAATACTATACATCACAGTGCACTACATTCGTAATACTATACAACACAATACACTACGCACACAATACTATACAACATAATACACTACGCACACAATACTATACAACACAGTGCACTACACACACAATACTATACAACACAGTGCACTACACACACAATACTATACAAGACGGTACATTACACTCAATACTATACAAGATGGTACACTACACTCACAATACTATACAACACAGTACACCACACAATACTATACAGCACAGCAGACTACACACAAAATACTATACAACACAATACACTACACACACAATACTATACAGCACACTACACACAAAATACTATACAGCACAGCACATTACACACACAATACTATACAACATAGTACACTACACACACAATACTATACAACACAGCACACTACACACCCAATATTATACAACATAGTAAACTACACACACAATACTATACAACATAGTACACTACACTCACAATACTATACAACACAGCACACTACACACCCAATATTATACAACATAGTAAACTACACACACAATACTATACAACATAGTACACTACACTCACAATACTATACAACACAGTACACTACACACAATACTATACAACACAGTACATTACACACACAATACTATACAACACAGAACACTACACACAATACATACAACACAGTACACTACACACACAATACTATACAACACAGCACACTACACATAAAATACTATACATCACAGTGCACTACATTCGTAATACTATACAACACAATACACTACGCACACAATACTATACAACATAATACACTACGCACACAATACTATACAACACAGTGCACTACACACACAATACTATACAACACAGTGCACTACACACACAATACTATACAAGACGGTACATTACACTCAATACTATACAAGATGGTACACTACACTCACAATACTATACAACACAGTACACCACACAATACTATACAGCACAGCAGACTACACACAAAATACTATACAACACAATACACTACACACACAATACTATACAGCACACTACACACAAAATACTATACAGCACAGCACATTACACACACAATACTATACAACATAGTACACTACACACACAATACTATACAACACAGCACACTACACACCCAATATTATACAACATAGTAAACTACACACACAATACTATACAACATAGTACACTACACTCACAATACTATACAACACAGCACACTACACACACAATACTATACAACACAGTGCACTACACACATAATACTATACAGCACAATACACTACATACAAAATATTATACAACACAGCACACTACACACCCAATAATATACAACATAGTAAACTACACACACAATACTATACAACATAGTACACTACACTCACAATACTATACAACACAGTACACTACACACAATACTATACAACACAGTACACTACACACACAATACTATACAACACAGAACACTACACACAATACATACAACACAGTACACTACACACACAATACTATACAACACAGCACACTACACATAAAATACTATACATCACAGTGCACTACATTCGTAATACTATACAACACAATACACTACGCACACAATACTATACAACATAATACACTACGCACACAATACTATACAACACATTGCACTACACACACAATACTATACAACACAGTGCACTACACACACAATACTATACAAGACGGTACATTACACTCAATACTATACAATATGGTACACTACACTCACAATACTATACAACACAGTACACCACACAATACTATACAGCACAGCAGACTACACACAAAATACTATACAACACAATACACTACACACACAATACTATACAGCACACTACACACAAAATACTATACAGCACAGCACATTACACACACAATACTATACAACATAGTACACTACACACACAATACTATACAACATAGTACACTACACACACAATACTTTACAACATAGTACACTACACACACAATACTATACAACACAGTACACTACACACACAATACTATACAACACAGAACACTACACACACAATACTATACAACACAGTACACTACACACCCAATAATATACAACACAGTGCACTACACACACAATACTATACAACACAGTAAACTACACACACAATACTATACAACATAGTACACTACACTCACAATACTATACAACACAGTACACTACACACAATACTATACAACACAGTACACTACACACACAATACTATACAACACAGTACACTACACACACAATACTATACAACACAGTGCACTACACACATAATACTATACAGCACAATACACTACATACAAAATATTATACAACACAGCACACTACACACCCAATAATATACAACATAGTAAACTACACACACAATACTATACAACATAGTACACTACACTCACAATACTATACAACACAGTACACTACACACAATACTATACAACACAGTACACTACACACACAATACTATACAACACAGAACACTACACACAATACATACAACACAGTACACTACACACACAATACTATACAACACAGCACACTACACATAAAATACTATACATCACAGTGCACTACATTCGTAATACTATACAACACAATACACTACGCACACAATACTATACAACATAATACACTACGCACACAATACTATACAACACAGTGCACTACACACACAATACTATACAACACAGTGCACTACACACACAATACTATACAAGACGGTACATTACACTCAATACTATACAAGATGGTACACTACACTCACAATACTATACAACACAGTACACCACACAATACTATACAGCACAGCAGACTACACACAAAATACTATACAACACAATACACTACACACACAATACTATACAGCACACTACACACAAAATACTATACAGCACAGCACATTACACACACAATACTATACAACACAGCACACTACACACCCAATATTATACAACATAGTAAACTACACACACAATACTATACAACATAGTACACTACACTCACAATACTATACAACACAGCACACTACACACCCAATATTATACAACATAGTAAACTACACACACAATACTATACAACATAGTACACTACACTCACAATACTATACAACACAGCACACTACACACACAATACTATACAACACAGTGCACTACACACATAATACTATACAGCACAATACACTACATACAAAATATTATACAACACAGCACACTACACACCCAATAATATACAACATAGTAAACTACACACACAATACTATACAACATAGTACACTACACTCACAATACTATACAACATAGTACACTACACTCACAATACTATACAACACAGTACACTACACACAATACTATACAACACAGTACACTACACACACAATACTATACAACACAGAACACTACACACAATACATACAACACAGTACACTACACACACAATACTATACAACACAGCACACTACACATAAAATACTATACATCACAGTGCACTACATTCGTAATACTATACAACACAATACACTACGCACACAATACTATACAACATAATACACTACGCACACAATACTATACAACACAGTGCACTACACACACAATACTATACAACACAGTGCACTACACACACAATACTATACAAGACGGTACATTACACTCAATACTATACAAGATGGTACACTACACTCACAATACTATACAACACAGTACACCACACAATACTATACAGCACAGCAGACTACACACAAAATACTATACAACACAATACACTACACACACAATACTATACAGCACACTACACACAAAATACTATACAGCACAGCACATTACACACACAATACTATACAACATAGTACACTACACACACAATACTATACAACACAGCACACTACACACCCAATATTATACAACATAGTAAACTACACACACAATACTATACAACATAGTACACTACACTCACAATACTATACAACACAGCACACTACACACACAATACTATACAACACAGTGCACTACACACATAATACTATACAGCACAATACACTACATACAAAATATTATACAACACAGCACACTACACACCCAATAATATACAACATAGTAAACTACACACACAATACTATACAACATAGTACACTACACTCACAATACTATACAACACAGTACACTACACACAATACTATACAACACAGTACACTACACACACAATACTATACAACACAGAACACTACACACAATACATACAACACAGTACACTACACACACAATACTATACAACACAGCACACTACACATAAAATACTATACATCACAGTGCACTACATTCGTAATACTATACAACACAATACACTACGCACACAATACTATACAACATAATACACTACGCACACAATACTATACAACACAGTGCACTACACACACAATACTATACAACACAGTGCACTACACACACAATACTATACAAGACGGTACATTACACTCAATACTATACAAGATGGTACACTACACTCACAATACTATACAACACAGTACACCACACAATACTATACAGCACAGCAGACTACACACAAAATACTATACAACACAATACACTACACACACAATACTATACAGCACACTACACACAAAATACTTTACAGCACAGCACATTACACACACAATACTATACAACACAGCACACTACACACCCAATATTATACAACATAGTAAACTACACACACAATACTATACAACATAGTACACTACACTCACAATACTATACAACACAGCACACTACACACCCAATATTATACAACATAGTAAACTACACACACAATACTATACAACATAGTACACTACACTCACAATACTATACAACACAGCACACTACACACACAATACTATACAACACAGTGCACTACACACATAATACTATACAGCACAATACACTACATACAAAATATTATACAACACAGCACACTACACACCCAATAATATACAACATAGTAAACTACACACACAATACTATACAACATAGTACACTACACTCACAATACTATACAACACAGTACACTACACACAATACTATACAACACAGTACACTACACACACAATACTATACAACACAGAACACTACACACAATACATACAACACAGTACACTACACACACAATACTATACAACACAGCACACTACACATAAAATACTATACATCACAGTGCACTACATTCGTAATACTATACAACACAATACACTACGCACACAATACTATACAACATAATACACTACGCACACAATACTATACAACACAGTGCACTACACACACAATACTATACAACACAGTGCACTACACACACAATACTATACAAGACGGTACATTACACTCAATACTATACAAGATGGTACACTACACTCACAATACTATACAACACAGTACACCACACAATACTATACAGCACAGCAGACTACACACAAAATACTATACAACACAATACACTACACACACAATACTATACAGCACACTACACACAAAATACTATACAGCACAGCACATTACACACACAATACTATACAACATAGTACACTACACACACAATACTATACAACACAGCACACTACACACCCAATATTATACAACATAGTAAACTACACACACAATACTATACAACATAGTACACTACACTCACAATACTATACAACACAGCACACTACACACACAATACTATACAACACAGTGCACTACACACATAATACTATACAGCACAATACACTACATACAAAATATTATACAACACAGCACACTACACACCCAATAATATACAACATAGTAAACTACACACACAATACTATACAACATAGTACACTACACTCACAATACTATACAACACAGTACACTACACACAATACTATACAACACAGTACACTACACACACAATACTATACAACACAGAACACTACACACAATACATACAACACAGTACACTACACACACAATACTATACAACACAGCACACTACACATAAAATACTATACATCACAGTGCACTACATTCGTAATACTATACAACACAATACACTACGCACACAATACTATACAACATAATACACTACGCACACAATACTATACAACACAGTGCACTACACACACAATACTATACAACACAGTGCACTACACACACAATACTATACAAGACGGTACATTACACTCAATACTATACAAGATGGTACACTACACTCACAATACTATACAACACAGTACACCACACAATACTATACAGCACAGCAGACTACACACAAAATACTATACAACACAATACACTACACACACAATACTATACAGCACACTACACACAAAATACTATACAGCACAGCACATTACACACACAATACTATACAACATAGTACACTACACACACAATACTATACAACATAGTACACTACACACACAATACTTTACAACATAGTACACTACACACACAATACTATACAACACAGTACACTACACACACAATACTATACAACACAGAACACTACACACACAATACTATACAACACAGTACACTACACACCCAATAATATACAACACAGTGCACTACACACACAATACTATACAACACAGTAAACTACACACACAATACTATACAACATAGTACACTACACTCACAATACTATACAACACAGTACACTACACACACAATACTATACAACACAGTACACTACACACACAATACTATACAACACAGTACACTACACTCACAATACTATAAAACATAGTACACTACATACGCAATACTATACAGCACAGTGCCCTACACACAATACTATACAATACAGTACACTACACACAATACTATACAACACAACACACTACACACATAATACTATACAACACAGCACACTACACACACAATACTATACAATACAGTACACTACACACAATACTATACAACACAGTACACTACACACACAAAACTATACAACACAGTACACTACACACAAAATACTATACAACATAGTACACTACACACACAAAACTATACAACATAGTACACTACACACACAATACTATACAACATAGTACACTACACACACAATACTATACAACATAGTACACTACACACACAATACTATACAACACAGCACACTACACACACAATACTATACACTACACACACAATACTATACAACACAGCACACTACACACAATACTATACACTACACACACAATACTATACAAGACAGTACACTACACACACAATACTATACAACACAGTACACTACACACACAATACTATACAAGACGGTACACTACACACAATACTATACAGCACAGCAGACTACACACACAATACTATACGACACAGCACACTACACTCACAATACTATACAACACAGTGCACTACACAAATAATACTATACAACACAATACACTACATACAAATACTATACAACACAGCACACTACACATACAATAATATACAACAGTACACTACACACACTATTATACAAGACGGTACATTACACTCACAATACATTGGGGAAACCAAACGACATGTCTCGGACCGCATCCGTGAACATAAAGCTGACCTGAAACACGGTAGCACAAACACCTCAGCCGTGGCAGATCACTGTTACAACTCAGTGGGCTCACATGATATTGACTTCTCCAAGACAGGGGTTCTCTGCAAGCCATCTGGCTATCATGAGAGATTCGTTCATGAGGCGATCCACATATATAAACACAGAGACAATTTTAACCAAGAAGATTGATTCTGGCTTAGCAATCATTGGAAGGACGTAATAAACCATTTCGATACACATTAGGGTGTGTAGAATAATACATAGTGTTATATTAAAATGTATAAGGTATAGGTTGGTTTACAGCAATACAGTATATAATTTAATGTTGGGTTTATCTATGGCAGTATATAGTACGGTATATGCTCGTGTGATGTAAGAGAATAAAGTTTAGATGAAGCATATTATAGAATTTTTACGACGTAGAATTGTAATGTATTACTTGCTGTTAGTAACTCAGCTTATTGTAGAGTATAGTAAGTATACTGATGGTGCTATGCAGTTTATACTTTAGTTTTTTATGTAGTTTATACTTTAGTTTTCTACGTGGTTGTTGAGTAACTGCAGCTACATATCATTAACATTCCTTTCCTTTGTTACTGCTAATCCCTGCACCCCCCCCTTGGTGCTGCTGATCCTGCATAATGCATGGGCATAATATGACTTTGAAACCCCCCCGCCCACCTCCTACGCATTTTCCATGAATATGCTAAATTCCTCTTCATATGCACATTCTTTTTGTTAAGGCGCTCTTCCACCTCCAACGCAGCTTATATATAAGCTCCTAGCTTGGTAGTGTCTCATTCTTCACCTGAAGACGGCCGCTTGCGTTGTAGCCAAAACGTCGTGAGAATTATTTTATTTTATTATGTTTTATTTTTATTATTTTATTACTTCCCTTCTACGTGACTTTACCGAAAGAACCAAGAAGATGAATCTCTGCAGTCACGAAAGCTTTAAATCGAAATTTAATACTATACAACATAGTACACTACATACACAATACTATAGAGCACAGTGCCCTACACACAATACTATACAATACAGTACACAACACTCACAATACCATACAAGACAGTACACTACACACAATACTATACAACACAGCAGACTACACACACAATACTATACAACACAGTACACTACACACACAATACTATACAACACAGTGCACTACACACATAATACTATACAGCACAATACACTACATACAAAATACTATACAACACAGCACACTACACATACAATAATATACAACAGTACACTACACACACAATATTATACAAGACGGTACATTACACTCACAATACTATACAACATAGTACACTACATACGCAATACTATACAGCACAGTGCACTATACACAATACTATACAATACAGTACACTACACTCGCAATACCATACAAGACTAAACTACACACAATACTATACAACACAGCAAACTACACACACAATACGATACAAGACAGTACACTACACACACAATATTATACAACACAGTACACTACACACAATACTATACCGCACAGCAGACTACACACACAATACCATACAACACAGTGCACTACACACACAATACTATACAACACAGCACAGTACACTACACACACAATACTATACAACACAGCACACTACACACACAATAATATACAAGACAGTACACTACACACACAAAACTATACAACATAGTACACTACACATACAATACTATACAACATAGTACACTACACACACAATACTATTCAATGCAGTACACTACACACAATACTATACAACACAGTGCACTACACACACAATACTATACAACACAGCACACTACATACAATATACTATACAACACAATACACTATACACACAATACTATAGAAGACAATACACTACAATCATAATACTATACAACACAGTACACCACATACAAAATACTATACAACACAGTACACTACATACACACTACTATACAACACAGCACACTACACACAAAATACTATACAACATAGTACACTACACACACAATACTATACAATATAGTACACTACGCTCACAATACCATACAACACAGTACACTACACACAATACTATACAACACAGTACACTACACACAATACTATACAACACAGTACACTACATACACAATATTATACAACACAGCACACTACACACACAATACTATACAACACAGCACACTACACACACAACCTGTTACACAACACACCACTACATAACACACTACACACGATACTACACATTACACTATCTGCCACACAACACACTACCCCAAAACACGACACTACACACAGTACTACATACAATACTACACACAATTCTACACACAACACCACACGATTACACAACGCACTCCAGGCCACGGTAACACACCACACAACACATTAAAACATCACTGCACTGAAACACTCCACAACACGCACTAAACTGTGGTGCCACGACCGCGGAGCAACTCCGCAAACGTCGCGATCCCCTCCCGGCGCCCACATTAAACACACACCCGCACGCAGCACACCCACGTCGTGTCCTGACGGGGGTTGCCTGGCACAATGGGTTTTAATCCGAAGGGCCCCTAGAGGGAGAGTCCCACAGTTTCCCGGTACCAGGAGATTGGCCGACCCTCATAGGACAGGTTACATTGTGGTGCCCCTAAATTGGCTTAAAGTTGTATGGGCGTAGAAGGAAAAGGTTCACTGGGCCAACCGCAATAAGTTACTCACGACATTGGGAGAGGCGGAAGGTGAAATATTAGGCAAGAAGGGGAGACCAGTAGGTTAGAATTAATGAGCACGGGAGAACAATGGGTGAGCAGAGCCGCAGCACACTGTGGCACTCCATGTAGACGTGCAGGTAAGCGCGCGATTGGCTGTGCGGTACAATGCCACCCTGGGCCTTTAAAGTGAGGGGATTAGGCCACGGTATAAAGGAGGAAACACGAGCACGAGGGCGCAGGTAAGCACACGATTGGCTGCGCAGTATGACATCACCCTGGGCCTTTGAAGTTTAGAGAATAAAAAGGGGGGCCCCGGACGATTTTGGGTCAGTTGTCTCCAACCTCCGGGCCGACAAGACCCACTCCCTGCCGTCCTGCCTCCTCGAGCCGCTCGCAGTATCCGTGTGATGCCAGCGAGTGCTGCTAGGATGCAGTGATAGGTGAAGTTTTTGCTCATCCTTCTTCCTCCGACTCTCACAGCGTCCGTGCGACGCCGTGAGTCCAACTTCGAGGTACGTGGTAGAACGCTTGAGTGACTCGGTTCATAGGCAGTCAGGCTAAGCCCTTCTTGCGAAATATTCCCTCCAGGTAGTGTGTATTTGCGCCATTAATAAACTTTAGTTTAGAGGCTTGGTGCAGTGTGATTTCTGTGTGTGTGGGTAGAACCTCGGCGTAGTGTCTGTGATTTGTGTGTTGCGACTGCGCGGGGATACGGCGTGCGCGAGAGAGTGAGCGCAGGGCTGCAGCCTCGGTGCGGTGGTGGTAATTTAATCGTGTGGGTGAGCCATGCGTGTATTAAAACATACATGGCCATTGACGCTCGCATGTGCTTACGCGCGTGTGTGAAAAAAACGCACGCCTGCAGCGTGCCGTGTGAGTAATTAGGGCGGGATGCGATAAACCCGCGCCCGCACGCGTTTACACAGCGTGTTTACACGGCAACAATAGCGAGGCCCTTTAACGCTAGTCTTGGTGTGTCACGGATTAGAGCTTAACCACCCAAGGGGTACACGTGCATATTCATACTGCCGCCGTTTCTTTTGATTAGCGCCAGCCTTTGTGTAAAACATGCGCCTGCAGGGGCGCGTGTGTGCACGCCACTGCGTTCGTTAGTGTGGTGGTGTATGTGTGCCACTAAGAGGTGGGGCCTTACCATCAACCCCACCAAAACTAAGCACTTGCCTGGTTATTTTGTACCATCGGGCAACCCACCCCCACAACTCCCAATCGGTGATGGGGCAGTTGTGGAGAGAGTGGAGAGTTTCCCATACCTGGGCAGTGTGCTCATGACCGGCTCCGGTTTGACAGCAGAGGTCTCGCTCAGAATCAGTTGAGCGGCATTATCTTTTTATCGGTTGCATAATGGTGTGTGGAAGCTACCTGGTCTGTCGCTCCACACGAAGCTTCAAGTCTTCTCGGCCACGGTCATTCCATACCTTCTCTATGCTTGCGAAACGTGGACCTCCCTAATGGAGCATCTTCGCTGATTGGAAACATTTAGGCTGGCCTGCCTACGATCCATCCTGGGTTTAACCAGGCTGGATTGTGTGAGGAGCTCACAAATCCTTGAAAGATCTGGGCAAAGTCCCATCGGTGAGCTCCTCCGGCAGGCAAGAAGGCTGCGTTGGCTGGGTCATGTAGCCCACATGCCCAGTCACCGCATGCCTAAACAGCTTTTGCTCGGCCGGATAGAGGGGGCTAAATGGGCGCGGCACGGTCTAGAGAAGAGATGGAGTGACGTGGTACAGGAGGATGTGGAGCTGAGTTGGCTTGCCGATGACTGGTACCAGCGGTGTCAAGATCGGCCTCTGTGGAGGAGGCTCGTGAAAGACGCTGCTGGGCAGTTAGAGGCAGTCGCCCTCCAACAACAACGGAGGGCAGAGGAGCGATGCTCACAACAACGAGCAGAGCGTCGGGTGGCTAAAGCGCAGCAAGTTGGAACAGTAGGGGGCACAGGTGGTGCATCAGCTAGTCATCTCAGTCAGTCGACCCGTGGCACCTAGGTCTGCCCTGTGATCTGCCAGCGGGCGTTCGACACTTCACGTGGCCTCAAGGTGCACATTGCCTGGCACAAGCGTCGTGGTGATGTCACCGCCACTTAGTGGCGAATGGCGGTTATTGTGGGCATGTGCCAGATAATCCGGGGCGGTGGTGAGCCAGCTAGTTAGCTATGTCCCTCAGAGAGGGCGCTGGCGCGGGGGGGGGGCGATCACCCGATCGGCGGGGGCCCGACGAGATGCGGCCAACGAGGAGGAGGGGGGAGTGGAGGGAGTAGATCTCGCACCCCACCCGCTCACGAGGAGCGGGGAGGCGGACGTCGGCCACCACAAAACTCCACCCGCACAACACCGCACAAAATGGTAACACACACGAAGGGCCGCTGGCAGGGTTCACGGGACAGACCCAGGTGCCATGGTTTGACTGACTGAGATGGCTGGCCGATGCACCGCCTGTCGCCTACTATGCCTGTTTGTTGTGTTCGTTATAACGAGCATCGCTCCTGCGCCCTCCGTTGTTGCTGGATGGAGGGAGGCTCCCTTTAACTCCCCAGTAGCATCCTTCACGAACCTCCTCCATAGAGGCCGATCAATGGGTGGTCTCGGGTCACAACCGCGCATGAGGTCGGATGGGGAATATCCTGTGGAAGCATGTAGTACAAGCCTCTAGGTCAACATAACAGCAGCGATTTGGAGGTCCAACTCAGTGTTTTTCGCATTCACCATATGGCACATGTTCGCAATGGTCCGAATCAAGACGCTCCACCATCTCAACGTCTGAGGGTGGAATGGGGGATTTCGGACTTTCTTACTCCGCATAATATCGCAGACATCTTCCCCCACTTTTTAACCCTGGAGATGTACTCAGTCTGTTCCTTATTTTCCCATCCCTCCCTTCTCTCACATATCTCCATCTCTCTCCCCCCCAAATTCACCCCCCCCCCCCTGCATGGCAGTGCCCGTTCCCCTGTTCCCAATAACCACTGACTTCTTGCCCCTCCCCTGCGCTCCACCACCGCGGTCTTCTCTGGCGAATCCTCCTCTTCCACTGCAGTGCGATCCCCCCGTGAGGAACACGGTGCGCCACCCTGGGAAGGTGGAATGGAGATGATCCATGGGGCGATGGCGCCGGTCCCTCATCCCCTGGAGGACCCACCGGCCCCCCTACCCGGAGGTGGCCAATGGTGCCTCTGTCACAGGGGGCCCCCTTGTCAGCCCGTGAGACAGTGACACTTTTTGACAACAGAACGATCCGTGTGTGCAAGGGGAAGGTTAGGAAATGCATTCCAATGGCTGATTGCCTGGTGGAGCTGAGGGGTGGCGGAGGTCGCTTCCCCCCCCCCTTAATGGGAGCCTCATACCTCCCCACCATGTCCCAGAATGCCCAGTCCCTCCCAATATGCTCCCCTTAACGCCACCTTGGCTTCTTGGTAGAGCGTGCCAAATATATAGACCCTTATTCCTTCTCTCTCCCCTTAACCCATCACACTTGTCCGCGGAAGGATAGGTCCGCTTGCTACATGGGACGCAAGTCCTGTCCCCTGTCGTCGTCAGATCCAAACTCGAAGTTGAGCGCGGATGTGTGTCCCCGCCCTTGTCTCTCATTTGTCGTCTCCTCCCCCTCATTCCCTCCCTTTTCCCCATCCCCTCTTACCTCTCTCCTTTTTCCCTTCTCTTTTCTTTTCTCCTCGATTATTAAAAGGGGATTGCGGGTAGTTATTTTGGTCTGTTAAACTAATCTTCTTCTTCCTAGCGTTGTTCCCGCTGTGGCGCAGGGTCCGCTTTTCGGCATTGTCTTCTCCATTTGGCTCGGTCCAGGGCATCTTCAGGGGATGCGTTGACCGTCTTCATGTCTTCCTTTATTCGGTCCATCCATCGCTTCTTCGGACGTCCGCGTGGACGGCGGCCCTCTGACTCAATACGCACGGCAGTCTTGGCCACTGATGACTCTTCACTTCGCATCACATGGCCGTACCACCGAAGCCTTGCCTCAAGCATCTTGTCCGCAATGGGGGCCACACCAAGTCTGTTAAACTAATGTTGTAGTTTTTTGTTCTTGTTGCTGTTGATAATTAATAAATATGGTCTGGCCGCACTATGGTCTCATGGTAAGTCCATTATTGACTCTGTTTGGGCTCAGGTTTGGGCCTGGTGGTCTCTTTTTTGCTTTGTTCCCCCCTAATTGTGTTTAGTGCGATGCCTTTCCTCTGTTTTCCCCTTACTTGGCGTATTCTGAATCCCATTCGGTAGAGTACGGATACTTCCCTTGGCCCGGGTCCGCTCCTCGTGGTAATGCCTACTGTTATAGACCTGATCCCCAGCTTCCCAACCTTTGACAGCTGTGACAAGCCCTTCGGCGGTTGTTAAACCCAACGTAATTTCCCTAAATGTTAACGTTCCTGAATCACCCCATATTAAGAGATAGCGAGCGCACTCTTTCCCTCAAATAAACACAAGGCGGACATTGCATTCTTCAGGAAACGCACCTTCCCAACCAGAAGCCAGTCAGCTAAAGGGGTTGGGTAGGACAAGTATTCCACACCGCATATTTTAGCAAGCAGCAGTCTGGCCATCCTGGTCAATAATAAAATTAACATTTCACCAGACTCACTGGTGTTGGAACCCCAAGGTAAATATTTTCCTCGCAGGAAAATTAGGTTACTGAATGTGTATAACCCACCCCCCATGAACTCGAAACACTTTTCAGAAATAGCGGCTCTGATTTAGAAAAGAGTGGCGGAAATCATTGTGGGAGGGGACTGGAATCTGGTTCTGGACCCCACCCTCGATAAATCTCATGTGACTACCTTGGACCAAAATGCTGCAAAGAGACTTCCCCTCCCTTAAATGTCTCAAGACCAACTGGTTGATCCCTGGAGGACCCTGAACCCGACGGAAAGGCACAGGACACTGTCCAGAGTTGATTACTTTCTCGTTTCTAAACCACTTTTACCACAGCTCACTAAGGTTAAGATTCTGGACATGCAACTGTTTGCCCATGCCCCGATAATTATAATGCAACTTATTTTAGGCCCCGACAAGTTGGCGAGTAACTTCTGGTCCCTATATAGGCAGCTTCTTGACGACGAACACATGATTGAGGAGCTGAAGAAGGAGATGGATTAATTAGTTTGGATTAACTCTGCCTCTGCAGACTAAAAAAGATCCAGGAAAGACAACATGAGCTGGAGGGGAGCCTCGTTGGCCTTCATGAGAAATTTAAATCTTCGCAATCCTCAGGAATTTTAAAATAAACTAGTTGTACTACCTGGCTTCGCCCGGGACTTGTATCCACCACGCCCGGCCGCCTTTGTCTCCCCAGTGGCGATGTTAATACGCCACACCAGTTACTCGTTTTGAGGCTGAGTCCCTCCCTCACCACTCTCCCTCCCTCACCACTCTCCCTCCCTCACCACTTTCCCTTCCTCACCACTCTCCCTCCCTCACCACTCTCCCTCCCTCACCACTCTCCCTCCCTCACCACTCTCCCTCCCTCACCACTCTCCCTCCCTCACCACTCTCCCTCCCTCACCACTCTCCCTCCCTCACCACTCTCCCTCCCTCACCACTCTCCCTCCCTCAGCACTCTCCCTCCCTCACCACTTTCCCTCCCTCACCACTCTCCCTCCCTCAGCACTCTCCCTCCCTCAGCACTCTCCCTCCCTCAGCACTCTCCCTCCCTCACCACTCTCCCTTCCTCAGCACTCTCCCTCCCTCACCACTCTCCCTCCCTCAGCACTCTCCCTCCCTCAGCACTCTCCCTCCCTCAGCACTCTCCCTCCCTCAGCACTCTCCCTCCCTCACCACTCTCCCTCCCTCAGCACTCTCCCTCCCTCAGCACTCTCCCTCCCTAACCACTCTCCCTCCCTCACCACTCTCCCTCCCTCACCACTCTCCCTCCCTCAGCACTCTCCCTCCCTCAGCACTCTCCCTCCCTCAGCACTCTCCCTCCCTCACCACTCTCCCTCCCTCACCACTCTCCCTCCCTCACCACTCTGTAGAGGACGTGAAACTTTGATGAATTTACCTCAGAGTCGCGTGGTGGGTGTCGAGGCCTAGCACCGTGCAGAGCCTCCGGCCTCGCCTGATTTTCCCACCCGGCTGACACTGGGTACGGGTGCCGTTCCCCCCCCCCCCCCGCGCTACAATAATACTGTCTAATCGCTATAATTTTATTAACTACCGACCCTATAATAGTAATTGCACACATTGTGGTGGGGGGGGGGAGTGAAGAGGACGTGAAACTTTGATGAATTTACCTCAGAGTCGCGTGTTAATGCGTGCGCCTATTTTTAACGGGAATTAAAAATGGCGTCCACCCCGCGGCGAAGGCGTCGCTACCCGTTGCCAGGGGCAACCGCCATCCAATGAAAGCGGCGAAGGCGTCGCTACCCGCTGCCAGGGGCAACCGGCGTCCAATGAAACTGCGTATGGTCCGGCGACACACAGACACACACACAGACAGACAGACAGATTCGCGATTTTATATATATAGATGGCACGAAAATGGAACTAGAAAGGCTGTTGAATGACCAAGCTAGCCTATTATTTAGGAAAGTCAGGCGGCCCTTTCATGACCCTTGCCCCATCACCACTAGATTGCTGGCAAGGATGGTTAAAACCCAGCGGCATCACTCCTTCATTGCCTTTATTCGAAGTGGGAAGGACTCTCCAGCGACTAAGACCAAGGACATCAATGAGCATTCTAAAGAGTTATATGAATCATTGTACACTTTGGAATATCCGTCTGGAGAGGATATGTATTTTCCCTGGCTAAGATCACCCGCCCCAATTTTGGTCCAGATCAGAACATAGAGCTGGGCAGGCCCATTGCCCCTCAAGAATACCTCGATGCCATGGAAGGCGGCTAGCCCCGACGGGATACCAGTGGAGTTTTATAGAAGAGTAGGGGCCCCCCTGAAATCTCAGTTCGAGGTTAGGTTGGATGATGCCTTCAATTCAGACTTTCTTCCCTGGTCCATGAATGAAGCCAGGACGTTGGTTATACAGAACCCAAGTACCCCAGAGGATGCACTGGGTAGCTATAGGCCAATCTCCCTTTTAAATGCCTGTTACAAAATCTTTGTGAAGATTTTTACAATGGGATTAGAGAAGATTATCCCAATGATCATTGGCAAAGCCCAGACGGGGTTTGTCAAAAACAGAGATTCCGCAGAAAATGTCAGGACTTTGGTCAATGTGGTCGAGATAGCCACGAGGGACAACCTTGCTGCTTAGGCCCTCACCCTGAATGGGGAAAAGGCGTTTTACAAGGTTGATTGACAAATTAGGATTTCTCCTCCCATTCATCGACATGTATGCTGACTCTACGGCCTCAGTGGTTACAAACAGCTTGGCATCCCCCAGGTTTGCGCTAAGCAGAGGTAGAAGGCAGGGATGCCCTCTCTCACCTATGATTGTTACCCTAGCCAGATATTTTGGCCTTGGTGAGGGAATATGGGGGAGCTTCGGGTTATAAATTAAATGTAGCTTAGTCAGAGTTAATGCCCCTATCACCCGTCTCCCCCAAACCTGCAGAGAGCTTGTTGTCCTTTAAGTGGTCTCCACCACATATAAAACATCACGGTGTTATGATCCCTTCCCCACTGACATCGCTTTTCAGGAAAGATGTCCCCCTGACCCGCCTACTTCAGGAGATTGGGGTCTCCTCCACGGCATGGGCAGATGTCCCCATCTCCCTCTAGAACAGGGCACACCTGATCAAGATACTGATTCTCCCCAAAGTGCTAAATAATTTTAGGATGGTCCCTTCCCGTATCCCGGGGCCCTTCTTCAAGGTACTCCACTCCCAAATGTTTTAGTTCATTTGGAATCATAAACTCGCACGCATTGACTTCCCCTATCTTACTCTACTGGTCAGGGGAGGTTGGCTGAGCTCTCCCAAATCTATTGAAATACCTTAGGGCGGTGAGCTTGCAGAACATGAAATGTTGGTTAGATCCTACGAAAGTTGGGATTGCTAAATGCTGGGAAGGAGAGTCAGCAAAGCCGTGCTCCCTTATTTGGTTTGCCCTGGCCTCAGCCAGAGATAGACCCCGAGGGATAACCGGCATGGATGGTCTCCTCAACGCTGGGTATTTGCAGGAACAGTCGTACCCCCTTTCCGGCCCCTCTCCACAGAAGCTCGTTGCTCTGAGGTAATCCGACTTTGAAAGTGGGGTGGAGGGGGGGAGATAATGCAGGCCAGCTGGAGAGAGTCTGGCCTGGAAATTGTGGGGGATCTTCTGTCTAAGGAAGTCGGGGTGCTGTCCTTTAGTCAGGTGCAGGCTTAGAATAATATCCCGTGCTCCCATTGCTTTACATACTTACAAATCAGAGGTGGCATTGTGAAAGCCCCTGGTAAGAAGCTGAGTGAATTATTTTACCCAATAATAGAATGGTTCGTCATACCAAAGGCCAAATATAGACGAGCAGAGGCATATCGGCCTGCTAGACGGTGAAGGTGCCTGCACCAGACTGGTCACTTGGACACTTTAGAACAGGTGTTTGTCCTACGAGGTCCCCCTGCAGAAATGGACAATTTTAGCGGGCCCCTCAATCTGGCCCAAGATCGTTGCTACTGAAGCTAATTCAGTTTAAATTAATGCACGGCACCTACATGGCCAATGAGAGAAGAGCAAAATTCATGAAGGTCTCCCTAAATTATGCCAGATTCTCCCTGGGTATGGTCCAGTCTTAATTACGGCCATGACAGTCATATTGTCCAATTGTAAAGATCATAAACTGCCCCACCTGGAAACAGTGGCACAATACTCTTCCAGCACTTAGGTCACAATTTTAAAGGGAGGGACTAAGTTTGAGACCAGAGTTTAAAATGAGGTACGTGGGTGAGGAGATGGGGATGGGTGTAAGGGGGGCCGGAGGGGGGGGGGGTGTTGTGACCCTCAGCCGTCAATGGGTGGGAGCAGAGCATTGCTTGGTGGGAGGTTAGTGCTTAAGCTCATATGCCACGTGTATATTATGTTTTTTTGTAGGGCTGGTCCCCACTTGAGTGGGGCAGCAAGTCCAATTTCCCCCTTAAGGTCCTGCCATGCCAAAATCGGGTTGCTGTTTGCAGAGTTTCTGTTACCCTCCATTTGCAATCAGCATATTGTACCGGGCTCGCATTGTTATGTAAAAAAAATGGAGCGATCTGGGGCCAGCTCTCTTCATGCAGTTTTAACGATACATTTCGAGCTTGGTCCATTAATAAATGCTCTGGAGGACCCTTATCTAGTATATAGCAATGTAATCGGCCAGTAGGTCCAGTATTCAACCACAACAAGTAAAAATGTATTTCCCCTAAGCGTTTTGAGGAATGGCCTTACAATTGTAGTGACATAGAACGGTCACTACTGTGTCGGCCCGTACGGGGTGCCTGGGGGGTCACGTGGTGGAGGGATCCGGACCTTCCCAGAGGTGGGGGAAGTGAGGCGTGTCCTAGGAAGGGAGGCGTGGCCTGGAGAGAGCCAGCCACGCCTGGGCGGACCCGGCCACGCCAAAGCAGATATAAGCGTGGTGTGAACGCAGAGCGAGGCTGTTGTACTGTACTCCGAAGTGAAGACATCATCGGTCGTTAAGTCCCGAGTCGTCGTCCTGGGCCAGGCAGGCCGTTGCCTGCCTGATCCAGTCTGTGTCGCGTTCCAGAGTGTTAGTGAGTTGAGGGAGGTGGTCAACACCTCATGTACAGTGTTATATTACTTACCGTTTAATACATAGTGTTGCCTCCAAGCTGCGTGTGTGTGCACCTAATTCGAACCTACTACATTTGGCGTCAGAAGTTGTAGCAAAATAAATATTGCTATGTGTTATACTAGGGAAGTAAAATGGGCACACGAAAAGCAAATATAAAACTCACCTGGACGCCTTCGTACGACGGGGACGGTGTGACGACCATCCTTCGGACAGCCCCGGGGATGGCAGCCCCGGTGACAGAGAGAGTGAGATGGTGCTGCACGCGGAGCAGCGGGACTTGCATCGCACTGCTGCTTCGCCGCCATCGGGAACGGAGCGATGGAGCCGCGGGGAGAGGACACTATCGTCGCTGCAGGGGCTGGTGGGGGAGGCCCGGGCATGCGGGCCACACGGTGGGCCCGCCATTTCGGCGGCGGGTCGGGGCGCTGTTCCCGCCAAAACGCTGCTCCCGCCATTTCGGCGGCGGGTCGGGGCGCTGTTCCCGCCAAAACGCCGCTCCTGCTGCCGAAATGCCGCTCCCGCCGACATCAACGCCTGCGGAGGGGGAGTTCCACACGTGCAGGTGGAGCCCCCGTCTTGTGGATGGGGGTTCGCAAGAGCAGGCCGTGTTCACCATGCAAGATTCTTCGGGGCGTCCCAGTGCTCCACCTTGCCGCCCTCCGCTATTCACAGTTTGCCAGGCGAGGTGTGACATGACAAGCACCCGGCCTCAAGAAAAATAATAATATCTTCACCCATCTTACGTGCACCGGGTTGCGATCGCGTGTGTTTTTTTAACTCGCTGGTTTGCGGAGCGTGTTCGTCCGGTTGTGTGCGTGATAAATTGACGCGGCGACCATGCGGGTTTCTGCTTGTAACAGTGTTGTTGTTAATTACGGCGTCGAGATCGGTTTCTTCTGGGTGTAGTTAATGATTAATTCGTTGTTGGGTGTCCCGAGCTCCGTTGATATCCTGTAGGTTGCCGTGTTAATGACTTGTGTTGTTACATCGTTTTGTTGCGAAATCGCCATTGTTATTGTGTATACTGTATGGAGTTTTGCTCGCGATTGTCACGTGTAACTGTCAGAAACTTTGATCGTCATTGTTGCCAAGGTACAGACCGAATGGAGCTTTGCTTCTAATTGTTAACAGTGTATGGACTGTTGGGTACTTGCTTGTAATTATTTACTATGTACGGATTGTCTGGAGTATTGATTGTGTGAGTTGCTATGTGGGGACTGGAGGCAGCATTACTCCAAATGATTGACTGTACGAACTTCAGCAGGTGGCGCCGATGATGGCAGCCTTGGCCGGTCGGTGCACCCTGTTTTTGTTCTGTTTTGCTTGATCACCTGTGCTGGTGAGAGAGAGGCCTCCTGTTCAGTCATCTGTGCTGGTGAGAGGGGCCTGCTGTTCATCACACCTTTGTTGGGAGAGGCCTGCTGTTCAGCACACCTGTGACCTGTGCTGGTGAGAGGGGCCTGCTGCTCAGCACACCCGTGCTGGTGAGAGAGGCCTGCTGCTCAGCACACCCGTGCTGGTGAGAGAGGCCTGCTGCTCAGCACACCCGTGCTGGTGAGAGGGGCCTGCTGCTCAGCACACCTTTGTTGGGAGAGGACTGCTGTTCAGCACACCTGTGTCCTGTGCTGGTGAGAGGGGCCTGCTGCTCAGCACACCCGTGCCGGTGAGAGAGGCCTGCTGCTCAGCACCCCCATTCCGGTGAGAGAGGCCTGCTGCTCAGCACACCCGTGCTGGTGAGAGAGGCCTGCTGCTCAGCACACCCGTGCTGGCGAGAGAGGCCTGCTGCTCAGCACACCCGTGCCGGCGAGAGAGGCCTGCTGCTCAGCACACCCGTGCTGGTGAGAGAGGCCTGCTGCTCAGCACACCCGTGCTGGTGAGAGAGGCCTGTTGCTCAGCACACCCGTGTTGGTGAGAGAGGCCTGCTGCTCAGCACACCCGTGCCGGCGAGAGAGGCCTGCTGCTCAGCACACCCGTGTTGGTGAGGGAGCCCTGCTGCTCAGCACACCTGTGCTGGTGAGAGGGGCTTGCTGCTCAGCACACCCGTGCTGGTGAGAAGATGGCACTGATGATGGTAGCCTCAGCCAGTTTGTGGGCCCTGTTGTGTCTTGTTTTGTCTGTTAATTCAGTGTTCTGCCAAGATTTTCGGAGTTCTCTGACAAGAGACGAACTTCTAAACATCAGGGAAACAACTCCTGTGGACTTATTTCCCAATTTTCTGCTTCCAGCGACAGAATTAGTGGGCATTCTAGTCACAACCACGCAAGGCTTTACTCAAGCAGCAAAACGACGCCGAAGGGGTAAACGGTCGGGAGCTCTAGTACGGCTACGCAGACGCGGGATCCGAACAGTGCTTCCGAGCTTTTTCCTCTCCAACGTACGTTCACTATGTAACAAAATGGACGAACTTCAGCTACTGATGGTGAAAAACAGAGACTTTATTTTATCTTCTATGTTATGCTTCACAGAGACATGGCTGTGTGATTTGATCCCAGACACTGCGTTACAACTGGCAGGCTTCCAACTCGTAAGATCGGATCGGGACATATGTTTTTACATTAATAGTGGCTGGTGTGTAGATGTCACAGTGATTCTGCAACATTGTTCTCCGTTCCTTGAATCGTTTTTTATAAACTGTAAACCATTCCACTCGCCTCGCGAGTTCGCGTCGTTCATTTTGGTCGGAGTATATTTGCCGCCGGGACCTCAGGTTAAAGAGGCCCAACGCATGCTCGCCGACCAGATTCTAAGTGTGGAGCGAGCAAATCCAGATTCGCTGGTTATTGTACTTGGCGACTTTAACAAAGGTAATCTCAGCCACGAACTCCCCAAATACAGACAATTCATTAAATGCCCTACCAGAGAAGGGGACACTCTGGATCACTGTTACACTACAGTCAGTAGAGCCTACCACGCCGTCCCCAGAGCAGCACTGGGACACTCTGACCATGTCATGGTCCACCTAATTCCTGCATACAGGCAGAAACTAAAGCTCTGTAAACCTGCTGTGAGGACATTTAAACAGTGGACTAGTGAGGCTATAGAGGAATTGCGGGCGTGCTTGGACTGTACTGACTGGGATATGTTCACGACTGCTACCAATAGTCTGGATGAACTCACAGAGGCTGTGACGTCGTACATCAGCTTCTGTGAGGACTGCTGTATTCCAACACGCACCAGGGTGAACTTCAACAACAACAAGCCCTGGTTCTCAGCAAAGCTCAGAAGGTTGAGGTTGGAGAAGGAGGAAGCGTTTAGGAGTGGGGATAGAGACAGATTCAAGGAGTTGAAGAACAGGTTTAGCAAGGCGGTGAGAGAGGCTAAACGACTGTACTCAGAGAGACTAAAACACCAGTTCTCTGCTAACGACTCTGCTTCTGTCTGGAGAGGGCTCAGGCAGATCACCAACTACAAGCCCAGAGCCCCCCACACCACTAACAACTCCCGCCTAGCCAACGACCTGAACGAGTTCTACTGCAGATTTGAAAGACAATTGGACTGTCCTGAACTACCCCTTCCCACCCAAGAGGCCCCTATCCCACCCCACACTACAGAGACAACTATCTCCATTCAGGAGGGAGAAGTTAAAAAAACTTTTCAAGAGGCAGAACCCACACAAAGCAGCTGGGCCGGACTCTGTTTCTCCAGCCACCCTCAGGCACTGCGCGGACCAGCTGTCTCCAGTGTTCACCAACATCTTTACCACCTCCATGGAGACATGTCATGTACCAGCCTGTCTCAAGTACTCCATCATCATTCCAGTGCCCAAAAAGCCAAGGCCAACAGGATTAATTGATTACAGACCCATCGCCCTTACCTCCGTGGTAATGAAGTCTTTTGAGCGCCTGGTCCTGGCACACCTCAAAGCCATCACAGACCCTCTACTGGACCCCCTTCAGTTTGCCTACAGAGCCAACAGGTCTGTGGATGACGCAGTTAACATGGCCCTCCACTTCACCCTACAGCATCTGGATTCCACAGCATCCTACGCCAGGATCCTGTTTGTGGACTTTAGCTCGGCTTTTAACACCATCATTCCTAGCCTGCTTCAGGACAAGCTCTCCCTGCTGAACGTGCCAGACTCCACCTGCAGATGGATCACAGACTTCCTGTCTGACAGGAAGCAGTGTGTCAAACTGGGATCACAAGTTTCTGCCGCCAGGTCAATCAGCACCGGATCTCCTCAGGGCTGCGTCCTTTCCCCTCTGCTATTCACCCTGTACACCAACAGCTGCACCTCCAGTCACCAGTCTTTCAAACTCTTGAAGTTTGCGGACGACACCACCCTCATTGGGCTAATCTCTGATGGGGATGAGTCTGACTATAGGAGGGAAGCTGACAACCTGGTGACCTGGTGTAGCCAGAACAACCTGGAGCTTAATGCTCTTAAGACCGTGGAGATGGTTGTGGACTTCAGGAAGAATACAGCCCCACTCACCCCCATCACCCTGTGCGACTCCCCAGTCACCAATGTTGAGTCCTTCCGCTTCCTGGGCACTATTCTTTCCCAGGACCTCAAGTGGGAACTGAACATCAGCTCCCTTATCAAGAGAGCTCAACAGAGAATGTACTTCCTACGGCAGCTGAAGAAATTTAATCTGCCAAAGACAATGATGGTGTGCTTCTATACAGCTATCATTCAGTCCATCCTCACCTCCTCCATCACCGTCTGGTACGCTGCTGCAACTGCCAAGGACAAGAGCAGACTGCAGCGTATCATCCGCACTGCTGAGAAGGTGATTGGCTGTAATCTACCAACCCTTGAGGACCTGCACACTTTGAGGACCCTGAAGCGAGCGAGGAAGATTGCGGACGATTCCTCGCACCCTGGATACTCTCTGTTCCAGCTACTCCCCTCCGGCAGAAGGCTGCGGTCCATCAAGACCAAAACCTCACGTCATAAAAACAGTTTTTTCCCATCTGCTGTTGGCCTCCTCAACAAGGCCAAGGGCTTAAAATGACTTTTACACTTAAAATGACTGTTACACTTACTATAACATTTTATCTACATAATTACACCTTTCCATACTTACAACGTGTAATCTTATTTGTATTTTAAGATTGTTTAATACGGCTAATTAACATTTTACATTCGCATTTTATAAGGTCTACTTATTCATAATTTTAAAGATTTTAGCCCTTTGGTATTACTTATACTTTGTAACGTTAGTATAGTTAGAGTGTATACCTTTTATATAAGTTAAGATTCCTACTTGTTCAATGTATGCACCGTCCCGCCATAGTGAATTCCTTGTTTGTGCAAACTTACATGGCGATTAAAACCGTTTCTGATTCTGATACTGCATATACTGTATTAATTCGGCGATTCTTGGGGTTTATGTCTAGTTTGTTTTGCTCTCAATTCGAATGCCCTGAGTCCCATGGTTAATGTTCAAGGGGATTTTGAAATGACAGGTTCGGTGTGGTTCAAACTCACTGGTTGGTTCCTATCCGTTGTTGCACAGATGATGTTTTTTGTGCGGGAATGCCCCTTGTGTTCTACATGGATCGGGGGTGCGTTTCCGTTAATTGCCGTCAAATTGTGTTGCTTGTCTCAACTCGGTTGGTACAGCTTCATGCTGCAATGCGAGTCTCGGAGATGATGTGTACAGATACGGGATGTGAGGTGTATTGTTGTGACCATTGAATATTCGGGATCGTCACAAATTGTGCGTACCTGTTCGCCATGGGATCAGTTCAGTGGGGGATCATAATTCAAATTGTATGTGTTGTGATGGTGTTAAATTGCGATGGTGACATGCTGCCAGGGATTTGGAATTGTGGTGCTGGCTGTCACCTATCTTGGGGCGCAGATCCTGACCAGGATGGCCCAGTGAGTGTTGCGTGTCTAACATGAACGTTGTGGTCCCGTCATGCTATGGCTGACGGCTTGACCTGACAGCCCGGAGATTGAAACACTCCGTGGTATGTCTAGCCTAGTGGGCTGTGCGCTCACAGGGCTCGGAGAGTGTGGTCCCGTCATGCAATGGCTGACGGCTTGACCTGACAGCCCGGAGATTGAAACACTCCGTGGCATGTCTAGCCTAGTGGGCTGTGCGCTCACATGGCTCGGAGAGTGTGGTCCCGTCATGCAATGGCTGACGGCTTGACCTGACAGCCCGGAGATCGAGACACTCTGTGGCTTGTCTAGCCTTGTGGGCTGTGCGCTCACATGGCTCAGGGAGTGTGGTCCCGTCATGCTGTGTCTGACGGCTTGACCTGACAGCCCGGAGATCGAGACACTCTGTGGCTTGTCTAGCCTTGTGGGCTGTGCGCTCACATGGCTCAGGGAGTGTGGTCCCGTCATGCTATGGCTGACAGCTTGACCTGACGGCTCGGAGGTTGAGACCCTCCGAGGCGCGTTGAAACAGTGGGCTGGAGATTCGTAAGGTTCAGGTGGAGTTGTCCTGTTACGTGGGGACTGTATCCCTCAGTTGTTAGGGTGCATGTTGTGCAGTGAGTGAACGATGGGTCGTCTCAGCTCGGTCGGTACAGCTATATGCTGCGATGCGAGTCTTGGAGAGAGACTGGGTCGTCTCAGCTCGGTCGGTACAGCTATATGCTGCGATGCGAGTCTTGGAGAGAGACTGGGTCGTCTCAGCTCGGTCGGTACAGCTATATGCTGCGATGCGAGTCTTGGAGAGAGACTGGGTTAAAATCCCACCGATATGGCCGACGCGTGCTGCTGGTTGTGACGCCGCGTCGGAAAGGCGGTGGGGTGGTAACATGGAAATTCCCCCCCCGATATGGCCGACACGTGCTACTGGTTATGACGCCACGTCGGAAAGGCGGTGGAGTGGTAACATGGAAATCCCCCCCCCGATATGGCCGACACGTGCTACTGGTTGTGACGCCGCGTCGGAAAGGCGGTGGGGTGGTAACATGGAAATTCCCCCCCCGATATGGCCGACACGTGCTACTGGTTGTGACGCCGCGTCGGAAAGGCGGTGGAGTGGTAACATGGAAATCCCCCCCCCCGATATGGCCGACGCGTGCTACTGGTTGTGACGCCGCGTCGGAAAGGCGGTGGAGTGGTAACATGGAAATCCCCCCCCCGATATGGCCGACGCGTGCTACTGGTTGTGACGCCGCGTCGGAAAGGTGGTGGGGTGGTAACATGGAAATTCCCCCCCCCCGATATGGCCGACGCGTGCTACTGGTTGTGACGCCGCGTCGGAAAGGCGGTGGGGTGGTAACATGGAAATTCCCCCCCCGATATGGCCGACGCGTGCTACTGGTTGTGACGCCACGTCGGAAAGGCGGGGGGGTGCTAACGGGTGACTGTCAAGTCCGAAGAGCGGAGGCGAGTGTTCGTTGAGTGATGCCTCAGGAGGGTTTGGTTCTCGTCACAGAAGGCAGTATCTACCTGGCACCTTGGAGTCGCCGGTTATGCCGACCGGCTATGGACTGAGGGGGGAGTGAAGCATGCGTCAGCTACTCCTGCTCCTCTTGTTCTGACTCCTGGGGGGAGGGGCCGTGCCCTTTGGGCCGCTTCTGGTTCCCCAGGCCCGGCCACATGGACTCGTTGAAGACGGGCTGCTCTACATGCCTCTCAGACTCCTTGCTCATTGCCTACGCCATCGTTCCAATGGCCACACTCACATGTCAGTGCATGCGTGATTCTAACGGGGGGGGGGGGGGGGGGGCTGTGCTGGAGCGTAAGTGGGTTAGCCAGTTTTCATGTATATTTGTTAATTCCCCGTTTTCTATGCGGTTCCCTTTTACCCTCGTCGATTCTGTATATATTACGTGATTGTATTTCTTATCGGTCGCCGGTCATTTATTGATGTTGCTGGTTCGGAGGCACACCTTTTCGATGTTTCACAGTTGTGTTACAGCCAGGGACGGCTGTGTGTTTATACAGGGGGGGGTGATGTAGTGACATAGAACGGTCACTACTGTGTCGGCCCGTACGGGGTGCCTGGGGGGTCACGTGGTGGAGGGATCCGGACCTTCCCAGAGGTGGGGGAAGTGAGGCGTGTCCTGGGAAGGGAGGCGTGGCCTGGAGAGAGCCAGCCACGCTTGGGCGGAGCCGGCCACGCCAAAGCAGATATAAGCGTGGTGTGAACGCAGAGCGAGGCTGTTGTACTGTACTCCGAAGTGAAGACATCATCGGTCGTCAAGTCCCGAGTCGTCGTCCTGGGCCAGGCAGGCCGTTGCCTGCCTGGTCCAGTCTGTGTCGCGTTCCAGAGTGTTAGTGAGTTGAGGGAGGTGGTCAACACCTCATGTACAGTGTTATATTACTTACCGTTTAATAAATAGTGTTGCCTCCAAGCTGCGTGTGTGTGCACCTAATTCTAACCTACTACACAATGTCCAGCACTTTCAATTTGTTGACCCTAGATACCATGATAGACTGCAATGGCGCCTGGGGTGTGTGAAGTGGTGGCTTCCTGCGTGCGCACTCTTGGCAGTAATGTGACCCACCAATCTACATCGGATGTCATGCCAGGCCAAAAATATCAAGCCTGGAGGGTGGACAGGGTCTTCTGACCTGGAATGCATGTGTAATAATACTCTGGAGACGGCTTGTGGATCGGTCCTTTTATTTACTTATCTCAGTCCACAAGCACTCCCCGTTGCTGGCAGGCAACGGGAAGTGGGCAGACAGATCGCAAGAGACGCACCGCCACGTGGCACTCGGAGCCCCGCTCGCGCGTGGCCCCTCTCTCTCTTCGTTACTTGTCTGACCACGTGTCCCTCGGCTCTTCCCTTATTTAATGCCTGGGTACGCTCCAGCCAATCCTTAATAGCCTGCGCTGAATGTTCTAGATTCCCCCATCAACTCCCGGGATCACGCCCCTGACTTGTCTTCCCATTGGCTGAGGCCAAGACCAGCAGAACCAATCATCCTAGCTGACATCCCTCGATCACGCTAGGGCCATGCTCCCAGGATCTCCCCCCATTAGCTGTAGAGCGGGACCGGCAGAGCCAATCACCACGTGAGCCGGACATAGGCTCTCATTACATCACCCCCCCGCCCCCCGGTGAAAAAGTCAGCCGTCTCGGCTGGGAAAAGGGTGACAAGCCGATCCCATAAAGTTGCTTATTAGGGCGTCTAAGACGCATTAATAAGGAAAGGGGTGAAACAGGCATCTATGCGCCGAAAACAAAATCACCCATGAACAACAGACATACATTAGGGTGCCCCTGCAGCGCAGTAACAACAGGGAAGGGACTGCAAGGCAATCAATGCTATCGAAACGGAAGAGATTTCGACCGCGTAATGCGCCGCGGGACCCTCTCCGCTTCCTGCGCATAGTCGCCTTGCCGCCGGATCTGCAGGAAGTGGTTGACGTGAAGAAGAAGGAGAATGTTCGGTTTCGGTCGTATCCGGGGTAGGTCCCGTTGGAGGAGGGACGGCGGGGGTCTCATCAGCCCTCAAAACCTGTTCATCTGCGGGGGGCACAACACAGTCCTGCTGGGGATCAACGGGTGAGGCAAGCGGCATATTCGGCACAGCAGACCCCGGCAGGTCAACAAGTGGAGATGAGGGGTCGGCACGTGGGTCAACGTAGGGTTTGAGTCGCGACGAATGGACGTACCACCGAAGTTTTCCGTATTGGACGCGAAAACTCTGTGGGTTCCGAATGTCCACCAACGTCACAGGCCCCCGCCAAGGCCTGTGCAGTTTAGGGGATGTGCCCGCTGGCACCTGAGGGCAGTGGAGCCATGCCAGATCGCCCACCGACCAGGGCATGTGAGTACGCGATCGACGCGCACACCTCTCGTTCCTTGCCTGCGTACGGGCCGTCGCACATCTGGCGGCCTCTCGCGCCTCTGTAACCCGTGCAAGCGAGTCCCGTACGTGATCAGGCAAGGAAAGGGACGGTTGTTTACTCGGCGTACCCAGTTGCACATCAATGGGGGGTGCATTTTCACGGCCATACATCAGGAAAAATGGCGAATATCCCGTGGACGCGTGCGGAACCATGCGGTAGGCCGCTAGGACGCTTGGTATGTGCAAGTCCCAATCAGTCTGTTTTTCACTCACCGTGTGACAAAGCATAGCCGAAAGGGTGCGGTTAAATCATTCCACCATGCCATCCGTTTGCGGATGGTAAGGGGAAGTGCGGATTTTTTTTGGTGCCCAGCGCATCGCAAACATCCTTGAGCAATTTGGAGGAGAAGTTACGTCCCTGATCTGTGAGCAGCCTCTCGGGTGCTCCTTTATCCATGACATAACCGTTCAAGAAAGCATCGGTGATGGACGCGGCCGTTTGGTCAGGCAGAGGCCAGGACATAGGCCATCGAGAAAAATATTCTACCCCGACCAGAAGGTATTTGTTGCCCCTAGCCGATGGAGGGAACGGCCTCAGGATGTCCAGAGCGACTAATTCATTGATACAGGATACCTCAATAGAACATAGTGGCGGCACATAATATTTCCGAGGCGGTTTCCTCTTCGCACAATCATGGCATGACCGGACAAAGTCGTTAACGTCTGCCGTCATGCCGGGCCAAAAGAAATCTTTCTGCATTGCGGCCAAGGTCTTCTGCACGCCGAGGTGCATTAATTTGTCAGCGTACAGAGAGCGGAGCAGGTCATGGCGAAGGGATGTAGGCACAACCAGGCGTGATCGGTCAGACAATCCATCAGTACACATCAATAGTCCCGCCTGGCCCCGGAACATCTGCCATTTCCATCCCGCCAAATGAGCTCTCGGTTTCCCGATCAGTTTCCGCAGCAGAGCCAGAGAGGCATCGGCCTCCTGCTCGCGTAGCCACACCGAGTGCGGCAGCCGCAGGGTATCATCAATGCCCACTGGTACATCCTGGCTGTCCTCGTTCGACATCGCTCCCATAACCGGACAGGGCGAGGTAGGCGGCGCTGCACAGCGGTGCATACCCGTCAGACAAGCACACGGGGGAATGGGTGGTAACCTGGAGAGCGCGTCCGCGTTGGCGTGGCGAGGACCCTTGCGGTACGTGATATCGAAGGAAAATTCCTGTAACGATTCCAACCACCGAGCCACTTGGTCTGATGGTTGGTCCAATTTTAACGAGTATTGCAAAGCCGCGTGATCAGTGCGAACGAGGAATTTCCTCCCATACAGGTAGGGCCGGTACAGCCGGACAAAATATACGATCGCCAAAAGTTCCCGCCTCGTCACGCAATATCGTGTTTCTGCAGGGGACAGAACCCTGCTGCCGTATGCAACCACTCGCTCAACTCCGTCTTTACATTGCGATAAAACGGCCCCGATGCCGATATCGCTAGCATCCATGTCAAGGATGAACGGCTGGGAAAAGTCTGGGTAGTCGAGCATAGGCGCCATGGCGAGGTGATCCCGAAGCGAGTGAAAAGAGCGTTCCTCCTCCGGACCCCAT
Source organism: Lethenteron reissneri (assembly GCF_015708825.2). Lineage (NCBI taxonomy): Eukaryota > Metazoa > Chordata > Hyperoartia > Petromyzontiformes > Petromyzontidae > Lethenteron > Lethenteron reissneri. The sequence continues at coordinate 9,264,678 of NC_083841.1, read as the reverse complement.
TTAAACCTCTGATTTTTGCCCGTCAGAACATGCAGTGGTTTAGCCAGTGTGGCAAAGTTTTTAACGAACCGGCGATAGTAGGATGCAAACCCAATGAAACGCCGAACGTCGCCCACCGAAGTGGGTGTGGGCCACTCTCGGACACATTGCGTTTTCTGAGGGTCAGTGGACACGCCGTCCGAACTGACGATATGACCCAAGTAATGGACGGAGTGTTGCAAAAGGTGGCATTTCTTCGTTTTAAACTTTAAGTCAGCCGAACGCATTCTCTGAAAAACAGTCTCCAGTCGTTGGAGGTGTTCCTCGAACGTGCGGCTGAAAACGATATCGTCTAAATATATGAGGCATGTTTCCCACTGTAGTCCAGCCAGTACCAGTTCCATCAAGCGTTGAAACGTCGCCGGAGCCGCATTCAAGCCCATCGGTAACCGGTTAAACTCAAAGAGGCCTTGCGGCATGCGGAATGCCGTCTTGGGTTTCGACGCGTCATCGAGGGGAAGCTGCCAAAAGCCCGAGGACAGATCGAAAGTGGAGAAGAATTTTGCCCCTGATAAAGCGTCCAATGAGTCGTCCATCCGCGGTAAAGGATATGCGTCCGCCACGGATATCTTATTCAACCGGCGGAAATCTACACAAAATCTCGTTCCACCATCGTTCTTCTTAACCAGTACCACCGGCGCGCCTCAAGGACTGTTGGACGGCGAAATAATATCTGCCGCCAACATCTCGTCTACCACGCCACGCACATGTTCCCTTTCAGCAGGGCTCATGCGATGCGGGTGCATACAAATTGGAGGCGTAGCACCGGTGTCAATATGGTGCGACCAAAGCGAGGTATGGCCGAGATCCAAATCATTTTTACTGAAAACGTCCGCATAATGTAATAACAATGAATGCAAAGAAGTCCTTTGCGTGTTTGATAATGATGAATTTTCCCCGCACAAGTCCGCGATCCATCGTTCCTGTGAACGGTCGCGCGGTGGTGAAATCGGTAGTGGCGTGAGCCAATACCGATCCAGCCGGAACAACGACCCGGTGCGGGCCACCATTCAACACCTGTATGAACGGGGCCTGACCCGGCCGTACGATTGTTTGAGCCGCCACCAGGGAAAAAGATTTAGACACCGAATTCGACGGGAACAATAGCACGCCCCTCACACTGTCCTTAAACTGAAAGGGTTTACGGTAACGCAGCGGGATAAGCATTTGTGAGCCTGATGGAACCTCTACCGTGGCAGCGACCATGGCGTTAACTGCGTTACCCGGGGGCGAATGGGCCAGCAGGGAAGGCAGGAACGACATCCTACGACCCCCCCCGGCATTTCTAAACAATCCTGGTCGACCAGTATCTTAAGTGGCATGCGGCGCAAGAAATCCGTGCCTAATAGACATGGGACGGCCAGTGAGCGAGAAATCAACACCGATCCTTTGGCGGTAATATTACCGATAGCAATACGCACATTGACTTGCCCGAAAATACCCATGCTACCCCTATTTGCAGCTACACATGCGTCATTAACCGGGCGGATTCATGACGTGGGAATAGACAAAAGATGAAAAATGACATCAGAATTGATGGTGGCAGACGCGCCAGTGTCCACCAAAATACGGATGTCAATGCCTTCGATGGTACCCCGTACCGTCGATGAGCCCGACGCCGCAGCCACAACCCTACGAGCCAATTTTTTCCATTATGTAGTAGAGCGTGGTAATGACACAGAAGAACCACAGTTATCATTTGAAGTGAAACTATGTGTGCGAGTGGATGAATGATGTGACAAGACCTGCCGGGTGTCCGATTTGTGCCGACTCACCCGAGGGTGTCGCGGCTCCACACCCGGTGGAGGAGATGGAGGTCTACTTGGCGGAAGCGACGAAGGCGGAGGTCGGCAGCGGCAGTCGCGGGCAAAATGGCCTCGTCGGCCACACTTGAAACACGTGGCCGTCGTCGGCCGGCAGTCGGTTGACCCGGCCCCCGCACGTGGTCGGCCCGCATAGTCATCACGCTGGTCACGCAACCGTCGTCTCGGAATCCAGTGCGGAACAGCAGCCACCACCTCGTCGTTGCCGGAGTCATCGGAGCAGTGGACGACCCATCGTGGAGACCACCCCAAAGGTGGGCCGTCAATTTATGGTTTTCCCGTCCATGCCGCCATCTGATCCCAGCGCTTGAGGTTAAATTTAGCGTCCAAGCAGCGCGCCACCCATCGCGATGTAAGCGGTTCGTGGCCGCATACCGGCAGCGAGATGTTGAGTTCCTGGGACAGCTCCAGCATACGGGAAAGAATGAGAGGATCAAGGTGATCAGCCAGTCGCGTTGGGGTAAGCTGCCATGGCTGACGCCACCAGCGCCCCCCGGTAAGCCAAAGGCGACTCCTCTGATCTTCGACGACGTGACATAAATTTTCTCGTGGCTGCCGTCAGCGGGTCGTAAAACGCCATTTCAGCGAAAGCATCACGAAGCATCTTCTTCTTGGACGCCGGGATGGATTGGAAGACCGCCAGGGAAACATCATCCAGCAGCGTTGGCAACGCTTTCAGTGCCTCCGCCTCCGTCCAACGCACGGATCTAAAAGCCGACTCGAAGCGCCATGTAAAAGCACTCCAATCGCCCCCGGCGATAAATTCTTTGATCTGCGGAAGACGATGTCCGCGGTGGCAGGCAGACACCTTGAGCGTCTCATACTCCGCTTCCCGCGTTCTGCGCGTCTCCGTCAAAATGGCGTCCGGTGGCCGCGTGGTGCCAGCCTCGTGCAAGATGGCGTCCAACGGCTCCGTCGCCGCCACCCCGCCCAAGATGGAGGCCACCCCTCGCGTGGCAGGAGCGATGGCGGACGTCGTTTCCCGCCGAAGATCTTGGTCCTCGGCATTAAGCTGAACCGCTGGCGGCCGACCCAGGGCCGTAGAGGACGCGAACGCTGTCACCAAATTGAGCAAAATCACGCGGAGCGACTAGATCTGCTCCGCCATCAGCCGCCATCCTTCGTCCGCCCTCGAGGTGGTCGTTTCTTCCTCCCGTCGGCGATGATCGGCATTGAGGCGAGCAGCAGCCGGAGGCAGAGGAGCCGTAGCTCCCAGCACATCGTCCTCGTCCGTCTCCACAACCTCCTCCGATGGAGGGTCGGGTGGGTTCTTCTTTCTGAGGTGCTTGGACATCTTGAAGATCGTCCAAACGGTCCCAGAAGAACTTCTGACACCAATGTAATAATACTCTGGAGACGGCTTGAGGAATCGGTCCTTTTATTTACTTATCTCAGTTCACAAGCACTCCCCGTTTGCTGGCAGGCAACGGGAAGTGGGCAGACAGATCGCAAGAGACGCACCGCCACATGGCACTCGGAGCCCCGCTCGCGCGTGGCCCCTCTCTCTCTCATTCCTTGTCTGACCACGTGTCCCTCGGCTCTTCCCTTATTTAATGCCTGGGTCACGTGGTACGCTCCAGCCAATCCTTAATAGCCTGCGCTGAATGTTCCAGATTCCCCCCATCAACTCCCGGGACCACGTCCCTGACTTGTCTTCCCATTGGCTGAGGCCAAGACCAGCAGAACCAATCATCCTAGCTGACATCCCTCGATCACGCCAGGGCCATGCTCCCAGGCTCTCCCCCCATTGGCTGTAGAGCAGGACCGGCAGAGCCAATCACCACGTGAGCCGGACATAGGCTCTCATTACACATGGATGTCCATGACCAGTAGCGGTGTCAGAACTACTAGTCAATAACACTGGGGGGGGGGCACATCCCAGGGCATGGGGAGACTCTTCCACTGCACATAGTCGAGACATTGTGGTGCTCACCCATGACTTCCCAAGTTGATCGAGTCACGTAGTGGTACTTGGGACGTATCCTCATTCTGCATTCCCTGCCAGTTGGTGAGGGTCAACCCCAGATCGCAATCAGTCAACTGGTCTTTGGGCATGCTCAAAGGGCAATTAAATGAAGCAACCACCGCATCCTCCTCATTCTTAACAAATCCAAAACACCTCTGCACGTATCATATTCAACCTTCCCTACTATTCTCATACCGACATTCTCGCTTAACTGCATTGGCTCCCTGTTTACTACCATGGCCTGTTCAAATCCTTTCATGGTCTTGCCTCACCATATTTAGCCACTCTTGCATCTATGTCCCTTCTCGCCCTATACGTTATGAATATTTGCTGTCTCTCTCTGTGCATCCTCCTCCTTGTGCTTAATCCAAACTTCCGCTGTTTCTCTCTTCTCACCCCCTTCACTGGAACAAACATCCCCTCTACTCACTTTTTTCCATAGCTCACCCCACGACCCCTTAATCTCCCCCTAATAACCATTACTGTTCCTGCTCCCTCTTCATAATTGCATTACATATCTACCACTCATTCCCCATTCATTAAATCCATGCATCATCATTTGCTTGATCAATTTATATTTTACCTAATTAATGCATCAAAGATTTGCCCATTACTTCTTCTCATCCATTTTATTCACCTCATCTCACCCATTACATTCATATGTAACATTCTTAATTATGTATAAAGTGCCTTGGTCAAGACGCTATATAAATTGCGTGAAGATAAGATACATGGCTTGTACGACCCCTGTAAAGTACGGCGTTTCAAACTCAAATTTAGCAATCGGATATCACACTGTTTCCATCCATTAGTATGCATATACAGGCAGACCTTGCTTAGTACGACTCTGTAGTTATAGCACTCATTGCCCTGGAGAAAATGTTTACTTAAAAAAATAAAAATACAAAGCTTTTGAGTGAGAACACGCAGCAGAGAACACGCCCCCATCATTTGCTCAGCCAATGAGAGCGTACGCACTTTCAGCCAACCAGATCCCGCCCCCGTGCTTCAATTAACACGGTTTGTGGTCACAATTACATAAAACAATATATATTTCTTGAGCCAGGTGAGAACTCACGAGATCAGGATGGAGTCTCAGGCTCCAGCTAAAAGAAACTTCACCACAGAAATCTGGACTGAGGGTATCACTAATATTACGTAGGCCCTGGAGCTCTTCTCTGAGAATGACGCGGATTGGTGAGCGCTGTAGCAGCTCCTCCAATGTCGTCTCCCACCGCTGCCTGGTACGATGAGTTCAGTATAATGCACTCGTGACTACAGTACATAATAATTAATGTAATTATATATTTTTTGTCAAATAGTGTTTACCATTTGGATTGTTCGCTCTATTACTGATACCCCAATGAAGCCCTCACATATTGCTCAAACGTAGAAATAACGCTGTTGGGACCAGGCTGTCATCAATGGCCGCTCAAATTTGCCAGAACAGGTGGTGCAGAACAGTTATCTCCATTTTTCAATTCTACCCACTGATTTACACCTTTGGCACCCACACGTTGTATGAGTCTCACTCTTGAGTTTCCACCCTTGCCCGTCTGTTGTAACATCCTCCCTTGACTACCACTCTCTATTGTACCTTTATCAACTATTTTTTTTTGTTCAGCTAACACTCTTTTGCCATGTCTGACTTCACAATTATATCTCTGGCATTTCAGTATCTATGTCCGGTTTGGTAACCGGGTTTACTTTAAATTGGTTCCCCTGATGAAAGTGTCCTCATCCTCAGTATATTACAATATGCTTCATCGTGTGAATTTAGGTATCGCTCAGCCATCTCCCGTACACTGGGTTTCTGTCTTTCAAAAATGCATGCATGTCTCGTGTACATATGTAGTGCCACGGCCGCGGAGCAACTCCGCAAGCGCCGCGACTCCCCCCTGCCTCCCACCATAAACATACGCACACACGCAGCATACACACGTAGTGTCCCAACGGGGGATCGCCTGGCACAATGGGTTTTCATCCGAAGGGCCCCTAGGCGGAAAGTCCCGTGGTTTCCCAGTGCCAGGAGATTGGCCGACCCTCCCAGGACAAATCACATTGCGGCGCCCCTAAATTGGCTTAAAATTGTATGGGCGCACAAAGGTTCACCGGGCTAGCCGCAATAAGTCACGTGCGACATCGGAAAGGGCCACAGAGATCGAAAAGGTGGGTGGGGCGAGAGGCGGAGCCAGCTACAGCCCAGGCTGATATAACGGGAGCCCCGTGTGGGGCTCGGGGTTCTTGACTGTTGTTGAGGGAAGATCCACGTCGGGTTGAAGAAGCCTTGAGCCACACGGTATGGGACCCAGCTCAGTGGTCCGGACCAGGATAGCGGGACCATGTTTAGTTCTGCCGTAGCATGGTTAGATGGGCGTTCAATACCCGAGTGTAGGTTACGTTATGTTGTGATGAGTTGATGTAATAAATAGTGTTGCTCCCAAGACAACGTCTAGGACTGGTTGAACTCACTACAACTGGTGTGAGAAGTGGCCAAATTGCTAAGCTATAGCTAGCGTCATGTCTACATGTCGCAGAGTTCGTGTACGGGCGTCGGACGACGAAGATGACGAGGAGCTGATTCCGCCCACAGCCGTCGAGGAAGGAGCGGAGGCACTGCCAGCGGAGCAGAGCGTAGTCGGGGTGTGCGGCGCCTCACCTTTGGTGGAGGCACTCGTCAGGGACACGCACAGTCGTCTTGCTGACCTCATTCAAGCAGCGTCCTCGATTCTCGCCGAGATGCATTCCCTGTCCTCGATGCCAAAGGAGGGAGCGGCAGAGTTGTCCGGACGGGGTGACTCGGCCGCCATTTCACTGAAGGCGGAAACGCCATCGACGATGACTGCGCTCGCGGCCGCCATTTTGCCGCTGGTGCGGAGCGCTGAGCCCGCCAAGCTTGAAGCGGGGACGTCCTCATCGATTGACGTCCAGTCGCTCCTCCGTCAACTGCCCTTCATTAAATAATGTGTTGCCGCCAGCGGCGACTGGGTGGCGTTTAAGCGGCAATTTCTCATCAATGCCGACTTGGCGGGATGGACGGAGGCAGACGCGCTGAAAGCGCTGCCCTCGACGATGACGCCTTGGCGGCGTTCCTCGCCATCTCACCGTCTGAGAGGTCCACCCTCACGCCGGCGTTTGATCAGATGGCCGCTGTTTTAGAGCCTCCGCTGAACACCCGCCAGAAGTTCGCCATATAACGTAAAAGGAATGGTGAGTCGGCTCCTGTGCTTACTTGGGACTGATTTCCTCGGCAAAATGCCCCTAAAGATTGATATCGACCAGGGCTATTTGGAATTGCCGTTGGGACGGCGTATGGCATTTCTCCCGTCTCCGACCCGCATGTGCTCTGCTGTCACGGTGCAAGCGCTTGCATGCTGAATGGTGCGGATTCCGCCCGGCGCACAAATGTTGGTGCCCATTCGATTTCATAAACTGCTTGATGTGCGTGCTGAGGGGGGTATGGTATTGTGTTGGGTCCCTCAAATAAGCTTAGTCGGGGGATGTCACTCGTAGCGGCTCAGTCGCTGGTGTCCCGGGACCAGGAACCTATCATACAAGTCCTTAATGCCGGGTCGGACACAAGGGTCATTCAGGAGGGTTCCGTGATTCCGCATGCATCTCCGGCGTGTCCGGAGAAGGATGTCGTGGGAAATGTCGGGGTCGGCATTCGGGCTCACGGACCTCGGGACGTGGATGAGGGCTGGATGGATGGACTGTGCTCTGAATGCGGCGATTTATCCGTGGGACAAACAGGGAAGCTGAGGGAGCCCGAGCGAGTATTTCGTCTACTCTTCCACGCCGATGACACGTTTTGGAAGTATTGGGCATACTCACACTTTACCCCATCGCACGCGATCTGCCAATTGACTAACTGTACGTACATATGTTGAACTTCTTTTGCACTGTACATAGCGAACCTTGCTAAACAGATGTGGGGGAAGGACAATAAACTAAACACAGAAATCAGTTCTAAAGAAAAAAGTTCAATCTAGATGATTTAAAAGTGCATAGCTTCAGTGGCTTTCTAATTTCGGAAGGAAGAACATTCCAGACGACCACAGAATCTGAACGCATGCGATACAGTGACCATCTTTGTTCGACGGCTAGCCAAAAGCTGCTGCTGCAAAAATTACCGGAGTTCATGTGATAGTTTACGTTCTTTGAAGAGATCAGCACAAGGTATTGTGGCTCATTTGTGGCAAGCACTTTGTGTGCTCTCCTATCAATGTTACGTGTAATGCACAGGGCTGCATGAAGGTCACGGTTGTGAGCAGAATAACACACGCGTTCTAAAAGCATTATGCATCATTTAGGTTTGCACTGAACGAGTCACTTTAGCTAGCAGAGAGAGGGTCCTTGCTATAAAGAAAAAGCTGGCAGTTCCACCAGCATTGGTTCAAGCAAGCCGAATTGCAGATGAGGCATTGAATGACGAACCTGGTCTTGAGTTTGCGTTGAACCGATGCTGCTGAAAAGATGCACTCCCGGAGGGCCCGTGTGGCTGATGGGATGTGTCAACTAATACTGATATTATTTTTTTACGTGAAGGGGCAGAGACATGAATGAAGCATACGGTCTGCTTAATTTATTTTCTCGGTTAGTCTGTGTGTATCGGGAAAGCAATTCCACACAAAAAAAAATCCTGGCCACAAAGTAACTCATTATTAAGGTCGCACGACAGACAGCTTCACCCAACACTCTCTCGCCCCCGACGTTCGCTGTTTCACTTTTGACGTCAGTCCTCTTTGACTCAAGAGCGTCACTAATGTTATTTATATATAAGAGATTGGAGCTGTCAATCAGCAGGCGCCGCTAAATTTTGCCGTCCTTTGATTTCAGCTCGTGTTTAACAGTCCCACGCTTTGACACAAAAGGACAGAGGGGGCTGGAACGACCTCCTGTACATTTGATGATAAATATTTCCGAACATTTCTCCACCAATGTTAAGATTATGTCTCTGTTATTAAACCACGGTTCTGCCCATGTCAAAATGTGCCATCCAGGCTGAACCCAGTTTGTTGATTTCATTCAAAAATAGTTAAAGTGATTAACTGCTCAAATTTATGACGGGCGTCCTATGCGAATTGACAAAACAGTTCACCAGACAATACACCTCGCTCCCATGTCTGTTCCTCCATTTGCCAGATGTTTATAAGAAAAAGAGCCTTTGTTGTTCGATATAGGTCAAACAATGCAGTCAAGCCAAGTCGATTTATTTTTGTTTAACACGTGGCGCCCTTCTGGCACAAATCCACCACACAAAGCGACCATAATACTGTAATGGATAACACAAAATAACCACTACCTAATAACACTGGCCTGGACTTTTGCAGCTGTTTTAGACTAATTTCAGGGTGCTGATTCCAAATCTGATCTCAGATTTGCTCTATCACATCTCATTTTTATGCTATCGGCATACCCCATTTTCATTGATTTTAACCAAAATTAACTCTGTCACTTATGATTGCAAATTGTTGCGAGTCAGTGACTGCTTTAGTGTTAAAATATGGTGCTGTATTTTTAGGATAGTGTGTTTATAATATAATTTTATGTAGATATCCACATTTATTTAATATTTTTCTTCTGCAGTTTTTTATTGAAAATGCAATATTTGATATCTCAAAAACCAGATTTGGAATCGGCACCCCAAAATTACCTTAAAACCGTTGGAATACCTTATGCCAGAAAAAGTGTGTTGACCAGTGTAATTATTGTGTTAATATTAAGTAACGTGATGCGTTTTCAAATTCAACATTTCCCTGACCACCCAACCTGTACCAAACCCAGAGCTTAATTAACGCAAAAAACATTCTAAATGGTACGAAATGGTGTCTCAGGCCTATGCTTTATAACATGGGTAATTACCGCATACAATGAGAATGAGTATGATTTTAGCAATGCGTATTAACTGCAGACACGGTTACAGAGCGCGCACGACACAGCTACACACCATACAGACTACAGTCACAGCGTGTAGACGATACAGTGACAGCATGTTGACTACACAATGACAGCGTAAAGACTATACAGTGACATTGTGTAGACTACATAGTGACATCGTGTAGACTACACAGACACATCGTGTAGACTACAGTGACACAGCGTGTACACTACACACTAACACATCGTGTAGACTACACATTGACACAGCATGTAGACTACACAGTGACATTGTGTAGACTACACAATGACACAGCATGTAGACTACACAATTACATTGTGTAGACTATATACATTACACATGTTACACATAATATTCTTGCATTTATTAATTAATTTAATTACATATCCATCACAGATATAATTTTTTTAAACCAGCCAACCTGGTCTGGGTTTTAATGAAGAAAAGGTCAGCTGCGATTTTTAAACATGGTTTGTTAAACGACAACCACCAAACCGGTAACCGATTTGAAAACCGGTCACGAGTTACGAAAGTCCGGAACTGGTGGAGTGTCAGCAAAACGAATGCTCCGATCGCCTCGTGTGAACGTACAAGATGGCACGGTGGTAGGCGTAAGTCACCGTGTGGGACATCTGCGCAACTACCTACCCGTTGGCGTCATGGTGACAAGGAGATGTTAACTACGTCGCCTGGTATGCAGGAAGTCGTCGCTTCGATCCCCACCCTGACGCCTGCTGTATATTTGGAGTTTGCATGCCTTTCTTTCCCAGTGGCCGCGTAGATTTTTCTCTGGGTCCTCTGGTGTTTCCCTCCACATTTAGAAACATGCGTTTAAAGTATTTGGCTGATAGAAATGTTCACATAAGCCACTTCGTTGAGTTATCGTTTGTGGCAAAATCACTTCTGATAAAGAGCTATATAGCTTGGTGGGCCTTACCTGGTAAACTAAAAAAGTGTTATATTTTAGAAAACTGTAGGTTTACTCTCCAACACACCGGTTAGTGCCGATCTATAAACAAATTGACATGTCTGGTTTATGTGACAAACCATTGACGAATGGCTGTGTCGGGTGGTGGTGGCAGGTTTAATGACAAGATTTATATATGCATGATCTAACCCAAAAAAAACTTCTATTGCGGATATTGGTCGTGAAAACCCTACTACTATGTGTTAAACATGACATGGTGTGTAAGGCCCGACGTCCACCCCACCGCCCTCGCTGGGTAGGTGGGGCGTGACGTCCGCCCTCTCCACTCCAAAACGTGGGGTGTGCAGCCATACTTTTGAGCCCGCCGAGTAGAAGGGGGTCTCCATACGGGGGCGGGCGCGTGACATGGGCCCCTTGCAAGGTCCCCATCAGGTGTACCACACGCTGGCTCCCCTTCCTCCGGTTGTGGCGGAGGAACGCCGAACAACAGGTCTGCTGGTAGGCGAGACTCACGACCATTAGGAATGGGGTCTGTCCCATAGATGTGTGTAACCCCTGCACGCTCGCCACTCTAGCGTGGTGCACCGTCACAGCATTGCTGGGGTACTGTGGAGGTTAAAAACTCGCAGAAATAGCCGGCCCCCATCAGTGTTTACCAACGTGGCCGACCCTACAACCCCATACCGTGTCGCCAACTCCAGGTGAGGAGTCAACATTACCTCTCCCGATCGTCAGTGACAGGGGCCGGTGGGGGGCGTTACTATCGGCAACAGCATCTCTACGAGGTGGCCAAAGGTGACGGCCGACGCCAGGATAGAGGCCACGGGCTCGAAGTGGGGGCGACTCAGCTCCTGTCCAAAGGACAGAATCTGCTCCCCGCTGCCCTCCACGGTGGCGCATCGCTGGCGGGTGTGTACGTTGAGTCTCAACTTTTCCAGGAGGTCGGTACCTGCAATACACTCGTGGCATAACACGCTCAACACATAGAACTCCTGGACACACACCTGGTGTCCGAGACGGGCCTCAAGAGTGACCCTCCCCAGCAGTCCCATCCCAGCTCCACTTGCAGTGTGCAGCGCGCGATCCGGGGCCTGTAGGTGGCCCACGTCAAGCCCGACCATGCTGCAGTGTGTTGTGCTCACGAGTGAGGCTACCGCCCCCATGTCCAGCAGAATCCGGATACGCTGCCTGTTCACCTGCCCTTCCACCAGTGACGTGGCCCCCGTGATTCCTGCCACCAGCTCCCATAGCGAGTCGCCCGAAGTCACCGCGTTCTTGGGTGTTGTTGCCGGCATCTGCGTAGGGGTCACTCGCTCGCCATTAACATTACAGTTTGTGTTGGGACCATGTTAATTGTACGCCTCGGTGATCCCCTCTCTAGGGAGGCCTTGGTGTTTAAACCATGGTGCTTTTCTAGCGCGGGCGATCTGGGGACAGTCTCTCACGAGATGCCCCCGTTGGTCGCATATATAGCACGCGCAGGGAAGGGTGGTGGCTCCATAAGAGGCCCCTTGCTCACTCCCCCTTCCCCTTCCCAGTGCGCATTTGTTCGAGCTCTGCCTCTAATTGAGACATTCACCCGGTTATCCCCCCTACCGTGGAGCGTAGTCCTCCCACCTCGGACTGGACCACCTCCATTGTGGACTGCAGCTTGTCGATATTTCCGTGTACTTGGGTCACCTGCTCGGCTATATCTCCTAGGCCAGTTTGTAAGCCTGCCACCCATCCCGGGGTGGACTCACTAGGTCTCAGGGGCTTTCTTGGCCCCCTCCTCACCGTCCTGGGGAGCTCCTCCTCCTCTTCCTCTGGAAGACGGCTTGCCATGGTGTGCTCCCATCCCAGCCCTCAGACATGTGCACGCTCACGAGCAAATCTTTCCCACACGTGCGCGCGCTCGACAAGGGTGTTAAATAGGGGATACGGGCAGTTCGCATCTGGCTGCCACCATCGTGCTAATCAGATACTGCTGAACTTTCTCACGCATTTAATGCTGCCTTTGCCTCTTCCTGGTAGCACGCACCGAAGCGTTGGCCGAGGGCGGTGCATTAACTCTCCCCAATGCGCTTGCGTGCTTGTGGGTAGCGCTTCCACAAAGTCGGCTGCCCGCCCATCCAAACGATTTCCATGATGGAATTCCCTGCTCGGTGAACACTTATTTTCGCTTGGGGTGGGGCGCTTCTCTCCCTTGGAGGTGTGGGGAGTCATACCACCTCTGACACCCTCGCTGGGCAGGTGGGGCGTGACATACGCCCCTTCCACTCCCTCTTCCACTGCGTCGATTGGCTCCCGCCGGGCCCCCGCCAACCAGGTGATCGGCCTCCCCGCGCTGGCGCTCTGAGGGACATGGCTACAGCGCTGGCTCACAACCACACGGGGTTACTCCATACACGTCCCCGTACACCATCACTAATGCGAAGGCGGCTGCATGGACGCACTTGCCCCTGCTGGCGCTTATATTTTAATATGCGCACGTACCACAACTAGCGCTATAGTGGCGGCGCGAACTTGCGCGCTTCTGCGGGCGGTTATTTTAACGAGCGCTTGTGCTGCGGCTCTACACTCGCTCTCCTGCGCACACCATCACTCACGCCGATGCGGCGCGCCGCGATACGACCGCACCCCCGCCTGTAGCGCTCTCCTCTCCGCACGTGTGCCCACGCTACTTACAATAATGCAGCGCACCGCACTAAGCCTGACACTGAACGGCTGCGCGAACGTCTGCGGGTAGTTATAGGCTCATACGCTTGCACACAAAGGCTGGCGCTAAAGCGGCTGCACAAATATGTGCACGCCTCCGGGTGGTTAAACCCTAATCCGCTCACGCACAAAGACTACCGCTAAAGCGGCTGCACGAACACATGCGCGTCGGTGGGCGGTTGTATCCCACACCGCGTCCACACAATGACTAATGCTACAGCAGCGGCGTGAACACGCACGCACATGCTGGTGATATAACGAGCGCGCGTGCTGTGGCTCTGCCCTCGCTGCTCACCCGCCCACGCAGCTGCTCCACACACACACACACAAATCACACTGCACCGATAATCTGTGCTAACGTTTATTCACGGCGAAATTACACACTACCCGGGGGGAATATTTTGCGAGAAGAGCCTAGCCTAACTCTGCCTACGTACCTAGTCATTCACACGTCCTATCACGTACCTCGAAGCTGTACTCACAGCGTCGCACAGACGCTGTGAGAGTCGGAGAGAGAAGGACGAGCCAAAGAGAGAGCCAAAATCGTCCCAGGCTACTCTTTTTATTCCCTTAACTTTAAAGGCCCAGGGTGCCATTGTACCGCGCGGCCCATCGTGCGCTTATCTGTGGTTACCGTCCCCCTGTTACCGCGTCCTTCCTCTAGTCCATGGAGACGGTCGCTGGCCACCCATTGTCCCTCGTTGCCCATTGTCTGGAAGGGCGCTTGCACTTTTCTTAATATTCCGCCCTCCGTCCTCCCCCCAATGTTGTGAGTAACTCATTGCGGTTGGTCCAGTGAACCTTTTCTTTCTGCGCCCATACAATTTTAAACCAATTTTAGGGGCATCAGAATGTAACCTCCTGCCACTGGGAAACCGTAGGACTTTCCCTCTAGGGGCCCTTCAGATTAAAACCCGATGTGCCAGGCAATCCCCCGCCAGGACACTACATGGGTGCATGTTCTGCATGTGCTCAGGGTGGGGGGTAGTGGAAAATCGCGGCACTTGCGGAGTTGCTCCACGGTCGTGGCACCACAGGTGCTCGCCCTTTCTTGCACAGATGCTATATTTCTGTCCGTCTGCTCGAGCAGAGGTGTAGGGAATTCCAACAAGACCTACATCTCTGCTTTATTGACCTGCTTAAGACCTATGATACCATCAGTAGGCCTGGGCTCTGGGTTGTTCTTCATGCTTTCGGAGTCCCTGAATCTCTGCTCACGATCATTAAGGACCTTCATAATGGTGAGCGGGCCATTCACCGTGGGGTGCGACAGGGATGTCCTCTGGCTCCAACATTACTGAACATCTATTTTGCCCACGTAGTTCGTAAAGCCTTAGATTGCTGTACCGGAAGAATTTACATATGGTACAGATACAATGGGAGGCTGATCGATGCCCGGGTGCAGTCAGGGGATGGCTCCCTATTGGTCAACCATGTTATGTATACAGATGATCTGGTAATTGCTGCTCACTCAGAGGAGAAATTGGAGGCGCTTCTGCTGAACCTGAAGCGTGCCACTAAAAGGTGAGGCCTTACCATCAACCCCACCAAAACTAAGCACCTGCCTGGGTATTTTGCACCATCGACACTCCACCCCCACAACTCCCAATTGGTGATGGAGAGCTTCCCATACCTGGGCAGTGTGCTCATGAGCGGCTCTGGTTTGACAGCAGAGGTCTCACTCTGAATCAGTCGAGCGGCATTATCTTTTCATTGGTTGCGTAATGCTGTGTGGAAGCTACCTGGTCTGTATCTCTACACAAAGCTTCAGGTCTTCTCGGCCACAGTCATGCCCTCCCTTCTCTACGCTTGCGAAACGTGGACCCCCCTAATGGAATATCTTCGCCAGTTAGAAACATTTAGGCGAGCCTGCCTATTATCCATCCTGGGTTTAACCAGGCTGGATTGTGTGAGGAGCTCACAAATCCTTGAAAGATCTCGACAAAGTCCCATCGGTAAGCTCCTCTGCCAGGGAAGGCTGCGTTGGCTGGGTCATGTAGCCCACATGCCCAGCCACCGCATGCCTAGACAGCTTTTGTTCGGCCGGATAGAGGGGGCTAAATGGGCATAGCACGGGCTGGAGAACAGATGGAGTGATGTGGTACAGGAGGACGTGGAGCTGAGTGGACTTTGCAATGATTGGTACCAGCAGTGTCAAGATCAGCCTCTGTGGAGGAGGCTTGTGAAGGATTCTACTGGACAGTTGGAGGCAGTCGCCCTCCAACAACAACGGAGGGCAGAGGAGCGAGCTCACAACGAGCGGAGTGCCGGGTGGATAAAAAACAGCAAGTTGGCACAGTAAGGCACAGGTGGCGCATTGGGCAGTCATCTCAGTCAGTCAACCCGTGGCACCTGGGTCTGCCCCATGACCTCCTGCCAACGGGCGTTCGACACTTCACGTGGCCTCAACATGCACATAGCCTGGCACAAGCGCCGTGGTGACGTCACCGCCACTTAGTAGTGAATGGCGGTTGTTGTGCACTCATCATGACCCCATGCATTGCCCTGGAGGCACACTGAGACCAGGGTCATCACGACGAGGGGCTCCAGGGATGGTCCGTTGTGTCCTACCGCTGCTCTGGAGGGTATTTGGTTTCACAGTATCACTGTGTCGTTTACCCACTGTGTCACTGTGTCTTCTACAGGTTGGCTGGTTTAAAAATGATATATCTGTGATGGATGTGTAATTAAATTAAATAGTAAATGCAATAGAATATTATGTATAACATGTGTAATGTATATAGTCTATACAATGCAATTGTGTAGTCTACACGCTGCGTCACTGTGTAGTCTACCTACTGTATCACTATGAAAACCGCGGTAGTTGCTAGGCCTCGGCAAGGTAAGGTAATTTACCCTTTTTACCGGGTAAAAGGGTAAAGGCAAAGGGTAAAGGTGTCGAAATGCCAAGAGGTAAGGTAAAGGGTAGGGTAAAGGTAGCTCGGAAGAATTACCCGGTAAGGTAAAGTTAGCGCGAAGTATTACTCGGTAAATATGGTACCTTGTTTACCGCTAAAAGCTCCGTGGGGCAGTCCGTGGCCTCCATTTAATAAGTAATATAAAGAAAAACACTGTTTTAAAAACACGCTTTAATGAAATGCACTAGTAATGGCAGAACTCCACGACTCCAGGAATGGCCCCGAAGCTTGCCATAACGTAAGGGACCGTGGCCAATTACAGCCAACATCAGTTGAGCGTGGACAATTAGACCCAAGCCGAAACATAACATATACAAAATAATGTTTAAAAATATATATTTTTAATGATAGAATATAGTGTTGTCATCAGTATGACATAAGTATACCAAGTTTGAAGTCGATACCACATTGGGAAGTGGGTTTAAATTGAGTTACAAGATTTGAGGATACGACAACAACAACAAAGTGAGTTAAAAGCGTGTAAAATTAGAATCATGGAGAGTATTCTCTATAAATAAAGTGCTCTGCCTAGCATTTACCATTAAAAACCTTTTGCATGTGTAGTAGTACCCCAGTAATTACCCTGTAATCGGGTAATTTGTATGGGGTAAGGGTAGGCTCGTTGCTTTCTATCTTTTACATTTTACCTTACCTGCTAAAGGGTAAAAGGAAGGGTAGAGTGATTGTATTGTGGTAAGGTAAAAGGTAAGGTAAAGTTAGGCTTGTTTTTTTACATTTTAACTTTTACCTTACCTTGCCGAGGCCTCGTAGTTGCGTTCCTCAAGAACACCGCGGTTTGGAAAAATCACATAACAACCATTGAGTCAATGGGAATTAAGGGGTTAGGGGGTAGCAGGTTTCTAAAACACCAACATGACTGACTTTTCACAATAATTAGTCAATGTTGTTATTTTGTACGTGTTCTTTTATAATTTCTGTGTTTTAGTTTGATATTATTCGTTAATTGAATAAAAACATGAAAATTAGTGAAAAATGCACACTACGGTGTTAGTCACTATGGAGGAGGGTGAAGAGAGAAAATTATGAAGGGCGTGAAACGGCTTGCTTAGTAGTTTTTAATGATACAATCTTTTTTTTTTACCATTAGAAACAATTATGAGCTGTAAATAAACTTATGAACTTGTTTTAACACTTACCACAAGAAGATAAAATGGCTCCTTGAAACGATCATGGTAAAGCTCAGTCCGCAATAACACGTGAGATGCCTACACAGGCTGAACGAAGACTGAGGGTGCACGTGTGTAGCATCTAGAAGCATCCAGCAGCATCCCAATGCCTCATGTACCCGTACAACCGCTTATTCCTACCCGTGTGACGTAGTTCTGTTCAGTCAGCCGCGTTATATCCAATTCACGTCCGTGTTATAAAAAAATGCGTTATCCAATACATTGTGTTTTATATATACAGTATATCCAATTCACGTTATGAAAACTACGCGTTTATAGCATAACGGACTGTGATAGGGAAACAAACCCCACGATTTAATTACCGCTGGTTGGAACTCCACGCTAAGTCCCGCTGGGTGGTATCGTGTGTGATGACACGCGTGATGATGAACATGTGCACCGTGTGGTCTCCAGGCAGCGACGACCCGGCCAGGGTGGGCGAGTCGCCGCGGAAGGCGGCCAGCTCAACCAAGCGGCAGCAGAAGCCCCATTTGAGGAGCAGGGGTTCCAGACTCCACTCCGCGCTGTGCAGGGGGTCAGAGAGAGACAGAGGCAACGATAAAACTGAAAAAGCCATTGCTGGATGAGCTCTCTCATGTACAGCAGCCGATAGAATAACCTCCCACTCCACATCCGACAAATTGGCTCCATCACAGTATTATTCAAATCCAAACTGAAGGCATTTTTTTATTCATCTAGGCATAAGCTGAGAAAAAAGGTAATCACATTTGGACATTTGACTAATTGGTAGAGTAGCGGGTATGCGGGAGACCGTGGGTTCGATCCCGACCCTGACGCCTGTATGTTAGGAGTTTGCGTGTCTCTCTCCCCGTGGTCACGTGCATTTACCTCCGGGTCCTCTGCTTTGTCCCTCCACATTTAAAAACATGTATTTAGAGTATTTGGCTGCTATAATACATTTCCACGTGATAAGCCACTTCGTTGAGCCATAATTTGTGGCCAGTTCGCTTCTGAAAAATACTGATATACTTAGTGGGCCTTCTTATCTGGTAAAATAAAAATAATTTCTTTAGTTTAACACCTCACGTTATTTTACGTTTAGACATATGGGAAGGAGGCATACCGTGCGATTGTTCATTGTGCTCTGACCTTGCGCACGATGGCGGCAGTATGCCCAGGGGCTTAACACTGATAATCGAGGTCTGCTGCTCACTGCCACGAGAGGGCTTCAGGACAGAGGTCGTCGAAGGGAGTGCACACTATGGTGATTTAATAAACAGCCATATTGGCTTACACCGGTGCGGCATAACACACTGGATCCTCATAAAATAGTTTAAAATATATTATTTTTTATCAGAAAATCTGTTTATCGGTAATTAATTGACTCCTGTCGCCAAGTTTGATGCAATTCAAAGGTTTATTCAGTATATTGAGGCTTGCTAAAACAGGTCGGTATTGACCGTTGATTTGGGGTCTGTTGAATCGAGTAACCGTCTGATCAGGTCTAGGGCACGAGGAGTCAAATCTGCCTTTAGAACACGGAACAGCCAACCGTAATCAGGCTGGGTGCTGCGATAAGGTAACAGACTGTGAAGCTTCGTGTTCAGCTGCTCAAATAAAGGTAGTCTTCTGACCGCTTCGACATCACGAGAACTGATTTTGACGCACCCCCCCCCCACCCACAAGATTTTCTGACCGGGGTTGCGGATCGTCGGAAAACAAATTATTATTGCCCAAATTTTATTTTACATACCACACACCACCGGTGTATTGCTAATACAGTAGTCCCTCGGTTGACAGTGACATCGGTTCACTGTTTTTCGGTCAACGTTTCGTCGCCCATATGGACCCCACGGTTTCCACTAACGTAAAAATGTAGACTTTTTACGTTGTGCACGCAGGCACCAAATTCGGTCAATTCGAGCGCTAGTGAATGGGGTTGAGCCATGCCCTCAGCCAATCAGCGATGCCCATTTATGAGCGTTTAGACCTCGACTGTCTTTGTTTACATTACGTATGAATGATTTTAACATGTGTAGTGTTGTGTAGAATCACTCAGTCGGACACGTTGTTCCAAGTCACCTGCTTACACTTTATTACTCTACTCTTGCACCAGTTGCAGGCACTCCTATCTCTGTCTATACGGTCACCTTGTTAACCAACTTCCCCTATCTACTTTACACCTTGCTGACCTGCCTGTGGCAGCTCTTCCTCAAAGCAGCTTCGCACTCACAGCTCCGCACTCACAGCTCTGCACACAGACAGCAGCTCACACAGAGCTTGCACACAGCAGCACTCACACAGAGGCTTCGCTCACAGAGGCTTCGCTCGCACAGAGCTTGCACACGGTTGCTCTCCTTCTGCGCCGCTGCCCTCGCCTACATTCCCTCAGACCCACTCACTCGTCCGATCCGGGCGGGGGGATCAACCATCACCCACCCGTCGACTCGTGAGGGTTGAGGTCCGTCCCTGGCTTGAGCGGCAGCGGCGAAATATCTTCACCTTGGTCTCAGAACCCGAACTCCCGCTCCGCTCTCACACACCCCCTTATATCCTCCTCCTAATTATCCAGCTCCTCCCTTGTGTCTCTTTAGGGCCCGACAGGCCGGTGCCTGTCAGGCCATCAATCACTCTTCATCAAACGTCTCCAAGGTGACACCTCCGGTGGCAGCGTACGACCCCGGGCCGACCCCGTCTGCAACCAAAACTCCCGTTAAAGAGGTGGGGGTTTGCACGTGCAACCTTACGTTGCACACGCGCACCTGCCTGCCCTCGGGCAGCAGTGCGCACCGCGTATTTTACCACACTACACATGTAATTCCTATATTCAATTAACAGTTGCCTTGGTTAACAGTAGTTTTCGTGGAATGGATTAAAAACGTTAACCACGGGACGTTCAAATGGTCCGTATAGATGGAAGGCGGTAGCCTCGTCACTGTGCGCCCACCTGTCGCAGCGTGTTCTACGTGTCGGCTTGAACACAACCTCAGGCTGTCCATCCAGGCGAAATGGTCGTCATTAATTCAAATCCAGATGCTATTGGTGTTGATTTAGGGACATGTACGTATGTATGTTGAACTTATTCTGCACCATAAGTAGACAACCGTGCTAATCAAAGTGGTTGCTTGTTGAACTGCTGAGCCTGTAACGATCTTTCAATTTCAGACTCATGCACCCGTAAAGCGCACCCCTCTCTCTATATAAGGTGGCTTTAATGACTAATGTGGCCCCGTTAAGAAATGATATCTCTCCACGCGACGCAGCTCGGCTGCCAAAACGACCATCACACTCCATTGGCCCCTCTCATTAGTTTGACTGATATAGATTGCATGCGGTATGCCACCGATGGATCGTATAACCGTTGCTAAGAGACTGCGGGCAGCATCGCGGCTCACACACACACATCATCTGAGTTGGGGCGAAAAAGAGGCCACGGGAAAACGAACACTGGCACAGGGGGAGCCCAACGCGAGGGGCTCTCCACACACAAGCAGCCAGCGCGCCTCCTTCACGCGCCCGTCTCCCTCCACGCCAAACGTGGGCTTATCATATCGGTGTAAACACATTATCCCATCAGCCACATGGCCCTTCTGGGGAGTGCACGATTTCAGCGGTGGCGACATGTTAACGACCCCGCATGGTATACGGGAGGTCGTGTGTTCGATCCCGACCCTGACGCCTGCTGTATATATTTGGAGTTTGCATGTGTTTTGCCCCGTGGTTGCATGGATTTTTCTCCGGATCCTCCGGTTTTTCCCTCCACATTCAGAAATATGCATTTAAGAGTATTTGGCTGCTATAAATTTCCACGTGATAAGCCACTTTGTTGGGCTATCATTTGTGGCCAGGTCCCTTCCGAAAAAGAACTATATAGCTCAGTGGACTTGAACTGGTAAAATAAAAAAATTGTTTGGTTTAGTTTAAGCACATAGATCCACTGGAGCGGTTTCAGCATTCAGTGTCTCATGTGGAGGGACAGATAAGTGAAAGAGGCGAAACATCTTTTAAGTTATTTTGATGCAAATATTCTCCACAGCAACGGTTTATGCGTGTTCACGTCCAATATATCAAAACCGTGATCTTATGAATGACTGGTTAAGGTGACGTGCAGTGCAATGATTTCACGTAATTCATCAGTTCTATTAATCTGATAGTCTGTTCTCCTATAACGCTGCGTGTTTTCACAACGCAAATTGGATATCACGTGATGAATTTATTTGAGAAGACATTTTTTTATAACACGAAATCGATATAACTCGATTGAGTGAACAAAACTTCGTCGAAGCGTGAGTAGGAATAAGCAGTTATATGGCTGCCTCGGCGTAGCATCACCACACAAGGCATTGAGATGCTGCTGGATGCTTCTCGATGCTACCCACATGCCTCAGTCTTTGTTCAGCCTGCATACGCATCTCATGTATTATCGTGGACAATGCTTTATCCTATATTATTTATATAACGCCATTTTTCGACAACGCGGTGTTCTTCAGGAGCACAACTACCGCCACATTATAGAACAGACTTTATAATGAACAAGATAAATATTCTCATCAGCCGTGATCAATTCACTGCTGGATGAAGACCTCCACTAACCACCGCTGCTTCTTGAGACTGCAACGCAACGATCTTCCAACAGCATGACACTGATCTCATCGTTCCCCGTCGCATTCAATTCCCTGGCTGCCGCTCCATTGTTGCTCTTCACCATCGCCTATCACCTCTGCTGGCCTCTGACGCGCCCTGCCCAAATCCACTTGTCTTAACAGTTTGGATGATGTATTCATGAACTTGCATGTGTCCTATAATCCACGTGTTGCTCTGTCCCAGTAGTCTCATTGTGATTCCCAGCATGCATATCTCTCCTGCTTACAGTGAGGGAAAAAAGTATTTGATCCCCTGCTGATTTTGTACGTTTGCCCACTGACAAAGAAATGATCAGTCTATAATTTTAATGGTATGTTTATTTGAACAGTGAGAGGCATAATAACAAAAAAAATCCAGAAAAACGCATGTCAAGAATGTTATAAATTGATTTGCATTTTAATGAGGGAAATAAGTATTTGACCCCTCTGCAAAACATGACTTAGTACTTGGTGGCAAAACCCTTGCTGGCAATCACAGAGGTCAGACGTTTCTTGTAGTTGGCCACCAGGTTTGCACACATCTCAGGAGGGATTTTGTCCCACTCCTCTTTGCAAATCTTCTCCAAGTAATTAAGGTTTCGAGGCTGACGTTTGGCAACTCGAACCTTCAGCTCCCTCCACAGATTTTCTATGGGATTAAGGTCTGGAGACTGGCTAGGCCACTCCAGGACCTTAATGTGCTTCTTCTTGAGCCACTCCTTTGTTGCCTTGGCTGTGTGTTTTGGGTCATTGTCATGCTGGAATACCCATCCACGACCCATTTTCAATGCCCTGGCTGAGGGAAGGAGGTTCTCACCCAAAATTTGACGGTACATGGCCCCATCCATCGTCCCTATGATACGGTGAAGTTGTCCTGTCCCCTTAGCAGAAAACACCCCCAAAGCATAATGTTTCCACCTCCATGTTTGACGGTGGGGATGGTGTTCTTGGGGTCATAGGCAGCATTCCTCCTCCTCCAAACACGGCGAGTTGAGTTGATGCCAAAGAGCTCCATTTTGGTCTCATCTAACCACAACACTTTCACCCAGTTGTCCTCTGAATCATTCAGATGTTCATTGGCAAACTTCAGACGGGCATGTTTATGTGCTTTCTTGAGCAGGGGGACCTTGCGGGCGCTGCAGGATTTCAGTCCTTCACGGCGTAGTGTGTTACCAACTGTTTTCTTGGTGACTATGGTCCCAGCTGCCTGGAGATCATTGACAAAATACTCCCGTGTAGTTCTGGGCTGATTCCTCACCGTTCTCATGATCATTGCAACTTCACGAGGTGAGATCTTGCATGGAGCCCCAGGCCGAGGGAGATTGACAGTTCTTTTGTGTTTCTTCCATTTGCGAATAATCGCACCAACTATTGTCACCTTCTCACCAAGCTGCTTGGCGATGGTCTTGTAGCCCATTCCAGCCTTGTATAGGTCTACAATCTTGTCCCTGACATCCTTGGAGAGCTCTTTGGTCTTGGCCATGGTGGAGAGGTTGGAATCTGATTGATTGATTGCTTCTGTGAACAGGTGTCTTTTATACAGGTGTAGTGAGTTCAAGGAGACGTAGACGACGTAGTCGGAGGCACACTTATTTATTTAACCAAAGGGCAGAACACAATACTTGAAGGGGTAACGGCCCCTTCACTTGTCTAACAGGGAGACACCCTTAGCGCTAGCCCAGCTAGTCTGCTCCCAGGTCCTCCACTAGAGAGCTAGGGGAGGCTAGCTGATCCAGCTCTGGCCAAGCTAGGATCTCGGCACCCTTAGCCAACCAGACTGGCTCTTACAAGAGCATCGGCTCTGGGCTCTCAGGGCCGCGCCGCTGGCTTGCCCTGGTCGGTCAATAGAAGGACAGCGAGCCAGCGGAGTCCCAGGGCCTATCCTGCTGGTCTTCACTTTTCGCTGGTTTAAGCTGCAATACTCGACCCAGAACCCATCGGCTCCCTGCCTTATATAGCAACTCCCCCCCGAGGGGTGGGGCCGTGGGGGATCACAGCGCCGTCACAGCCCCCCAGGGCTAACCGTTGCGGACGTGGATGTAGGCACCCTTACGCGTGCGGGCGCAAACACCCCTTGTGTGTTTGTTAGCGCTACCATAACACCCCTTCATAGGTAACAAGCTGAGATTAGGAGCATTCCCTTTAAGAGTGTGCTCCTAATCTCATCTCGTTACCTGTATAAAAGAAATCCTGGGAGCCAGAAATCTTTCTGATTGAGAGGGGGTCAAATACTTATTTCCCTCATTAAAATGCAAATCAATTTATAGCATTTTTGACATGCGTTTTTCTGGATTTTGTTGTTGTTATTGTCTCTCACGGTTCAAATAAACCTACCATTAAAATTATAGACTGATCATTTCTTTGTCAGTGGGCAAACGTACAAAATTAGCAGGGGATCAAATACTTTTTTCCCTCACTGTATTTACGCACGACAAAAAGCGGTTCTGTTTGTGAATTCTCTGCGTGTTTTGCGATGTGCTTGGCATAAATGGCGTGATATAATAATGTACCTGACAATAGCTACCAGCTAAACCGCCATGTTGTCGAGATGTTAACTCCATTGCCTGGTATGCAGGAGGTCGTGGGTTTTATCCCGACCCTGGCGCCTGCTGTATATTTGGAGTTTGCGTGTCTCCCTCTGGTTGCGTGGATTTTTCTCAGGGTCCTTTGGTTTTCCCCTCCACATTTAGAATCAACGTGCCTTGAGAGTATTTGGCTACTGATATAAATTTCCAAATGATAAGTCACTTTGTTGAGCTAGCATTTGTAGCCAAGTCACTTCTCAAAAAGAGCTATATAGCTCAGTGGGCCTTAACTGCTAAAATAAATATAGTTTAGTAGATTATTATGATAAAAATATCATAAAAATAATTATAAAATGACACAAATTCTTGCCATGTCAGTGTCAATTGACATGCTGCAAGCCCTTGCGAATGAGATGTTCCATCTCCAGGGATTTTCCAGGTTAAATATTTTAATCAATAAAATTAAGAGAAACAGTCAGATCAGAGGTGGAGCCAGCACTGCTAAGACCATCAGTTCAATTTAAGTTTCAACCACTGCAGATTCTTCTTTTTTCATATGGCTAATGTAGATGCAGAGCAACAACTACAATTTCACATTCAGGTGGTCAAGCCAGATAACCGCGTCAGGACTGGCGGAGTATATTATTGCTGTGATCTCTCCTTCCTATTTGTGGGTCAGGGCATTGCGTCGTTATAAGCTGTCCGGTTTGTTCTGGATAACCTCAGTCATACAATGGAAAGTTTTAAATTTCTATTTGTGCATCACGTATCCACATCTACTGTGGCCATGGTTTGTGCAATGGATGCGGTTGAGGGTGGACCACGAGCTTCGTGAAAGATCAAACCCCAGGAATCTTCTATATTGAACCACTTGCTTAGGGTGTGAGGCCTAACATAGGCACTTGGGTTGTCAAAGCAACAACCAGCAGTGAGCATTTCCACAGTCAATCAGGTTGCAACACTTTCTACACTTCTTCTCTTTCCGATTCTTTCCTCGCAGCAAGGCGAGCGAGTGGACGACTGTGCGGGTGAATGTTGTGTTGTCGTGACCTGCAGTAGAACTGTGGTTGATCTTCGTGTGGATGAGACCAAACAGTCAGTGAGAAGGAATGCTGCAATATAACAAGAGCCCGTCCTTGCCGTGGCTCAGGGAGGGTTCTCGTTTAGCACCGGGGCACCTTGGGTATTCATAGCCTCCGTAAAGCCAGAGGAGCTTTCAGTCAGGCACAGAAATGTGTGCTCGCGGCAATACCCAGACGCACATGGAGGGATTTAAAACAGCTGGCGGCTGACACGCACTCGCACATCATTCGCGAACTTTCAATTGCGCATGATAACTTCGCCCTCGATGGGTTTTGACACAGACCATTGTCTGTTTACATACGAGTGCAATAACTCACCGTGTGGAAATGAAATTTTCTGTGAAGCGGTCAGGGTGATTGACGATTCGGCACTCACCGATTTGCTCAGGTCACTCGCTTCACCGGCCGTCAGTCGCCTCCCTATCACTCGTCTATCACTATGACTACCATGGTCACTGTTCCCGTGAACTTCACTCGTTGATTGCTCCACCCATGTTGAACGCTCAGTCTCTACCAGACACCGACTGTCTCGTCTCATCCACCAGACTGTATTCGACCACTACTAATACTGTATGTGCGTATGTTGAACAACCATGCTAATCGGAGGTACTCACAGCAACACATGCACCAACCCACACACTCAATCATCCACCCTCTCACCCACTCACCCATGTCCCATGCTGCAGGCCACCTCATTTTTCTTTCAGCTTCCTCCCTTATGATAATACATTCATATTATACATAGCATCATTCATGCTAATTGCATCCCATAACGCTGGACATCAATTATACGAGGATCAAATCCTACAGACAGCTACTACCAAGCAAAATTAATGAACAAATACATGGTTCCAAAACAGAATGTACAAATAACAAACAAGTTATCACAAGATATAACTGCTCCAATTTGGAATTCCCTCCCATCACCTCTTTTTCCCCCAAGATCTTCAACAAAAACCTTCCTTAATAAGAGTAACATGTTAACTCTCATGTTACAGCTCTGACAGTGCTGCTAGTTGCTGGTTCCTTGACATGTTGGGGCCTTGTGGGCCTTTGCTAATAAAATGTTGAAAATAAAAATGTAAACTACATAGCTTTTTTTCGGAATCAGAATCAGAATATTTATTTATACTGGAGGAATCCGATGAACAATAAAGCTCTTTTTCACAGCTGTCCAGTCGGGGCCGGGTAAGATCGTTACAACAACAAATACACAAATATGATAGTAGTGCATTGTACAAAAAAAGTAAACAAATCACCCAAACAAATACAACAAAAACATCCCGATCCTACCAGGCAAACTTAGCCACAAATTATAGCTCAACAAAGTGGCCCATCATTGGACATTTATAGTAGCAAAATAATCAAAATAATCTTAGTGCATTATTGGAACCTCCTTTTCCAGTAGCAAAATATGATAATTGTTTTTTTACCCTTTTATCTGGCAACAAAACTGACACCTTTTTTTACAAGGAGTCATGTTTGCATTGACCACAATACCTGCGGTCGGAATGCAAACAAAAAACACAACTCTGATAATGTATGCACTGTCCTTGAAATTGATTGGTCCACACCCAAGACAGCTTTTCTTAGAGCCTAGTCTCACATGGTGTTGGACCAGATGATGCCAAAAGGTGCATACATTATCAGAGTTGTGTTTTTTGTTTGCATTCCGACTGCAGGTATTGTGGTCAATGCAAACATGACTCCTTCTAAAAAAAAGTGTCAGTTTTGTTACCAGATAAAATGGTAAAAAAACAATTATCAATCTTAGTGCATGTTTCGAAATGTAGAGGGGAAAAACTGGAGGACCCGTAGAAAAAATCCACGTGACCATGGAGACAGAGAGAAACGTGCAAACTCCAGATATACAGGCGTCAGGGTCGGGATCGAACCCCTGACCCCCTGCATACCGGGAGAAAAAGATAACATCTCACCACCGTGGCGCCTCTTTAATTAATAAATAAAATATATAAGTTAAAAATTCCATCATCAATTCCCAAGCTTCGGAAAGGCAGTAAACAACAGCAAAAACAGTCTCAAACTACACCAAGACAACACACAGTCCCTCAATAAAAAGTGTATGTTAAAATGTAACTTTCAATACATTGTTAAGGATCAATTTACAAATCACATTTGTAAATGTGGCGTTCTAGCTATCACAAATGATAGATCAATGAAGTGGTTTATCACGTAGAAATGTTTTAGCAACCAAATACTTTAAAAGCGCATTTATTCTAAATGTGGAGAGAAAAACCGGAGGACCCGGAGAAAAATACACACGACCTCCTGTATATCAGGTGAGGGAGTTAACATCTCGCTACTGCAGTGCCCTTAGTAGTAGCAATAGCAGAGTGACGCATAGGCAACTGACGACTGGAGTGGATGTGTGAGTGCTGGATCATCAATCACCCTGATTGCTGAATTCTATCTGGTGCTGTGAGGTAAGAACTGGGAGCAGCACTTTCACCTGCAGTCGATTGTGTTGCTCTGTACTGGCAGCAGTAACAATTGCTGGGAGTCAGAAAAATATTCAGCAGTTATTGAGACGCAATAAGAGCATGTTGGCCGCTTTGGTGGAAAGGGGTGCCACGGTCGCTAGCAGATGTTAACTACCTCGTCTGGTATACAGGAGGTCATGGGTTCGATCCCGATCCTGACGCCTACTGTATATTTGAAGTTTTTGTGTCTCTCTCCTCGTGGTTAAATAGATTTTTCTCTGAGTCCCCCGGCTATCATTTGTGGCCAGGTCGCTTCTAAAAAAGAGCTGTAAAGCTCAGTCGGTGTTACATGGTAAAATAAAAAAAATGTGTTTATAGTTTAATCGAGTGTCTGTGTCCATGTGCTTTGGCACCAGGGGCACAATGACCTATTTCAATGGGGCGGGGGGGGCTTACGCAAAATACGACTGTGGGCCCCCCTGGTTTCTCACTTTTAACTGAAATAGCTGCGGATGGGTTTTAACCCGTACAATAATATGTAGGTTATCACTATATACATTATTTTAGTTGCACCATGTATTGGGTTAAGAGGACAGTGGTAGTATTAATAAACATATTTAAAGGTACAATACTCATTATTAAGTTATCGTGCATCTTGCTTTCATGCTGGCCATATTGGTCTCCGATTTCCTCAAAGGGGTGGATTGCACAACTGTCTGCTGCTCTGTTGATACGATAGTCAGCTGCGTTAGTCGGGCTTGGTCCATGGTAAACTGCAGGTTATTTTGAATGAATACATTTGAATTTTAATAATTTTTCTTAACATTTTGCTACTTGTTGATCTGTTGATTCGGGGCCGCTTGTGGCCAACTGGCCCCCATGCGACGCGTAATGCTGCTACATATCCCCCGTAGTTGCGCCCCTGGTTGGCGCTGCATACCTGCGCTCCTGGTAGGTGGTCCAGAACTGTCCGTGGGGGTTCTTGTTGAGAAGGTAAGACACGGTCACCAGCACAGCTTCAAAATCTGGGAATTATCATCACATTCACTCATTGAGTCCTTCATTGATGTTGAGGACTCGGTCTACAAGACACTGACTGTTTTATGTCATACATACTTTGTTCAACCATCATACTATAGGTCACAACAAAACCCTTACTCACCCACCCACTCAACCACTACTCACCAAATTGGAGGTCAAAACACACATTTGAGCTCCAATTCTGTGATGATAATCAGTGTCCTGGTGGTCAAGGAATTAGCATATTGCATTTAAATATAACGAGTCTAAATTGATCTTCTTGGTTCTTTCGGTAAAGTCACGTAGAAGGGAAATAATAAAATAATAAAAATAAAACATAATAAATTAATTCTCACGACGTTTCGGCCACAACGCAAGCAGCCATCCTCAGGTGAAGAACAGGTCTGTCGGAAAGACCTCAGAGATCTACTGCTTAGGAAAGACAGTGTCTTTCCGACAGATCTGTTCTTCACCTGAGGACGGCTGCTTGCGTTGTGGCCGAAAGGTCATGAGAATTATTTTATTATGTTTTATTTGTATTATTTTATTAT
This sequence comes from Lethenteron reissneri, assembly GCF_015708825.2. NCBI lineage: Eukaryota > Metazoa > Chordata > Hyperoartia > Petromyzontiformes > Petromyzontidae > Lethenteron > Lethenteron reissneri. The sequence goes on along the minus strand of NC_083841.1, from coordinate 9,235,016 downwards.
TTCCTTTCTACGTGACTTTACCAAAAGAACCAAGAAGATGAAGCCCTGCAGTCACGAAAGCTTTAAATCGAGTCAAAATTGGCTAATAAACTATACCCCGGGCATGTTAATATCGCTATTTTGCTTCAATTGATCTCTGAGCCCGTATGCCTAAATCTAAAACATTATGCTTGAACAGACCCAACATTGTTTAAACTTTCCAAGAACAATTCACTGCTGTAGAAATCTTAGGAAACAACCTCAGAGATCTACTGCTTAGGAGGTCCATCAAAATCCAAAAATCCACAAATAATCACAACACAAACTTGATTTGAAGCTTTCGTGACTGCAGGAATTACTCTTTGGTTCTTTCGGTAAAGTCGTGTTGTAGTGTCTCTCTCTGTGTGTCTCTGTTTTCTCTCTCTGCTTGTGTGTCTGTGTGTCTCTGTGTCTGTGTTTTGTCTCTCTCTCAAATTTAGCACTCTTTGAAAGAACGTAATCAACCAGGTAGGGTGTTGACTGTTATGTTAGCCGACTCTCTGTGTTGTATTGCATTATATTTCCCAGTTTACTAAGTTTGTTTTCTCAAACGGCCTTTTTCTCTCTCTAAAATTTACCAGCCTCTCATAGGGCCATTCGATCGTTATCTCCCTCGGTCGCTTTGGGGTGGATTCATTGACATGCTAATTTCTCTGCTCCAGCAGCTGCCCCAACAGACCCACCTCTCTCTCTGACCCCCCCTCTCTCTCTATTTAAGGCCTCGACACAGAGGCATTGGGTCTCTGTGTGTCTATGTTGTGTGTCTCTCTCTGCTTGTGTGTCTGTCTGTGTCTCCGTGTCTGTGTTTTGTCTCTCTCTCAAATTTATTTCTACCTGATGATGGTTGCTTGTGTTGTAATCAAAACGACGTATTCTATTATTTAATTAATTTTCTTACTACGTGACTTTACTGAAAGAACCAAAGAAAAATGCCTATTTCTCTCTCTAAAATTTACCAGGCTCTCATAGGTCCATTCGCTTTTTCTCTCCCTCGGTCGCTTCGGGGTGGATTTCCACACAACTCTCTCTAAAATGTACCAGTCTAGTTGGGTCTTTCATTAACATAATAATTTCTCTGCTCCAGCAGCTGCTCCAGCAGAGCCACCTCTCTTACAACACAAATAAGATCTTTCACTAAACAATTGGCTTAAAAAACGGATTGATAAAATCTATACAACCGTTGGTCTTTTTTTTTTAAATGCTCAATGTGTATTGCCCTCCTTGAAGATACGTCGAGTAAGGAATGAGAATAAACCCAGGGTTCAGTTCTGAATTAAGCAACCCCCTTCCACGCATGGAAACAAGGTATGGGTCACAGCGAGGAAATCAAAAGACTCCTCAAGCTGCTCTAGACCTCAGAATCCTCTGTTGTAATGAAAACTAAAAGAACAAAAACTTTTTTTTTATTTTACCAGGTAAGGCCCACTGAACTATATAGCTCTTTTTCAGAAGTGACATAGCTGTCACAAATAATAGCTCAACGAAGTGGCTTATCACGTGGAAATTTATAGCAGCAAAATACTCTAAACGCACGTTTCTACATATAGAGGGAAAAACCGGAGGACCTGGAAAAAAATCCACACAACCACAGGGATAACATGAAAACTAAATATACAGGCGTCAGGGTCGAGATCGAACCCATGAACGCCTGTATTCCAGGCGAAGGAGATAACATATCTTTGAACAGTGTATTAATAGCCGTACTGCTCAAAGAGTAAATATACAACTGAAAACTTAAAAACAGATAACAACAATAGTGGTGAATACCACTAAGTGGTGGTGAGGTCATTACGCCGCTTGTGCCAGGCTAGGTGCATTTTTTGAGGCCACATGAAGTGTTGAAGGCCTTGCTGACAAAGAGGTCATGGAACAGACAAGTGCCATGGGTTGGTCGACTGAGATGACATATGCCAACTTCACAAATCTAATACTTAACGCTTCCCCCACCCATGGCTATGCATGTGCCTGGTAATCCAGTGCTGTACAGGGAGAAGTGAGGGTTGGTGTATCACCCCACAAATGTTACGAAACTCCCTTCCTGTGGGCGTTGAGGATGAGCCGTACCTTTTTGCTCGCCAGGAGAAGGGGGTACAGCAATGTGAGGACTAATCTCCATCTATATTCTCGTTTCGTTTTATCCGTGGTATGTGTGCACATTCAACTTCTTTCGCATTGTACATAGCCAACCGTGTTAATTGGCAGATAACACCTGCATATGGAGGACAGCAGACCTTGGGCAATTGTTCGCACGTGAGCTTATTACATGTGCCGACTTCTCGCTCATCTGCTATTCTTCCTTGCACCTCTCGAGTTATCCTCTCTCTCTCTCTACGTGATCGAGCGAGCAGATACTGTGCGGCGGCGGCGTTACAATTTGACATGACTCTCCTATGGAGGGGCCCCGCAGAAGTATTGCCGAAGTTGGTAATGAGAGTCCAGCAGTTGGTGAACACTGTTGATCAAACATTAAAAATGAACGTCTCTCTAACAGGGGGCCCTAGCGGTCGAACCTCCCAGGTTTCAACCTTGCATGCTGCCAATGGTCCGACCATCGACTGAGATTATTTTGATTATTTTGCTGGTATAAATGTCCAAATGATCAGCCACTATGTTGAGCTATCAGTTGTGGCCAGGTTGCTTCTGAAATATTAGTTAATATATCAGTGAACTTTGCCTGGTAGGATGGGGGTGGTTTACTTTCATTTGCATGTATTTGAGTTTTTTGTTTACCTTTCTTGTACTTTGCACTACAATGGTGTTTTTGTATTGTTTGTTGTTGTAACGTTATTATCCCGTGCCCCTACTGGATATCTGTGAAAAAGAGCTTTATAGCTCATCGGATTCCTCCTCCAGTATAAATTTGATATTCTGATTCTGAAACGGGACCGGGGGGCGTGTGGCCGATGCGGCCACCTGATGCACAAATAGCGCATCAAAGATTCGGTGGCCTGCGAGTGTGGCCATGAATCCCAAACCATCGACCACTATCGTGAACACTCAGCCACTGCTGCGGTCTTCACTCCTCTAAAGGAGGAATGGACGACATCTACTCTGCTTCTGAACAGACAACTGAGTGGATAACAACATCTGAAATTCATGAGGTTTTGTTGGTTTAGATCACGTAAATATAAATGTTGTTAAATTTGCTACCACCCGACACAGCCAATTAGTAAGGTTTGTCACATAAACAAAATGTGCCAATTGGTTACTAGTTCAGCACACAGGTGTGTTGGAGAGTTAAACCCACAACATTTACAATTCGTAGTACAATATTTTTCTGGTAACTACAACCAGCCTCAACAAGGTGACAATAATATTATAATGGTTAATATTGGTCGCGAACGCCTACGTGTTAAACAAATATAAAATGACATATTTAATCTGCTGCTGCTGCTATTAATTAATACGAAAGAAGGAGAACGTTAAAACAGAACAAACCCCCACGACATTGCAACCATCACATCGGCAGTGCATTGTACGAAGACCGGTCACCGTGGAACATTTAATTATACGCACAGAGGTTAATACACAGGCTGCCATGGAGAGGGGCAGCAGCAGCAGGGGGTTGTGTCACTCACCACGTGGCTCGTAGAGGATATCGGAACCGAGGATAATGTCCAGGGGCGGCATTGTGACGAGCGAGGGGGTCACTAGGCCCCAGCGCAGACCCAAGACTGGCACGGAGCCATCGAGGCCGTTGACCCGACAGCTGTGAGCGCAACTGGGAAGGCACCGGGGCAGGTCGGACAGAGTGACAGTGGCACCACACCTGGCAGCCACGATGCCCGGTAATGCCGTGCCAGCCCCGAGCTAGCACACGAGAAAGGGAACAAACCGTTTCAGTCACCCGCTCACTTGCTCATTGACCCACTCACCTGCTCACCCGCTCACCCAAATACAAAGACCACTCCTCCTCCCCCCCCGTATAGCCTTTAACAGGCTGTTGGGGCAAGTGCTATTAGCGAGCACCTATTAAGGCCGGCACGGCACACGAAGGGGGTGGGTAGCCAGCACCACACCTCACTGCCTTTGTCTCCCCAGTGGTGATGTTTATACACCGCACCAGGTACTCGTTTGAGTCTGAGTCAATCTAAGGGAGGCCCAGGACCGGTTCAGGTAAATTGTCACTGGTATTGGCCATGAGCGGGTATCGAACCTGGGTCACCGGGCATGTAGTGCAGCGCGCTAACCGCTACCCTACACCTGATCTTTCATTTTTCTATATTCTTAGGTTTTTTCGGTAAAGTCACGTAGGTAAAACATTAAAATTAATAAAAGTAAAATAAAATAAAAATCACGACGTTTCGGAGGCAACACAAGCTTCCATCTTCAGGTGGAACCGTCACAGCCACGACAGCTGTATCAAGTAAATGAGAGATTACAAGAGCTACCACTCCGTATATATAATGGTTGGAGAGGGGGAAGGGCCAAATACGGCACACTTTTTATTAATATGATAAGGTGAGGCTTAAGAGGCTGAGCCTTTGTTATGGAGAGGTACGGTTTGTGACTAAGCCTGGCCTACATAACAATATTGTGAAAAAAGAAACAACTAGACATGGTAAAACAAGCCTGGCTGTCTATCAATAACCTGTAATAGTTGTCTGTCAAATAAGATGGTCCAAATAAGTGTAGTTAAATCTTTTTTGCATGGTTAATCACATCTTTCCAATGATTACTCAGTTTGTAACCATCATCACGGTTGAAATTGTGTCTGTGTTTGTATATTTGTATGGCTTCGTGTACAAACCTTTGATGGGAGCCAGGAGGTTTGCAGAGCACCTTGGTCTCGGAAAAGACAATTTCATGAGAGCACACCGAGTTGTAGCAATGATCGGCAACGGCCGAAGAATCAGTTCTGCCGTGTTTCAGATCTGACTTGTGCTCGCGGACACGATCAGAAACATGACGTTTCGTTTCTCCAATGTAGCAATCACCACAACTGCAACTCAATTTGTAGACTCCAGGATACTGTAAGTCAGGAACGACATCCTTCACAAATGGAATCAGATCACAGATTTTATGCACTGTACTGAATCAGACTTGGATCTTATGTTTGTTTAGAATTTTGGAGATCTTTTTGGTCACGCCTGCTATGTATGGTAACGTGATAGTTTTGGTCGGAGTTTCATGTGGCTGTTTCTGTGTGGTGGGAGAAACAGCTTGGTGGATAGTGCGGTCAGAGTATCCGTTCATCCTGAGGGCCCGATGTACATGTCTTAATTCACCGGCCAGGTGGTGTTGGTCAGAAATGCCATGGACTCTGTGGTATAGCGTTTTGATGAGAGAATTCTTTTGAGATGGGTGGTGGTGGGAATCCGGTTTCAAGTAGGAATCTGTGTGGGTGGCTTTCCTGTAGACAGAATGTCCCAAGGATCCGTCAGGCCTCCTCTCAAACAGAATATCCAAGAATGGTAGTTTACCATCTTTCTCCACTTCCATGGTGACTCTGATGGATGGGTGTCTGGAATTGATGTGGTCCAAGAAGTGGATCAATGCTGGGAGGCTTGTGGCCAGATGACGAAAGTGTCATCCACATACCTCTTCCACAGGGAAGGACGCAGGGTGGATGTCTGATCTCTCACCTACCTACTCACTGACTCGCGTACTCTCCCACTCACCCACCCACTCACCACGTCTGCAGCTCACAACACTTGTGCTGTTTGTTAGTAATCATTTGCAGTTGTGAGTCTTTGAGTGATTGGGGAGGGGGCGGATTTCAAAGTGGATCAGTGCGAGGGAAGAGCAGAAATAAAAGTGTTATCTGCAGTGTGGTAAATAAGTGGGTGAGTGAGTCTGTAGTTGTGACCTTACAGTGTGGTGATTCAACACATTGTGTTTTGTATTGTTTGTTGTAACGTTCTTACCCGCCCCTACTGGACATCTGTGAATAAAGAGCTTCATAGCTCATTGGATTCCTCCAGTATAAATAAATATTATGATTCTGAATGAGACGAAACAGTCTGTGTCTGGTAGACTGAGTCAAGGAGTGAATTGGAGCACGTACACCAAGCCCTCAGGATGAACCGATACTCGGACCGTACAATCCGCAAAGCTGTCTCCCCAGCCATGCGGAGATAACTTTCTGAGGATCCAACCATAACCATAATTTTACCGTACATAGCAGGGGTTACCATTTTTTTTCTCCAAAATATTAAACAAACACAAGATCCAGGTTCGTTTCAACACACAAAATCCGTGATTTAATCCCATCTGTAAAGGAAGTGATTCCTGACATGCAATACCCTGGTGTCTACAAACCGAGTTGTGGTTGAGACTGCAGTTACCTTGGGCAAACGAAACGACATGTCTCGGACCGCGTTCGTGAACACAAGGCAGATCTGAAACACGGTAGGACTAATACCTCTGCCATTGCTGATCATTGCTTTAACGCTGGGGGCTCACACAAAATTGATTTTTCCAAGACGGAGGTACTCTGCAAACCTACCGGCTGCCTTCAGAAATTTGTTCATGAAGCCATCCAGATATATAAACACAGACACAACTTCAACCGAGAGGATGGGTACAAACTGAGCAATCATTGGAAGGACGTTATTAACCAGGTAAAGTCTTAACTGACTGTGATGTTTCCATCCGACCTACCTATGTCAGTTGTTATTTCTGACTCTCTGTGTCTCTATCTATGCCTCTCTTAGATCTCTCATGCTCATATGTTGGGTTGCACTCCCCTCGTCGAGGAGGCCGCTCTCCTCCTATCTTACAATTACATACTTATATCCCCCATTAACATCATGCTAATCTCTCACATTAACATAGCCACTTCCGTGCCCTCGTCTAGGAGGCCACTCTCCTATCTTACAATTACTTGATAATTTCTCACATTAACATCATGCTAATCTCTCACATTAACATAGCCACTTCCGTGCCCTCGTCTAGGAGGCCGCTCTCCTCTCTTACAATTACTTGATAATTTCTCACATTAACATCATGCTAATCTCTCACATTGACATAGCCACTTCCGTGCCCTCGTCTAGGAGGCCGCTCTCCTTCTTTCTTACAGTTACATGCTAATTTCTCACATTAACATCACTAGCCCCGGCCACTTCTTTATGACCTTTGGGTTACACCCATTTCAAACCTTTTTAAAACAGTCTTCCTCAGCCGCAGACCATGCTTTCCCACCTGATGACGGACACTTGTGTTGCGCCCAAAACGTCCTGATTTATTTTATTTTATACCTACGTGACTTTACCGAAAGAATAAAAGAGTATAGGAACTGCAGTATTTCCAGCCTTACATGATATGATCATTGGGTTTACTTTTGTTGATCGTGGCTATATTAATATCAATCCAATAAAGAGCTGTATTGAAGTATCAGAGTAACATGTAGGCTTTCACGACCAATATTAACCAGAGGTTTTTTGGGGTTAGATCGAGTAAATATAAATGTGTTGTGAAACCCGCCACCACCCGACACAGCCAATTAGGAAGGTTTGTCACTTAACAAAACGTGCCAATTCGCTACTAGTTCAGCACACCGGTGTGTTGGAGAGTAAACCCACAACATGGCGGGTTTAACAACACATTTATATTTATGCAATCTAACCCAAAACAAACTCTATTATGGAGGTATCTGAGTGTTGCATAGCTAAATGTCCAATACATTCAAACTTTGCTCATCGTGGGTTTTCCCATTGCGGATGTGAGCATTCGCGCCAATTTATCGAGGTACGGTTCGCCGACCGTGCCCCACGTGGCTCGGCCATTTACGGTTTGACTGAGAGATTCTTGTACAGTACGCATCTGAAAGAAGTACAGTGCGCTAACTGCACTGTTCGCGATGTTGCTGCAGAAGAATAGACGCACCATCATTAATAGGGAGTAAATGTCTTTTTGTACACATGTCATGAACCTCATCTTTATTTTCAGGTTTATTTGAATGTATACAGTACAGTATTGTACACTACGTAACTTTTTTAATTCAATACATTTACTGTACAAGTCATATGTAATACTGTAGAAAATATTAATCATATTTTGTATTCAAATAGTTCCCGTTTCATGTTTGGGTCATACAGGATAACATAAACAAGAAAAGGGGTTGTATTACGAACCGTGAACCAAAACTCGATTTTTTTCCTATTCGACTTTTGTGAGCTTTGGGATCGCAGCTTTTCCGATTGCGCGATCATTTTCAAAGAACGTAACCCCCCCCCCCCCGCGCGATTTGTCATGGTTTTGGTCTAATTTTAATCCTACGGCAGCCCAGGTGGGAGGTGAGCTGTGTGCCAGGCACCGTTCTCACCTCGAGCACGAGCTGGTCTCTGACAAGTGCCCTGTTGTGCCACACGAACTGCGCAAGCACGACGGAACAGGGCCACACGTACATCCCGTAGTGTGGGTCCAGAACCTGCACACAGACACGACGATGATGACAACAACAGCTGTTCGCCGCCAACAAAGTGGCGATGATGTCATCACGGCACTCGTGGCCGGCTAGGTGCATTTTGAGGCCATGTAAAGTGTCCGAAGGCTCGCTGGCACGTCACGGGACAGATCTAGGTGCCATGGGTCGACTGACTGAGGTGACTTGGCAGATCCACCAACTGTGCTCCCTACTGTGCCAACTTGCTGCGTTTATTCACCCCGCACTCCGCTCGCCGTTGCGAGTGTCGCCCCTCTGACCTCCATTGTTTTTGGAGAGTGACTGCTCAGTAACATCCTTCACGAGCCTGCTTCATAGAAGTCGATATTGATACCACTGATATCAGTTATTCGCAAGTTCACACGGCTCCACATCCTCCCATACCACATGTGCCTATATTATCTCTAGCCTGTGTCACACCTGTTTAGCTCCCTTAATCTGACGAAACAGACTGCTTGGGCATGCGGTGGCTGGGGATGTTGGCTACATGAACAAAACTATACATAATTTCCTGCCAGAGTAGATCACTGATGGGACGAAGTGCAGATCTTTCAAGGATCTGCAAGCTCCTCACACAATCCAGTCTGGTTAAATCGAGGATGGATCATAGGCAGGCCAGCCTGAATGTTTCAAACTTGCACAGATGTTCCTTCAGAGGGGTCCAGTTCGGGCATGACTTTGACTGAGAAGACCTGAAACTATGTATAGAGTGACTTTCCGCATAACCTCACGTAGCCGATGAAATCATATTACTGCTCGACTAATTAAGAGTGTTACCTCTGCTGCAAAACTGACCAGTTCATTTAACGTGGTCTTATTCACTCTGATATATATTTTGTTGTTGTTGATTTGATTTCCATTTGATTGTCTTTGATTTATATTTGCTTCATTGTTGAACATATTTCTACGTTTTTTCTTTCATAATTTCGGTTATTCAGGTGACCCACATGCATGTTGAACTATTTTGCACTGCACGTAAGTCAACTTTGCGAATCAGAGGTATGGAAAACTTCCAAATGAGACCATCCTGATCTCTTGCGTTCTTACCTGGTTAACAACAGATATGTATATATATGCTTAGATGGAACATTTGAGTTCTGATTTACAGGATTATGTCTAACATGTTCTTAGTTTTCCCAAAATGTATTTTGTTATTTTCTGCTACGTATTTTTTTTTATTTTGCGTCAAACTAGGACCCATAAAAACTAAGCTGTGGCTGCGGCAGTAGTTACATTGGGGAAACTAAGCGATTTGTTTCGGACCATGTTCGTGAACATAAGGCAGATCTGAAACACGGTAGTACCAATACCTCGGCCGTGGATGATCATTGTTTTAATGCTGTGGGCACACATGAAATTGATTTCTCCAAGACGAGGGTACTCTGCAAACCTATTAGCTATCAAACAAAGATTCGTTCATGAAGCCATCCAGATGTATAAACAGACACAATTTTATCCGAGAAGATGGGTTCAAACTGAGCAGGACGTTATTAACCAGTTTAAGTCATAACTGGCTGTGATCTTTCCATCCTACCTGCCGATGTTAGCAGTTATTTCCGACTCTCTGAGTTACATTCCTCGATGTGGCGGTGGCTACATTGACATGCTAATCTCTCACAATACAATGGCCAGCCCAACAGCTTTGGAGTGCCCTCAATCTTCCTTCTCTAACCCTGTCCACTTTCCCTTGGGCTGCACCCATCTCAGGTCTATATAACACCCTGCTTCAGCAGCTCTCTTGCTATATGTTTCACCTGAGGACGATTGCTTGTGTTGCAATCGAAACGTCGTGATTTTTATTTATTTTTCTATCTACGTGACTTTACCGAAAGACCCAAAGGGTAGGACCCATAACCTATAAATAACATTTGGCCCATATAAATATATCAACATCTGGGAGTTCACCAGCAGGCCTTACTCTGCTCATCAGACACCAAGCCTGGCATTCAATCAATGCTGCGGAAATCATCCACTTTCAGAATTTCGTGTGGCTGATGGGATGTAAAAACAACACTTTTTTTACGTGGAGAGACAGATATTGGGAATGAGCCATATTAGTGTATTAATTTCAACACTGTTGATTTTAAACAACGCAGCGACGAACCACTGCTTCCACAATACAATAACTACCTTGCCCAAGGTGTCTTCCCATCAGCATCTGGGCTAAAGTGTTTACCAACTCCTAGCTGCCATTCCAAATGCCCTACTCAGACATCTGTTCCATCCAATAGACAACCACTACTCCCTTATTAGGCCCGCAGTGCCCCTCCTGCCACGTGCTCCTTTGACCTTCTCAGAGTGGTGTGTGTAACTGAGACCTCCTCGCACACGCAAGATCAAAGTCAAAGTGACTTCCTGCGTGAGTGAGCATCGAGCCCTTGGTGCTAATCTTTGTTTACAATGCTGCAGAGGCAGTTAGTTAATTTCTGCATTCCTATTGGCAGGGCCAAATCTATCCATACGAGACGTTAACTACCTCGCCTGGGATGCAGGCGATCGTGGGTTAGATTCTGACCCTGACGACTATATTTGGAGTTTGCATGTCTCCCTGTGGTCGCGTGGATTTTTCTCTGGGTCCTCCGGTTTTTCCCTCCACATTTAGAAACGTGCGTTTAGAGTATTTGGCTGCTATAAATGTCTACATGATAAGCCACTTTGTTGAGCTATCATTTGTGATAGCCAGGTCACTTTTGAAAAAGCTACATAGCTCAGTGGGCTTTACCTGGTAAAAGAATAAATAGTTTAATAGTTAAAAAAAAACAGTTTTACAACTATTAACTTTCCCAGAATGGGCGTAATAATTTTAGCAACCCCAGAGGGAGGGATAAAGATGGGCTGAGTCAACCTCTAGCTGGGATCTGAACTCACTGCCTATGCAATTTCGAGAAGCTGGCTCCTCGATTGCTGCACCACCTGTCCTGGAACTCGCGCTAATTGGCATTTTTTTGTTAACGTTTACTATTTAAAATCAAATATCTCACGTGCAAAATCCTGTGAGTTGAAAATGTCTTGCTCTGCAAGGACGTTCAGTGATGTTGATTGACACATGTGTAGTGACGATAAGGGTGTCGCTCTGGTGTTAGCACCAGCCACTGTCATAAGAGTTCTACTGTGCGTCTGGAACCTCTCTGGGGCCAGAATGAGTACAGTATGCGAACGGGCCCTAGGGGGCATAGTCCTGGTAGTCCTGGTGGCGGCCTGAGAGAGGGCTAGTCAGGACATGGTAGTCTGGGTGAACCCGAGAAGGCATGTAACCGGAATGGGGTAGTGAGGGGGGCCCGAGGGGGGCTTGAGGGACACGTGACTGCTTGGTCGAGATCCTTCAGGAAAGGCCTTGAAGGGGAAAGGTCACGCTCAGGATCATAAATGGGCAGTGCCGAGAGCGTTCTTGGTTCGTCTGTGGAATCATTCTGGGGTCCTGCGTCTCGTCGTCTCCGGATCTTCGGTCTTCGCTCGGCATCATGGGTCAGGCAGCATGTAAGCTGACTGACCCGTTCATGTAGTAAATCCGCTACTCACGTAGTGAACCGTATAGTTATCACTTAGATGTTGAACAAGTTACGTTTAGAGTTAAGTTGTTGGGAAGCTGTTAAATAAACGTGTTGCCTCCAACGCCAATGTGTGCCTCCGTACACCACACTACACATGTTCAGAGAAAATGCGTTTGCCTATTTCTATTCAAAGGTTGCTCATGCACATACCCACCTCGACCAAAGCCTTTCCTTGAGACCAGGCATGGATTTTTTTTCCTTTTTAAAAACAGAAAAGAGACTGAATACCATCATGCCCTTAAAGGTGAAAAATACAACACTGTGCATGATATAAAACGGAGAATATAGCTAACAAAATAAATAATCGAGACAATTTGCCTCCATGTCTGTTCTTCCACGTAAAACATAAGGAGTATTTTTTGACATCTCATCAGCCACATAGCCACTTGAGAGGACACAATTTCTGCAGAATGTGTTCAACACAAGCAAACTCTGGACCGATTTCAATATTCAGTGTCTCTTCAGCAGAGCCAGGTTCGCTTGAACCAATCAATGCAAGCACATAAATGATTGCACACAGTTCCTACAACAGCAGCAAGCGAACCTACACGAGAGTTGCAACACCGCGATTCACAATTGACGTTTCACTTGAGATCACACGAGTGAAACGTGCGTTGGACACACTCCCCCTTCACCCGTCATGGCCAACTATATTGCATTGTCACGTTAAGCAATCTTTGGAAGAACGTAATCAACCAGGTAGGGTATTGACTGTTATGTTAGCCGACTCTCTGTGTTGCATTGCATTCTATTTTTAAGTTTACTAGGTTTATTTTCTCTTTCATTTGTACCTGATGGTGATTGCTTGTGTTGCAATCGAAACGTCGTATGCTATTATTTAATTTATTTTTTCTTTCTATGTGACTACCGAAATAACCAAAGAGTAATTCCTGCAGTCACGAAAGCTCCAAAATCAAGTTTGTATTTGTACTGTTCGCCTTTTGGCGTTCTCTGGTCTAACACTGGTGAGACAAGGTCATGAAGAATGCTGTCTGGTGTTGGCCAATCAGTTTCAAAGACAATACATATATTATCACAGCATGTTTGTTTGCATGTTTTGCCAACTATGTGTGGTTAATGCAGACTTGATGCCTTGAAAAATGTTTCTATTTGTTGTTTAAACATCTTAACACTTCCTGTTTTATTGCCAGAAAGGGTAAAACCTAATTATTATTTTTCTAGCATTTTACTCTTGCCATTTGAACCAAAAAGTCAATCTTGGATCGTTAGATTGGTTGCAGAAGCTTGCATATTATATACGACTATAATGACAGCCGCAGCAGTGTACCCGTCCTATAAGACCTGTTATATAACCGAACCCGCTATAATTATAGTATGCAGCTGCTTCACAATTTGGCAAGCCCCTACGTTCAATAACTTACTGCAGCCACAACCAATTGGCTATTTCCCCGTCATTTAAAATGTTCTCAGGTTACTTCTGATTGGTCATTCACATTTCCCTCCGTTTCATTAACAATTTTTGCTTTTACTGTTAATTTTGCATCAGACTGGCAATTCAGTTCCTCCCATCATTTATAACAATGATGCTCTCATCCATAGTACAACTTCTAATCTGCTTAATGATCTCACGTGACCTGTCATGGAATGGCTGTGTAACTGATCTAGATAAGGGGTATCAATGAAGCTTGGTTTTCTATTCCGTGCCAAAGCCTCTTTAACAATCATTACCGCTGCTGTTGCACACATCACAAATTCAGGTGGAGTTGGAATCCTGCTGCTGCTGTCATAGCCGGGATGAAGCAACCAGTTCCTACAACACTGCAATGGATATAATTCAGAGTGGCGCAGCAGTCGGGGTGATTGATGATTCAGCATGCAGGTTTTTGCTCCAGTTGCTCGCCCACCAGGAGTCAGTTGCCTCCCTATCGGTCTTCTATCGCTACGACTGCCACTGTTACTGTTCCCGTGATTCGTTACTCAATCTACCAGACTGTTTCGTCTCTCATCCATCACAGTGTTCAACCACCACACTGCAGGTCACAACAACGTACTACAAATACAAAGATCCCCCGGTATATTCTGAACAGACTGTTGGGGCAAGTGCTGTTTGTGAGCACCCATTAAGGCCGGCATGGCACACAAGGGGGTGGGGGCCAACACCACGCCCGGCCGCTTTTGTCTCCCCAGTGGTGATGTTTACACACCGCACCAGGTACTTATTTGAAGCCGAGTCGACCTAGGGAAGGCCCAGGACCGGTTCAGATAATCGTCACTGGTGTTTGCCATGAGCGGGAACCGAACTCAGGTCGCCGGGTTCGGAGCGCAGCGTGCTAACCGATGCCTCACTGCTCCCCACACAACTCACTGCACCCACTCACTCACACCCACTAATCCACTCAACCACTCACGTGGCACACTGCAGACCTCATTTATCCGTCTGCTATTTCCCTCGCACTCTGCTCCACTTGGGAATCCACCTCCCCTCACCGCCTCTCTTCCTCCCAAAGCTATAAAAGATAAACCTTTTGCTCAATTGCAAGAAAAAAAACGTGTTGCGCTATTATCCGTTACAATTTCCGATCCTACTGTTTGTTGCTGGTCATTTGATATTTTTTTTGCACCTTTGGTGCCCTGTGCTCATTAAAAAAGTGAGTTCAACACGTAGTTGTAGTAGGCTTCTGCGACCAATACTATCCAAAATAGAGGTTTTTTTTTAGTACGTAAATATAAATGTGCCGTTAAACCCGCCACCACCTGACACAGTCAATTAGTAAGGTTTGTCACATAACCAATTAGTTACTAGTTTAGCACACCAGTGTGTTAGAGAGTACACACAACTCTGGCTGTCACCTGATGAGGCTGGTTGTAATTATCGGCGAAACGTCACAGTACTCCAATTAGAAATGTTGCAGTGGGTTTACTCTCTAACACACCGGTGTGCTGAATTAGTAATGAATTGGCACGTTTCGTTACCGTGACAAACCTTACTAATTGGCCGTGTCGGGTGGTGGCGGGTTTAACGACGCATTTATATTTATGTGATCTAACCAAAACATAAAACCTCTTATGTTAAAAAAGTGACAGCGCAAGACAAGAAACCCCACTCCACTCCAAGGCAACAAAATTTACAACTCGGGATTGAAATGTACACGCGGGCGCACGCAGTGGGGAAGGATCCAGTCCTCATTCCTCTGCTTAGGGCCTCTGATTTACGGCGTTAGAGCGTGCGAGACGAACCTCTACCCATTTGTGAACATGCACTCTCACTTGACCGGAAGTCGTGAGTGGGATAAAATAAACTTTAATTTGGCTTGGAACTCGGGTTACCACCTGCCTTGGCACCCTAACCGATCGGAAACGTTTTGGGAATAAAACCTTAAACCGATTGGAAACGTTTTGGGTATAAAACCTTAAACCGACCTTATCCTACTTTAAATAAACTTTTGGACTTCAGATTTTCTTATCACCATCATATAAGTGCGATTACAATTTTATGTAATTGCTGTAAAGCTCTGCAAATTTTTAAATTTAACGTATTTTTTCTTTCCCCCCGTTTAAAATCAGTGCCGTTTTGCACCCAACGCTTTTTGTGTGTGCGTGATTGCATCCTACTGGCCTCGTAGTCTTCTCTGTGCCGATTGTACCGCGTTAATGCATGGCCTAACCAGGATTCAATTGTGGTGTAACCAGGACCCGTCGCAAATACATGAGAAAGTATTGACCAATGGGTGTTTTAAACCTGTGCCAAATAATCCAAACCTAATGAACTGAATCTGTGTTCGGGGGCAGCGTTTTGTACCGAGATCTGGTCCCGGTACTGTGCTGTACTGCACAGTTTTGATAACAGACCGAGCGATGACTGAGAAAACAGTCCGGGACTCGGTCGCCAGTAATTACAACTAGCTTCATCAGGCGATATACAGATTTAATGAAGATAGTTGTAATTACTGGCGAAACGTCATACTCAGATTGTAAATGTTGTGGCTTGGCTCTCCAACACACCGGTGTGCTGTATTAGTGACGAATTGGCATGTTCTGTTTACGTGACAACCCTTACTAGTTGGCTGCGTCGGGTGGTGGCGAGTTTAACGACACATTCATATATTTACGCGATCTAACCCAAAAAAACTCTATTATGGATGATATTGTTCACGAAAGCCTATGTGTTAAAGTGATTAACATCAAATAACCTGCTAAATTGTGGTTGTTCTTTGGATAGCATCGTCCCCACCATAGGAAAGTGGGATTTCAATCACTAGCTCAGAGCTGTAAGCAGAACGTGCGCACCAGTAGATTCAGTTGCTCATTCATAATCAATGTTTTTGGGTTAGATCGCGTTATATATAAATGTGTCGTAACCCTCCACCACCTGACACGGCCAATCAGCAAAAAAGTGTCACGTTGACAAAAGACAAATAGTTCATTAATTTAGCCCACCGGTGTGTTGAAGCGTGAAACCACAACATTTACAATTGTTGAGTACGACGTTTCGCTGGTAATTGTATCCAGCATCATCGGGCAATTCGCCAGAATGATTGTAAATGTTGTGGTTTCACGCTTCAACACACTGGTGGGCTAAAGTAGTGAACTATTTGTCTTTTGTCAACGTGACACTTTTTTGCTGATTGGCCGTGTCGGGTGGTGGAGGGTTGCGACACATTTATAAATAACGCGATCTAACCCATAAACGTTGATTATGAATAATATTCTTAATTTTAGAACTTTAAGATTGAACCACTTCTACGGGGAAGTTTTGAGCTTATCCTTTTTTCTCTCTCTCTCCTCTCTGCCTGTGTCTTCCCTTTGGAATGTTCACACTTAAATTCTAACTTAGCAATCTTTGAAGTACGTAATCAACCAGGCTATGCGTTAATTGTGTGTTGACCGACTCTCTGTGTTGCATTACATTACATTTCGATATTTTGCTAGGTTATTGAATTTTAGTTTGTCCTTCTGATTTTCAGACTTGCTTGCCGTGTCATCGCACTTGCAGAACCTTGTTTTTGGACCACTCATTGATATGCAAATGTTTTCTCTAACCCCCTCCCTCTGCCTCCTCCCCCCTCTGTCTATTTAAGGCCACCCCACAGAGATGATCACCCCTCTCTGGTTCCTGTGTTGCTCCCTCTATGTATCTTGGTGATATCTGTCTGCTAATATGTCTGTCTATAGTTTTCTGGTTAGATTTTATGTCGCTATTTCATTATACCTGATGATGATTGCTTGTGTTGCAATCGAAACGTCGTATGCTATTATTTAATTTAATTTATTATTTTATCTTTAGACGTGACTTAACCGAAAGAACCAAATAATTATGAATAATATTGGTCGCGAAAGCCTCAGTTGCTCATTTTTAGCAGGAAGTGGCTCTTGTTTAGCCAGGGAAGCATAAACCGAGTCTCAGGAGTATCTTTCAGGAGGGTCCAGCACTCTGAGGGTATCGCTTGAAGTGTGGAAGACACTTGCTGGCAGGAGGTCACAGGGAAGGCCCAGGTGCTATGGGTGAATAGCGCGATGGTGACTGGCTGGCAGATGCACCGCCTGCACTCCCCACTGTGCCACCCCGCTGGTGTTTTAGCTGCCCCGGGGCTCTCCTTGCACACAACGAACACAATTTACCTCCTTCCAATATCTGTTCTCTCTCATTCCTGCACGGCAACCACGGGATCGTCGTTTAACGTCCACTGTGGGTGAAGCAGATGGCGTGCAGTGTTTTACGGTTAAATGCAACTGCAGCATTCACCAGGGCAGCCTATCGGATTCGACCAGTGAAAACAACCATCTGCAAAAAGGGGTGAATGTATTATAGTTGGGCCGTGTTATTGCCCCTCCCTTAAAAGGCAAACGTGCAGCCCTGCAATTGTTAGGAAAGGTTATGAGTGTGAATAGTTATGAGTTTGAATTGTTACGAGTGTGAATGGTTATGAGTTTGAATTGTTATGAGTGTGAATAGTTACGAGTGTGAATGGTTATGAGTTTGAATTGTTATGAGTGTGAATAGTTACGAGTGTGAATAGTTACGAGTGTGAATTGTTACGAGTGTGAATGGTTATGAGTGTGAATAGTTATGAGTTTCAATTGCTATGAGTGTGAATGGTTATGAGTTTCAATTGTTATGAGTGTGAATGGTAATGAGTTTGAATGGTGATGCGCAGCATAGACTCCAGCATTTGGGTGACCTATGAAGAAAACAAGAATGCCTTGAGGTTGAGTGTTTTATGTCTTTATTTTATTTATTAAAATATCCCACCGGGAAATCCCTTGAAACGGAACATGTCGTTTGCAAGGGGTGCCAGGGGTGTCATTTGACACGTACGCAGCAAACACTAACTGACACGTATACACACAGACAGCAAACACCTACTGACACGTATACACACACAGCAAACACTTACTGACACGTATACATATAGACAGCAAACACCTACTGACACGTATACACACACACAGCAAACACCTACTGACACGTATACACATACACAGCAACACACTTACTGACACGTATACACGTACACAGCGCACATTATCAGAGTTATGTTCTTTTGTTTGTATTATGACTGCAGGTATTGCGGTCTATGCAAACATGACTCCTTGCAAAAAGGTGTCAGTTTTGTTACCAGATAGAAGGGTAAAGAACCAATTAGCAACACACTTACTGACACGTATACACATACAGCAAACACCTGCTGACACGTATACAGCAAACACTTACTGACACGTATACACATACACAGCAACACACTTACTGACACGTATACACATACAGCAAACACCTACTGACACGTATACACGTATACAGCAAACACCTACTGACACGTATACACGTACACAGCACCACACTTACTGACACGTATACACATACACAGCAAACAGCTACTGACACGTATACACATACACAGCAACACACTTACTGATACGTATACACACAGACAGCAAACACCTACTGACACGATTTAAAGCTTTCGTGACTGCAGGGATTCATCTTCTTGGTTCTTTCGGTAAAGTCACGTAGAAGGGAAGTAATAAAATAATAAAAATAAAATATAATAAAATAATTCTCACGACGTTTCGGCTACAACGCAAGCAGCCGTCTTCAGGTGAAGAATGAGACACTACCAAGCTAGGAGTTTATATATACGCTGGGTTGGAGGTGCAAGAAGAGCGCCTTAACAAAAAGAATGTGCATATGAAGAGGAATTTAGCATATTCATGGCAAATGCGTAGGAGGTGGGCGGGGGGGGGGGTTCAAAGTCATATTATACCCATGCATTATGCAGGATCAGCAGCACCAAGGGAGGGTGTACGGAGTAGCATTAACAAAGGAAAGGAATGTTAATAGTATGTAGCTGCAATTACTAAACAACCACGTAGAAAACTAAAGTATAAACTACATAAAAAACTAAAGTATAAATTGCATAGCACTATCAGTGTTAGCCAATAGCACCTATGAAGGCCTGCATAGTCCAAAAGGGGGTGGGGTGGCCAGCACCACGCCTGGTCGCCTTTGCCTCCCCAGTTTGTATACCTCGCCAGGTACTCATTTGAGGCCCAGTCGACCTACGGGATGCCCAGGACTGGTTCAGATAATCGTCACTGGTTTTGGCCGTGAGCGGGAATCGAATTTGGGTCACGGGGTTAATATCGTAGTGCGCTAACCGCTTTGCCACTGCTTTGCACACACATATACATAGCAAATGTCATGGCATGTATCAACATTTTAAAAACATCACCTCCAATTAGCACGGTTGACTATGTGCAGTGTGAAAGAAGTTCAACATATATCATACAACATTAAACTGTGCACATCGCCAGTTCATGTGGAATGCACTAGAACTGTCACATCTGGCACTTTAGTCGAGGTTGTCTACAAGATCATTCCATATTGAAACGTCTCGGTTTGGGTCTCCACCTCTATAGAAGAAGAGTTACTGTGGTGCCATGACAAAGGAGCAACTCCGCAAGCACTGTGATTGTCCACTACCCCCCCACCCTGAGCACACACACACACATGCAGCACTTGCACCCACGTAGTGTCCTGGCGGGGTATTGCCTGGCACATCGGGATTTAATCCGAAGGGCCCCTAGAGGGAAAGTCCCACGGTTTCCTGGTGCCAGGAGATTGGCCGACCCTCGCAGGACAGGTTACATTGCGATGCCCCTAAAATTGTTTTAAATTGTATGGGCGCAGAAAGAAACGGTTCCCTGGGCCAACCGGAACCTCAATGCGGTGTTGGTAATTTGAGTGTGTGTGTGAGGCGCGCGTGTATTAAAAACATACACGGCCGCTGACGCTCGCGCGTCCGTGCAGCCGTGCCGGGGGCGGGTCGAGTTAAACCACGCGTGATCGTTAAATGAATCGCCTGGAAGTGCACGCGCGTTCGCGCTGCCGCTTTAGAGCGCGTCTTAATGCGCTAGCCTGTATGTGCAAGCAAATTAGGGTTTAACCAGCCGGCAGGGGCGCGCGCGTGCTCGCAGCCGCCGTAGCATTAGCGTTATCGTGTGTGCGTGTGTGGAATAACCCCATGCTGCGGTGAGCCAGCGATTTAGCGATGTCCCTCAGAGGGGGCGGGTGATTGGGGGCCAATCACCAGGTTGGCGGGGGCCCAGCGGGGGCCGATCGACGCGGTGGAGGAGGGAGTGGAGGAGGGAGTGGAGGGGGCAAACGTTGCACCTCACCTGTTTAGCGAGGGCGGTGGGGCGGACGTCGGCCCTCACATTACGATGCTTGTGAGTGTGTTTGTGTTGGGAGTGGTAGTGTAGTTGTAAGCGTGCTGTGCTACAAACCCAGCGGCCCGAGTTCGATTCCCGCTCACGGCCAACACCAGTGACGATTATCTGAACCAGTCCTGGGCCTCCTCTTGGTCGACTGAATTTCAAATAAGTACCTGGTGTGATGTGTAAACACCTCGACTAGAGAGACAAAGGCGGTTGGGGGTTGTGTTGGCCACCCACCCCCTCGTGTGCTGTGCTGGCCTTTATTGGTGCTCGCTAATAGCACTTTCCCCAACAGTCTGTTAAGGCTACACGGGGGATTTTCGTGTTTGTGTATTTGGGACTGGCTAGAGTAAAGGGAATTTGAAAGTCCATGAGACTATAATTTTTTTACATTTTTTTCATTTTACCAAGTAAGCCCCACTGAGCTATGTATCTATTTTTCAGAAGCTACCTAGCCACAAATGATAGCCCAACAAAGTGGCTGATCACATGGAACTTTATAACAGACAAATACTCTATAAATGCGTGATGTTAATTCTAAATGTGGAGGGACAAACCAGAGGATCCTTGAGACAAATCCACGTGACCACGGAGAGAGAGACACGCAAACTCAAAATATACAGCAGGAGTCAGAGTTGTGACCGAACCCACAACTTCCTGTATACCAGGCGAGAGAGATACCATCTCGCCAACGTGGTGGTTTAGCTGGCAGCTGTGGTTCGGTACGAGACCCCGGGGTCCCGAACAAACTGAAGTAAAAATCGTAATTAACAAATTTATTTTTGGAGACTCCGTCCGATCACACACATAAACGCTGTGACCCACCTGGCGCAGATCATTCTGTTGTCATGTCGTCCAAGCGCAGCGAGGACGAATGAACAGAAGAGCTGAACAAGCGAATGCACTCCATGCTCGAGTATGGGCAGGATCATATGTCTTATTCAAAGCTGCTCAAACTGCCTACGACTTAAGTCCTCTCTTATCTTCATTATTATTTGTGACCTACCAATATCTGCAGCCAGAATCAATCGATGACAATCCTATGACCTGCAGATATTTAACAGATGAGATGCGTTGCACCGTTAATTCCTCCTGTTTGATAATACTTCTCTTGTCCATTTGTATCTGTGCAGATAGGTTTTTTTTGCGGTTAAGCCATAGTCCCCACATACCGCTCGTATCAATGCGGATAAGAGGAGCGGCGACCCACTACTCTGTAGAGTAACATTGGTATAAACGCTTGTTACAATATGAACAGCGCATTGAAAACGCGTACTATTTTATGTACTGATTTTAAGCTTTCGTGACTGCAGGAATCCATACACTTTGGTTCTTTCGGTAAAGTCACATAGGTATAAAACAAAATAAATCACGTTTCTGGCGCAACACAAGCATCCGTCATCAGGTGGGAAAGCATGGTCTGCTGCTGAGGCAGACTGTTTTAAAGGGTTTGAAACGGGTGTAGCCCAAGGGTTATAAAGAAGTGGCAGGGGCTAGTGATGTTAATGTGAGAAATTAGCATATAACTGTAAGATAGGAAAGCGGCCTCCTCGACGAGGGCACGGAAGTGGTTATGTTAATGTGAGAAATTAGCATGTAACTGTAAGATAGCAGGAGAGTGGCCTCCTCGACGAGGGAATGCAACCCAACGGGTGCAATCCAAAGGGCATGTGAGTATGAGAGTGCAATCCAAAGGCATGAGAGCATAAGATATCTAAGAGAGAGGCATAGAGAGAGACACAGAGTCGGAAATAACAGCTGACATAGGCAGGTAGGATGGAAACATCAGTCAGTTAAGACTGGTTAATAACGTCCTTCCAATGAATGCTCAGTTTGTACCCATCCTCTCGGTTGAAGTTATGTCTGTGTTTATATATCTGGATGGCTTCATGAACAAATCTCTGAAGATAGCCGGTAGGTTTGCAGAGTACCTCCATCTTGGAAAAATCTATTTCGTGTGAGCCCACAGCATTAAAACAATGATCGGCAACGGCCGAGGTATTGGTCCTACCGTTTTTCAGATCTGCCTTGTGTTCTCGAACGCGGTCCGAGACGTATCGTTTCATTTCCTCAATGTAAATGCTGCCGTAACCACAACTCAGTTTGCAGACACCAAAGTGTGTTCACAAATCCACACTGAGAAACACAATCATTGATAGAGGGGTGTAAATTATTTTTCGATAGTATATTTAAATAGAGGTACTGAAGGTAAATAGTTTTCAGTTTTAAAGGCATAGTTTAACAAGACAACACTTCTTCTTGGTTTTTTCGGTAAAGTCACGTAGAAGGGAAGTAATAAAAATAAAACATGTTAATGGGTTTGAAGGAGGGTGGCAAGTGTTGTCTTTCGATTTAAAGCTTTCGTGACTGCAGGGATTCATCTTCTTGGTTCTTTCGGTAAAGTCACGTAGAAGGGAAGTAATAAAATAATAAAAATAATACATGTTTTATTTTTATTATTTTATAATAATAAAAATAAAACATGTTTTATTTTTATTATTTTATTACTTCCCTTCTACGTGACTTTACCGAAAGAACCAAGAAGATGAATCCCTGCAGTCACGAAAGCTTTAAATCGAAAGACACTTGCCACCCTCCTTCAAACCCATTGGTGAAAAAGAGCAAAGTTTTTGTTTACATTACAATATAATATTTATGTGAGAGCCGGGGGCTTATGGGACCCGGGATCCCGCCATAAAGTTCATTTATCCCAAGCGCATCGCAAAACGCATATAGAATTCACAAGCAGAACCACCTTTTGTCGTTAGATAACAATTTAATGACAGCGCCATTAAATACAGTAAATAAATCGGGACAATTAGTTATATATAGTTTTATGACTGACAATACCCAGTAATGACCAGTCCATATTTATGACTAACACCCGATATATATGGCGACCTATTTAAAGGGGATTGGAATACGATACCGCACCCCTGTTCTAGGCTCACGCTCAGGATATGAAAAGCCTTTTTTGTTACATCCGAGTCAACAAAATCCATTATGGTTTCTGTCGCCGTTGGCTTCTCAGAGGCCAGCGCGAGCTCGCTGGGCGCGCGCTGGGCGCGCTTTGGGCTTACGGCCGACGTTGAATTCCTGCCCCCCACCCCTTTTCTATGCCGGCGTTCAAAACAAGGTGAGGTGGCTGCAGCCCAGCAGGAGAGGGGTCTCGTTGCGTCCGTGATCGATGGCATCGACTGACGCATGTGACGGTAGCCGTGATGTCAGGGAAAACTGTTGCGTTGCGTGATTTAATTAGGCAGCAGTGTGTGCGTGTGCGTGCACGGCCGCTGTGATGGCCCCGTGATCTCGGCTAAAGATGACTGCAGCCATTGGCGGTGGCGGCAAAGCATAACCAGGGGCGCTGTGGTACAATAAAAGCGTATTACAGCACAGCTACCTATTTCAACGGGGGGGGGGGGGGGGGCTATGCAATATCCGACTGTGGGCCCCCATAATTTTTCCCAACTTACTTTTAACTGAAATGCTACAAATGTTTTTAACCCGTATACAATAATATGTAGGCTATAACTATATATATTCTTTTAGTTGCACTGTGTATTGGGTTTAGATGAAGACAGTCTCACAGTGACAGTATTACAAATATTTAAAGGAACAATACTCACAATGAAGTTATCGTGCGTCTTGCTTTCATGCCGGCCCCATCGCTCTTGAGTTACCTCAAAGGGGGTGGATCGCGCAACTTTTTGCTGCTCTATTGATACGATAGCCAGATCCGTTAGTCGGGCTTGGTCCAAGGTAGACCGCATGTTATATTTAATGAATACTTTGTTTCGTAATACATTTTCTTAACATTTTGTTACTTGTTAATCTGTTCATTCGGGCCCCCCTTGTGACCGACTGGGCCCCTATGCATTGCATAACGCTGCTACATACCCCCAACGATAGTTGCGCTCCTGCATATAACGCACGGGTCGTGTGTGGGCTGGTGCAGTGAAAGTGATACATGTACACTCCCATTACATCGTTACACCGCCTCCTGGCTCTCAAGTTCCACCTCCTCGAAGACACCGGTGGTGAAACCCATCAACCGCATCAGAACATCAACAGGCCGATGCCGTGCATCTCCTCCATGAACGGAACATTAAAGACACAAGCTACGGCACTGCAATTGTGGCCATGCAACCCAAAGTATGGACCATATGGTAAATCCGTAGAGGACGTGGATAACTTCTTTTGCACGGTACGTAGCCAACCGTGCTGCTAGACCTCCCAGATTCTATGGTCTTCCCAAGATTCATAAAGAAGGCACCCCACTACGGCCCATCGTGTCCACGATCAACTCTCCTACCTACAAACTAGCCCGTTTTCTATCAGATACTCTGCTTCCCTTCACTGGCAAGACCTCTTCAGCAGTACTTAATTCAACCCAATTGGCCTCTATGGTTAAGGACATGACACTTTCTCCTGACGATATCCTCGTCAGTTTTGATGTGGTATCTCTGTTTACC
The DNA here is from genome assembly GCF_015708825.2 of Lethenteron reissneri. Taxonomy (NCBI): domain Eukaryota; kingdom Metazoa; phylum Chordata; class Hyperoartia; order Petromyzontiformes; family Petromyzontidae; genus Lethenteron; species Lethenteron reissneri. The sequence goes on along the minus strand of NC_083841.1, from coordinate 9,209,913 downwards.
AAAGTCCCAGTACCTGACACCCTAACAATAATTGAAGACTTGGTCCAACATGGATTTAATTCGGATGTACCTGCGCTGGTTAGGCATTGCCTCACAAACACTTATTTTACCTGGAATGTCACCTTCTACAAACAGAATGAGGGTACCCCTATGGGCCCCCCCTTGTCACCAGTGATAGCCAATGTGTTCATGGAAAAGTTTGAATCAGATGCCATCCAGGCGTCCACCCTGCGTACTTCCATGTGGAAGAGGTATGTGGATGACACTTTCGTCCTTTGGCCACATGGCCTCCCAGCATTGAACCACTTCCTGGACCACATCAATTCCAGACACCCATCCATCTGATTCACTATGGAAGTGGAGAAAGATGGCAAACTACCATTCTTGGATGTTCTGTTTGAGAGGAGACCTGATGGCTCCTTGGGACATTCTGTTTACAGGAAGGCCACCCACACAGATTCCTACTTGAAACCTGATTCCCACCACCACCCGTCTCAAAAGAATGATCTCATCAAAACACTATACCACAGAGCTCATGTCATTTCTGACCAACACCACCTGGCCGGTGAATTAAGACATGTACATCGGGCACTCAGGATGAACAGATACTCTGACCGCACCATCCGCCAAGCTGTTTCTCCTACCATACAGAAACAGCCACTTGAAATTCCGATCAAAACTATCACGTTGCCATACATAGCAGGCGTGACCAAAAAGATCTCCAAAATTCTAAACAAACATAATATCCAAGTCCGATTCAGTACAGCACATACAATCCGTGATCTAATTCAATCTGTGAAGGATGTCATTCCTGACTTGCAATACTCTGGAGTCTATAAACTGAAACGTTATATCTCTGATCGTGTCCGCGAGCACAAGTCAGATCTGAAACACGGCAAAATTGAGTCTTCCACCGTTGCCGATCATTGCTACAACGCTGTGGGTTCTCATGAGATTGTCTTTTCCGAGACCAAGGTGCTCTGCAAACCTTCTGGCTACCATCAAAGGTTTGTACACGGAGCCATCCTGATATACAAACAGACATAACTTCAACCGTGATGGGTACAAACTGAGTAATCATTGGAAAGATGTTATTAACCATGCAAAAAAGATTTAACTACACATATTTGGACCATCTTATTTGACAGGTACTATTCTAATTTACCGAGTGTTGACATCCCCAGCATCTAACAGCACTCTCCTTTTTGTATTTGGATTGTCAACCAACAACGGGTAAAACATCAACATGTGTACCTATTGTTCTCTTAGACCCCCCCCCCCAACACGGTTCAGTCATTGGCTTCCACATTCAGATAACCCCTCCCCCCTCCTCCCCCCTTAACTTGTATTTAAGAGCTTGCCTCTTGGAATGTTGCCTCACTTGAGACAGTAAATCTAGCTGTGACGGTCCCACCTGATGATGGAGACTTGTGTTGCCTCCGAAACGTCGTGATTTATAATTTTATTTCAATTATTATTTCTATAATTTATTATTTTATTATTTTTACCTACGTGACTTTACCGAAAAAAACCTAAGAGTACGTGTGGGGGAAGGACAACAAACTAAACACAAAAAGTCGTTCAAAATACATTAGTTTTCAATCCAGATTTAAAAGTGCATAGCTCCAGTGGCTTCCTAATATCGGAAGGAAAAGCGTTCTAGACGGCCACAAAAGCGCATATGAAATTGTACGATGCGGTAATCGTCTTTGTTCGATGGCCAGCCAAAAGCCGCTGTGAGGATGACCGGAGTTCGCGTGATGATTGATGCTCCTTGACGAGATCAGCATGGTATTGTGGTTCATTTGTAGCAAGCACGTTGTGTAATGAGTGCGACCTTATAATGTATTTGTTCAGCAACCACAAGCCAATGCAGCTTGGCGAGCACTGGACAGACACGGTCGGATCTTACAGTACTTGTCACGACATATGCTGGAGAATGTTTTTGCCAGACGTCATGTAGTTGCAACAATTGAGCGTTGTCGATAATATTCTCTATTGCCATAATGCGCAAGAATAGAAGTTCAACAGATAGTAAAGAAGCAGACGCCTTCTTTCCATATCTGTCCCTCCAGATACAAAATAAAAGTATTTCTTCACATCCCATCAATCATGCAGCCGCCTTCTGGACCGGTTTCAATAGTCAGTGCCAACATTGATGAATGTAACATCTTGTTGAGTCCAAATGATGGAATCGGTCTACACTTGTGTCTGTCTCTGTCTGTCTGTTGTTGAGTTGATCGTAAAAATGACAAAACGACCACGCATGCAGTTATTGTCAACTGGTGTTCAGGACAAGGCTGAGTGTTACACACCTAACTAAACAATTTTTATCTTACCAAATAAGCTATATAGTTCGTTTTCAGAAGCGACCTGGCCACAAATGAGAAAATCCACGCGACCACGGGGAGAGAAAACATGCAAACTCCAAATATACAGGTGTCAAGGATCGAACCCACGACCTCCTGTATACCAGGCAATACCTCCGTTTTTGTATTGTTGGATTCGCTTCCAGCTGCGTTCGTGTTTCTGCTATGGTTGGGTTTCTTGTCATGTGCAGATTTTATTTTTTCGTTGTGCGAGGTTAAACCAATGCTGGTGAACAGACGTTCATTAATGTCAGGACGCTCGCTCTCTGATAGGTATTGGGTTCGTGTTTTGGCATGTACCCACACAGAGAACTCATCTTCTTCGATATCGCGGATCCCCTTATGTACGGGGTTATCTGCGATTTTACTCCCGATATCTGCGGGGTAAACAATTTTGGGTAATTGTTTAGGATGGATATCCACAGTGGAGCAGTGCGAGGAAAGAATCAGAGAGAGAGAAGTGAAGCAAGTGAGTGGGTTCGTGGGTGGGTGTGTGAATTGAACGTAGTGTGATGGATAAGACGAGACAGTCAGTGGCTGGTAGACTGAGTCCTCAACATGGGTGGAGAAATCAATTAGCGAAGTTCACGGGAGAAAAACAAAACGAGCGATCGTGGTAGTAGTGATAGAAGAGCGATGGGGGAGGGACACACAGGGCAAGAGTGTGGTCTAGAAAAACCTGTGCCTGGCATGATTTAGGTGAGCTGTGAAAAATAAGTATGGCATCAAAAGTAGGCTGTTTAGCAGGGTTGCTCACACACACACACATCCCCGCCTCTGCGCTCACGGCGAAATAAAAAAATCAAGACTTGCGCAAATGTTTTAACTTCATGGACCTCTTTACATTTCTTGTGCACGTGTCTTCTCCAAAACCTACACACAGGCAGTCCATCGCTTAGCTTTTCGCCTCCCAAAGGGATCCCATGGTTTCCACTATCGTTACGTCAATTAACAGTACGTTTGTTATGCACGCGGGCGCCAATATAGGCCAATCCGAGCGCTCGTAAGTGGGCTGAGCGAGCCTCAGCCAATCAGCGACGCCTATTTATGAGTATTTCGACCTCGACTGGCTTTGTTTACATGTTTTCTGATTTGAAAACATGAAGTGTTTTTAACATGTAATTGTGAAACATGTAATACCTACATTCGATTAACAGTTATTTTGGTTAATAGTAGTTTCCGTCCAACGGATTAAAAACGTTAACTGAGGGACTACGATTGTATATTCAAAATATCTCAGCTTTGTGCAGACCATCGGCTAAAAAGGACTGCATGCGTGGCCATTTTTTTGTTTGTTTAGACACCAACTGAAAGAGTTTTAAAAATGTGGCAACATCCTAACAGGCAGCATTGAAATAGACACAGAGCTAATGAAAATAAGAACAGTTTTGACCCTTTTTGGCAATAAAGTGAGCAAAGATCGTGCTGCTCGCAGCAGACATCGCAGCTGTGTTGCGTTCTAAACGTCGTGATTTATTTTATTTCTACCTACGTGACTTTACCGAAAGAACCCAAGAGTAATAAAACAGGTGTTAAGATGTTCAAATACCAAATAGGTACCTTTTGCAAGGCATCAAAATTCATACTTGTGGCAAAACGTGCAAAGTGCTTTGGTAATATATGTTTGCCTTTGAAGCTGATTGGCCTACACCAAAAGTGTTAGACCAGAGAACAGTACAAAAACAATGCAATTATCAAAACACTTATAGCTCAGGTCGAGCAGCCATTCCTATGGGACGTTTTTGGCAGTATCACAATTAGCACGGTTGGTAACTTATGGTGCGAAAGAAGTTCAATATACGTACTAACTGCTATACACTATATCAAGGCCGTAGCCATGGAGTCAACATTGGGGGGGGGGGCAAATCTTCCAGGGGGTCTCCCCCCAGAAAACAATCTAAATTTAAAAACTCATTTCCTGCCATTTCCTGCCATTTCCTGCCTAAAATAAAAAAAAATTCACTAACACATGAGATGGACTTTTTTAAATAGTGTATTGTATTACATTGCTCTTTTTTATTTTTTACCTTTTCTTGTTTCATTGTATGTGTAGAGGGTTTGAATTAGGTGCATACACACAGCTTGGAACAGTAAGTAATATAACACTGTACATAAGGTAGTGACCACCTTCCTCAACTCACTAACACCCTGGAACACTATACAACGTGACCCAGGCAGGCAACAGGCTGCCTGGTCACGGACGGATGATGGCGTCTTCACTTCGGGGTTGAACAGCCCCGCTCTGCGTTCACACCCTGCTTATCCCCACTCCGACGTGGCCGGCTCGGCCCAGGCCACGCCTCCCTTCCCAGGCCACGCCTCCCTTCCCCCACCTCTGGGAAGGTCCGGGTCCTCCACCACGTGACCCCCCAGGCACCCCATTCGGGTCCCCAGCTCTCGTACAGGCCAACACAGAAGTGACGTCCTATGTCACTACATCTGTAATGGCACAGATTAGGGATTAATAACGTACAACCATAACCACAATCATATAAACAGAAATCTAGTGCGCATGAAGACAACAAGTGTCACAAATTAGCTGTGATAACTCGGATTCGGGTGCCATGAAGACAAGTCCAGATATTGTGGCCAATGTTTAGCAAATTGTTGTTTTATTTACATATTTACAAGTAAACTTGGGTGGGCAGCAGGGGTGTTTGCTCTGCTCTGCTCTATCTTCTCTATAGCCCTCTCTCCTCTGGTCCTATATTCTCCTCTCTTCTCCAGTCATCTCTTTTCCTCTCCCCTGCTCTGCGGTCATTTCTGCTCCTTTCCTTAGCTCTCCTCTCCTATCCTCTCATCTCCTCTCCAGGCAATGACAAGTGTTTTGACTTGCCATTCTTCAAACAAAGGATCCAAAGGCCTTTTGCACCTATCGTTGACACCGATAAAAGACTGGCATATTCTTTCAAGGTCCAGTCTGTCCAGTGTGTCCTGGTGCACGTAATACATGGCCACATTATTCAGCCTTGTTTGACTCATTGAAGATCGAAGCCATGTCTTAAGCCTCCTCAGGGCACGAAAAAACTCCTCTCAGCCTCAACAGAGGAGGCAGGGACGACCAGTAGAAGCCTTACTAAAGCTTCCACCTGACTGAAGAGACCTCTCACCGCACAATTTCCCTAATAATCCTAGCAACATCTGAGCTCGTTTGATGTGTAATTAGCCCCAAACATGGCCAGCTTCCCCTGCAGTAGTCTTGAATTATATTCAGGATACTCATCTACCACCTTGTCCATGTCTCCGCGTAGCAGCACATTTCCAAGCTGCTGCAGCTTGTGGAATCCAGCTTGATCAAACCTCTCTATGAAATGAGTATTCACTGTGTCCAAGGCATTGTAGAATTGGGCTCTGTACAAAGACTGGGCATCTGGATGGATATGGGCTGCAGCCTGACTGGTGTAACACTTTGTAGGTTTGCAGATATGAGGCATTTGAATAGGTTGTAGGTCCAACTTTATTGCCATAGCAGTTGCTTTTGTGAACAAGAGATCAAAGTGCTCCTCGGTTCACTTGTTCTGCATGCTTGTTTTGACATGGTTCACAGCCTCCAACATGCCTGAAACAGTCTGTTTCCTAAGCTGCAGGGAGGTGTTCAGGCACTCCTAATCCCCCATCAGGTCTCCAGCCATTACAAGGCCGAGCACAGTGTTCCCTTTTAGAGATGTTCCATGAAGACCATTGGCCTTAGTTGAAGTGTCAGATGAGCTGCATGATGCCATTTCTTCAAGGGCTGTCAGCACTGACTCATACTGGCTGAGAACTGAGCAGATGGCAGGGGTGCGAACAGTCCACCTGGTGGGACAGAGAGGTTTCAACGAGGTGAAACCATGCTCTGATGTCCTGGAAAATCACCTTAAATTTGCCAGATTGATTAAAGAAGCCTCCCAATTCATGCACCAGACCCATTGATTATCTTACTAGTGGAGAGGCTACACATGCAGCCTGCATAACTAAGTTCATGCAGTGTTGACCACAGTGACAATACATAGCCAGCGGTTGTTCTTTCCTTAAAATGGCTTGCACCCCCTGCAATCGTCCAGCCATATTTGCGGCACCATCATAGGTTTGTCCTCGAAGTTGGGACAGAGGAAGGCCTAGACGCATCATCACATCACATACCATCTTGGCCAATGGCGGAGCCAGGCTTTTCAGGTAGGGGGGCAACCCCTCCAGCAGTGAAATGTGAGAGGAGTTGTTAGTAAGGACTTGTCCCTTGCTTTTCGATGCGTGTGCGGCCATAGCGTAGCCATCGATCGAGGGTCGAATTCGAACCATGTGTGATCAGCATCGCGCTCACTGAAGGTATGCCTTCAGGGAAGTCGTGTACTGTATACGCAACTGCGCACAATTCTGTGAGTCACTTATAACTGCTTTGCCGTTACTTATTGCCAATTATGGACTCAGACTATTGTCCTATCATCTCATAGAGTCCGTGGCACATTCTAATATGTTACACAGTGGCAGTGGGGGTCGCAAAATGCCGATTTATTACTAATAAACCCCAATTATTCGATCAAAATTAGGAATTTCGATCAGATCATTTGGGGGGCACGTGCCACCCCACCCCCTCCACTGGCACCGCCAGTGATCTTGGCTATATTTTGCCCTGTCGTTGATGACAATTCGTAGAGACCCAGGAATTCTTCCTTTGGTTGTAGATCTGCATCTACAAAGTGCAAACATATTGACTCCTGCTCAACTCCTGATCTATCCTGGGTGCCATCAATGATAAGTGCGAACTGGACCACTGGCATTGATGTTATTTCTGAAACAATTTATTTGACGATTGTATTGCCCACCAGCTTCAAAATTTCGATTTGCATTTGGGGACTGGTGAAATCAAAGTGACCTTTCAGCTTGGTGGTCAACTCTGCATCACCCTCTGCCTTGTACTTTAGAAGCTGGCTGAAATTGCCACTCTCCTTATCAACGTCTCAAAAAGCCAGACCTTGCCGTGCTAAGCACTTCACACCCCCAACAATCTTCATAAGATTTCTCCTCGCTTTTTGCTGCTGTCTTTCAACCTCACATGAAAGTTGCACATTAACAGGTTTTGGCACCCGAATCTGAGTTATCACAGCTAATTTGTGACACTTGTTGTCTTCATGCGCACTAAATTTCGCCAGTGCCTTCTTCCACTTTTTAAAGCCAGTCTTGACAAAAGTTGAATCTGCTTTTGATGCAAGCTTAGACTTTTGTGTTGCAAAGTATTTAGCACAATAGAAACAGAGGACCCTCTTTAAGGAGGGGCTGTAAGGGAGCCAAGTATAATCTTTAAACAATTTCTCCTGAAAGAAGAGTGTCCTATTTGATAGGCTCTGTCTAGGTATGACATTAACATTTGGCTGATTTGGGCGAGGTCCAAGCTTGTCCCCTCCCTCTCCTGCACCTTCATCTTCACTTGCCTGTCTGCTCTCTCTCTCTCTATTATTGTCTCAAACTCACTCTCCCTGCTTGATTGTATTATCTGAAATACACATGAGAAGTCATACTTAGAGGAATATCTCAGCTTCAATTAACATTAGGATTAGACTGTTGTGATGTCATTATTCAGTCTTAACCATCAATATTTGCTCCTTTTCTCACTCACCTCCATGTCACCTGCTCTCCCTGCTCTGTCGGCATCCTCATGCTCTCTCTTTCCCTCTCTCTCTTTACTCTGAATGCACCAGAGTGAACATGAAATAAATATTATCAGTAAACAAGTGGTGTTTCTTGCCATGATGTTTAGGAATGAATTAATAACAATTTCTGATCCTAATGGCAATTATTATATCGTGAAACACCGACTCATCTATTGTACTACTGTATACTTCCAACATCTGACTGGTACTCATTTGCTCACTGCTCTCAACTTACTTTCCTTCTTTTCTGAGGCTGCCCAAAAAACTGACGAATGTTACTGCCACCCTTCCTCTTGCCCATGATGACACTCACTGTGAATGAAAGCTGACTGGAATAAAACTGCTTGCACTTAAATCAAAGAAACACTAATTATGCTATTTATCATAAGCAAGTACAGACATACACTACACGATACGATACGAATATGCAATTAATGAAAGCTACGACTGTCGACAAATATTACACATGCAGCGCAACATAAATGATTGACACTTTACTCAGACTTCACGTGGGCTTTCTGACAAATATAATGTAACTAGCGGGAAGTACCCGGTGTTGCTCGGGCGAAAAAGACTCACACACGCACATAGAGCCACACACACACAGCGACTCACACACACATTGACTTACAACAACAACCGTCATTCGCCACGAAGTGGCGGTGACGTCATCACGACGCTTGTGCCAGGCCATGTGCATCTTGAGGCCACGTGAAGTGTCGAACGCCCGCTGGCAGGAGGTCACGGGGCAGACCCAGGTGCCACGGGTCGACTGACTGAGATGACTGGCTGATGCACCACCTGTGCCCCCTACTGTGCCAACTTTCTGTGCTTTAGCCACCTGGCGCTCCGCTCATTGTTGTGAGCGTCGCTCCTCCACCCTCTGTTGTTGTTGGAGGGCGACTGCCTCCAACTGCCCAGCAGCGTCTTTCACGAGTCTCCTCCACAGAGGCCGATCTTGACACCGCTGGTACCAGTCATCGGCACGTCCACTCAACTCCACATCCTCCTGTAACACATCACTCCATCTCTTCTCTAGCCTGTGCCATGCCCGTTTAACCCCCTCTATCCAGCCAAACAAAAGCTGTTTAGGCATGCGGTGACTGGGCATGTGCAGGCTACATGACCCAGCCAACGCAGCCTTGCCTGCCGGAGGAGCTCACTGATGGGACGTTGCCCAGATCTTTCAAAGATTTGTGAGCTCCTCACACAATCCAGCCTGGTTAAACCCAGGATAAATCGTAGGCAGGCCAGTCTAAATGTTTCCAATCGGCGAAGATGTTCCATTAGAAGGATCCACGTTTCGCAAGCGTAGAGAAGGGAGGGAATGACCGTGGCTGAGAAGACTTAAAGTTTCGTGCGGAGCGACAGACAAGGTTGCTTCCACACAGCGTTACGCAACCGATGAAAAGATAATGGGGCTCGACTGATTCTGAGTGAGACCTCTGCTGTCAAACTGGAGCCGGTCATGAGCACACTGCCCAGGTATGGGAAACTCTCCACTCTCTCCACAACTGCCCCATCAACGATTGGGAGTTGTGGGGGTGGAGTGTCCGATGGTACAAAATACCCAGGCAGGTGCTCAGTTTTGGTGGGGCTGATGGTAAGGCCTCACCTCTTGGTGGCAAGCTCCAGTTTCAGCAGCAGCACCTCCAACTGCTGCCTCTGAGTGAGCGGCAATTACCAGATCATCGGCATACATAACGTGGTTGAGCAATAGGGAGCCATCCCTTGACCGCACCCGGGCATCGATCAGCCTCCCATTGTATCTGTACCAAATGGAAATTCCTCCGGTACAGCTATTGAAGGCTTCACGAACCACGTGGTCAAAATAGATGTTACATAATGTGGGAGCCAGAAGGCATTCCTGTCGCACCCCAAGGTGTAAAGGGGATAGCTCCGACTCCTGGCCACGTAGTTTTACCCGGGCCCACTCACCATCATGAAGGTCCTTAATGAGCATGAGCAGTGGGTCAGGGACTCCGAAAGCATGAAGGACAACCCAGAGCCCAGGCCTACTGACGGTATCATAAGCCTTAACCAGGTCAATAAAGGAGAGATGTAGGTCTTGTTGGAATTCCCTACACCTCTGCTGGAGCAGACAGACAGAAAATATGGCATCTGTGCAGGACCGCCCTTTCCTGAAACCGCATTGGGGCTCCGCAAGCCTCTCCTCATTGTGCCTAGCAAGGCGATATTGAATAATCCTTGCCAGGACCTTTCCCGGCAAACTGAGGAGAGAGATGCCCCTGTACTTGTTACAGTCTGTGCGGTCCCCCTTCTTAAAGAGGGGGACCACCAGGGCATCCTTCCAATCCTGCGGAATCCATCCAGTGGTCCAGACTATTGTTATGATGTCATTTAGGGCAGTCTGCGCACAAACGCCACCATCCCTCAGCATTTCGAGATCATCTCTGCCCGGTGCCTTTCCTGTTCTCAGACTCTGGATCGCCTTCAGTACTTCCTCAACAGATGGCACCTCAACCAGCCACTCACAGGGGGTGACTTCCTCCTCCAATATTTGAGGCACCGCAGCCTCAGCAGGGTCATCCCCACTTTGTCCCATGATGTTTTCCAGGCTGAGGGATTTCCCCTCCCCCAGGACCTCACAGAAATGCTCAGCAAACCTGCAAACCTGTTCCTGGGGGTCGGAGATTGGATTACCGTTCTTTCCCCTAATGATGGTAATAGGTGTGGTGCTTCAGGTTCCTTTTTTGATGGAATTAAAGAGCGATTTGTGATCGTGGGCTACTGAGGCAGACTCCATCTCCTCAGCAACCCGTGACCACGACCCATCCTTGCAGCGCCTCACGGCTCTCCGAACCTCCGAGCGAAGAATGCGGATAAGCCTCCTCATTCTCTGAAGTGGGATGCTGTAGCCGATGAGAGTGGGCCTGTCGCTTTTTCTCAGCCAGCTTGAACACCTTCTCTGTCAGCCAGGGTCTCTGGGGAGGTCTGGACTGTGGACCCAAAGCAGCCATTGTAACTGCATGAGCCACAGTCCTAAACCTTGCCCATTTCCCCTCAACATCAGGAGGAGTGGGGGACGATGCCAACCCCAGCTGCAAGTGAGTGATGATGAAATTCTCGCTTGCAACTTTCATCAGCTAGCTGAGACCATGCCACTAAGGGTTTGAATGGGGTCCTGGGTGTACACCCACCAACGGAGTGGAAGAATAGCAGGCGCATCTTACAGATGACAAGTCGATGGTAAGTGGGCAGATCAGCTCTACGGTAGGTCCTGGTGTCAAGGACATGGGCCCGCATCCGCTGTTCCATCACTATGTAGTCCAGCAGATGTTCTTGCTTGGACCTGGCATGTATCCATGATGTGGTGTGGATGCGCTGATGCTGGAACAGCGTGTTGGTAATTACAAGCCCATGGGCTGCACAAAAATCTAGCAGCCTCCTGCCATTGTTATTGAGCTGATCTGGTCCATGCCTTCCAATCACTCCAGACCAGGTGCCAGCATCATGACCAACTCGGGCATTGAAGTCACCCAACAAGATGACTCTATCCCGAGGGGCTACTTTAGCTAGCACCTGTGACAGGTCATAGAAGGCATCTGACTCATTGGCCTTGCCTGCATCCCTCCACGGATGTTCGTCTTCAGTGGGGGTCTAAGTAACCACGACCACCACTCCTCGCCTCCGGTTGATGGGAAGGCGAGCCCAAAGTAGCCTGGGGCTTACAGCTTCCCACACCTCACCGCCATGCTCCCACGCCCCCTTCATTCTTTTATTCAGAAGAAGAGCCACACCCTGTTGTTTGGCAGTCTCCTGCCCCGAGTAGAGGACTGTCCACCCCTCATGGTGGCAGGAGACAGAGCCAGTCCACCGGACCTCCTGAATGCCACAGAGATCCAGGCGGTACCGGTCCAGCTCCCGACAGAGGAGTGGCAGCCTCTCCTCCACAGTGAGCGTTTGAACATTCCACATGGCCACACATAGTGTTTTTTTGTTGTTTCTGGAGGAGCCCCGAGGGTAAGGATTCAGTCTCCTGACTCCGCCAAATAGGGTTTGGCCAGGAGACGTCATAGACGCCTGTCCCCCCCCCCCCCCCCCCCGGGCCTCCGGCACAAGCTTATTTATTAAATTTTGTGGTCGTGGTTTAGTGGTAATTAATTGAAGGTGGAGGGGTTACCAGCCCCTCGCACCCGTCCAGAGCCCCCATTTAGCCACTGTGGTGGTTACAAATGCCATGAGGGGAAAGGCCAATCAGAATTGGCCCTCCCCCCACGGCATTGCCAAACGACAGCGTTGCCCGTCCGGCACCACAAGGAGGTAGGGGGTTGGTTTGCTGGACCCACACTTGGATGTACACATACACATCGTGGCAGTCATGCACATCGACTCACATGCACACAAGGACAAAGACACACACGTTAATATTTTAATATTTAGCAACTTAATTTTTAAATATTAGTTTTCTACACACAAACGTTATTATTTTAATATTTCCCAACTTGTTATTTAAATATTACTTTTCTATCTACGTGAGTTTAGTGAAAGAAGCAAGAAAATAGCACTTAAATTTCGATTTAAAGCTTTCGTGACTGCAGGGATTCATCTTCTTGGTTCTTTCGGTAAAGTCACGTAGAAGGGAAGTAATAAAATAATAAAAATAAAACATAATAAAATAATTCTCACGACGTTTCGGCCACAACGCAAACAGCCGTCCTCAGGTGGAGAACAGGTCCGTCAAGTAGACAGTCTGAATGTCACGCTCCAGGCTTGGAGCGACTATTTATGCTGGGATGGAGGAGCGAAGAGCGTCTTGACAAAATAATTTGCATATCAAGAGGAATTTTACATATTTATGGTAAATGCAGATATGCGATAAGCACTACTTGTGAAATGCGTAGGAGGTTTAGCGAGGGGTTTAAAGTCATTATGCCCATGCATTATGCAAGATTAGCAGCATCAAAGGGAGAGAGTAAGGTCAGAATTAATAAAGGGAAGGAATGTTAATAATAAGGCGCCACAGCAACTAATATGCTTATTGACTATACCTTGTCATATTTTTTTTATTTTTGTATAGCTACCATCGTCAACTACTCAACGATGGCAGCTATACAAAAATAAAAAGAGACCCCACCAACAGCCTCGTCTCTAAAGCCAACCAAATCATTTCTGATTCAACCGCATTAATTGATCAGACCAAACAGTTCTCGTTGAAACCTTCTGCAGCCAGGCCACCAAGATTATACGGCTTACCAAAGATACATAAAGAAGATACACCTCTTCGTCCCATTGTCTCTACGATCAACTCCCCCACATACAAACTGGCTCGTTTTTTGTCTGAAATCCTACGGCCTTTCACTGGAAAAACCACCTCTGCGGTACTAAACTCTACTGACCTGGTATCGACAATCAAGGGGATTTCCCTGTCCCCAGACGACCTGCTTGTCAGTTTTGATGTGGTTTCCTTATTCACCAAAGTTCCTGTACCTGACACCATCGCAATCATTGAAGACTTGGTTCATCAAGGACTGAATGCTGGGGTACCCCCCCCCCCCTGGTGAGACACTGCTTAACCAATACATACTTCACCTGGAATGGAACTTTCTACAAGCAAACTGAGGGCACCCCAATGGGATCCCCCCTATCTCTGGTTGTAGCCAACGTCTTCATGGAGAAATTTGAGACTGACGCCATCCAGACTGCCACTCTACGCCCGACCTTATGGAAGAGGTACGTAGATGACACTTTTGTCATCTGGCCACATGGCCGGCCTGCTCTAGACCAATTTCTCGACCACATCAATTCCATACACCCAGCCATCGGATTCACCATGGAAGTCGAAAAAGATGGCAAGCTACACTTTTTGGATGTCCTAATTAAAAGGAGACCTGATGGTTCAATGAGCCATTCTGTCTACAGGAAAGCCACCCATACGGATGCTTACCTAAAACCGGATTCCCACCACCATCCATCCCAGAAGAATTCCCTTATCAAGACTCTATACCATAGAGCCCAATGCATTTCTGACCAGGAACACATTGCCAGTGAACTCAAACACGTATGCCAAGCTCTTAAGGCTAATGGTTACTCCGACTACACAATCCGCAAAGACATCACTCCAACCATCAAGAAGGATCATGTTGAGGAGCCTCTCAAGACCATCACTTTACCCTACATTGCTGGGGTCACAAAAAAGATCTCCAAAATCCTGATTAAACACAAGATCCAGGTCCGATTCAACACAGTACATAAAATCCGTGATCTGGTCCCGTCTGTAAAAGATGTGGTTCCAGACATACAGTACCCTGGCGTCTATAAACTTAGTTGCCTCTGTGGTAGCAGCTACATTGGAGAAACCAAATGACATGTCTCGGACCGCATCCGTGAACATAAAGCAGACTTGAAACACGGTAGGACAAACACCTCAGCCGTGGCAGATCATTGTTACAATTCAGTGGGTTCACATGATATTGACTTCTCCAAGACAGAGGTTCTCTGCAAGCCATCTGGCTACCATGAGAGATTCGTTCATGAGGCGATCCACATATACAAACACAGAGACAATTTCAACCGAGAAGATGGATTCCGGCTTAGCAATCATTGGAAGGACGTAATAAACCATTTCGGATCATAACTGATTGTATCCATGTTTACGGTGACTTTCGGACCGCGTTCCACTCGCTGACATTGACTATATATCCTGTATTCTCCGCGGGGAATGGGTTCTTTGCTCCGCTGCGGGCTTCCTACCATCACTCTCCCATTGACATATTTCGTTGCTTCCTCTTGGTGCCTTTCACGCGACGGGCAGTGGTATAGTGTATAGCATATTGTATAATAATAAATAGTATTAAAGTGTAATGTTTAATACAATGTATGAAGTAATATATAGTATCGTAATTGCATGGTGAATATACAGCAGTGTGGTATACAGTTGGGTGGGTAGAATAATACATAGTGTAATATTACAATGTATAGTCTAAAAACATATTAGTTGCTGCGGCGCCATATTATTAACATTATTTCCCTTTATTAATTCTAACCTTACTCCCTCCCTTTGATACTGCTAATCCTGCATAATGCATGGGCATAATGACTTTAAACCCCCTCGCCAATCCTCCTAATCGCATATCTGCATTTCCCATAAATATGCTAAATTCCTCTTGATATGCACTCTGCAGGGAAAGGATTCTTTGCTCCGCTGCAAGCTTCCTACCACCATTCTCCCATTGACATATTTCGTTGTTTCCTCTTAGTACCTTTCACGCGACAGTTTATGGTATAGTGTATAACACATTATATAATAAATAGTATTAAAGTGTAATGTTTAATACAATGTATAAGGTAATATATAGTATCGTGATTTTATAGTGAATATATAGCAGTGTGCTATACAGTTGAGTGGGTAGAATAAAACATAGTGTAATATGACAAGGTATAGTCAATAAGCATATTAGTTGCTGCGGCGCCTTATTATTAACATTCCTTCCCTTTATTAATTCTGACCTTACTCCCTCCCTTTGATGCTGCTAATCTTGCATAATGCATGGGCATAATGACTTTAAACCCCTCGCCAAACCTCCTACGCATTTCACAAGTAGTGCTAATCGCATATCTGCATTTCCCATAAATATGCTAAATTCCTCTTGATATGCAAATTATTTTGTCAAGACGCTCTTCACTCCTCCATCCCAGCATAAATAGTCGCTCCAAGCCTGGAGCGTGACATTCAGACTCTCTACTTGACGGACCTGTTCTCCACCTGAGGACGGCTGCTTGCGTTGTGGCCGAAACGTCGTGAGAATTATTTTATTATGTTTTATTTTTATTATTTTATTACTTCCCTTCTACGTGACTTTACCGAAATAACCAAGAAAATAGCACTTACTTAACATTGCCATGATGAGGCCTAGTACAATGCAGAGCCCCCGGCCTCGCCTAAATTGCCCAGCCGGCCAAGGTGGCACCTTGGCAGGCTGGGGGCTGGGCCGCTACCCCCCTCCCACCCACAATCTCCCCGCCCACTGTGCAGTAATATCTACGGCCAAGAGTAGTAGGATCTACCGACTCTATAGTAGTAACTGCACGCATCGGGGTGGGGGGGGGGGGGACATCACATTTTTTACGCGTAAGAAATTTTACCCCTCACCGCAAGGATTCATATTCTTATATACAGCTTTAAAGGTGATTTGAAGCTTGCGTGACTGCAGGAATTACTCTTTGGTTCTTTCGGAAGTCACGTAGAAATAAAATAAATAATAGAATACAACATTTCGATTGCAACACAAGCAACCGTCATCAGAGACACACACACAGACACACACACTGTGTGTCTCTGTGTGTGTCTCTCTCTGCGTGTCTCTCTCTATGTGTCTCTCTATGTGTCTCCCCCCATGTGTGTCTCTATCTGTGTCTCTCTCTCCAAGCTTGCATTCATTCACACCTGATGACGGTTGCTTGTGTTGCAATAGAAACGTCATATTTTATTAATTATTTTATTTTATTTCTACGCGACTTTACCGAAAGAACCAAAGAGTAACTTTAAAGGTGACGGACGCAAAATCGGAATAGCGCTGGCTCAGCACGGGGCTTACTGCGTGATACCTGGCTACTTTTTTTTTTACATAAACCCCACGGTTTGCGAGTCAAATCCTTTGCAAGTGTGTGTCCACAGACAGACAGACAAAAATTACTTTCATATAAAAGAAGATTTAAAGCATTCATGACTGCAGGAATTAATATTCTTTGGGTCTTTCGGTAAAGTCACGTAGATAGGTTCAAATAAAATAAGACATTAACGTTAGTTGAATACACCCGTGAGCGCCATTTTTGGTCGCTGGGTCAATGTGTGGCTAATTAGCTTTCCAAGTAACTTACTTAGCTATGATAGTTAACGTTAGTGATGGTTGATTGATTAGCATACCACAAATCGGCCCATTTTCACCAAAAACTTTGTTTCCACTCGACAGTGATATAGCCTACGTAATACTCACATTACATTCTTGTTTTCCACTTTTTTTTTATTTGAAAGTAATGAAATGGAGAGACAATACAGTGTTTGACATTGATTGTACCTACCCACAGCAGTCGAGCAACGGCTTCTGGTGGGGTACGGCAACACCACTTGGACAAACCACACGCAGAACTGCTGTACACCCTAATACAAGAATCGATAGTAATAATAATGGCAATTTGTTAAGTTTAGTTATGATTATGATTACATTTGCTAATGATTATTTCGAATGGCAGTGCGTGGTTGCCTGTCGTAGCATGGCAATTATAATTATTTTTAAAATATTTTTTATATCAATATATTGGGGGGGACATTTTGAGCATATTTTAATATTGGGGGAGATGTCGCCCCGCCAATATATATATAAAAAAGTAAAAAATTGTCTGTTTGTGGGTTTGTGTGTGGCTTTGTGTGTGTTCACACGCTTGCTAAGGATATGGCTCTCCAACGGTGGGGTTTATGTTAAATAAAAATAGCCAGGTACCACGCCGTATGCCCCGCCGTGAGCAAGCGCTATTCCTTTTTCACATCCGTCAACTTTAAATTAGTTTAATTAGTGATTAAGTGCGTTTTTTGTGTGCTCTCTTGTTATTTATTTATTTATGACGCGTGCACGACCATCACGCTCCTTTGGTGGGGAGGACGGCCCATGCCAAGTCGCACGCCTTCGGTGGGAGTGAGGGGGACATTTTCTTTCGCGTTAAAAATGCTATAAAAATACACTAAACGCTGAGCTTAAATCTTCACTGTGTGATGTCCCCCCCCACCACGATGCGTGCAGTTACTACTATATACAGTCGCTAGATGCTACCACTATAGGCCGTAGATATTACTGCAGAGCGGCCGGGGAGATCGTGGCTGGGGGGTCAAGGGTAGCAGCCCAGCCCCAGCCTGCCAAGGTGCCACCTCGGCCAGCTGGACAATCTCGACGAGGCCGGAGGCTCTGCACGGGACTAGGCCTCACCACGCCACTCTGTCAGGTGAGTACTTTGTGCTATATAGTCGATAAATACTGCTATAGAGTCAGCATGTACTACTGTAGTGATAGCAGGTACCACCACAGTCAGTATGCACTGCTGTAATCATAGCAGGTACCACCAGTCGATATGCACTGCTGTAATCATAGCAGGTACAACCACAGTATGCACTGCTGCAGTGAAAGCAGATATTACCACAGTATGCACTGCTGTAATCATAGCAGGTACCACCACAGTCAGTACGCACTGCTGTTAGATTTTTAAGAGTAGTGTTGAAATATTTTTTTGGCCCGGGCAATGCAGAGTATATAAGCTAGTATATTATAATTACGGCCTTGCACTATATACTACACTACTATACACTACACTATAAACTACTACACTACTATACACGATATTGTACACTACTATACGCTACATTACTATATACTTCGATTTGCACAGTTGGCTATGTACGGTGTGAAAGACGTTCAACATACATATGTACTACTATACACTAAACTATACACGACACTATATGATACAACACACTATACTATACACTACTAGACACTTCAATACTATGCACTGCACTACACACGAGACTATACTCTACACTACTATATACTAAATTACTATACACTACGATATACTCTGATTAGCATGGTTGGCTACGTACGGCGTGAAATAAGTTCAACATACACACGCGGTGGACACTGAAGATCCCGTGATGTCATTGGAAGATGAGTCGACCATTGTTTGCACAATATTTGAAAAATGTTCTGAAAAAACAATTGCACGTGCGCAGTTCATTACTCTTGCTCTGCAGACTTTAAGCTATGAACTTTTGTTATTGTATGTGATGCATCCTCCTAGCCCTGATGTACTCTTTGTGCTGGTTGTGCCCTGGTTGACGCATGACTTTTGGCAATTCGGAACTTGCCCGTGTACAGTTTTTTTATTGTTTAAATTTGTTTTGTTTTAACCAGGTTTGTATGGGGAGCCACGATGGCTAGGAGATGTTAACTCCCTCGCCTGGTATGAAGGAGGTTGTGGGTTCAATCCCGACCCTGACGCCTACTGTCTATTTAGAGTTTGAATGTTCTCCCCGGATCCTCTGGTTTTCTTTCCCTCCACATTAAAAAAAAATGTGCTGAGAGTATTTGGCTGCTATAAAAAAATCCCATGTGATAAGCCACTTTGTTGAGCTATCACTTGTGCCCAGGTCATTTCTGAAAAAAAGCTACAGCTCAGTGGGCCTTACAGTGAGGGAAATAAGATATTTGATCCTCTGCTGATTTTGTACGTTTGCCCACTGACAAAGCAATGATCAGTCAACAATTTTAATGGTAGGTTTATTTGAACAATGAGAGACAGAATAACATCAAACAAATCCAGAAAAACGCATGTCAAAAATGTTATAAATTGATTTGCATTTGAATGAGGGAAATAAGTATTTGACCCCTCTGCAAAACATGACTTAGTACTTGGTGGCAAAACCCTTGTTGGCAATCATAGAGGTCAGACGTTTCTTGTAGCTGGCCACCAGTTTTGCACACATCTCAGGAGGGATTTTGTCCCACTCCTCTTTGCAGATCTTCTCCAAGTCATTAAGGTTTCGAGGCTGACGTTTGGCAACTCGAACCTTCAGCTCCCTCCGCAGATTTTCTATGGGATTAAGGTCTGGAGACTGGCGAGGCCACAACAGGCACTTAATGTCTTAATGTGCTTCTTCTTGAGCCACTCCTTTGTTGCCTTGGCCGTGTGTTTTGGGTCATTGTCATGCTGGAATACCCATCCACGACCCATTTTCAATGCCCTGGCTGAGGGAAGGAGGTTCTCACCCAAGATTTGACGGTACATGGCCCCGTCCATCGTCCCTTTGATGCGGTGAAGTTGTCCTGTCCCCTTAGCAGAATAACACCCCCAAAGCATGTTTCCACCTCCATGTTTGACGGTGGGGATGGTGTTCTTGGGGTCATAGGCAGCATTCCTCCTCCTCCAAACACGGCGAGTTGAGTTGATGCCAAAGAGCTCCATTTTGGTCTCATCTGACCACAACACTTTCACCCAGTTGTCCTCAATCATTCAGATGTTCACTGGCAAACTTCAGACGGGCATGTATATGTGCTTTCTTGAGCAGGGGGACCTTGCGGGCGCTGCAGGATTTCAGTCCTTCACGGCGTAGTGTGTTACCAACTGTTTTCTTGGTGACTATGGTCCCAGCTGCCTTGAGATCATTGACAATATCCTCCCGTGTAGTTCTGGGCTGATTCCTCACCGTTCTCATGATCATTGCAACTCCACGAGGTGAGATAATGCATGGAGCCCCAGGCCGAGGGAGATTGACAGTTATTTTGTGTTTCTTCCATTTGCGAATTATCGCACCAAATTGTTGTCACCTTCTCACCAAGCTGCTTGGCGATGGTCTTGTAGCCCATTCCAGCCTTGTGTAGGTCTACAATCTTGTCCCTGACATCCTTGGAGAGCTCTTTGGTTTTGGCCATGGTGGAGAGTTTGGAATCTGATTGATTGATTGCTTCTGTAACAGGTGTATTTTATACAGGTAACAAGCTGAGATTAGGAGCACTCCCTTTAAGAGTGTGCTCATAATCTCAGCTCGTTACCTGTATAAAAGACACCTGGGAGCCAGAAATCTTTCTGATTGAGAGGGGGTCAAATACGTATTTCCCTCATTAAAATGCAAAGCAATTTCTAACATTTTTGACATGCGTTTTTCTGGATTTTGTTGTTATTCTGTCTCTCACTGTTCAAATAAACCTACCATTAAAATTATAGACTGAACATTTCTTTGTCAGTGGGCAAACATACAAAATCAGCAGGGGGTCAAATACTTTTTTCCCTCACTGTACCTAGTAAAATAAAATAAATACTCGCACCTATTATCTCATCTGCCAGGGAAGGAGATGGAATCGGACCAGCGTGCTCTGGATGGAAAGTAACAGTGCAGTAACAATTTCACCACGACAGCTTCCTTTTTTTTACATTCTGCAAATACCGCGATGTCTGCAGTGGAGCATCCAGTTCCCATTTCACTGCACTGGACAGAATTCTTAGTGAAAGCAGTCATGTTGATGGATGACCCAGCACTCAACGTTTCATGCCATTCACTCGCTCACCAGCAGTCAGCCGCCTCCTCATGACTCTTTTACGCTATCGCCAAGGTTATTATTTTCATTCTTCGATCGTTGATTCCTCCACTCATGTAAAGGACTCGGTCTACTCTACTCACTCTCTCATGGAGCACCACGGTGGCTAGGAGATGTTAACTACCTCGCCTGGTATAAGGGATATCGTGGGTTCGATCCCGACCCTGACGCCTGCTGTATATTTGGAGTTTGCATGTATCTCTCCCTGTAGTCTCGTGGATTTTGTCCAGGTCCTTCGGTTTTGCCCTCCACATTTAGAAATGTACGTTTGGAGTATTTGGCTGCTACAACTTTCCACATGATAAACCACTTCGTTGAGCTATCATTTGTGGCCAGGTCGCTTCTGAAAATAAGCGATATAGCTCAGTGGGGCCTTACCTGGTAAAATACAAAAAGTTTATTTTAGTTTAGTGTCATCCACACTCTGTTCAACTACCACATTGCAGGTCACAACAACACTCACTAGCTCACACACCCACCCACTCACCACACTGTAGGTCACCTCACATCTCTTTCTGCTATGTCCCCTTTGCAATGTCCCACTGTGGAATTCCCTCCCAATGTCACTTTCCATAAGCCCCACAATAACCCTTGCCCACTTCAATACACGTGGTATCTCTTAACTGTTACAACATTTTAGAAGTGCTGTTTGTTGCAGGACCACTTGAAACGTTTGGCCTTTTGGGCCCTCTGCTCAATGACCATGTTCAAAAAGGAAAACTGGCACACTTGGGAGATGGAATAAAACCGGTAACCTCTGGATTACAAGTCTAGTGCAAAATCACAATCAGAATATGTATTTATACTGGAGGAACCTGATGAGCTATGAAGCTCTTTTTTACATTTCTCGTCGAAGGGCATGGGGTAAAATTTTACAACAAAAAACAATATGGTTTAATACGTAGGCTTTCGCAACCCATATTATCCATAAGAGGTTTTTTATTGGGTTAGATCGTGTAAATATAAATGTGTCATTAAACACGCCACCACCCGACACAGACAATTAGTAAGCTTTGCCACGTAAACAAAACATGTTAATTAGTTACTCGTTTAGCACACTGGTGTGTTGGAGAATAAACCCACAACATTTACTTAACCATTTGGGTACCGTGACTTTTTGCCAGTAATTACAACCAGCCTCATCAGTTGTGGAGAAATCCTCCTGTTTCAGTCTGACATAGAGGGAGTAAATGAGATGTCATCACCTGTGAGCCAATCACGTGCGAGGACCGGGGGGGGGGGGGGGATAAATGTATTCAGAAAAATTACAATGGATATCTATTATTGGTTGGGTTATTTACAGTTAATCAACATACATAATATAATGTATGTGCACCACACATGAATATTATACATACATATTATGCATGTGCACTATGTATGTACATTATGTATGTACATCGTGTCGTTTTTGGGTGCAAAAAAATAGCAATACCTGTCATATACAAAATCACGATAGTTGTGCAAAGTACAGGAAAGGCAAACAAATCACCCAAAAAACATAAAATAAAATAAATCCATCCCCACATCCCCATCCTACCAGGCAAAGCCCACTGAGGCATTAACTTATTTTTCAGGAGCAACCTGGCATCACACATGGCAGCTCATTAAAGTGGCTTAGCACGTGAAAATTTAGAGCACCAAAAATAATCGAAATAACTTGAATGCACATTTCTGGCGCACTAACCATTTACAGCACTGTGGCAGCTCCCCTTTGTTTTCCAGACGAATATGCACACAAGCACACACCGCACGGCTAACGAGCTTAACATAACATCGATTGAGTTGTGCAAGGAAGCAGCACATGGGGTGGGGGTGGCGGGCGTTACTTGTTTACACGGTGTCACTAAATAGATGGTGTCTGCAAAACCAAAAGAAAGCCCTTCCCAGCTTTTACTGCATCGGACAGATGTTCTGGCCGTCAATTCACCAGGGAGAGTAATCCAATCTTGGTGGACTGGTAGTACGAGACAACAAGAAGGACTTTTGGTTATGTCGTCATTCGGCCGAAGGAGATTCTTCTGCATACAAGATTTAAATTAAATAAAAAACTACAGTCTTTATTTTACCAGGTAGGGCCATTGAGTTATGTAGCTCTTTCATCATGGGACCTCCTTTGCCAGTACCAAAATATGAGAATAGGTTTTCCCCTTTTTCTGGCAAGAAAACAGGTGTTAAGATATTAAAACACCAAACTGAAACCTTTTACAAGGAATCATGTCTGCATTAACCACAATACTTGTGGTCAGAATGCAAACAAAAAACATTCCGAAAAAATAAGCATTGTCTTTGAAACTGATTGGTCCACACCAGAGACAGTTTCAAAGACAATGCATATATTATCGGAGTATGTTTTTTTTGTTTGCATTCTGACCACAAGTATTGTGGTTAATGCAGACATGATTCCTTGTAAAAGGTTTCAGTTTGGTGTTTTAACATCTTAACACCTGTTTTATTGCCAGAAAAAAGGGAAATTTATAGCAGCCAAATACTCTAAAGGGCGAGTTTCTAAATGTGGAGGGAAAAACCGGAGGACCCAGAGAAAAATCCACGCAACCACAGGGAGAGAGAACATGCAAACTCCAAATATACAGTTGTCAGGGTCGGAATCAAACCCACGACCTCCTGAATACCAGGCAAGGTAGTTAACATTCCCTATCCATCTTGGCGTCCTTGACGGTGATGATGAAAGCCCAGATGTCGCAGACGCAGAGTCAGGTCTCAACTGAAAATATATTTTGGTGTCGTGTGCATAGCAGTGGTAGCACAAACCCAGAAATGGAAGCAGAGCTCCAAGTGGGGCTGTGTACACACGCTGACCAAAAATGGGTCCACGCAGCAATGCTTGAGGAACCTCAAATTACCCTGGGCTGGCAAAAGACCTGAAGCCGCCCGAGGTGACGTGCTACCCATGGTTGTTAATATAAGACTGAAACCACTGCAAGTGTCGCCGGTCTGCCCTGTCCCCCTCTCCTCCCGACGTGAATCCTTGCGAGAGGGGCAGGTTGGCTAAATAGACAATAAAAACAATAAAGTTCGGTAGACGATAAGTCGGTAACTCTGCGTTGTGTTCTGCCCTCCGGAGAAGTGGGCGACTCCACAACAGCTGAGCCCTAGGCGGGGGGTTGGGGGGGTGTGATGCGGCAAAACTTTAATTCAAAGCGCTCTTCTGAAGGGCAGTGGCGTATCTGCGATAGCGATTATAAACACAATCCACGTCACAACACCGCAGCTCAATTCCTCTGTTCCATGGGATTGAGCGCCAGCGTAAATATTCTAGACCCAAATATTATAAGTATTTTATATACTGAAACAACTTTAAAATCAAAGTCTTATTTGTATATATCTTCATTACCACCAATAACTCAATCTACAGTCAATTAGCATAGTTCCTGTCAGTCGATTGACATTCAAGTAATATCAATTTAACAGTTCTATATTATTGTAGCTTATGTAATATGCAGCTCACGAGTAAGGAGTCAGCCCAAATATAAATTGGGGGCGTGCCTCATACTCTACTGTGCACGTGGGGGTTCTGGGTCCAATCCCTGATCACCATTGCATTCGCTTAAATAATATTAATAAAAACGCACCTAGCTACCTATAGCTATTAGCAGAGCGCACAATTTATATGTGTGATTAATCACCGGTGAGCTCACACCACCCTTTATATGTTCCAGCCACTCCAGAAGAATGGCATGATCAATCAGATAAAATGCAGCACGAATATATTGAGTGCTTGTTAAAACCCATGAACTGCAAAGTTCAAAGGGTTATTGACTACCCGAAGCAAAGCGGTCTCCAGACCTCTGCTGTGACCTAACTCCTCAAGGCTAGAGATATTGCTGGAGCTGCTTAGCCACAGCATGTTCCAGAGACCTGAAACAGAAAATTAAGATTAAAGTTAGGACACCAGCTACCAAATGACTCTGGATCAAGGACCAGCCTCTCAAGAAGGGGAGTTATAGCTGCTACCTTAAAGGTGGAAAGAACAATACCTATTCTGAGTTACCTGTTCAACATGTAGCAGGAGCAGATATAAGTGGGAGCCCGGAAGAGATCGAGGTCAGTTGGGTAAGTTAAGAGTCTGAGCCACGTTGGGTGGTGAGAGAGATCCGCGCCATCGGCCACGTGGCCGAAGGACCTCAGCACGCCGTCGGCCAGCGGTGTGCGGAGTGCGGGAGTAGAGGAGCTAACGGAGGAGCGTGCGCGGCATGCGAGAGGAGACACTGGTCCCTTATCAGGACCAGCGGGGTGTGAGGAAGAGTGGAGGAGCTGACGAGGGAGCACGTGCGGGGCGCGTGCAAGACGACGCTGGTCCGCGGAGGAGAACAGCAGGGTGCGGAGAACCTAAATAAAAGACAAGCGGAGACCAGCAGTGCCTGACGGAGTCTTTTATTACAGAGGAATAAACGGTGTGTACTATAACACGGGAGTTGCGTTCCTGAAGAACACCGTGGTTTGAAAAAATGGCGTTGTAACAACCATTGACTCAATGGGAATTAAGGGGTCAGAGGGGAGTAGGTTTGTAAAACTTCAACATGACTGACATTTTCACAATAATTTGTTACAATGTAGATTTTTACATTTTAATTTTTACACTCTACGTCCGTCCTTGTGGAAGAGGTACGGAGATGACACGTTCGTCATCTGGCCACATGGCCGATCAGCTCTGAACCAATTCCTCAACCACATGAATTCCATACACCCAGCCATCAAATTCACCATGGAGGTGGAAAAGGATGGCAAGTTACCATTCTTGGATGTTTTAATCGAAAAGAGATCAGATGGCTCAATCGGACACTCTTGTCTACAGGAAAGCCACCTATATGAATGCCTACCTAAAACCTGACTCCCTCCACCATCCATTCCAGAAGAATTCCCTCATCACCTAGCCAGTGAACTGGAACACGTGTAATGTGAGGATATATCCGGCTCACTGACGTATCACAACTTGTCATGATGATTGGCTCTGCCGGTCCTGGTTTACAGCCAATGGGGGGAAGCCTAGGGGCATGGCCCTGACGTAATGGAAAGGTGCCAGCTGTAAGGATTGGTTATGCTGGCTTTGGCCACAGCCAATAGGGAGATGAGTCAGGGGCGTGGTCCTGGGAGCTGACGAGGGAGCCTGGAAGATTCCATGGAGGCTAACGAGGATTGGCGGAAACGTACCACGTGACCCGGGTATTGAATAGGGGTGGAGAAGAACGACACGTGGTCAGAACGGGAATGAACAAGAGGAAGGGGGCCACGCGGGAGCGGGGCTCCGGGTTGCCACGTGGCAGTGTGTCTCTCTCTCTATCTGTCCCTCTCACGCTGCCTGTCAGCAGCGTGAAGGAAAGCTGTAATACAAGTTGAATAAAAGACGGATTCCAGAAGTCGCCTCAACGAGCTTTATTACACATACACCAAGCTCTCAAGATGAATGGATATTCAGACTACACCATCCGTAAAGCTATCACCCCAACCAGTGGGAAAGAGCCATCTGAGGACTCAATCAAAACCATCACCTTGCCATACATAGCAGGGGTCACCAAAAATATTTCCAA
The DNA here is from genome assembly GCF_015708825.2 of Lethenteron reissneri. Classification (NCBI taxonomy): domain Eukaryota; kingdom Metazoa; phylum Chordata; class Hyperoartia; order Petromyzontiformes; family Petromyzontidae; genus Lethenteron; species Lethenteron reissneri. The sequence continues at coordinate 9,183,265 of NC_083841.1, read as the reverse complement.
AATCATGAATAAACACAAGATCCAGGTGCGATTTAACACAGTACGTAAAATTCATGATCTGATCCCATCTGTGAAGGATGTGATCCCTGACATGCAATACCCTGGCATCTACAAACTAAGCTGTGTCTGTGGCAGTAGTTATATTGGGGAAACTTAGCGACATGTCTCAGACCGTGTTCGTGAACATAAGGACGATCTTAAACACGGTAGGACCAATACCTCGGCCGTGGTTGATCATTGTTTTAATGCGGTGGGCTCACGAAATGTATTTCTCGAAGACAAAGGTACTTTGCAAACCCACTGGCTATCAACAAAGATTCGTTCATGAAGCCATCCAAATATATAGACACAGACATAATTTCAACCGAGAAGATTGGTACAAAATGAGCAATAATTGGAAGGACATTATTAACCAGTTTAAGTCATAACTGACTGTGATGTTCCCATCTTACCACCTTCCGTTGTTAGTTGTTATTTTCGGCCATCCGATTTTTTACATTAACAGATTACATTACTCACTAACACAGCTACCTCGCGCGCCATCCTCGAGGCTGCTGCTTCACGATCCTCCATTAACATGCTAATATTTTACATTAACATAGCCACCGTGGCACGCTCGCCGTGGAGGATGCTTGGCGATCTACCATTAACATGCTAATCTCTCACATAAACATAGCGACCTTGGCACACTCGCCGTGAAGGATGCTCGGCGATCTTATATTGACATGCTAATCTTTTGCCTGGCAGCCCTTTGATTGGTGGAAAGCCCACCACCGCCGCGGTCGCTGCCCACCACTTGCATTGGCATTGGCTGCTGACATTTGGGCTATGCCCATTTCAAACCTTTATAAGCAGTTGTCTTTAGAAGCTAACCCACCTTTTGCTGATGACGACCGCTTGTGTTGCGATCGAAACGCCGTAGTTTTTTGTTATTTTCTTTGAACTTATCTACGTGATATGAATTCCTGCAACCATGAAGATTTTACATGTCCTGTTTCTATTACTGTCTTTTAGTTTGTATGTAATTAAAATCACTAAAGTTGTATGCAAAGCGAGACAAATTGTATTTGTTAAAGCACAGTACTTGATAACATGTGAGATGCGTATGTAGGCTGAACAAAGACTGAGGTTGTGCGTGGGTAGCATCTAGAAGCATCCAGCAGCATCCCAATGCCTTGTGTGGTGATGCTACGCTAAGGCAGTCGTACGACCACTTATTCCTATTTGCGCTGTGACATAGTTCTATTCACTCGATTGCATTATATCCAGTTCGCATCCACATTATAAAAAAATGTGGACCCAAATACATTAATCGCGTTAAAATAATTCGAGTTTTAAAAACACGCAGTGTCCCCTGGTTAACGTTTTTAATCCGTTCCACGAAAACTACGGTCAAACGAACAACTGTTAAATTAATTCACTTATGAGAAAAAAAACAAGTTAAAAAAAGAGCTGTTTCCGCTGCCAAAACAGAAAACGTGATGTAAACAAAGCCAGTCAAGGCTCGCTCAGCCCACTTACGAGTGCTCGGATTGGCTGAAATTGGCGCCTGCGTGCATAACATAAACATACCGTTAATCAACATTTTAACGTCAGTCGAAACCATGGGGTCCCTATGGGAAGCAAAACGTGAACCGAAAAACCGTTCACTGTTAACCGAGGGACTAGTGTATTGAGCTCGGAAGTAGCGAGAGAATGAGTGGGTGTGCGAGCGGGTGAATGAGTGGGTTAGGGGCCGTCCATAAATGACGTCACGCACCTAGGGGGGGGTCAGACATTTGTGACGCCGTGTGGCGATGGGGGGGGGTCAAAAATTGTCCAAAATCGCGTGACATCATTTATGGACAGTCCCTTCGGTGAGCTAATGAGTGGGTGAGTGTGTGAGCGGGTGGATGAGTGAGCTAATGAGTGGGTGAGTAAGAGTATGTGGGTGGATGAATCTGTGTGTGTGAGTAATTGGATGAGTGAGTGGATGATTGAGTGGGTGAGTGAATACGTGAGTGGGTATGTGAGTGATTGGATGACTGAGTGATTAAGTTAATCTGTGAATGGGTTGGTGATTGAATGTGTGAGTGAATAGGTGAGTGATTGGATGACTGAGTAGGTGATTAAGTGAGCGGGTGAGTGAGTGAATGTGTGAGTGGGTGAGTGAATGAGCGAATGTGTGAGTGGGTATTGAGTGGGTTGGTGAGTGAATGGGTGAGTGCGTGAGTGAATGGATGAGTGTGTAATGTGAGGATATATCCGGGTTGCTGATGGATCACACCTCGTTACGATGATTGGCTCTACTGGTCCTGGCCCATAGTCTAGGGGCGTGGCCCTGACGTAATGGGAAGGTGACATCTGTAAGTAGAGGATTGGATCTGCTGGCTTTAGCCACAGCCAATGGGGGGACGAGTCAGGGGCGTGGTCCTGGGAACGTACGATGGAGTCTAGAGGATTCCATAGAGGTTAACCAGGATTGGTGGAAAGGTACCACGTGACCCGGGTATTAAAAGGGGTGGAGACGGACAACACGTGGTCAGATCTGGAACGAACGGAGGGTGAGGCCACGCTGGAGCGTGTCTCTCTTTCTCTCCCTCTCACGCTGTCTGTCAGCAGCGTGAAGGAGTAAGATGGGAGTGTTGTGAACGAAAGACAAATAAAAGACCGGATTCCAGAAGTCGCTTCCACGACCTTTATTACAAGTGGATGAGTAAATGCGTGAGTGAGTGGGTGAGTGACACCTGTGTGACATTCGAGCCCAGGGGTACAGGCGCATTAAAAACAAGTGGAAACTCCATTACCCCCCCGTCATTAAAATACAGGCTCCCGGGAATAATTACAATTCCAGGGGAGAGTGGAATGTTGATTCCTACTTGTGCATGTGTAAGGTGTGAGAAATAAACACTAGATTCTGGGCTTGTTCCAGCAGTTGTGCATTGCCAGTAAATGCACAACAAACACACAGATCCCCCGTGTAGCCTTAATTTAACACTGTTGGGGCAAGTGCTGTCAGCGAGCACCTATGAAGGCCGGCGCGGCACACGAGGAGGTGGGTGGCCAGCATCACGCCCGGCCGCCTTTGTCTCGCCAGTAGCGATGTTTACACACTACACCAGGTACTCATTTGACGCCGAGTCGATCTAGGGGAGGCTCAATACCGGTTCAGATAATTGCTACTGGTGTCGGCCGTGGGCGGGAATCGAACTCGGATCCCCTGGGTTTATAGCGCAGCGTGCTAACCACGACACCACCGCTCGCCATATAACTGTACAACACATGCAGTCATGTCTCAATAAATGCGGCGTGTTCACCGTTTTAACTGTGCAACGCAGGGGGAACGGCTACGGCGGTTGTAACGCTGAGTGAACGACTTTTGCAATCCATGAGGGCGCCGCGTCGATTCCATCTCCAGGAGATGGCGAGCTGAGACCATGGGAGGCAGAGGGAGTTTCTAAAATCCAAGACCTCCACATGGACATCTGTCCACCCAGCAGCAGGGTAAATTGGTTCACCGCACTCCTTCTGTTGATCAGTAGGCAGGTCGAGTGTGGTGAGGTAAAGTGTGGGTACACCCAAGGGCACAACTACCTATTACAACGAGCGCACGTAAAATAAGCCTGCAATTCGCTTCCTTCAAATGGACATATTGGCGGTACACCAGTTCAGCATGACACATAGGTCAGCAGGATGGGTGCTGCTCTACAGTAACAGACTGTGCAGCTTCGTGTTCATCTGCTCATATAAACATTCGTCTTCCGACTGCTTCGACATCACGAGAGAACTGATCTTGACGCACCACCCCGAAATATTTCCTGTAAAAGAAAAAAGTTATTGCGAATTTTTTTTCCATATACCGAGCACCACTGGTGTACCGCCAATACAGTAGTCCCTCGATTAACGTTTATAATCCGTTCCATGAAAACTACTGTTAACCGAAATAAGTGATAATCAAAGAGAGCTCTTTCCCACTGCCAAAACAGAAAATGTACTATAGACAAAGGTCATAAATGGGCATTGCGGATTGGCTGAGGGCATGGCTCAGCCCCACTTACAAGCGCTGGGATTGGCCGAAATTAGCAACCGCGTGCAAAACGTAAACATATCAGTGAGTCAATGCCGTAATGTTAGTCGAAACAATGGGGTCCCTATCGGGGGCGAAACGTTAACCAAAAAATTTTAACCGGTGTAACTTTGAACCGAAGGACCACTCTACCTTCATATACCCGCCTTTCCGCATACACATAGCTCGACACTTGCTGCATGTGTGCATTGTCTGGTCCCCCAACCTTTGACATTACTACCCTGCTGCATTGGGAAATCTCGGTACAAACTACGACAGCAACACAGCAGGGTGGCGCTAGCTTTTAAATAATCCACTTCGAGGCGGGGGGAACATTCGAGGGGATTGTGAGACGTGGAACACTCGGTAACATATTAGAACGGGCGTCACTGGACACCAATAAAGGAGCGGGATTACAGAAATAAACTAACGCACAGACGAGGCGAGCGCGACACTCACACCGATTACACGCGGATTCTTTTAAAGACGGTTGCTGAGCACAGGCTCAAAGTGGCCAGCAACAATCTAGATTTGAAGTTTTCGTGACTGCAGGGATCCATACTCTTTGGTTCTTTCGGTAAAGTCATGTAGGTATAAAATAAAATAAATGAAATCACGACGTTTCGGGCGCACCTGATGATGGACGCTTGCGTTGCGCCCGAAACGTCGTGATTAAATTTATTTTATTTTATACCTACGTGACGTTACCGAAAGAACCAAAGAGTATGGCCAGCAACAATCAGCAGTGTCAACGTTGTAATAGATAAAGGGGTTGAATGCGTTTCTTGAATTGAGCAAGGATGCATGTTTTAGGTTTGTTAGAGCTTCGGAAAAGAGAGATGGGAAGTGAAATTCCTAAGGGCAGTGAGGTGAAGCTGCAGGTGTGGTGAGTTGAGTGGGTGGGTACGTGTGTCAGTGAGTGTGGTAGGAACTGGTTGCTTCACCCCGGCTATGACAGCGTTAATAGCAGGATTCCAAATCCACCGGAATCTTTGTTGTGTACAGCAGCAGTAATAATCGTTCGGAGTTAAAGAGGCTTTGGTACAGAATATAAAACCAGATTCAGTGTGTTGCAGGAGGGATGATGCCATTAAGCCAGTTACCCGGCTATTTTGCAAGGGAGAACCATGGTGCGTCAGCAGAGCAACCACCAAACAAAGACCAAACATCAATTTTACAGAGACTGAGTGCAGGCTCCTGAAGGAATATTGCACAACCAACAGATTAGCTATTTGATAGTCGTGAACAAAACACACGCCAAGTCAGAGTGCAAATATAATTCTAAAACTTTAGATACACGTGCACGTAAGCTCTATATTTTAGTGTAACAAAAACAAAGACTAAGATTACAAAATGAACAGATAAACAAGTTTACGTAAAAAATATTCCAACAATTAACCATAAATAGCAAAAAAATCATTGTTAGAAATGAAAAAATATTTAGTCGTGCTCCTGCTGGTGTTTGTTACTAAACACTCGGATTTGTTGCTAACTGACATGTGCATGAAAGCAAGACGCACAATAACTTAATTGTGAGTATTGTACCTTTAAATATTGTTTTTAATGCTGTGACTGTGACACTGTCTTCCTCTAAACCCAATACACGGTGCAACTAAAATAATATATAGTTATAGCCTACATATTATTGTATACGGGGTTAAATACATCCGTAGTAGCTATTTCAGTACAAGTGAGTCGGGAGAAAAGGGGGGTCCACAGTCGTATCTTGCATAGCCCCCCTCCCCGTTGTAGTAAGTAGTTGAAATATGTAGTTGAAATAGAAAAATGAAATAGGTAGTTGAGCTAGGTAGTTGAGCCCTTGAACATGGCACACTGTGGTGGCTGGGGTGTCTGCATTTATTAAAAATTGTATCCGATTCACCCACCCACCTGCACGCTTTTACCCATGATCACTGTTCGAGAGAGCGCAAGCGAGCGTGTACGCTGCAAGAATAGCCACGTGCGCGTGTATGCATGCACTGGGCCGCGTTTAAAACACAGACGTGGCGACGCTCCCAGTTTCTATGTTAAAATAAACCACAATTGATGGACGTGACGGGAGCCTCTGTCCATCGTCGCGTTCTCACATTATGCAACCGTGTCCCTGTGCTTGCCTGTGTCACGGCTAAGAGGAGAGGAGAGATAAGCGTGAGCGTATACGAAATGGGTATTTTGAGGTAGGAGCACCTGTCTGTATCGCTGTGTAGGTCGGAGATCTGGACAACAAATGGATGTACTGATGGTACACCGGTGTAAATTTTGAACTGACATTCATCTTCTGAACACTTCGAACACTTCGACATGAAGCTGAAATGTTCACGCAAGCTTGGACATGCGCCGAGTATGTGAAGGCCAATAGGAGCGGGTGCCCCGGTGGCTAGATGTGAACTACCTCGCCTGATATACAGGAGGCCATGGGTTCGATCCCGACTCTGTCAACTGCTATATATTTTGAGTTTGCGTGTCTCTCTCCCAGTAGTCGTGTGGATTTTTCTCCCAGTCCTCTGCTTTTTCTCTCCACATTTGAAATCAATGTGTGTTTAGGAGTATTTGGCTGGTATAAATTTCCACATGATAAGTCATTGAGTTTGAGCTATCATTTGTGGCCAGGTCGCTTCTGAAAAATAAACTATATAGCAACTCAGTGGGCCTTATCTGGTAAAATAAAATAAATTAGTAATATCTTCTTGGTTCTTTCGGTAAAGTCACGAAGAAGGGAAATAATAAAATAATAAAAATAAAACAATAAAATAGATGAATCCCTGCAGTCACGAAAGCTTTAAATCGAAAATTAGTAATAGTTTAGTTTAGTGGTCTCCACGAGTCCAGTGACCAAGGGAGAAAAGAAGACCAAAGGCCCCATGATTGGGAGACCGTTGATAAAAGGTCACGTGTCTCCTGCGCAAAAGCTGTGCGGTCCGACGGACGGTGCAAAGCATTGGCATTGAGGATGTGAGGAGATCCAACAGCTTAGGCCACGGTGACTTCACGACCTTTAGCAGGGCGGTGGTGGCTATGCACGTGGCCTGCGATCGAGCACTGTGTGGGGGGGGGGTTGGCAGATCATCCCTCACACACCGAGTTGTGAAACTCCCCTTCCCGTGGGCATCGAGGAGGATCCCGTTACCTTGGCTCACCAGCTATTTCCTCCTGTGTAGGATCGAGTGTTGCTCCCTCGCACACAGACGTGGGTTTTCTCTGGGTGCTGCAGGTTTCCTCCCACATGCTAAACACTCGTTATTTGGCCAATAACACCTTGATATATAAAGGAACGCAGAGATTAGGGTGGGGGTGGATTTTGTACCGGCTCGATCTGCAAGCGGGGTAACACTCAATCACGATACCGTTGGAAATGAGCCAGCTTGCTGTGTTACCATACCCTGTTGAGCCAGGAGATGGCAGCCTCGATGCCCAACGGGTAGGGGATGGAGTTCCACGAGCGTGTGATCCTCCAACCCTGGGCTGCTACCTCCAGAACTGTGCTACTGGCCATGTAGCACAGTAGGGGCGCCATGGTGGTTAGGAGATGTTAACTACCTCGCCTGGCATGCAGGAGGTTGTGGGTTCGATCCAGACCCCTGACGCCTGCAACATATTTTGAATTTGTAATGTACTCCCTATGGTCGTGTGAATTTTTTACCGGGTTCTCCGGTTTAAGCCCTCCACATTTAGAAACAAAATTAGCATATAAATGTGCATGTGATAAGCCACTTCATTGAGCTATCATTTGTGATGGCCAGGTCGCTTCTACAAAAAAGAGATATAACAACTCTGTGGGCCATATATAGTAAAATAAAAAACATAGTTTAGTTAGTTATGTGCAGCACAGTTGAAGCGGCTAGATTTCAATCCCTGTTATCGTTCCAGTCGAGCACAGGAATGTTGCTTACGCACGTGAGGCATGTGACCTGGTAATTGGGAATGCCACCCATGCGCCGTGGGAAATGTTGCAATGCCGCAGGGACCAGCAAGTGGAAGTGTTCCAACGAGTGGCACGGCCATCCGATCACAAGGCTGTCTGTCCCCTTAATGGGTTCAAGGATTTAGTTGTTTCTTTGTTGTAGTTGGGTTTTGGGCTGAGCTTGGGGGAGCCAACACCTAGCCCTGTATTTACGTGTGTGTATGCATGTTGAACTTCTTTCGCATCGTATGTAGTGATCCGTGCTAATCGGAGGTGCAGGGTAAGGACAACAAACTAAACACAAAAAGCAGTTTCATAGAAATGAGTTTCCAATCTAGATTTAAAAGTGCATAGCTCCAGTGGCTTCCTAATATAGGAAGGGGAGCGTTCCAGATAGCCGTAGAATGTTGGCACAGGAGGGAGCAAAAGGCGGTGGATCATCTAAGTCAGTCAAACAATGGCACATGGGTCTGTCTCATGAGCTGTCAGAGAGCCTTCGACACTTACCATGGCCTTATAGTGCACCTAGCCTGGTACAAGCACTGTGGTGCTGTCACAGCCACTTAGTGGCGAATGGCGGCTGTTGTTGTGTCTATGCGACTATTCTACGGATGTGTGTGTCTATTCAGGACATCGGCCAGTCATCTCAGTCAGTCGACCCATGGCACCTGGGTCTGTCCCCCTACTGCTAGCGGGTGTTCACCACTTCACGTGCCCTTAATGTGCACATAGCCTGGCATAAGCACCGTGGTGACATCTCCGCCACTTATTGGCGAATGGTTGTTGTTGTAAAGATCTGGACATGTTCCCATCAGTGAACTCCTCCGGCAGGCAAGGCTGCATTGGCTGGGTCATGTAGCCCGCATGCACAGCCACTGCATGCCCAAGCAGTTTCTGTTTGGCTAGATAGAGGGGGCAAAATGGGCATGACACGGGCTGCAGAAGAGATGGACTGATGTGGTGTGAGGTGATGTGGAGCTGAACGGACTTGCCAAAGATTGGTGTCAGGAATGGCCTCTATGGAGGAGGCTCGTGAAGGACGCTACTGGTCAGTTAGAGGCAGTCGCCCTCCAGCAAGAATGAAGGGTAGAGGAGCGACTTTCACAACAACGAGTGGAGCGCTGGGCAGGCTAAAACACAGCAAGATGGCACAGTAGGAGGCACAGGTGATGGTGCGTCAGTCCCCATCCCATGGCACCTCGGTCTGTCCCGTGACCTCCTACCAGCGGGTGTTCAAACACTTCATGTGGCCTTAAAGTGCACATAGCCTGGCACAAGCGCCGTTGTAACACATGCATAATGCACATGCATAATGTACGTTGCCTCAGTAATCCCCCCCCCCCCCCATAAATTGTGCAAGAGCGCAGAAGGGTGGTCAACACATCTACGCCTCTAAGAAGTACGAAATAGTAAGACTTCTCGACAAATCTGGCTGTCGCCTGATGAAGCTAGTTGTAATTACTGGCGAAACGTCGTACTCGGTTTGTAAATGTTGTGGCTTGGCTCTCCAACCCATCGGCGTGCTGTATTAGTGACGAATTGGCATTTTCTGTTTACGTGACAACCCTTACCGGTTGGCTGTGTCGGGTGGTGGCGGGTTTCAACGACACATTTATATATTTACATGATCTAATCCAAAAAACCTCTATTACGGATATTGGTCGCGAATGCCTACGTGTTAAATATGTACAGTATGTTGAACTTCTTACGCACCGTAAGCAGCCAACTGTGCTAATCGATTAGAGATGAGAGAGCGAGTCGGAATGAGTAGCAGTGTGGAGACTGCGTGATGCACGACATGAACCGTCGGGGCCCCTGATCTCGCCTAAGTTCAGGAAATGTTTCCCGAAGAGCAGTCTTATACATTGGCACAAATGAACAGTTCCCCCATTTTGACTATTCGAGTCGTAATTTCTCGTAGAAAGGGGTTCGATGCCGCAATGCGCATTTCCCCGAATCGAGTATTCGCAGCGTACATTTTTCAGTCGGCCAATACCAACGATATATCGCGTGTTTTGTTAACTACGGGAGTGAATTTGGCGAACGCGGAGAAAACCCCACGCAGAACAAGAGAGGGGGGGGGGGGTTGGACATACTTATATACATACTTATAAAGCACGTCAAAATGTGCAACATTGGTTCGTCTGTCAACAGCCAAACTATTGCCACCTGAGAATACTGAAAAACCCGATATCTTGTGATGCATTCTGCACGCGCTAAATCAAAATGATGCATGTGGTTGAGCAATCTCCGTCCCTCCTTAGGCTGGCGGAGTAGGATCGGTTTACTCCTGTAAAAGTGTTGACTTACTTCAGCGAGCCTTTCCTTGGTAAACAAGCGTTAATACAAAAAATAAAAAGAATAAAAAGTGGCCATTGCTGCTATTATTCTCATAGACCATTGGTTCTCAGCCAGTGGAACATGTACAGATAGGGGGGAGTGAGAAATCTCTAGGGAGTAGCGAGACATCTCTCGGGGGTAGCGAGACATCTCTAGGCGCTAGCAAGACATCATTAGGGGTAGCGAGCCATCACTAGGTGGTAGCGAGACATCTCTAGGGGGTATCGAGGCATCTCTCGGGGGTAGCAAGACATCTCTATCTAGGGGGTAGCGAGATGTAGTTAGAATTTACATAATTATGATTGTGTTGTTGTGTCATGACAATGGCACAACACAATAGGTAGCATAACAAGGACCACTTTGTAGGGTTGTCCTATAGATAGACTCGCCACAATTTATACCAAAATAAAAATTACTTATCCCATCCGCCACACGGCCTTCAGGAAGTTCCTTTTTGCACCAGCATTGGTTTAATACAAGCAAATTCTGGGCCAGCTTTGACATTCAGTGTCTCATCAGCAGTCAGGCAATCATTTCTGGTGAACTGCCCGATGTTTTATTTTGTACAGAAAAGGAACCCTCTCACTTATATATGGCTCCTAGTTCGACACGTAATGTAAGGAGCAGAAGAAATACTCACCACCCAGCCTGAATTAGACAGCGTTGTTTTCAGCGCATCCCGATGTGAGCATCCGTGCTCATTCGCTTCAGCTGACTTAGTCTGACCTACTAAGCCCCAGCCAAGGACATTAAACTCGAAGGATTCTCATGGTGCTTTTGGCTCCTAGCTTCGGTGATAAATGTCCCTACTTATTCACGAGAGGTCTGGCTCAATGATTTACGATCACCAACACTGGGCTCTGAGAATGCCTCATCTACACGATACATCACGGTCATTATCTGCGTGGTCCTGGAGAATGTAAGCAATGCAAAAGATGAGCAGATGACATGCCTTGTCCTTCGCATGAACCATCCCCTCCACGTAGTGATAGAATTATTCTTTTTCCCATCCTAATCAGCCACAAAAGCCATTAGGGAAGTGCTTAATTTAAGTAGCATTGGTTCAATTCAAGCTTTGGACCGGTGTGAACAGTCAGTATCTCATTCGCAGATGCCAGGCTTTGCTGGAATCAATACTGGCAATAAAAATAATGTTAACACATCCCATCAGTCACACAATACTAATGATTTTTACGTTATGTATTCTATAGTTTTGCATCAAACTAAGAACCATATCGATCAGAGAGGGTCCGACTATAAACATCTGTCAATTCACCATCATTGGTTTAACACGTAGGCTTTCGCGACCAATGTTATTCATAATCAACGATTTTTGGGTTTAGATCGTGTTTATTTATAAATGTGTCGTAACCCTCCACCACCCCATTCTGGCGAATTGCCCGATGATGCTGATTGCAATTACCAGCGAAACGTCGTACTCAAATTGTAAATGTTGTTGCTTCAACACACCGGTGGGCTAAAGCAGTGAACTATTTGTCTTTGTCAACGTGACACATTTTTACTGATTGGCCGTGTCGGGTGGTGGAGGGTTACGACACATTTATAAATAAACGCGATCTAAACCCAAAAATCGTTGATTATGAATCACCATCATTGGTTGAAGCAGACCTGGCTCTGCTGATGAGACACTGAATGTCGAAACTGGTCCAACATTTCCTTGAGTTTGAACAAATGCTGTTGAAAAAAATACTTTAATGTGTAAAAACATACCTTTCTTTTTTATTTGAAGGGAAAAAACGTAATACAGTCGTCCATCGGTGAACGTTTTAATCCGTTTCATGAAAACTACTGTTAGCCGAAATAACTGTAAATAGAACATATGAATTGCATGTTAAAAGCATTATTAATCCATTCCATGTTCAGCCCACTTACCAGCACTCAGACTGGCTGAAATTGGCAGCCCGCGTGTACAACGTCAACATACAGTTAGTCAACAATTTAATGTCAGTCAAAACCATGGGGTCCGTATGGGAGGCAAAACGTTAACCGAAAAACCATTCACCCATGTCACTGTTAACCGAGGGACTACGATAATAATTGTACTTATTTATCTAAGAAAGCCACATTGAGTCATACGAGTGTTAATTATACAAATGCGAGGGGGCAACACTCTATCCCCGTACAGATGGAAACAGATGGCGATTAAGAAAAATAAGAATAGGTTTTACCCTCTCTGACAATAAAACAGGTGTTAAGATGTTCAAACACCAAATAGCCTTGTCTTAGATCAGAGAATGCCGAAAGGCCAGAAAGAAGGCTGTCTGGTGTAGGTCAATCAGTTTCAAAGCCATTGCATATATTATGAAAACATGTTTGTTTGCATGTTTTACCAAAAGTATGTGTGGTTAATGCAAACTGGATTCATTGCAAAAGTTTTCTATTCGGTGTTTTAATATATTAACACCTCCTGTTTTATTGCCAGAAAGGGTCAAACCTATTCTTATTTTTTCATCATTTTTGATACGGGCACAAAAGGTCCCATAGATACAGATGGAGAATACGTTCACTTTGCTGTTCTGCCTTCTGGCGAGTCAAGGTACGGGGCACCTCCTCAACGCCCACTGCATGGGAGTTTTTGCAACATATGTACGATCCGCCAACTCCTGCTGCCTCCACCGTGCTGCACTACAGGCGAGCGTAGCCAAGGCCGTGCATGCGCCAACAGACTCTTTGAGGGCTGTTTGTTGCTGGCTGTGACTTTATTTTGGCCTTTGGGCCTGTGCTCATACGTGAAGTTCATGAGGAAAAGTAACCACGGTGGTAGTTGCCAAAGGAGAGTGGTAAGGAGGCGACTGACCCCCGGTGAGCGGGTGGCTGGAGGGAATCTGGTGAATGCTGGATCATCAATGACCGTGACTGAATTATATCGGTGAATTCTATCCCGTGCAGCGAGGTAAGAAACTGGGTGCTCCACATCAGATATGAACCTCATGGCGGGATAAATTTTGACTCAAAACTTTCGTGACTGCAGGAATTCATATTCTATGGTTCTTTCGGTAAAGTCACGTAGATAGAAAAAATAACAATAAAACAATAAAAATAAAGTGAATAAAAATATCACGACGTTTCGATCGCAACACAAGTGGTCATCATCAGAAACAGGGAGGATGTGTTCCCTGTTCCTGATGACGACTGCTTGCATTGCGATCGAAACGTCGTGATATTTTTTATACACTTTATTTTTATTAGTTTATTGTTATTTTTTCTATCTACGTGACTTATGGCGGGACCCTGGGGTCCTGAACAAACTGAAGTAAAAATCGTAATTAACCAATTCATTTTTGGAGACTCTGTCCCATCGCACACAAACGCCGCAACCCACCTGGCGTGGATCATTATGTTGTCATGTCGTCCAAGCGCAGCGAGGACGAATGCACAGAAGAGCTGAACAAGCGAATGCACTCCATGCTCGGGTATGGGCAGGACCATAAGTCTTATCCAAAATTGCTCAAAATGCCTACACGACTTAAGTCCTTTATTTGTCATAATGGTATGCATAATACAGTGAAACTGCTCTCTTATCTTCATTATTATTTGTGACCTACCAATGTCTGCGGCCAGGATCAATCGATGACAATCCTCTTACCTGCAGACATTTAACAGATAAGATGTGTTGCACCGTTAATGCCTCCTGTTTGATAACACTGGTCAACAATTTTTTTTTTCTGGCCTGGACTTTTGCAGCTAATTTCAGGGTGCTGATTCCAAATCTGATCTCAGATTTACTCCATCACATCTCATTTTTATGCTATCGGCATACCCCATTTTCATTGATTTTACCCGAAATTAACTCTGTCACTTATGATTGCAAGTTGTTGCGAGTCAGTGACTGCTTTAGTGTTAAAATATGGTTCTGTATTTTTAGGATAGTGTTTATAATATAATTTTATGTAGATATCCACATTTATTTAATATTTTTCTTCTGCAGGGCGTGATCTAACAATGGCTACAACATCCGAAAGAAGGAAATGCAGTAATGACCCAGATATCTTGTGCTACATCTGTGGCAGCTTCACTTTGCAGGATCAAAGGCGCAACATCAATACCTTTGTCAAGAAGGTTTATCTTGCCTACTTTAAAGTACGACTTGGAGACCAAGACAAAAATTGGGCTCCTCACAAAGTGTGTAAAACCTGTGTTGAAACTTTGCGATCATGGTCTAAAGGAAAGAATGCTAAGCTGAAGTTTGGTGTGCCAATGGTTTGGAGAGAACCTACAAACCATTTGGATAACTGCTACTTCTGCCTTGTCAATGTACAAGGTCTCAATAAGAAAAACAAACAACACTTACAATACCCATTTATCCCATCTGCCAGACGACCAGTTGAGCACTGTGAGGAAATACCTGTGCCTGTATTTACTGAGCTATCAGAGATTGATGTTGAATCCCTCAGTTTACCTGCTTCTACAGATGGTGATGATGCTCAGATCGAATATACGCCATCTGATGCAGATTGTGATAACATTTCTCTGTTTAGTCAGCCTGAATTGAATGATCTTGTAAGAGACTTGTATTTGCCAAAGCAGTCTGCGGAATTGTTGGCTTCCAGGCTGCAAGATAAATGACTACTCAAACCTAGCACTAGTATCTCCTTTTATCGTAACAAAGAAGCAGCACTGCGAAAGTACTTCCATTCAAATGGTCAACTTGTTTATTGTAATGATGTTGAAGGGCTTCTTCTCAATATGGGACTGCCCGCATATGATTCAAGTGAATGGAGACTTTTTATTGACAGTAGTAAACGGAGTTTGAAATGTGTGTTACTTCACAACAGAAATATATATGGTTCAATCCCAATAGGACACTCTGTAAAAATGAATGAAGAGTATGCCAACATCAAGATTGTTCTGGATAGATTGGAATACCATGTTCATGGATGGCTAATTTGTGTTGATTTGAAAATGGTTAATTTTCTGCTGGGTCAGCAAGGAGGTAACACCAAATACTCTTGTTTCCTGTGCTACTGGGACAGTAGGGCTACATTAGAACACTGGGTTAAAAAGAACTGGCCACCAAGAATCAGTTTGACGCCTGGTGACAAGAACATCAAGAATGAACCTCTGGTTGATAGGAATAAAATTGTATTTCCCCCACTGCACATAAAACTTGGGTTAATCAAGCAATTCGTCAAAGTTCTTGATCACACTGGAGACTGCTTCAGCTATATATGTTCAACCTTTTCAAGTCTCAGTGCCGAGAAGAAAAAAGCAGGAATATTTGATGGCCCTCAAATAAGAAAACTCATCAGGGATCCACACTTTGTAACAAAAATGACTGCGGCAGAGGCTAGAGCTTGGAATGCATTCTCTGATGTGGTGCGGAATTTCCTTGGGAACAGGAAAGCGGACAACTATCGAGAGATTGTGGAGGAGCTGCTCTTGAGTTTCCAAGTACTTGGATGTAGAATGAGCATGAAGGTTCACTACTTACATAGTCACTTGGCCCAGTTTCCAGAGAACATGGGTTACGTGAGCGAAGAGCAAGGTGAACGCTTTCATCAAGACATTAAAGTTATGGAAGAACGTTACCAAGGCCGATGGGACTCAAACTTGATGACAGATTACTTCTGGTCCTTGATGAGAGACATTCCACAAGCTGTACATCGGAGATCGTCAAAGAAGAGGTCGTTTATGCAGATGTAACATCACTATTGTGAATGACCTTTTTGTACATATTTTTCTTATCTTCACAATTCAATTCTTACATGGTAATATGCATTCACTCACATTGATATGCAGTCATTCTCACAACTTTGTGCTACGGCTCATTAAATGTTTGTTTCATTATTATTGTATATTATCTAATTATTGTATGGATGTCTGTTTAGCTATTCGTATACGAGCATAAATTTGCTGTTTTTATTGAAAATGCAATATTTGATATCTCAAAAACCTGTGTGGTAGACAATAACTGATGCCAGATTTGGAATCAGCACCCCAAAATTACCTTAAAACCGTTGGAATACCTTATGCCAGAAAAAGTGTGTTGACCAGTGTAATACTTCTCTTGTCCGTATACATCTGTGCGGATAGGTTTTTTTAGCACATACCGCTCGTATCAATGTGGATAAGAGGAGCGGCGACCCACTACTCTGTAGAGTAATATTGGTATAAACGCTTGTTACAATATGAACAGCGCATTGAAAACGCGTACTATTTTATGTACTGTTGACAAAGTGTGTTCACAAATCCACACTGAGCAACACGATGATTGACAGAGGGGTGTAAATTATTTTGTCGATAGTGTATTTAAATAGAGGTACTGCAGGTAAGTAGTTTTCAGTTTTAAAGGCATAGTTTAACAAGACAACACTTGCCACCATCCTTCAAACCCAATGGTAATAAGTATAACCCGTAAAAACAAAGTTTTCACTCTAAATCCTTTATATGCGTGGCGGCTAGAGTCCTCTCGTCCTCTGGCTTGAGATGGCTGCCACCTATGGGTCAGATGATTGTCTGCAGTATTAAACAATTGGTAATTAAATATTTAATTTGTTTTCCCTAAACAGTGTAAAATTTTAGAAATTTGTTTTCACGAACATTAATTGTCTCGCACAACGAGTCTGTGTGCAAAATGTCAGCTCGATTGGATCACTGGAAGTGGGTTAAAAAACGACCGAAAGGTTTGCACGGTCGTAAGCAAGCAAGCAAGCATGCAAGCAAGCGAACTTAATATAAAGGATTTAAACAAGTAAACCCGTAAAAACAAAGTTTTTCACTATAAATCCTTTATATGCGTGGCGGCTAGAGTCTTCTCGTCCTCTGGCTTGAGATGGCTGCCACCTATGGGTCAGATGATTGTCTGCCAGTATTAAGCAATTGGTAATTAAATATTTAATTAGTTTTCCCTAAACAGTGTAAAATTTTGGAAAAAAAATGTCACGAAAATTTATTGTCACACACAACGAGTCTGTGTGGAAAATGTCAGCTCGATTGGATCACGGGAAGTGGGTTAAAAAACGAGCGAAAGATTTGCACGGTCCTAAGCAAGCAAGCAAACTTAATATTAATATAAAGGATTTAAAAATATATTCGCCTGTGGAGGACGCGGGGATCGATCCCGCGACCTTTGGCATGGGAAGCGAGGGCGCTACCAACTGCGCTACTCCGCCACGGCCTGTGGAGGGGTTACGCTCTGGGCTCCTACACTGTGATGATCAGCCAAAGCCATAAATGAGTTGTATTTGAATAAATGTAAAATAATTTTTTTTTGCCTAAAAAGTGTAAAATTTTTGAATTTTTTTTTCACGAACATTAATTGTCTCGCACAACGAGTCTGTGTGGAAAATGTCAGCTCGATTGGATCACGGGAAGTGGGTTAAAAAACGAGCGAAAGATTTGCACGGTCCTAAGCAAGCAAGCAAGCACGCAAGCAAGCAAGCGAACTTAATATAAAGGATTTAAAAAGAGCAAAGTTTTTGTTTACATTATAATATGTTTATGCGAGAGCCGGGGGCATATGGGACCCCGGGGTCCTGCCAATCTGTCATATGGGACCCCGGGGTCCTGCCAATCTGTCATATGGTTCACATGACAAACATGCATTCCATTATCAGCCGAATGTGTGTTTTGTATGGCAGCAATAATTGTTGAAGTTAAATTCGCTTTGATACTGAGAAGGAAAAAAAATTGCTTCATCAAGGGGCCCTTAAGCCAGTTTAATAACGCAGCCATTCCATGACAGCTCAGCTGGGATTGCGATGCCAAGCAGATTAATGGGTTTTTACTGTGGATATGAATATTATATTTACATATGCGATGTGCACTCATAGCGTGATTACGTAACGACTGCAATGTGTGCGTGCATACGTCCAGATCTAAGTAAGGCTCAATGTTGGGCCCAAAGCTGCCAGCGTTATGCCTGCTATGCCACACCAAGTGAATGCAGCGGGTCAGCCGACATGTGGCTTAGCGGTTTGACTCAAGTAGCCAGTGGCTAAAATTACTCTGCCCTGCTCCTCCCTGGAGCTGCTGTTCACAGTATAACTCGGCAGACAATAAAACCGTTCTTCTCATATCTGTCGCTCCGCGTGAAAAGTGAAAGTATTTTTTTATTACATATACTTGCGCCACATTACCTTTTTGGAAGTGCATCATTTCAGCAGTGTTGATTAAAACTAGCAGGATCTGCAACGGTTTTGACACTCTAAACTAATATACAGGTTTTTGTGGTTAGATCGTGTATATATATACATGTGTAACTTAACCTGCCACCACCCTACACAGCCAAATTAGTAAGGTTTTTCACGTAAACAGTACATGCCAATTCGTAAAAAAATGTGTGTTGGAGAGCAAAGCCACAACATTTGCAATCTGAGTACGACGTTTTGCCACTATTTATAACTAGCTTCATCAGGCGACAGCCAGATTTGTGGAGAAATCCTGTTTTGTTCCTTAGAGGGGTAGATATGATGGAATCAATTGTGAGCACTTCTTGAGCGAAGTGGGGGGGATTCATTAATGCACATAAATGACAATCAGTATCGATTGCTGGTTGGCTTATTTATATGGTAATCAACGTAGATTATGCATGCACATTATGCAAGCCCATTATTCTTGTACCTCCTGTCATTTGTGTGTACTCCCTATTGAAGTATGGTGACCTGTATAGGCATTCATTTAAACAATGTAGTATTTCATGATTAACTTGAAAGCAGCACTACATCTGTAGCTATCTGAACGGTTAAAATTATTTTTTATTTCTCTCAATTTAGATATAGTCATACCTCGGTATACGACCGCTTTGGAATACGTCGAATTTGGTATACGTCGTGTTTTTGGTTGATGGGTAGGTAGTTGTTGGCAATAAAATGCGTATACTCCCTTGCAGTTTGTATGTTGCTGCGGCTATTTGGTGGCATAATGTGCACCCAGAACAGGGACCCAGGGGACTGCTGTCATTTCAGTGTCCCCAGCTATTACGCGCAGTGTTGTTTAATTGTGCGTCCAGCAGTGATGTACCAGAGCTCCCGGACCAGGCTGGAGTGCAATGCTCTGGCACCGCGTAGATCAGTGAGAGGGGCGGTAGTTGGCAGAACATCAGGCACCCCAAATTATTCCTGCAAGTTTCTGTAGCAGAGCGATTCCTGTTTTTTTTTTGCACATCAGTTTTATGTGGGGCTTAAAAGTCATGCTTATATCCATGATAACATCCCTATGTATCTTTGAGTGGGGTCATCGCGCACTGGGCTACGACAGAACGATACATCAAGGACACATCACGAGTGCAATAATCGATTTGCATGTTTCTGTAACTTAGTGTCAAGGTGAAATTTTAAAGCTTAATTTTCGAAACCAATTTTCATTCCAGGACATATCTTAATTTAACATTGATTTATGTTCGTGGAGTGCTTTTTTTAATACGTAATGCAGCTTTTTATATTTGCTTCATTGCTGTACGTGATTGTTGTTTCTGTCATTATGGTGATCCAGGTCACAATGCACATGGAAGTCCCCTTGCCTTAGGAGATCTTAAAGAGAAAGCAAGACACATTTGAAACTTAAAGAGAACATTGGACAGTCTATTTTTTTTACTAGGTAAGGTCCACTGAGCTGTATTTCTCACAAATGATATCGCAACTAAGCGGGAATCGAACTCCGGTCGCCGGGTTCGGGGCGAAGCGCCGCTAACCGTTGCACCACCGCTCCCCACCAACAATTCCACCATCCAGGTTGTGGGTCGACTTAGTTTGTGCGCCAAGGAGTTGTACCAATGTCAAAAAGTGGCAGAGGCCCCTGGATGAACAAGATCCCCGTCACACAGTAATGTGGGAAGGGGAGGGGGGGAGATGGCCACCAACTTGACTCGCTCGCGCAGTAAAACAACAACGACGAGCGCCAAAGTGGAACTCGCTCACCCCCCCCCCCATGCAAGATGGCGCCGCCGTTCGCACTCACCACGCCGCCACCGTGATGTCACGCGTCCTGCTCTGCCGCCGCTCACCTCTGGGATTGTAACGAGCAGCGCGGCGTCATCATCATTCTCCTCTTCGTCCGCAAAGTAAAACCTCTTCCACCTTGTCCGCCATGCAGCGTTCTCCTCCTCTCCTCCCTCCTGCACGACTTCCATGCTCTCTCAACGCTGAGCGGCCATCTTACCCCCACGTAAGATGGCGCGGGGCCGTCTGCGAGTGACGTCACCAAAGGCAAAGATTCCCCCAACTCGGGTAGCCTCCACGTCATTCCTTGGTTCTTTCGGTAAAGTCACGTATAAAGATAAAATAATACATTAAATTAAATACTAGCATACGACGTTTCGATTGCAACACAAGAAATCATCAACAGGTATACATTAAATAGAAACACAAATCTAGTATACTCAGAAATGTAGTGTAATACAACAGAGAGTCAGATAACATAACAGTCAACACCCCACCTATACACTACTACACTACACTATACACTACACTATTACACTATACACTACCCTATACACTACACAATACACAACACTATACACTACTACAACAGAGAGTCAGATAACATAACAGTCAACACCCCACCTATACACTACTACACTATACACTACACTATACACTACACTATACACTACTACAACAGAGAGTCGGATAACATAACAGTCAACACCCTATCTGGTTGATTACGTTCTTCCTGAGAATGCTAAATTTGAGAGAGAGATTAAACACAGAACCAGAAACATATAGACAGACATATAAGCAGACAGATATCACAGAGATACATAGAGAGGGAGCAAACATACTGTTGGGGCAAGTGCAGTTAGCGAGCGTCTGTGAAGTGCCAGAACGGCACAAGAGGGGTGGGCAGGGTGGTAAGCACCCCCCCCCCCCCCCCAGTGGCAATGTTTACACGCTCGTTTGAGGCTGAGTTGACCTTAGGGGGGGGGGGAGGTCCAGGCCCGGCTCTGCTCACAGTCACTGGGTGTTTGGTGGCCGTGGGCGGGAGTCGAACTCGGACTCCGCGCTAACCATTGCACCACCGCTCCCACCGCCTCACACATCACCCACGATGCCGATGCATGTAGAACCTGAGCCTTGGACGAGATGATTTTACTGCTGTGGATTCCCACGATAAGCCCCTTCGTTGAGCTATCGTTTGTGAGGAGAGTATATTGCATACCTAGCCCTGCTATTAAAAGTGGACCGAATAAAATACACATCCCTCCGTAGAAAAAAATTAAAGTATATATATTAATCTTCTTGGTTCTTTCGGTAAAGTCACGTAGAAGGGAAGTAATAAAATAATAAAAATAAAACATAATAAAACAATTCTCACGACGTTTCGGCCACAACGCAAGCAGCCGTCCTCAGGTGAAAACCAGGTCCGTCGAGGCGACAGAGTCTGAATGAAACAGCACACGAGCTTGGAGCATATATATAAGCTGGGCGCATTGACAAAGGAATTTGCGTATCAAAAGGAATTTAGCATATTTATGGGAAATGCAGGAATGTGATTAGTACTGCATATATATATTAAATCACCTACAAATTTGCTTTCGGAGAAAATATTCTTCATCAGCGTTGGTTCAATGGAAGCACCAACCCTGACCCCTGCTGGATATTTGGAGTTTCCCCTCCAGATTTAGAATCAACATCGAGGCGTTTAGAGTATTTGGCGACGACCGTATACATTTGCACATGGATAAGCCACTTCAGTTATCTTTTGTGGCCAGGACGCTTCTGAAAAAATGCTTTATAACTAAGTGGGCCTTACCTGATAAAATAAAAAAAATGCTTTGTTTAAAAGTAGTTTAGTTTTAGTTTAGTCTGATCGCTGGACACAACTTTAAACATTAGTTGTATTTGTATATATTTTACGTGATTTGTTTACCATTCCTATAATTGGCACTCCTATCGTGTTTTTTGTTCTGAACCGTCCTGTACTGAACATCTACATGAGCCAATGGTGTGCGAGCAATTTAATTATGTATCCATGTGTTTAACTGAGTGTGATATTATTTGTATATATGCAGTATAATTAAAATGTGTATGTGAAGAGGGAGCTTTATAGCCCATCGGATTCCTCCAGTATAAATACATATTGTGATTCCTCATCCCTTACAGCAAGTGGCGGTGTGACACGACCACGGCGCCTGTGCCAGGCTACGTGCACTTTTAAAGGCCACGGGACCGACTGAAACGACGGCCCCGATGCACCGCCTATGCCCCTTACTGTGCCAACTCACTGTTTGCCACAAAAAGTTAGTTTTTTGTGTTAGATCGCGTAAATATAATTGTGTCGCTAAACCCGCCACCATCCGACGCAGTAAATTAGTGAGGTTCGTCACGTAAACTTATGGTGGCAATTCGTTACTGGTTCAGCAACAGCGGCTGCGTGTCTGAGAGTAGTGTAAAGCCACAATTGTAAAGTCACGAATTGTTTTACGTGACAAACCTTACTAGTTGACTGTTGAGTTGGTGGCGTGTTTAATGACGCATTTATATTTACGCGATATTACTCAAAACACACTTCTTGTGGATAATGTTGGTCGCGAAGGCCAACATTATCCTTCTTGTGGCATGCAGGAGGCCGGTCTTCCATCCCGACCCTGGCCACCGCCTCTATCTGCAGTGTTCGTGTGTCTCTCCCGTGGTCGCGGGGATTTATTTTCTCCGAGTCCTCCGGGGTTTCCCTCCACATTTATAAACATGCATTTAGATTATTTAGGTTATTTTGCTGCTATAAATGTCCAAATGATGGACCACTTTGTTGAGCTTATCATTTGTGATGGCCAGGTCGCTTCTGAAAAATAAGTTAATACATCAGTGGGCTTTGCCTGGTAGGATGGGGATGCTTTAGTTTTACTTGTACAGTAAGTCTTCTAGATTTGAAGCTTTCGTGACTGCAAGTATTCATATTCTTAAGACACGTAGGTAAAAAAATTAAATTAATAAAAGTAAAATAAAATAAAAATCACGACGTTTCGGAGGCAACACAAGCCTCCGTCTTCAGGTGGAACCGTCACGGCCCGACTAGCTGTATCAAGTGAATGAGAGATTACAAGAGACACTACCCCGTATATATACACTGGTTGAGGGGGGGGGGGCAGGGCAGGCCCCCTTTTTAAATCCTTTATATTAAGTTCGCTTGCTTGCGTGCTTGCTTACGACCGTGCAAATCTTTCGGTCGTTTTTTAACCCACTTCCCGTGATCCAATCGAGCTGACATTTTGCACACAGACCCGTTGTGCGAGACAATTAATGTTCGTGAAAAAAAATTCCAAAATTTTACACTGTTTAGGGAAAACAAATTAAATATTTAATTACCAATTGCTTAATGGTGCAATGCAATCATCTGACCCATAGGTGGCAGCCATCTCAAGCCAGAGGACGAGAGGACTCTAGCCGCCACGCATATAAAGGATTTATAGTGAAAAACTTTGTTTTTACGGGTTTACTTATTATTATTATGGTAAGGTGCGGATTGAGACTACGGCTAGTCTACATAACAAAGGACTGAGCCTTTGTTATGTAGACTGGCCGGGAGGGGGGGGTTTGCTTACCTTTCTTGTACTTTGCACGACTGTCGTGTTTTTGTATTGTTTATTTTTGTAACGTTCTTACCCGCCCCCTACTGGACATCTGTGAGAAAAATAGCTTTATAGCTCATCGGATTCCTCCAGTATAAATGCATACAGTATTCAGATTTCGATTTAAAGCTTTCGTGACTGCAGGGATTCATCTATTTTATTGTTTTAATTTTATTATTTTATTACTTCCCTTCTACGTGACTTTACCGAAAGAACCAAGAAGAGTATTCAGATTATTCTCCCTTACCAATGTGGCGGAGGCCCAGGTAACTTTGACGACGTCACCCCCTCCGCCCTTACAAACATGGCCGCGGCTCACGTGACGCAGCGCGCGACGCGGGTGACGTCAGCGCGCACTCGGCGCGAACAGGCGGGAGAGGCGCTGGAGGGAGCGGAGGCTGCAAATGGTGAAGTATGGCGATGTCGTCGAGTGAGAGAGTGCGGGGAGATCCTCGTTGGCGCTACTGCGAGGGAGCGGTAGTGTAGCAGTCAGCGCGCTGCGCTACAAACTCGGGCGATCTGATTTCGATTCCCGCTTACTGCTACCAACATCGGTGACGGATTATTTGAACCGGCCTGGGCCTCCCCCCCTGGGTCGACTCAGCCGCAAACGATGACCTGGTGTGGTTTGTAAAAAAAACGCGACCAGGGAGATGAAGGCGACTGGTCGTAGTGCTGGTCTCCATAGGCGCTCGCTCTCATCACTTGCCGGGGGGGGGGGGGGGGGGTCTGTGGTGATAGCGGAGCAGTCGAGCTGCACCACGCTACAATCTGAGTACTGTAAATGTTGTGGCTTGGCTCTCCAACACACTGGTTAGTGCTGTACTAGTGACGAATTGGCACGATATGTTTACGTGACAACCCTTACTAGTTGGCCGTGTCGGGTGGAGGCGGGTTTTAACGACACATTTATATATTTACGCGATCTAACCCAAAAAAAACTATTATGGAAATATTAAAGTACAAATACAGTCGTATAGTTCCAGTTGTGATTCGCGGGGCGACTGAAAATGCAGACAGCAATTTGTGATAAACGAGGGAATCCTGTACACACAACAGTCATCGCCCCCTGAATACGACAACTTGGCAGGACCCTCCTGAAGAGTTGAGACTCAGCGAGGCTTTCCTGGATGAACATGTCTGGGTTAACACGTGGGCGCCGCGGTGGTGACATGTGAACTACCTCGCCTGGTAATCAGGAGGCCGTGTGTTTGATCCCGACCCTGACGCCTGCTGTATATTTGGAGTTTACATGTCTCTCTCCCCGTGGTCGCGTGGATTTTTCTCCCGAGTCCTTAGGGTTTTCCCCCCAAATTCAGAAACGTACGATTCAACTTTTACATGATAAACCACTTCGTTGAGCTATCATTTGTGGCGAGGTAGCTTCTGAAAAAAGCACTACATAAGTCACGTAGATAGGTTAAAAAGAAATAACAAAAAGCTACGACGTTTCAATTGCAATGCAAGCGGTCGTCATCAGGCTGAAATTAACTCCTTAAAAATGTATTTTTAAAAGACAACGGTTTTATTTTAAAGTGCACTCAAAAGTAACAAATTATTTTCTTTCAGCCGTCACCAGCTGATCAGAATATTTTTGGACATTTGGAATTAAAACATAAAACCGTGGGGCACTCCTTTAATATCTGATCAGCTGATGACGGCTGAAAGAAAATTGTTTGTAACTTTTTAGTGCACTTTAAAATAAGGAGTTTATTTTCTAATTTTTAGTCTTTATTTTAACAAAGAATTTATTACAAAGAATATTATTTGATACTTTTTGAAAATACTTTTAGAAAAAAATAGACTCGGTCTAAGACTAAGCCTACTTCTTTTGTCGACCTTAAATTTTATAGTGCGATCCGAGAGCACTGTTCTTAACTCTATACATTCCCTTCATGTTGTTTGCAATGTACTCAACCATATTTGTGTGTATAAGTTGTTGTCACACAAATCTAATTATTTTTAATGTGGTTGATGGTTTCTCATTCTATTAATTTCTGCTAACGCTTCATTATTTGCATGGTGTGTTTCCGGTCAGTCTTTGGTTGTCCAAATCTACAATTTGAAGTCCATCCAGCGAGCGAACACGACTTGAGGCAACATATACCTGACCTGCTTCGAAGAGCTTTGATCCCAAGTACACGACTGCATGATGCGCACTGTACATCCTTGCATTTTGTGCACTGTCGATGCCCATGATAGAATTAGTGGGAACATTCTTCGTTCAGCTGTACCATAGCCACGATTAGCAGGGGACTTAACTGATTTGGGCTTAATTTCATGTGTGCCGTCCTTGCCAAAGTCGATTTCAACTAGTGAATGTATTTGTCTTTCGTGCAATTGTGCACGACTAGGAATAGGCCAAGTGATTTTTGTGATATATCCAATTGCACCATTTACAAGTCCTTTACAGACATCAATGTTGGATCTTAACATGACTTTGGCTCCATTGGAACCTCATTTGCCTGTAAAAAATATGATAATTGGTTTTTTACTCTTCTATCTGGCAACAAAACTGACACCTTTTTTACAAGGAGTCATGTTTGCATAGACCATAATACCTGCAGTCATAATGCAAACAAAAAACATAACTCTGATAATGTATGCACTGTCCTTGAAGTTGATTGGTCCACACCCGAGACAGCTTTCCTTAGAGCCTTGTACCAGACAACGCTTGTACCAGGCTATGTGCACCTTGAGGCCACGTAAGGTGTTACGCAACCAATGAAAATATAATGTGGCTCGACTGTTTCGGAGTGAGACCTCTGCTTCTAAACCGGAGCCGGTCATTAGCACACTGGCAAGGTATGGGAAACTCTCCACTGTCTCCACAACTGCCCCATCACCAATTGGAAGTTGTGGGGGTAGAATGTCCGATGGTAGAAAATACCCAGGCAGGTGCTTAGTTTTGGTGGGGCTGATGGTAGGGCCCCACCTCTTGGTGGCAAGCTCCAGATTCAGCAGCAGCACCTCGAACTCCTCCTCTGAGTGAGCAGCAATTAGCAGATCATCGGCATACGTAATGTGGTTGAGCAATAGGGAGCCATCCCTTGACCGCACTCGGGCATCGATCAGCCTCCCATTGTATCTGTACCAGATGGAAATGCTAGCGGTACAGCCATTGATGGCTTCATGAACTACGTGGTCCAAATATATGTAAAATAATGTGGGAGCCAGAGGACATCCCTGTTGCACCCCAATGTGTACAGGGAATGGCTCTGACTCACGGCCACGTAGTTTGATGCGGGGCCGCTCACCATCATTAAGGTCCTTAAGGATGGTGAGCAGTGGGTGAGGGACTCGGAAAGCACGAAGAACAACCCAGAGGCCAGGCCTACTGATGGTATCATAGGCCTTGAGTAGGTCAATAAAGCACACACATGGACTAAGATGCACACATGGGCCTACAGACACACGAAGAAATGGACTTACACTGACTAACATGGAGGCATGCACATACAGCAATTAACACACACGCACATGGACTCAGACACCCACACACATATGGACTCACAAACACATCGACTTACACACACATGGACTGACACACACAGACATCCACTTGAGATACAAACATGGAGTTACACACATATATCGACGTACACACATACAGCGAGTCACACACAGACATACGTGGACTCACACACACATTGACGTAAACACACATATGTACTTGCACACACACATGGACTTAGACACATAGATAGACTGACACACAGCCCTACACACATACACTTGTGACACAGTCATCTACTTGAGATACACAGACATGGATGAACACACACATATGGACTCGCACAAATGCATTGACTTACACACACACATGTATAGACTTACATACACATGTGGACTAACACACACACATATGGACTGACACACACATATGGACTGACACACACATACACATGGACGTACATGGCCACATCACAGACTGGCAGACCGTCGCAGCATCATAAAAGCGCAGCAAAAAAAGGGAAAATTTAGCAAGCTAAAAAGAAAGAGTTTTGTGCACACAAACATTATTATTGTAATATCTCGCAAAATTATTTGTTTGATAATAGTAAGCGAATCAACGGGAGTTGTTTTCTGCACACAAAGATTATTATAGTAATGTTTGTCAACTAAATGTGTTTAATAATATAAAACATTGGACTTGATTTGTTAGTGTAAGAAGCTTGGAAATTTGTACTTACCAAAGGCATGTTGAGGCCTTGTACCATGCGTAGCCCCCCTTCTGGCATACATTGGCGAGGCGGCGGAGTTGGCACATTGCCAGGCTAGGGGCTGGGCCGCTATCCCCCCCCCAGCATCCCCCGCCCGTGCAAGAATAATGTTATGTAAGCAGTAAAATATTATTATCTAAGGAGTCGGTAGTATAAACTGGACACATCGTGTTGGGGGGGTGAAGAGGACGTGACACTGTGAAGAAATATCCGCAGCGTTATGTGTCTATGTGTTGGCTTTAAACGCGTAAAAGGAAATGTCCCCGTAAAATGGAGCCAAGGCCCACCCCCCCCCCCCCCCGCAATTGGCGTCAGTTGGTACGGTCGATGTCGCGCAATAAGTAAATAATTTATAATAGAAACGGCACAAATGTGTTGATTAAACTACTTTAAAGTTTAGGGACGGGAAAACGAAATAGCCTATTCCCACCGCGGGGCTTAGGGCGTGCCGCCCGGCAAATTCTTTTCTACATATTGCCCACCGTCCGAGAGCCAAATCCCCCGCAAGCGCGAGCGCGTGGAGACTTTTATATATAAGAAGAAGAAAAGAAGATAAGGCGCACAGAGACTCCAGTTAACGCAAAGACTACTACAGCCTTCTTTGCAAAGCATTGATTGATTGATTTTGCAACAATTTAAGTAGGAATGTTTGCCCACTCCAGCTCCACCAGTGATGAAGACTCTTAAGCATTCAGGAGAGCCTTCAGTCTCAGGGTCTTCATGCAATTGCATGCTTATGATTTCTGTGACCATTCTAAACATTTCCTCTTCTACATTAATTGCTCTATGTGCCGATTGTAATTGTTCTTCATCTATTGGCACATCTGGCACCTCTTGTTGTTCATCTTCCAGGTACAGCTTGTTCGAGAATGTTGAGTGCATAAAGTTGATTGAATGCATTCTCGAGTCGTCTGTCACGTTCACGATGCACTTGCATATGCTCACTCATCTGTTTTAGCTGTTGTTCATTTGCCAGAAAAGCTTCCTTTGCAGTCTCAAATCGTTGAAATAGCTCTTGTTCACTTCTGTATGGTGTGTATTGAACCAGAAGGCTATAAAAGTAGTGTTCATGATCTGTTGCAAGCACAAAGTGTGGCACTAACAACTGCTGGAACATTTATTTTGAGCATTTTTGTTCTATCAGTGAGCGTGATCATCTCTCTTTCTCTTGCAGAGATGTGTAACTCTTCATATGCATCCTCATCGATATTAACTTGAAGATCGTCTTCTGTTTTAGCGTAATGTGGTTCAAACAACATTGCAAACTCTACCAAGCACATATCTTGATATTGCAAAGGATGCTTTTCGTATCGTTCAAAGCTGTTGGCGCAATATCCAGATGCCTGACCTTGTTCGTTGAATCTCAACACACTGTATCGCTGCTCGGGTTTTCGAGTATTGAGGAAGACATTTTCTTGAACTAACTCGAAGGTTGAGATGACATAATCGGAATACACATTCACTAGCTGAAATCTGTCGCTCCTTCATTATTCTCATGCAAATCTTGAACAGTTTGCGCGACACATCATTTTCTTCACGTCAAATATTCTGTTTTGCTTGCCTGATTCCTGGGGAAAGCTCTATGGGTTCAGATTTTGCAATGTACTTAGCAATCTTGATTTGAAGCTTTCGTGACTGTAGGAATCCATACTCTTTGGTTCTTTCGGTAAAATCACGTAGGTATAAAATAAAATAAATCACGATGTTTAGGGCACTTGCATTGTGCTTCGTTGACAAGGTTGTTGGTTGTTTTACGCCTTATTTCGTGAGTATTATCAGAGACTTCGTATTCCTCCTCCACATTTGGCTAATCACAATCTATTGAAGCCATGACTGATGTTTGTACAGGCATCGATTCAACTTGTGCTGCCATATTTTCTTGCATTGCGTGTCGCAGATGTGATGATGAATCTTCTTCTTCTCGCATCCCTGGATCGGCGATGACATTTTTTGGATGAACATATATGACGTTGATGGTGAATTGAACATTTCTTGATCCTGTTGATGGTCTGCAGATTCGTTCAAGTTCTTCAACTGTGTCACACTCAATTATGCATGCTCTGCCATTGCCTGCCGGTGCACCTTTCTGACCACATGAATGTGAATCATTGAGGTAGTATTTGTCATCATATGCATAATTCCTAGTGATTTGGATCCTGTTATTTGTACGCCAGCCTGATGATTCGTGAACAAGTCATTAAATGCATCCCCGCCCAAAGTCATTCCTTGTGAATCGCCTTCATTGACTGAGTCTTGTACACTTCCAACGAGAAGTGTTTGCTCATCATAGGCTATTGAGAATGAGTTGTTGAACATAATGTAGTTTCTCATGACACCAAAATGTTTGACTTCCAGATATCCATTTGTGTCATTGGATATCCTACATTCTCAAGTTTGGCCAATCGAATGGTTTCATACATTTCATCACCCACAATCAAGTTCACGTTCAATGTGTTTGTGGTCCATATGCTTGGTGGCGGTATAGCAGCTCTTACAATATTTGCCAACACCATTGCACAACATTGAACATCTGCATTTCCCCATGTAAACACACCCTCATTTGCTTGATGCCATGCAGCGCGAACAATTCTACATCTTTCATTGATTGGCGTGTAAGCATTTGCAGGTCCTTGCGGTGGATTTTGCTCCACTGGTTGTTGCGCAGGAATAGCAACTGAATGTACATCAGCGATGGTAGCGTCTTCATTGATTGTTACATCCCCATAAAGTGGATTGTTTTGAATTAGCCAGTTTAGTGCATTGTAAACTTGGTCACGATTTATAGAGAATTCACGTGTGATGTTCAGATTCTCAAGATCTTCTGTGATGACAACCATTCCAGTATTAGCCATTGCCCGTGGAAGTGTGTCACTAACTTCAAAGATGTCCATAGCAAAGAGAACTGCCTGTCCACGGAAGCCAAATTGACCGAAGACTCCACTCAATTTCATTATCTTCAAAAATGGTATAACTCTTGGTAATAGATGTTGTTCTGGCTGTGTTAAGACTCGAATCACATCTGGAATTTCACCAGGATCCAAATAATTCCATTAAGCTTTTGGCGGTGCAGCTCTTTTGTTACTGCTTATGTGTGTCTTGCAACGTGAACACAGTTGCAATGTTTGCTTTGATGACAATTTGTTTGGTAGATAGTGGAATGCATTTTCATTATGTCGTACTCTGTAAATCTCACTTGGATAGCAGCGTTTGGTCCAGACTTCAGAATTGATCGCGGAATATATTGATTGGATTGTCAAATTTAGTCATGTCAGTGTAGTGTTGTAAGGACGGACTTCTGGACTTCTTTATGGCACACACTGTTTACTATCGTAATACACAGTCCCTAGCACACTAAGGGGTATATGGTCCCCTCACCCGTTACCCTCAGAAGTTACAAGCCTCCGGACCCTGCAGGCTGTCTAATCTCCCTGCTCTCCCAGCATCCTCTGGCTGGACCTAGGGGATCTCTCCCCGACCACTGGTTACTCTGAGCCCGAGCCCTGATAAGGGCTGGAGGGCTTGGTCCAGGGTTCTAGACGTCTTCGGCTGACTTGGGTCTTCGTGTAGCAGAACTCTTCCAGAGCTCTCAGCGCTCTGGCTTTTATACCTGTTCGTGGCTGGGTTGTCCAATCCCCGGCCACCTTGTGAGACCCTCTGATTGGTCCTTCCCAAATCTGGGTTTGGATCCTACCTCACCCCATTTGACCCTGACCGTTTGATTGAGCGGGAAAACCTTGTTTACGATCTGCTGTCACAGTTTGCGAACAGCGAGTAGTAACACCACTACATCAGTATTGAGTGCATGAAGACATTGCGATTCATCTTTACGATTTTGCTGTAATATTACATCACGTGCTTCAAGTCTTTGTGCAACTCTGAATTGTGATGTGTTCACGCACACATTGCAATTGAGCATCACCAGCTTGTGGTTTTTTTCTTGAATTCTTGATTGTATATGATGGTCATGGTCTCGTTGCAATCGGACGTCACGTACTTCTGTTGTTTGATCATGCAAACGATCACGTCGTTTCTCAAGTCTGGCGTGCTTTGCCTGCTTATCTTCACTAGCACGCTTTTCTTCGGACTTTTTCCAAGCCTTTTCTAATCGTCGCTTTCGTTGCATTGCAGTTTCTTTTAGATTTCTCTTGCCATGATCCATTGTTTGTTAAACATTTGTCGTAACCGTAGTTTCGATTTAAAGCTTTCGTGACTGCAGGGATTCATCTTCTTGGTTCTTTCGGTAAAGTCACGTAGGAGGGAAGTAATAAAATAATAAAAATAAAACATAAATTATTATGTTTTATTTTTATTATTTTATTACTTCCCTTCTACGTGACTTTACCGAAAGAACCAAAAAGATGTAACCGTAGTTGTTTGTTTTTTTGTTTGATTTGTAGTTTTCCATATTTTGTTGGCACGAGTATAGGACAAATGACGTTGGGTCAAAGAGTGGCTGGCAATGTTTGATAAGTCGGGCCTTGAACTCATGACCTGAGAGTAGAATATTGGAATATAAAAGTGACATTTCGAAAGCTCAAGCAACTTATGAACCACAGACAAGTCACTCTTAAATATGCTAGAGTTTACAGCTCTATATAAAGTAGCAACATTTTTCTTTTAAGAGAAATAAAAATTTCATTCCTGAGATTATAACTTTTGACTGAAAGGCCAACACTCAACCGATTAGTCGACCACAAGCAGCTTCATTTTAAAATGTAAATGGATTAAACATAAATATAAATGGTAATAGTTTACTTTGAATAGGGTTAGTGGAAAAATGACGTCACTAACCTTATTCATGCATTGTCCCATTGGATGCACGACATAATATACACAACTTTTGTAAACACACCAAAGGATTTTATGTGAGTGTTTACCTAAGAAAAGTAGAAATGCAAGAAATAGTACCAAAACAATGTTGCGGCCGAGTTTTGAACTCTCGACTCCTACGTTGCTAATAATATATTTATTTCACAAAAACCTGTTTGTAAAGCACTCGCCAAATAAGGCTTTCATACAAACAATCAATAGCTTTAAACGAGCCCAGTAATTGATTAATTGGTGGCGAATTTGATTCAGGCATGCATTGTGTCTGGATCTGACTGTTTGTGCAAAAATTGGGATCAATTGGACAAGGAGAACTGGACGACATTTTGATTACAATATTTTACCAGGACATACAAACAGATGAATGAAGTATCACTTTTTTGTAGAACTTTTTAGTGAACTTTTAAAGAGAAACGTTGCTTAAAAAAAATGTAAGGAGTTTTTTCCACAACTTCGTTTAACTCGCCCTTGACAAGTACGTCAACGATGTGGCGCCTGCTCCCACATCAACTCTTACTTCAATTAATTTATAACTTTATAAATTAATCTTCAATGTACTACTTTTTTTTGTGTCGAGTAATGCTGGCCGTAACTCGTTCACACACAGCAGGCGTGCCTGAGACACGTGGCACCTGCTTTTTGTGTGAGCCGATTCCACAGTTTAGGGACCGCGGCGATTTTCAGGTAACAAAAATATATAATTAATATGCCGCCCATGAAAAATTTGTAATTGCTTGAAAGGAGGCAATTAATTGATGCCGATTTTAATACAGGCATGTATTGTCACTAGATCTGAGTACATGCGCAAAATTTGGAATTGATCGGACAACAGGAAGTAGACTAACTTTTGATTACAAGATTTGACCACGACAAACACAAGTCAAGTTAAATAAAACCATTGAAAAAGAGAGGAAAGCTGCTGAGGCAGACTGTTTTCAAGGTTTGAAATGGGTTTAGCCCAAGGGTCATAAACAAAGTGGGCGGGGCTCATGATGTTAATGTGAGAAATTAGCATGTTAATTTAAGATCGGAGGGCGACCTCCATGACGAGCGTGCGGAGGTGGCTATGTTAACGTGAGAGAAATTAACATATTTTTGGGTTTTTCGGTAAAGTCTCGTAGATAGTTTAAAAGAAAATAACAAAAAAACTATCACGTTTCGATCGCAACACAAACAATCGTCATCAGGAGAAAAAAATGACGATTGCTTGTGTTGCGATCAAAACGTAGTTTTTCGTTATTATTTATTTTCTTTAAACCTATCTTCATGACTTTACCGAAAGACCCAAGAATATGAATTCCTGCAGTCACGAAAGCTTTAAGTCAAGAAATTAGCATGTTAATGTCAGATCCGAGGACGGCTTCCATGACGAGCGCACGGAGGTGGCTGTGTTAATGTGAGAGCAATTAGCATGTAATGTAAGATCTGGGTTAATGTGTTCATGGCATTAGCGGTTATATTCTAAAGACCCACCTAGAATGTCGAGCAATGCACATTTTGATCACAGTCCAAATCAGCAGAGTCATGTGGCGAGTAAAAAATGTGGGTATTCTCTCACCTCTTGAAAGACGTGGAAGAGAAGACCAAGTATCCTCCAGCGCTCTCCCTTTCTTTCGTGGAGTTCCAACCGTGAGGGAGCGATACATTTCCACATGATGATAGCTAAGTGGGCCTTGCATGGTAAAATAAAAGTAGTTTATAGTTTTAATTCCGAGGCTGTAAATTTTCAATTTAACCAGTGAGCCGGGGGGAAATTACCACGTGGAGACTTAGGCCGCCGCGCCAATCGTTCTTTCGCACAATGCCAATCGGTGCTTGCGTGGCTGACATTCTACCTGGAATTTATTGCCAGTTATTTGCTCTCCAAAGCAGAAATCGGTTCTGAAAGCGGTTACCAGTTTGGCGGTTGTTGTGGAACAGCCCCGTGGATGCCTGTGAGAGCGCGTACTAACTGCTGTGACAACCTCTTCTTGGTTCTTTCGGTAAAGTCACGTAGAAGGGAAATAATAAAATAATAAAAATAAAACATAATAAAATAATTCTCACGACGTTTAAGCCACAACACAAGCAGCCGTCCTCAGGTGAAGAATAGGTCTGTCGAGAAGACGGCGTCTGAATGAAACACCCCAGGCTTGGAGCGTATATTTAAGCTGGGTTGGAGGG
The DNA here is from genome assembly GCF_015708825.2 of Lethenteron reissneri. Lineage (NCBI taxonomy): Eukaryota > Metazoa > Chordata > Hyperoartia > Petromyzontiformes > Petromyzontidae > Lethenteron > Lethenteron reissneri. Next base: position 9,148,238 of record NC_083841.1, on the reverse strand, counting down.
GGAAGAGCGCCTTGACAAAATAATTTGCATATCAAGAGGAATTTAGCATATTTATGGGAAATGCAGATATGGGATTAGTTCTACTTGTGAAATGCGTAGGAAGTGGGCGGGGGGTGTCAAAGTCATTATGCCCGTGCATTATGCAGGATTAGCAGCATCAAAGGGAGGGGATAGGGGTAGCATTAATAAAGGGAAGGAATGTTAATAGAATGTGGCTGCAGTAACTAAACCACCACGTAAAAAACTAAAGTATAAACTACATAGTATCTAAATATACTATGTCGCAAAAAAAAGAATATGCTTCCAGCTAAACTTTTTTCCTCTTACATCACACGGGTCTACCCCATACTATATACTGCCATAGACAAACCCAACATTAAATTATATACTGTATTACTATACACCACCCTATACCTTCGACTATACATTGTAATATTACACTATGTATTATTCTACCCACCCTACTGTATATCACACTGCTGTATATTCACTATACAATTACGATACTATATATTACTTATACATTGTATTAAACATTACAATTTTATACTATTATCATACAATCTGCTATACACTATACCGTTGACTGTCGCGTGAAAGAAACTAAGAGGAAGCAACGAAATATGGCAATGGGAGAGTGGTGGTTGGAAACTTGCAGCGGGGCAAAGAATCCATTCCTTGCGGAGAATACAAGATATATAGTCAATGCCAGTGAGTGGACTGCGGTCTGAAAGTCACTGTAAACGTGAACACAATCAGTTAAGATCCGAAATGGTTTATTACGTCCTTCCAATGATTGCTGAGCCAGAATCCATCTTCTCGGTTGAAATTGTCTCTGTGTTTGTATATGTGGATCGCCTCATGAACGAATCTCTCATGGTAGCCATATGGCTTGCAGAGAACCTTTGTCTTGGAGAAGTCAATGTCATGTGAGCCCACTGAATTGTAACAGTGATCTGCCACGGCTGAGGTGTTTGTCCTACCATGTTTCAGGTCTGCTTTATGTTCACGGATGCGGTCCGAGACATGTCGTTTGGTTTCTCCAATGTAACTGCTACCACAGAGGAGAGGACAGCTGCTTGTGTTGTAGCCGAAACGTCGTGAGAATTATTTTATTATGTTTTATTTTTATTATTTTATTATTTCCTGTCTACGTGACTTTACCGTAACAACCAAGAAAGCTTTAAATCTAAATGCTGTGACAACGTTCACAAATGCATTCTTCGTGTGGCTCACATTGATGTAGAGCAACGGTTCTGAATTTACCTTGAGGTGGTTGAGCCAGATGATTTATTGTGTTAGGAGTGGTTGAGGAATATCCCTGTGATGGATGCCTCCTTTGTTTTTGTGTGATGAGGCATTGAGTCTGTTATTTGGACATATTGGCGGTGCACCATAACACACTGGTCCTCGTAAAATAGTCTAAAATTTCAATTTGAATCAGTAGATCTGTTTGTCAGTTTTTATTTGACCCTATCGCCAGGTTTGACACGATTCAAAGGTTTAATCAGTCTCCTGAGACTTGCTAAAAAATGTCGGTATTGACCATTGATTTGTGTCCCGTTGAAGTTTCGGGCACAAGCCAAATCTGCCTTTGGAACACAGCAGCCAATCGTCATCAACTTGGGTGCTGCTCTACGGCAATAGACTATAAAGCTTTGTGGTCAGCCACTCATAAACATTCTGACCGCTTTGACACAAGAACTAATTTTGACGCACCATCATCACCCCGCAGGATTTTATGACCGGGGTTGCGAATCGTGGAAAAATAAATAATGATTGCAAAAAATGTGCTTTTTTAAATGTACACCGTGCACCTCCGGTGTACCGCCAATACGTGGAAATGTTCAGTGGTCTCTTTTAGGTGACCGCAGTAGCACAGTGGGGAGTTTAATTCCCCATTTATGTATCATCTGCTGCTGCTGCTATCATTAGTACGGGTGCGGTTCAGGGGCTGTGAATTATGAGCTTAATGGCAAGAAGATCATGGGAAGAAACAGGAAACCCGAATGAAAGCCATAAAACAGTAATGGGGGGGCGGGAGCCCATACAAATTCCATTCAAGCACACACTCACACTCGACAATAGGGTGGGACAGCATACAGCGAATTTTCTCACTCAAACTCACACTAGCAGAACCAAGGGTGCAGCATACAAACTGCACACGGAACAAGTCTGGATTCGAACCGAGATGCTTCTTGCAGTGAGGCACAGGTATTATACTGCTGTGTTACTACTGCGTTACTCCTGCTGCAGCCCACTAACTTGGCTGTTGTGTTCCCGCAGCTGCATTCGGAGAGGGAGAGAGACAGCGGCGTCATGGAGGAAAGGGACGAAAGTGTTCAGGAGACGGTGAGAAAAGCCAGCGTGTGGGAGTGTAAGAGTGTGGAAGGGAGTGTGAGAGTATGGATGATAGTGTGAGAGTATTGATGGGAGTGTGAGAGTGTGGATAGGAGTGTGGGTGAATGAGAGTGTGAATGGGAGTGGGGATGGGAGTGTGAGTGTTGATGGGAGTATGAGGGTGTGAATGAATGAGAATGTTGGACGTGGTGGATTTTGACCTTGGCAACCTCTTGCCCCCATCTCTCAGCTGGTGAGTGGCCTGGGTTCAGGGCAAGCATTGCTGGGCCTCGACTGGCATCTTGGGGGATTGCTCCTCTATAACACAAAGTACACACGTGACGGTGCGTGGACTCACACCACACACACACGCTACACGCGTGACAGTGCGTGGACTCGCACCACACTCATACTACATTCATGACGGTGCGTGGGTTCGTACCACACACACGCTACATGCGTGACGGGTAGTGGGTTTTCACACTACACATACTCGCTACATGTGTGACGGTGCGTGGGCTCGCAAACAGTAGTATAGTGGTTATCGCACTGTACTATGAACCCAGCGACCCAAGTTTGATTCCGGCTCACGGCCAACACGACGGACGAATATCTGAACCAGTCCTGGGCCACCTATAGGTTGACTCAGCCTTAAATGAGTACCTCGTGCGGTGTGTAAACATCATCACTGGGGAGACAAAGGTGTTCGGGCGTGATGCTGGCCAACCACCCCCTGCGTGTGCTGTGCCGACCTTCATAGGCGCTGCTACTTACTAACAGCACTTCCTCCAACAGTCCGTTAAGGCTATACGGGGCATCTTTGTCTTGTGTGTGTGTCTGTAGGAGGCGGTGTGACGGGAGGGGGAGACAGTGACGCGATGCTCGTGGAGTGTGAGCGTGACGCCAGTATGAGCTGCCCCGTGATGCGCACCCTCTACAGCGAACTGTACAGCATCTTTTCCTCCCTACAACAGCAGCAGGGTGCCGGCCCTGTCGACAAGAAACAGTACGGCAGCCGCCTCTGGCGGGCACATGCGTACCAGTAGGAGGCATCTGTGTGTATTTCCAGTAGTCGGTACCTGTGTGTGACACCAGTAGTAGCCACGTGTGTGTGTGATACCAGTATGGGCCACGTGTGTGTGTAATACTAGGAGGAGGTACGTGTGTGATGCCAATTGAAGTCACATGTGGGATAGTTATATGAGGCATGTGTGTGATACCAGTAGGTGCCACGTGTGTGTGGTACCAATAAGAACTACGTGTGTGTGATTCTAGCAGTTGCCACGTGTGTGTCATACTAGTGGAGGCACCTGCGTTTGATACCAGTGTAATGACGCCGACACACGTTGTACTTGGAGCCTTTATTTGACACACTGGGCCCCGCTTCTGGCTTGACTCTTGAAGCTCCCCGAACATCCCCTCCTCTTGTGCTCTCCCCTTTTAAACCTTTTGAGCCTCTTCTCACGAAACTTCTCTCACTGTATTACTTTCAGCCAATCCCTGTCCTCCCTCAACGGTTCTCAACCATCCCTCAACGCTCAACCTCCACTTCCCACCTTTTTCAGTTTGAACCTCTCCTTCAATCCCTTCATACCTTCCCTCCCGACCAATCACCATGGAGGCCTCTTTGCACCAAGTGGAGGCCTTGGCCTACTTCCTGGTAAAGTCACGTAGAAGGGAAGTAATAAAATAATAAAAATAAAACATAATAAAATAATTCTCACGACGTTTCGGCCACAACGCAAGCAGCCGTCCTCAGGTGAAGACCAGGTCTGTCGGGGAGACAGCGCTGTCCAGCCTACCAGCTCAAAAGAATTGCAATGCATGGCAATTTTGTTATTCACATCACCAACTCAAATGTGGCCATCCCAACAGGTAGCAGTGAAACAGATACAAGTCTAGGCCGGTTTTGATTCCCATGCGGCATCGTAAGTGCAGCATGGGCATCTGTGGGGACACCACTCGCACTGCTTGTAGGCAACAATCATTCACATCTTTAATTTTTCTGCTGTGATTGGTTTTCCCATCATATAGTGATGTGGTTGTGTGGTGGTTGGGATGTGGTGCTGGTGTGGTTGTATGATGTGTGGTGCCGGTGTGGTTGTGGTTTGGTGCCGGTGTGGTTGTGCTGGTTTGGTTTGTGTGGTACCAGTGTAGTTTTGTGGTTTTGGTGTCATTGTGTGGTGGTGGTATGGTTTTGTGATCCTTGTATGGTGCCGGGGTGGTTGTGTGGTGCTGGTGTGGTTGTGTGGTAATGTACTTCTGGTGTGGTTGTGTGTTTCTGCGGTGGTTGTGTGTGTAGTGGTCATGTGGTGGTCATGTCGTGTGGTTTCTTTGCAGGTTGGTGGAATTTAGCCGCAGCTACCGTTCAGTGATGAGAGCAACCATGGAAGGCTTACAGAAGATGGCAAGTAAGTCTGTCATGGGGGAGTCCTGGTACTTCTCATCAAGATAATGGAACCTAAGTTAAACTTTAGACGAGAGTTGCATCACTATTCCCGACTTTCCCAAGAGAAAAACAAAACCCCAATGCCCTTTACATTGGTGCCAATTATTCTGTTTTAACACGTAGGCTAATGGATAATATTGATTCGTGATAAATATTATCCACTAGCCTTTTGCCCATCCAAGGACGGGTGTATTGCAGTAAATCTGAAACTTGTAAGCGAAAAGCAGACCGCGATGTGGTATTCATTGCACCCCTTTGTGTGCAATTTGTAAAGCCGTGGTGACAGACAATTTCATTTAAAGGTTATAATTCCTTGTTCATCCTGACGTCATTTTTAGTTCTATGTCTCAAAAGCGTTACGGAGATCGCGTGATGTGGGGGTTCTGCCTTTGTAGTGAGGGTTATAAGTTGACGCTGAGGAGGGGGGAGGCGCCTCGCCCCCTCATGTGGAGGGACGTCACCCGCTAATTACTAATGGAGGGGGGGGGGTTGTCCATTTGGAGGACGTCACCTGGTCATGATTATTAATGAGGGGGGCTGTTCGATGTGGAGTGACGTCACCTGCTCATAAATATTAATGAGGGGTGGGTTCATGTGGAGGACGTAACCTGTTCATGATTATTAATGAGGGGGGCGTTTCGACATGGAGTGACATCACGAGCGTTAAGGACAGACATTCCTGGGGGATTATAGTAGGTATAATAAACTCCTTTAAAAGATCTAATCTAGATTTGAAGTTTTTGTGACTGTAGGGATCCATACTCTTGGGTTCTTTTGGTAAAGTCATGTAGGTATAAATTAAAATAAATAAAATCACGACGTTTCGATTGCAACACAAGCAATCATCATCAGATGGGAAAACTACAGCAAGAATTTTTTTTTTCTGAAATGGGAGAGAGAGTTGCCATGGTAAGAGGTTCTATCGGTAAGAGATGAGGAGGAGCAAGGGGGGAGAGGGAGGGTTGGGGGTGTGGGGTAGGGACAGGGCGAGCGCTGCGTGGTGTAGTAGTACCTGTTTTTGACCCCGCTGTGGGGTCCACTTTCTGCCCCGCCTCCCTCCCCTTCTCTCTCCCCCCCTACTGCCGAGGCCGGATATAACCTCGTGCCACGGCAGATCTTTCGCCTACTTCAGCAGTTTATTCTTGCTGTGGTTGTCCCACCTGATGACGATTGCTTGTGTTGCGATCGAAACGTCGTGATCTATTATTTTTCTACCTACGTGACTTTACCGAAAGAACCAAAGTGTTTACTTGTTTTATTGCCAGAAAGGATAAAACATGTTCTTTTGTATAATTTGGATACTGGAAAAAAGGTCCCATAGATATAACTGCTCGACCCAAGCTATACGTATTCTGCTACTGGCATTATCTTAATAATGATAATAATAATAGTTCAAATTATAACGCGCGCAAATTTGCGGACATAATGGCCGCAACTCAGAGGCGCGGAGCCGAGCTCAGAGTCGCTCGAAAGCATGATTATAGAGGTGAGTTTTTAAGTCTCTCTTGCAGGAGGCGATTGAGGTGATGCTGCGAATGTGCAGAGGGATAGCATTCCAGACTGTTGGGGCTGCCACCGAGAAGTGGCGCATAGACATGACCATCATGGATCTTGGTATCAAGAGGAGGTCGTGAGTCGCGCTGCGCAAGCATCTGCCGTGTGCTGCGCTGCAAGTTGTCAATAATGAAGAAAGGTACGGCGGGCAGGCGGATATGAAGGCATTGTGGCAGAGGCAGGCGATCTTGTATGTGAACCTACTGGCGATGGGTAGCCAGTTGAGAGTGCGGAGACAGGCTAGTGCAGACATGGGCAAAGCACGGCCCGTGGGCCGTATACGGCCCGTTGGGCTTTTTAATCCGGCCCGCCGAACTTGTCCAAATATTAAATTAAATTTTACCTTCCTCCTGTAATGCCCCCATTTCCCCAATAGATGGCTCACTTTGACTGGGAGAGAGAGAGAATATTCGTATGAGCAAATCATGTTTCTTTTGAAAGTAAGTTAACAGTAATATTTGGGTACAGTATTGTTTTTGGAAGCATTCACTGTGATATCGTATGAACGTTTACTTAACCGCGTCATCGTATGAATGATGCGAGAAGAGATTAACGGGTTCTTATGTTAGCGATTTACGTACTCGGCGCTTTCGCTCTCTAAATTACGGCTTGAATGAGGGGGAGGGGTATGACTACATCACAAAATTAATAACAAAAGTTATCTACATAACTGTTACGCTTTGTGTAATTCAACAAAACAAACAAAACTTAACTCCGAGTTCTCTCCGAATTTCACGAGTCCGTTCTAGACCCCACAGTTTTTTTACAGAGTTTTAAGCACAGAAAACATAATTAAAGTTAGAAAAATCATTAATTATACAAACTTTTCAATAATTTTCTTCTTCACTTCGATTTAAATTTTCTTTAAAAACTTCTTCTCACCAACATTACCACTCATTACCACTTTCTCCGAAGGCAAGGTTGTAAAAGAATACATGGTACAGACAGCAGACATCTTGTGTCCAGAGATCAAAAGCAAATTTGAAAAAGTCAGTTTATCATGCAGGACTGTGACTCTCCGTGTGGAACTGATTGATAAAAATATAGCCAGTCAATTCAACAAAAAGTCTGATTCCTTTGAATTATATTCACTAGCACTGGATGAAAGTACAGACGTAAAAGACACTGCTCAGCTCTTCATTTTTATCCGAGGCATTGACGACAGTTTTGCGATAACAGAGGAGTTTTTGACCATGGAGTCCCTGAAAGGAACAACACGGGGAGAGGACTTGTATCACCAGGTATCTGTTGTCATCGAAAGAATGACGCTACCTCGGAGTAAACTTGTCAATGTCACAACGGATGGATCGCCAAATTTAACTGGAAAAAATGTTGGGCTGCTGAAAAGAATCCAGGATAAAGTGAAAAAGGAAAACCCTGTCCAGGATCTTATTTTCCTTCACTCTATCATCCATCAGGAATCCCTGTGTAAGTCTGTATTGCAGCTTAATCATGTCGTGAATCCAGTCGTAAAACTTGTGAACTTTATACGAGCAAGGGGACTTCAGCACCGTCAGTTTATTACGTTCCTGGAGGAAACTGATGCGGATCATCAGGACTTCATGTACCACTCTCGTGTCTGCTGGTTAAGTTTGGGGAAAGAGTTACAACGAGTGTGGGAGCTGAAAGAGGACATCATCACATTTTTGGAGTTGATGGGGAAATCTGACGAATTCCCCGAGCTAAACGACAAGAACTGGCTTAGTGACTTTGCGTTTGCTGTGGACATTTTCACACATGAATGAGCTGAATGTGAAACTGCAGGGGAAAGATCAGTTCGTTCACGACATGTACAAACATGTGAAAACCTTCAAATCCAAGCTCACTTTGTTCTCCGGACAAATTGCGAACAAATCTTTCGCTCATTTCTTCACACTTGCCATGCAGGAAGAGGCACCGCGAAACGCAAAAAAACAGCAAATCACTTGAGGACCTGCACGAAGAATTCTGCCGTAGGTTCTCTGATTTAGAAAACATTGAACAGTCACTTCAGCTGGTGTCCTGTCTTCTGTCACAAGACCCTGAAACAGCACCACAGGAGTTGCAGTTGGAACTGATAGATCTTCAGTCTGACTCCGTCCTAAGGGAGAAGTTAAACTGAATGACTTTTATGCTTCACTTAACAGAGCCACGTTTCCAAACCTCCGGAGGACTGCACAGAAGATACTGACTTTGTTTGGCTCGACTTATGTGTGTGGGCAGACAATCAGTGTCATGAAAGCCAACAAAGCCCGTCACAGATCAAAGTTAACGGATCAGTACCTCAGATCTATCCTGAGAATTGCCACAACCAAAATAATTCCATACTTGGATGCACTGGCAAAAATGGGAGATCAACAACACTGTTCCCACTGAAACTGAAAGTGATTCTGTGTTCCTGCAACGAGGTTGGAGCCAAATCTCCGACACACAGCCTGCGTGGCTGCTCTAACCTGTTAATGTAGATAATAAAGAAGTTCAAGTGAGGTAATTGGTTTGGCGCAGGCCTCAGATGTTTTCATGATGTTTGATCAGTCACGTTACGATATGTTTTTGTATTGTTCATGTTCGTGCAATTTGTTAAATTGCCTTGCAAATAAATGCTTTGCTACCTGTTAAAGGCCAAATCCTTTAATGTAATGATTTTTACATGTCATTTATATTAGTCCACACAAACACTCCATCCATCTGTTCCTGGCCCGGCCCCTCTGTCAAATTTTAGAACCCATTGTGGCCCGCGAGTCAAAAAGTTTGCCCACCCCTGGGCTAGGTTGTGTGCAGTGAACCATTGTTGCACGGCGGTGGTACATTCCGAGAGCCTCTCGAATCCAGATGCATTGCTGGAATCGATGGCGGTGAATAGAATAGTGTCATCCGCGTATGAGTGATGCTTAATACCGAAGCTTGCGATGAGCCGGCCGATCGGGGAAATGTAGGCTGTGAAGAGCAGGGGACCTAGTACAGAGCCCTGGGGAACCCCACATAATGCTATTGTTTCAGGCGATGTGGACATGTCCACCCTGACTGAAGATTGCCGGTCAGAAAGGTACGAAACTATCCACTTGAGTGCTGAGCCGCATATACCGAAGTCGGATTTCAGGAGGGAAGTAAGGAGCGAGTGGTTGATGGTGTCGAAGGCTGACAAAATGTCCAGACTTACAAGTGCAACAGTTGAGCCGGAATCAATGATCGTTAAAATGTCATCAAGCACTCTAGTGAGTGCTGTTTCTGTGGAATAGTTTTGATGGTAACCTGACTGGAAGCAGCAGTATTTTGCAGAGGAGGTGATGTGTGGTTTTAGCTGGGCGAGGGCTAGTCGTTCAAGGAGTTCATCTTTTGGCAGTCTGTGGTCTAACACTGGTGAGACAAGGCCAATTATCTTCAAAGACAATGTGTGTATTACCACAGCATGTTTGTTTCTTCATGTTTTGCCACAAGTATGTGTGGCTAATGCAGCCTTGATGCTTTGAAAAAGGTATCTTTTTTTTTTACATCTTAACATTGGCAGTAAGGGTAAAACCTATTGTTATTTTTTTTATTTTGGATACTGGTTAAAAGGTTCCATAGATAAGTACCATTTAATAAATAAAGGTTTTTTGGGTTAGATCGTGGAAGTATAAATGTGTCGTTAACCCGCTACCACCCGACACAGCCAATTAGTAATGTGTGTCACGTAAACAAAACGTGCCAATCAATTCTGGCAAAATCGCCTGATGGTGCTGGATGTTATTACCAGCGAAATGTCGTACTTAAATTGTAAATGTGGATTTACTCTCTAACACACCAGTGGGCTGAAGTAGTAGCTAATTGATCTAACCCAAAAAAAACTCTTATGAATAATGTTGATTGCGAAAGCCTATGTGTCAAATAGATAAGTACCACATTGTGGGTAAGTGGACGTCGGTTATCGTATGGAGAAAGTCCCCGCCGACATAGGAATGTGGCATTTCCACCCAATTCTCATGGGTAAAATGTATCAATTAGATGGGGTGTTGCGCTTGAAACTCAGTCAATCGTCATCACATTGATTCTTCTACTCACCCGGTGAGCTGCCTGCAGCATTAATGATCGGCGTGTTAAACTGCTTGTACAATCAACAAATTAACTTAGAGGGTGTCACTCGTGATTGGGCCGGATCATTACGTGGCCTCCCTCAAAGTCCATTGTGAATCGGTACATTGCCTGCTGAGAAGCTGCTGTGTTAAATGAACGGGATTATTGCACGCCGCTTTGGCTTGGTTAATTTCATCATAGTAAAACCCTTGAATCCGTGTGAAATCATCGGAGTCTAATTCATCCGTGTTCAACTTGTGTTCGCGTGTGTGTTTCTGTGCTGTGTGGTGGTGGCAGTGTCAACTGAGGACCATATTAAGTTGGACTATTGCAAAGAACAGGTAAACTGAGATACACCCTTCTTAGAAATATCACAAATTAATTGTTTTCTGTGGTTGTCTCATGTACAGTAATGCCTCGATGTGTGTATAGTCAATACATGAAGTTTCTGGATAACAAACTTGATTTTAAAAAATATTTATTTTAAACAGAAAGCTAAAAATAATGTAAATAAATACCCTTAAATGTACTCTTTGGTTCTTTCGGTAAAGTCACGTAGATAGAAAAAATAATAATCACGACGTTTCGATCGCAACACAAGCAATCGTCATCGGGTGGGACAACCACAGCAAGGAAAAACTGCTGAAGTAGGCGAGAGATCTGCGGTGGCATGAGGTTATATAGGCCTCGGTATTAGGGGGGGGAGAGAGGAGGTGGGGGGAGAGAGGGGGCGGGGCAGAAAGTGGATCCTGCGTCAGCACTGGAGAGATCGGCTTGCTAGGGGGGGGAGAGAGAAGTTACCCGGGTGCTGCCACGGGGTCCACTTTCTGCCCCCCCCTTCTCTCTACCCCCCCTTCTCTCTCCCCCCCTGCAGCCGATCTCTCTAGTGCTGCCACGGTGGTCCACTTTCTGCCCCGCCCCCTCTCTCCCCCTACCTCCTCTCTCCCCCCCTACCGCCGAGGCCTATATAACCTCGTGCCACGGAAGATCTCTCGCCTACTTCAGCAGTTTTTTCTTGCTGTGGTTGTCCCACCTGATGACTATTGCTTGTGTTGCGATCGAACCGTCGTGATCTATTATTTTTTCTACCTACGTGACTTTACCGAAAGAACCAAAGAGTATGGATTCCTGCAGTCACGAAAACTTCAAACCCTTAAATGTATAATAAATCGATCTCCAGTACGATATATAAGAATAGCACTGATCGTTGCCCATGGTGCATTATGGTTGCACTTTTGGCTCCATTACAGTGCCAGATCAAACTCTTCCTTTGAAGAAGGGCTAGACTTATTAGTACCCTGGCTCTTTCTAAAGTGATGAACAATGCGCTCTCTCTTCATAGCAGAAGTATGGTTAAGAAATGAGGGGGGGATCATTCTTGAAATGTCCACTCACCTGAGACAGCACCACCAGGGTGATGTCACAAACTGGCACGAAGGCAGCAGCTACAAGAAGGTTGTTAAACACTTGGAGGAGAAAGGAGTGTGTTTCAGCAGCTGTAATTGCGACTGAGCAGTCTTCTTTAGGATCCACTCCACTCACCCCACACGGGGAAAGAGCTAGAAACGGTGCTCTAACAATAGTCAGCCTCACTCCTTCCCGACTAGATAACCACGTCCAGAGGGATCACCATTACTGCGGTTGAAACAAAAATAAAAGTCGGATACAATTTTGGACCTGGACAACCCTAAAAGTGAACGCCTAGAACGCCGCACCGTAATCGTTACCCAGGAATTCTGACGACACAACATTGATGTGGCTGTCCTTGGTGAGACTTGGTGAGCAGGGGAGGGCCAGCTCAAGGAACAAGGAGAAGGCTTCTCCCTCTTCTCAAAAGGCAGCCAGGAAGATCAATGGCGGCTGCACGGAGTTGGTTTTGCCATCAAGAACGAACTAATCAATCAGCTATAACGAGTTACCTATCGGAATCAGAGAGCACCTCGTGACTCTTCGTCTCGAACTGGTAGGGAGCCAATATGCCACTGTCATCAGCGCATATGCCACAACTCTTGACTTATGGTGAAACAAAGTATGCCAACCTTGATCAGGTCCTTTCTACCATTCCTGCGGGAGACAAACTTATTCTTCTCTGTGATTTTGATGCCAGAGTCGGGAGGGACTTAAGCTTCTGGAATGGAACCATCGGCAAGGAAGGAGTGGGAAAAGTCAATTCCAATGGCATTCTCCTCTTGACGACATGCACAGAACATGGATTTATCATCACCAACACCCTGTATTGCCAGAAATACAAATACAAAACATCATGGCAATATCCACGATCTAAGCATTGGCACTTTTTGCCACACCACGCAATCAGAAACGAACTTGGAATATACCTCTCCCTTGATGAAGTTATGAAAGCCATCAAGCAGATGAAGAACAATTACAACTGGAACTGATGGAATCCCTGCTGAAATAAAAAAAAAAGGGGAGAGGAGCTGACAACATGGTTCCAAGTGCTCATCTTGAAGATTTGGAAATAATAGGAAATCCTAAACGACCTCAGGGATGCCATGATTGTGAAAATCTTTAATACATTAGATAAATCCGATTGTGGAAATTACAGTGGCATCATCTTGCTGTCCACTGCAGGAAAGATCATTGCAAGAACTCTGCAGAACCATCTTTTGCCACTTGCTAATGAACTCTTCCCAGAATCCCAATGTGGGTTCAGGCCATCCAGAGGCAAACTGACATGATCTTCACTGCCGAAAAAATGTCAGTAACAACACAAACCACTCTACATGGCCTTCTTTGACCTATGGAAAAGCCTTAGATTCTGTTTACCGAGAAGCACTGTGGAGTAGCCTTCCAAGGTATGGATGTCAACCAAATGTGTCACAATTTTTCACCTACTGCATGGTGGTATGCAAGCAGTGATTTTTAGTAATGGATCCATCTCAGACCACTTTGAAGTTAAGACTGGAGTCAAACAAGGCTGTCATCGCCCTAACACTCTTCTCAGTATTCCTTGCCATGATGCTACAGATAACTATTGGCAAGCTTCGAGCAGGGGTGGAGCTAAACTACCGAATGGAAGGTAAGCTGTTCAACATCAACCGACTTCGATGTAAAACTAAGACCATCCCAACAGCAGTTGTAGAGTTCCATTATATTGTGCGATGCTGTAGTGTGTCCACTCAAGCGGATCTTCAGGCAATCGTCAAAACTTTTACTCAGGCGAATGAGAAAATGGGACTGACGCTTAATATTGCAACGACTAAGGTCCTCCATCAACCAGTTCTCAATGAGCAGTCCCCAGCTCTGACTATACATCCACGGTGAGACTGGAAAATATTGAGCATTTGCCATACCTCTGAAGCCTTCTTTCACAGAATGCTGATGTCGATAAATAAATCCAAAATCGCCTGAAATGTGCAAGTTCAGCTTTTGGTCGGCTGAGGAAAAGGGTGTTTGAGGAACGTGACATCAGGTCCAAAACTAAGATCATTATTTATCAAGCAAACATAATATCTACCTTATTTTACGGACCTTAGACATGGATAACATACAGTACCATCAACGCCGCCTGCGGAAGATCCTTAAAATCAGGTGGGAAGACCGACACACTAATATCAGCATCCTCTCGCAAACAAACACCTCGAGCATTGAGGCCATGATCATTCGACATCAGCTTCGCTGGGCCGGCCATGTCCGTATGCCCAACTCCATACTCCCGAAGCAAGTCTTCTACTCCCCAGCTTAGGGTGTGCCTTCAAGAGGAGGGCTGAGAAAGTGCTTCAAGGATGTCCTTAAGGCCAACATAAAAAAGTGCACCATTGACACCAACTCATGGGAGACTCTTGCCCAGGATCACCTCAGATGGAGACAGAGTCTGTTTCAAGGATCCAAATATTTTGAAACACAACGGCGGACTCAGAAAGAGGAAAAGCGTGAATGGCGGAATCAGCAACACTGCAGCCCGATTTACTAATCCAGCTCCACCCACTCTTTCTGGCCACATGTGCTCGAGCTGCAGCAGAATCTGTCAATCCCAGATCGGTCTCTTTAGCCATCTTCGTACCCACAGATAATCCAACTTTTCTAGGGAAGACAATCCTCGATTGTGAGGGATAGCCTATCATGATATGAATAAAATTATGCTTCTACACTATGTTTTTTTTATTTATGTCAATTTATATTTTTTAATACTGTGCAGTGTAAATTTAATATCAAGCTATGAAGTGTGTATAGTGTCAAATGGTAACTTATGAAGTCTGGGAACGAATCGTCATAATGCTAATGTAATAAGTGAATCAATCCACAAAGTTTAAATACACAAAATAAGCTCCAGGAACGCCTCTACTTCATATATCGAGGTATTATTGTATATATATTTTTTACAGAGCTGCTCAGTATGGACCCATCGGCCCAAAAGACCAAGCGGGCGAGTTGTAATAGATAAGTGTAACACCATAATAGAGATCTTGGAGTTAGATCGCGTAAATATAAATGTGCCGTCAAGCCTGCCACCACCCGACATGGCCAATTAGTAAGGTTTGTCACGTGAAGAAAACGTGACAATTTATTACGAGTTCAGCACACCGGTGAGCTGGAGAGTAAACCCACAATCCTTTGAAGGCTGGCACGGCACACGGAAGGGTGGGTTGCCAGCAACAAGCACGGCCACGTTTGTCTCCTGAGTGGTGATGTTTACACTTCGCGCCAGGTACTAATTTGAGGCAGAATCGACCTAGCGGAGTCCCAGGACCGGTTCAGATGGTCGTCACTGGTGTTGGCCATGAGCGGGAATCGAACTCGGGTTCGTAGCTGTCGCACATATCCACACTCACACATTGAGATGTTTGATGTCAGGGGTAACCGTCAGGACGATGCCCCTGTGTCTCTCCTTCTCCTAGGTGCAGGCACTGCTGGACTTGGAGCTGATCTGGAATCTGTGCGAGGTTCTTTTTGTCGAAGCAGCTCAAGGTGGGTGACCGTTTACCCCTCACGTCTCTATGGAAAAGTTATTAACACTGAGGTCCCTGATAATCCTAATGTTGAAGTCCCCACGTTGATTTGTGTAACCAGGCGAGAACTATAAAGGCCAGGATAGCTTTAATTTGCAAGTGTGACCTGGGTCACCACAATTCCAATAACATTGACAAAGCAAAGTTCAACAATTAAGCATTTCGAAATTGGAGCAAAAAAACAGCCAAACAGAAATCAGAGCAAGACAACCAAGTAGAAATCAGAGTAAACTTTACTGCGGAACAGAAGTAATTGAAACAGTTGCCAAACATAATCAAGATTAACAATGTAAATGTCGTTTAACAAAAGTTGGTGTGAACTAACTATTCTTGAAAACGATTCATCGCTAAAATGAAGTTCCAGATACATCACAGTAGTTGTGATTATTGTGCTCTGTTTGTGAACAGGCAGGAAAATGTGTCAGATGTGTTGGAAATGATGAAAAACATAAGAATAGGTTTTATCCTTTCTGGCAATAAATCAGGAGGTGTTAAGATGTTCAAACACCAAATAGGTAACTTTTGCAAGGCTCAAGTCTACAATAAGCACACATACTTGTGGCAAAACATGCAAATAAACATTCTGTGATAATATATGCATTGGTTTGTTGTGGCCTGACAAAAATGTCCCGTAGATATAACTGTTCGACCCAAGCTATAAGTGTTCTGGTACTTGTGTTGTCTTTGTACTGTTGTTTTCCTTTTGGCAATCTCTGGTCTAACACTGGTGGGATAAGGCCAGGAGGAAGGCTGTCTCTGGTGTAATCCCATCAGGTCCCTTCTGATAAGTAGGATGGGGATGGTTTAGTTTTATTTGTATGTGTTTTGGCGATTTGTTTATCTTTCTTGTTCTTTGTACTATTATCATGTTTTTGTATTTGTGGTGACTTGTAGCGTTACTACCGTGTGGGCCTACACGCACACACGCGTGATGTCACTACGCGGGGGAGTGTCACTACCACGCGGGTCCACACACACACACAAATGACATCATCACGTCTGGATGCGGGAATGACGTCACGGCCAGTTCGGGGTGCCTGGAGGCCGTGGGTCAGTACCGCGGGGGTTGTGTGAAGCCGTGGCACTCTGGATGAACCCGGCTGGACACGTGACCGAATCAAGATGGGGGCCGGGGGCACCTTGGGGGCCACATGGACAGGAGAAAAACCTCGAGAGTTCTCGAAGGTGGGGGTGGCCGGGGTGTGGCCCGGACACGCCGAGGCGCATATAAGCGGCTTTCGCACCGGGTTCGAGGCTGCTCGGGTCCGGGATGAAGACGCCTCGTGAAGAATAAGAGTCAAGCCTCAAGTCAGCGTGGCCAACCGGTAGCCCTCCTGGCTTGGCCACGCTATCCGTATCAGAGTGTCACTGTTAGCAAGTGACAGTGTGTGTTAGCGAGGATAGGTCGGTGGTCACCACCCTATGTTAGAGTTACCCGTTGTGTTAACAATAAATAGTGTTGCCTCCAAAGTTCAGTGTGTGCGCCTCTATCGAACCATTACATATTGTTGTGATAACATTTGACTCACCCCTTACAGGACATTTGTGAACAAAAAGAGCTTCATAGCTTTTCGAATTACTTCAGTGTAAATAAATGTTCTGATTCTGATAATTCCTTGTAAATCGCGTCTCAAAACGCCGCTTCGGGATTTGTAATGCTGTGTGCAGTTTTATGCATGGAGGTGCAGGAAACCACAGCCAAGTGGCGAGGACAACTGCTCTGGGCTTTACCTGCTAAAATAAAATAGTTTAGTTTCCTTTATTGCCCAAGCTATGTCCTACATTTGGATGTTTGGCCAACTCTATTAACAGATGTTTAAATATGTGGGAGGAAAACCAGAGTACCTGGAGAAACCCCAAGCAAGCGTACAGATGGATGAAAATGAACATTTGAGAACAAATGGGAATGATCCCACTTGCTGTACTGTCATCGTACCCTGGCGAACCGGGAGACAGCGGACTTTGATGTCTGCAGGAGGGTTAAGGCCTGGAATTTCACGAGCGTCTGTGGTGTGCTGCATTGTAGCTGGCCTCCTGGTGCCCCTGCTGCTGGACTGGGTGCATCTGCACGGAAGCCACGTGGAGACACAGGCGCAGCTCGTGCTGAGCAGCAGCAGCCCAGGACAGCACCCTCAGTACTGGGACACGGTGAGCACGCCCCTGGCAGCACGCTCAGTACTGGGACATGGTGAGCACTGCCTGGCAGTACGCTCAGTACTGGCACATGGTGAACACGCCTCTGGCAGCACACTCAGTACTAGGACATGGTGAGCACGCCCCTGGCAGCACGCTCAGTACTGGGACATGGTGAGCACTGCCTGGCAGTACGCTCAGTACTGGGACACGGTGAACACGCCCTTGGCAGCACACTCAGTACTGGGACATGGTGAACACGCCCTGGCAGCACGCTCAGTACTAGGACATGGTGAGCACGCCTCTGGCAGCACGCTCAGTACTGGCACACGGTGAACACGCCCCTGGCAGCACGCTCAGTACTCGGACATGGTGAGTACACTGCTGGCAGCACACTCAGTACTGGGACATGGTGAGTACACTCCTGGCAGCATGCTCACTACGAGGACACGGTGAGCACGCCCTTGGCAGCACGCTCACTACTAGGACACGGTGAACACGCCCTTGGCAGCACGCTCGGTACTGGCACATGGTGAAAACGCCCCTGGCAGCACGCTCAGGACTAGGACACGGTGAGTACACTCCTGGAAGCTCAACAACACTGGTAGGAGCCTGCTTGACTTATTTGCAGCCCATGGGCTTTTAATCACTAATACACTCTTCCGGCATCGGCGCATCCACGTGACATGGATGCGCAATGGGTCTTGGGAAGAATATCTGCTGAACTAGAGAGTCATGCGACAGCGGATGCTGTGTACCTTTATAGATACTCGTTAACAGCACTTGCCCCAATAGTCTGTTTAAGGCTACGTGGGGGACCCTTGTCTAACCCTGTTGTTGATGCCGGGTGCAGGTGCTGGGCTTTGTGCTTCAGGGCCGCATAGGAGAGGCGCGACAACTGCTATCCCACACAGCCTCCTCTGTGCCCCCCGGCTCTCGGAGTCTGATTAAGCACATGGACACGTTGCTCAAACGGATGCCCTTCTATACGGTGCGTACACACACACTCGTACACACTGTGTGCATGATTTTATCTCCCTTGCCTGGTATACAAGAGGTCGTGGGTTCGATCCTGACCTTGATGCCCGCTATATATTTGGAGTTTGCGTGTCTCTCTCTCCCTCTGGTCATGTGGATTTTTCTCTGGGTCCTCCGGTTTTTCCCTCCACATTAATATAATCAACGTGCGTTTAAGAATATTTGACTGTTAAAAATGACCACATGATGATAAGCCACTTCGTTGAGCTATCATTTGTGGCCAGGTTGCCTCTGATAAAGAGCGATATAGCTCAGTGGGCCTTATCCTGGTAAAATAAATAAAAAATGTTTAGTTTACAAGACAAAGACAAAGGAGCCCCCTTATAGCCTCAACACCGGTGTGCTGAACTCGTAATGAATTGGCATGTTTTGTTTACGTGACAAACCTTACTTATTGGCGGTGTTGGGTGGTGGTGGGTTTAACGACACCTTGATATTTACGCGATCTAACCCAAAAATTTTCTCTTATAGAATGTATTAGCGGCGGTGTTGGTGGCGGTGGGTAGGAATGTGTGGTGGGGGTGCGTGGGAATGTGTGGTGGTGCGTGACCAGGCCTCGCAGTCCCTGGCCGAGTTCGACTTGAGGTGGAGACACTGGCAGGAGGAATGCCAGAGTGTGCTTCGGGAGGGAGCCTTTGCTTCTCACCAGCACCTCGAGCTCCTGTGCAAGGTGAGAGGGGAAATTCTCTCCGCTGGTTTTCACCCGAGGTCACCGTCTCAATGCGTCACCCCTGGGTGTGATGGCGATACAGCAGCTGGATTAATTTCCATTGGAACAGGAATTGAGCGATGCCCGCCTCGCCGCTGTGGCGAAATGTTAACTACCTCGGCTGGTATACAGGAGGTCGTCGGTACGATCCCGACCCTGATGCATGTATATTCTGGAGTTTGCGTGTTTTCCCCGTGGTCGTGTGGATTTTTCGCCAGGTCATGTTTTTTTCCTCCACATTTATAAACATACGTTTCGAGTATTTGGCTGCTATAAGTTTCCACATGATAAGCAACTCTTTGCGCTATCATTTGTGACCAGGCTGTTTCTGAAAAAGAGCTATATACCAGGTAAAAAAAAATAAAGTTTAGTTTAAAATTGTTTAATAATTAGGTGATTGAATGGGATTTGTCCAGACATCCCAATATAGGACCGCACAGATTGGGAAATTGGTGGCATTGGTGCTGGCTTCCTTCACCACTTTACTGTTGCATCCTGCGCCTCTGACATCTAAGGAAACTGCACATATACTAGTTTCTAACTAACTTGAAGAAAATCTTACTACCAATCGCACCTTTCAAGTAAATGAGCAGACAATAAAATTGGCTTTCCTCCCACGCCTGTCGCACAATACCTCGCTGATCTCGTCAAGGAGCATAAACGATCATCACGCAAACTCCATTCGTCCTCGCAACAGTGGCTTTTGGCTTGCCATCGAACAAAGACGGTCACCGCATTGCCCTCTTTCAGATGCGCTTCAGTGGCCGTCTGGATCGCTCTTCTTTCTGTTATTCGAAAGCCGCTAGAGCTATGCACTTTTAAATCATCAATATTGAAAATTTCTTTTTTATAACTTATTTTTGTGCTTAGTTTGTTGTCCTTCCCCCTCACCTCCGATTAGACGTTTGGCTATGTACGGTGTGAAAGAAGTTAAACATACGTACATACACATAAAAACTATGCAGTAGCAGCTCACACGTCCTTTGGACGTGACCGTCAGTCCGTCCTTCCAGACGTGACGTCCTGCCAAGCCAGCTGGCCAGCAAAACTAAGTTTGAATATACTGGGAATGATAAGTTTCGAACACGACTTCAACTGATGTGATGTTAACTGATCAGCTATGTCCCTTAAGAATTTAGTAAGATACAGGAGATACATTCCAGCACTCCAATTGTCCATATGTAAAGTCTTAATAACTCACAAATTTTATAATTCAATGAGGAACAATAATACTAAATCATAGAGCAAAGTAAGTACAACATATATACAAATTATATATTATATAAAACAATAAAATATCATATGTCATATGTACTTATAGTTTTAATAGATACATAAATATTTGTATGGGGTATATTTGCTCATGTTTACATGGGGGGCGATGTGGCTCGAGAGCGAGTCAAGATGGAGAGAGGCGAGCGGTGGAGTTATACGTGCGGTAATATGGGCGAATGACAACAACAAATAATGCAGCTTTGTACCTCTGCACCGCTTAAAGTAGTCCCTCCGCCACACAAGAGCAAGCGCGCTCAGCACACAAACGCAACTTAGTAGCGAGTGACTTACAAGTGGTAGTAGACGATTTAGTTGATGATGTTAAACTGATGACTTAAACTGATAGTGATGTCCCCTCAGTTTAACACATAGTAGTAGGAGGCTTTCCCTACCAACATGATCCATAAGAGGTTTTCTTTGGGTTAGATCACTGAAATATAAATGTGTTGCTAAAACCTCCACCACCCAACACAGCCAATAAGTAAGGTTTGCCATGTAAACAATAAATGCGAATTAGTTACTATTACAGCACTAACTTGTATGTTAAGAGAGTCAACCCACATTTACAATTCAAATGCCGTGACGTTTCACCGGTAATTACAACAACTAGCATCAGGCGAGAGCCAGAATTTTGAAGAAATCCTCCTCCGGTTTTGGCCAATCAGGTGTGAAGACCAGAGGTGGGGGGTCATTCATGTATTCATATAAATTACAATGGAGTAATAGGGTCACAAGTGTGACGACATCACATTTATCCCCCTCTATTTAAGACCGAAAAAGGAGGATTTTTCCACAGTTCTGGCTGTTGCCTGACGAGGTGCCGGCGGAACGATTCCCTCGTGCGGTTGTGCAGATCCTGGCCGGGGAGGAGGAGGCGCTGATGGAGAGCAGGGGCCTCGTGCGGTGGTACGGCTACATGGTGGCTCGCCTGCTCTACAGCCACCCCACGGCCAAGCCCTCCGAGCTGCAGCACTACGTACAGGTGCGCTTGCTGCAGCACCTCCGTTCATCCTACAAAGACAAAGATTCCCCCCCCGCTCCCCCCCCGTGTATCCTTAACAGACTGTAGGGGCCAATAGCTGTTAGCGGTGGTGGGTGGCCAGCACCAAGCCCGGCCGCTTTTCTCTCCCCAGTGGCAATGTTTACTACACACTGCACCGGTTACTCATTTGAGGTTGAGTCGACCTAGGGGAGGCCCAGGACCGGTTTATATAATCGCTATCACCGGTGGCCATGAGTGGGAATTGAACTCAGGTCACCGGGTTCGTAGCACGGCACATTAACCGCTACAGTACCCCTCGCAAATACAGACACACATAGACACAGATACAAAGACGTACAGAGATGCACAAAGTCACAGACACACACAGATACATACACACACGTAGACATAAACACACAGACACAGAAACACAAACTGAGATATACACACAGATTTAAGGCAAAAGTGAGTGCGTATATTGTAGTGCACATTATAGATGTAGTGGCTATTGTAGTGTGTAGTATAGTTATACAGAAGTGCGCACACACACATTGACCATCCCACGCAGCGCTCCGAGCCTTTCGCCCAATGGCGGTCCAACTCAGAGATGATTTCACGACAATGATGATTATATGACTATTATTGCCTTTGGTTTTTAACCAGGAGAGTCTCTCTGAGTGATGACTCTTTGTTTTGGAGGGAGTCCTGCCAATTGTTCACAGTTGGAGGCGATCTTTGCTATGTAGCTGGGTATTCCATCATTATTCGCAAGGGGATACTGTTGTATATGTTGGTTATCAAAATTTGTTATGTTGTATGCGTGCGTGGGTGAAATTATTATGTTGTATATGTGGGTTATGAACATTCAGTGAAAATAATAATAATTAAATGAAATTTGGCCAAATGTGTAATTATCCGGAAATATGTTAATTTATGTAATTATGCACATTTTAATTATGCCAATTCGAGAGGTAATCGTATTAATTATGCGAGTGGGTGTAATTATGATAATGCAAGTCGTTATGATAACCAGACCCCGCCTCGGTGACGAGGGTGGGTTATCGATCGGAATAAGGCAATTAATCGTATGCAGTTATGCAGGTGTGGTGTAAGTATGCAAGATTAACTTAGATTAACTCGGCATCGTTGTCTAGGTTCGTCTCATTCTCGCTTTAACATTCCCAGAGTGTGTGTTCGTGGTTATATTTTAGGTCCCCGGTTCACCCCGTTATCGCTTTAACATTTACTGAGTATGTATTAGTGTGTTTATTAAGGTCACCAAGTTCAGATCTCAACGCAGAAGCAGATCTTATGCATAGATTTCAGGAAAGAATCACACAACCACTTCTGTATTGATCAATTTATTACTAATTCAACCTTAACTATGATATAGTATGCGAACTCTCAATCCCGGAACGTCAACACGGCATCAATACAGTATCATCAACGATTGTCTGATTTCACTTTGACAACGGCACATGGATCCCGCATAACGCGATGGTTGTTAGTGAGAGAGAGTCGTTAAAATATGCAAATACTATGCTAAGAAAACCTTAACGTTAATGAATGATTATACTCAATATTGTTCACGCAGTACCGCACTCCTTATTGATCATACGCAACCCTTATCACGTTGTTAGCACCTTGGGTCACGGGACAGTTGAATATTCTGTAGAGGATGCGAGTACGTGCGGCGATTATGACTGAAAGATACTTGAAAGATTATACGGCGATAAAAAAACACAATCAAAAACAGTTATTATTCTTAAAGGCACCAATCTCAACAGATACATCGGCAGGTTATCTGACAACAGAACGGCTCGGAGTAAGGGCCTGCGACGGTGCTCCTTTTCCGAAGATCGTTATCTTATACCAAGTTTACTAATTGGGGACCAGATCACCTGATAAGGATCCGGTGGGCCACCACTCCCCACGTGAGCGTGGCTCGGCGGAAGGAGGTGCCAAGAATCAGTTCGTATTGATGGATCTGTTGGGAATTTATGCGATTAAGAGTACAGCCCACTAAATATTAAAGATAAAAATTACGAATACTTTTATAAACGACGGATGGCCATCACTCGGTCTCGTTGTGATGCCTTCCCAGCCACGGATGGCTTATGGGTTCGAGTGTGTTTGAGTGGTAAGAGTTGTCTTGAATAGTCAGTGTTCGGAGTCGATTCTTTATGTCAAACAGACGCCTGGTGGTCGTGTGGTGAGGGGCGGTGCGCGTCATACGTATCAGTCGCTCCCCTGTCACCGTGGTGAACTGGTTCGGATGCCCGTTGATACGCTGTCGCAGTTCGGAACCCGGTCGGTAGGTGGCGCCCACAACTCGCTCGCAGCGTGCAGTGTTGTCGTCGACTAGGGTGTGCACGGAGCCTCGTCGCAAAACCGCGACCCTCACCACTCCGGCGGCAGCAGAGACCTCCGACTCGGCAGAGGTTGACCCACGCAGGCCGAGTTGAGCTGTCAAGCGGGTCTTGCCCGCCTGCAGAGGAGATGGGGAGCCGCTTGAGTCGAGCCCCGAGAGCCGGCTTTGGTAAGCCGATCGAACTCGGCTGAGTCCCAGACGAGCTGAAGATGAGTCGAGCCGACCCGCTGGTCGCAGCTCGCTCCTGAGCCGACCCTCCCGGTCGAGCTCGCTCCTGAGCCGACCCGCTGGTCGCACTCGCTCCTGAGTCGACTCGCTGGTCGCACTCGCTCCTGAGCCGACCCTCCCGGTCGAGCTCGCTCCTGAGCCGACCCGCTGGTCGCACTCGCTCCTGAGTCGACCCGCTGGTCGCACTCCTGAGTCGACCCGCTGGTCGCACTCGCTCCTGAGCCGACCCTCCCGGTCGAGCTCGCTCCTGAGCCGACCCGCTGGTCGCACTAGTTTCCAATGCTCAGGATCCTTTCCTTTATGCCGAAAAATCCCCCTGGATCCCGCCCACAAGGCGGGGCTTCTTTCGATTTTTGCTGTGTCAGGATCTGTCCGTAGGCAGGTGTGTCCATGTGTGTGTCCGTACGTCCGTATGTCCTTGTGTGCATCACCCACTGTATATTCCGTTGTCACACTCCCTCCATAAAACCCACGAGCAAACAATCAGATGTTACAAATTGCCTCGAGGTCGTCTCTCTGTTTGGGTGCAATATTATCTCTTGTCTGGCCTTCTTCATGAACCCAAAACACAGACGTTACAAATCGTCTCATAGGCGTCTTTGTTCGTGTTGCACCACCTGGAGGGAGGGGCAACACTCTCTCCGACCCGGCGCACAAAGAAATGGTTAAGAAGTTTTAAGTTAACATTTGTCCCTTACTATTTCACAGTTATGATTCTGTATGTAACCTAAGGTCTGTCGTTTCCCATCGTGGTGCTTGACTCAAGTGGAGGTGTTTCCCCGAGCGTATACACACTCCTATCCCGCGCTGCGGAGATACAAAGACGGCCGGGATCTCCCTTTCTCTCCGACCCTGGGTTTAACATCGTTTTTTATTATGTATTTATATTCGACCTGGTGGTGATTCATCCCGTTATCCTGGCTTTTCATAAGTTTTACTTTTGTCTTTTCATGCATATGCTTCGGGTCGAGTTGTATAGAAAGTATTAAAGTATGGAAATAACATTTCATATTGACTTAATGATGGTGATGGTTCAGTAGGCGTAACTTGTGACCTGGTTTAATTGGAGTGGGTGTGAATATCAAACTTTAGCCTACCCTGTTGTTAAATTCCGACTTTAACGTTACTTTAATAGCAATACAGAATAATTGAGCTTTTTGTCTTAACTAGGCGAACGCGAACTTCTGGTGACCCCCGCAGCCTTGTTGTTCAGCTGGGTCTGCATCCTTGAGAGATATACAACCCTCTTATTCTCGTCTCACCGTGGCCATCACCTTCTGCTCTGGGAGTGTTATTCTTAATTTCAGGTCCAGGGCCCCCTCACGTTCAGACGTGCAGGGTTGTTTAAATCAGCTCCCTCCCCTGTGCACACAGCCTTGAGCTGACCCACTTAATTTAATTCCCTGGCCTTTTTGGGTTTATCTTTGCTCCCTCAGCTGCAGGAGGACAAGGCGTACTTCTACCTCCCCCCTGTGTGCACGTGTTCCAACTAGCTCGGAATCCCTAACACACAATCAGTGATGATTCCTGGCTTTCTGTGGTTGTGATTTAGACAAAGGCGCCTCTGTTTTCTTCCATTGCCTTTGAGTCGACACTGCCCTATTATTTGCCCATGTGCTGAGGTCATAGAATTCGTTTTGACTTCAGTAATATTAACATTCAGTATTGGATTAGCAAATGGGCAATGGTTCATTGATGTAGCTCGCAGCCTGGTCTCCAATTTGAGCGAGCGCGAGGATCGATAATTTAGCCTACTCTGTTGTTGAATTTCGAATTTTGACGTTACTTTAAAACCATGCAGGATGGTTGGGCTTTTTGCCTTAACTATGTCTGGCTGACACTCCCACTGTCTCTGCCGCCTGCACGGGTGACATGTGCCCGTTCATCAGGCCTTATCTTTCCTTGAAGCAAGGTTGCAATTCTGCCATCCTAGCCCTCCTCCAGTTCATTACTTAACAACACCTGGTGTTTTGCAGTTTGCTGCGCTTTGGTGTGTTTCATTCATTAAAAAAACAAGTAAAAAGATAATATATAAAAATATCATCAAATATTATTAATCTCAATTTTGGAAGAAGGGTTAGTATACAACATTCCGCCCTTTTAAAAATGACCAGTGGTCAAATGGCCACGGGTTATTTTTAAAAAATAATGTATACCCTTCTTCCATCATGAACCATCGATTGTCCTCAAGTTTTGCTGCTATTCCTTACAACGCGCGCGTACGTGTCACAACTTAACATGGTTATATGTGACAAGAGAGAGGAAAAAAGAAAAAGAGACAAAATTCTAAAGGAAGGTAAAACGATAAGGGAGGGAAAAATTATTCTATTGACTACGTGTTATAGGAGATATCGTTAAAAAGATAGTTTCTACGGTTATTCTTGGGTGGCATCATCAGGCCTTGGCTCTATCCCTGTTCCTGGGCTTGAATGGTAGGTGGCTTGTGTCTGCGATTAGTCTTTTAAGTTCGGCATTCATTTTGGCCACATGGTATGTTAAGGTTAGAATAGCCAGGACTAGTATGATCATCCCTGTTGCCCCTGTGATTCCCATCCCCATCTGTTGATTTCGCTGATATCCAGCCTCTTCGGTCGCCCAAGTAAGATCTGTTATGTTAATCTCTGATTCGCTGAGGGATAATTTCACCATATGGAATTCTTTACTGTTCAACAAATTGGACAGAGTGCTGCTTATCTCAAACTTGTGGCCTCGGAATGTGTCTACTATTTCTACCTCCGCTTGGTGTAGGCTTTTGTCTAGGTTATATAATACCTTGTCCCCTATGCGTACGAATGTTCCTCTTGGTATTGTGACCAGTGCGACGTGGCTTGGAATCGGAACTTCCATGGTTATGGAGTGTTGATCGGTGGAAACAATTGCCGTGTCTAGAGGGGTGCTAATCAACCACTGGGCATTAGCTATCATGGCCACTGTTCCGGTTCTTTCTTTGGGTTTACTTAGCTTAAACTTGCAAGTTTCCTTGGAGCTTAGGTTTGACAGACCACACATTATTTCTGCTGTATTGGTCAGAAATGGTTCCCCTGGGCAGAGCCAATGAACCTCTTTCATTATTTGACACAGGTTTAGGTCAGGCACCAGGTACTTAAGGGGGCCTTCTTCCTGGTAGGCCACCACTAAGGGAGTTTCCATCTTGGAGTAAATGTCGTTATTCCATGTACCCACGTTCAATACTGTCCGCAATCGAAATACATTTCCGGGTTTGACCAGGGGTAAATTTAGCAAAAATGCCAGCTGTCTAGTTTGGGGGTCCACATGTATGGGTGTGGCTGTACCCATGTTGAAGGCAATTTGTACTTGAGTTGGACTGATTGTTTCCGGGGATGCTGCTTGTAGCACATCTTTTATCAGTGTAGGAGTTACCAGATATGACGGAATTTGTCCTTGTATAAGATCACTGATGCTGCCGCTGATGCTACGCAACAAGTCTTGGATCACCCACTGAATTGGCTCTCGAATACTCTCTTCTTCGTATAGACCTCGGATTGCAGAACTCAATTCTTGGAATGTTAAGTTAATCATGATAGAATGTAGGTTTACGAGAACCACGGTGTCTCGGAGGGTGGATCCCATTTCGACCAGATTCTTTTGTTGGTGTTGTATTTGCTGATAGATCTGATGCATATCGAGCTGTAAATTCTCGATACCTTGCGTGAGGTGTCCAATCTTTACGGCGTTGGATATGGATACTCCTAGTGTGATTAAGGAGCTAAAACCGGATAGTATTCCAAAGACCCCTCCCAGGCCGATAGACCTCTTGGAACGTGTTAGGTTGACAGTGGTGGGGGGAAGTATCATGGTTCTTTGTAATTGCTTCAGGATCGTTCCGATATTCTGTTCACTATATCTTAGGAAGTCATAATACCATATTCGGGTTGCTTTGGTGGCTTGGGGTGGTAACTTCCCGAAGTGCTTCTTTACCACCAAGGCAGGTTCCAAGGAGACATAGACTTGTTGGGTTACTATTTTCGTTTCGGTTACTAGGAAGCTGGAGGAGTCTCTCAGCATCACCCCGGATTCTGGTCCTGGCTTGATCAGCTCTTGGCTCCCTTCTAGCTTGGCAAGGTACGTTAGCAGGAGCGTGAGCAGGAGGGCTGCCATTCCCTGGAAAACATGTTACATATTATTGTAGTGTGATAAGCCCATTAGTTTAGTTCCCCCCCCCCTTTTCCACCTTTATTCCTCATCTTGCTCCACCAGCACAGGGTACGGTTTGATTTGGTTGATGTGCACCCACTTGTATTGCTGCTCTCTTCCTGTCTTTGTGATTTTTAGCTGATATACGACTGGGGACATTTTGTCAACAACCTTGTGTGGTCCTGTCCAGGAAGGCAGGAATTTCCTGCACTTCTGTTTTCTTTTCTCGTAATTGAGGTACCACACCTGGTCTCCTAGCTGGTATTCTGCGTGGCTGGCTTTTTGGTCATAGTATGCTTTGCTCCCCTGAGCCTCTACTTGCAACTGGTCCCTGACCATAGCGAATGTGCTCTGTAGGTGACTATTGAGTCCCGTCAGGTATTCAGTTGGCGTCATTGCCGTCGGGGTCTCGTCCTCCGCTGGGACATATAACAGGTGTACTGGGAGGGTCATTAGCCTCCCTGTCATGATCTCGAAGGGTGTCCTGCCTGTAGCTCGGTTGGGTGTGGCTCGCATGGCCATCAAGACTAGGGGTAGTTTCGTATCCCAGTCGCGGCCCGTGGTAGACACATATTTCTTTAGGAGGCTCACGATGGTCCTGTTGGCTCTTTCCACCTGTCCTGAGGATTGTGGATGGTATGCGACATGTAATTGTCTTTTTACTCCCAACATCTTCCACACTTCTGTGATGACCTCGGCTGTGAAGTGGCTTCCTTTGTCTGAATCGATCGTTGACGGTAGGCCCCATCTACTGAATATTTGGTTGATCAGTAGGATAGCGGTCGTTTCCGCGGTGTTGTTGGGTGCTGGTAAACACTCTGTCCATTTAGAGAATGCACAGGTCACAGTTAGCATGTACTTGTTCCCTTTGGTTGATCGGTTGACAGGTCCTATCCAGTCGATTTGTAGGTTGGACCAAGGATAATCTGTTCCCCTCCTCTGTAGGGGTGCCCTATGCTGTGAGGTCGTTGGCTGGTACTTACAACACACGAGACAGTTGGACACATGTTTGTATGTCTTCCCCCATTTTTGGCCAGTAGGCCACCTGTCGCAGCATCTGTCCCGTATTCACCTCGCATCGGTGGCCGCTGCACGGTTCATTGTGGGCGTGTTGTAACATTATTTCTCGATATTGAGAGGGGACTACCCATCTAGGTCGACCGTCTTTTTCGTTTGTGTATACCAGTAGCCCTTTTCGCATTGAGAACCTTTTGATTTGGCTATGCATGATCTCGAGCTCTTTGTTGTCATTCAAGTTGTCAGTAGTGATTGGTTTTCCTGCTGGATCTTGGATATGATCGGCGAGTGTCTTTAGTGTTTCGTCCTCTTGTTGCATTCTGATCAGGTCTTCGGAAGGCTGGGCACTGTTCAATTGGGCTCTGGTTCCAGCTTCTGCCGGGTTCTTCCCACTTCTTGTGACCAGTCTTATCACGGCGATGTCTTGGTTCGTCGACTCTTGTTGTCCGTTTCTGTCGGTTTGGTCTTCTAGCTTCCACGGGGTGCCTTCCAGGCTTCCCACTTTTGCTATGGGATCTGCTTGGTCGTTCCCAGTTTTCTCTTGACCAGGTATCTTGGAGTGCCCTTTGACTTTCTTCCAAAATATCTTCATATCCTTGTTCTGAACCATCTTATCTATGGCCTCGAATAGTTCTCGATGGCGAATTGGTTTATTCCTATGGTTCTTCATCTCGTTTTTTTTCCATATGGGTAGGTGGTGCAGGAAGCTGTGCTGTACGTAGTTGGAATCAGTGCACACCACCATGGTCCGTATTTGGTTATCGGATGCCATTTGGACAGCGATGTGTACCCCGACCAACTCTGCATACTGGTTTGACTTTGGTCCCAGCTGAAATCCCTCTTGAATCCCTGTGAGTGGGCCAGTTTCCCAAATGACTCCTGACCCAGCGTGAAGCTTGTTCTCCTTCATCTTGGAGCATCCATCGATGTATACCACTGGTAGGTCGGCACATGTCTCCTTCCTGAAGGGCAGGTACCTGTTGTCCTCCGGAGGTATCTTTTCGTCCTCTGCTTCTATGCTGTCAAAGGTACAATCATGTAAATCGGCAAGACCTTGGGCCATTGGACTTTTCTTGTTTTTTGCGTATTTCACTGTGATTGGTAGGCCTTGGAGTGTCAGTGCCCAGCTGGCTATTCGGCTGCTGGTTACGCGGCCCTCTCGAATCTTCTTACTGTTGAGGTATGCCAAGGATTCATGATTCGTTTCCAGGATGATCTTCTCTCCGTTCAACAAGTTCCGAAAATGTTGTATGGCCCAGATGTTTCCAAATATCGCCTTCTCACACTCGGAGAACTTCATCTCCACTCCCCGGAGGGCTTTGCTGGCATAGGCAATAACTCGTTTCTCTGCTTCCTGTCTCTGGTACAGTACCGAGCTGATACTATGATCTGAGTATGCGATCTCCAGGTAGTATTCTTTCCCTTTCTCTGGGTATGCTAGGCAGGATGCCTCTGTGATCTGTCGTTTTAATTCTTTTTCTGCGGCTTCCTGTTCCTGTCCCCACTCCCATGGTTCGTCTTTTTGCAGTAGTTTGACTAAGGGTCGAACGATTCCTGCGTAGTCGTCCACGAACTGTCGAAGGTAGTTGCAAATCCCTAAGAAGCTCCGAAGGGTCGTGACTGTGGTGGGCGATTTGAGTGCGAGGAGGGCTTCAAGTCTTTTGGTTTGGGGTAACATTCCCTCAGTGCCGACCTGGAGCCCGAGGTAGTCCACCCTTTTGCGTGCCCACTGTCCTTTTTGTATTGAAATCTTTGCGCCTGCTTCCTTTAACTGCTCGAGGGTATGCTGGAGGCTCTCGAGGTGTTCTTCCCATGAGGAGTCCTTGACCAGTATATCGTCGACATAGACGATGGTACCTCGCTCTTTTGCGTCGTCCATTGCCTTGTGTAGGAATATGTTAAAGTCCGCAGGTGAATTTGAGTATCCAAATGGACATCGGTTCCAAGTATACTGTATTCCATTGAATGTAAATGCCAACTTGTATTGATCCGCTTCTTTCACGGGCATGGTCCAGAAGCCATTTGATAGATCCATGGTGGTGAGAATTTTTGCGCCTTTTATTTGGTTGAGATTCTGGTCGATTTCTGCCATTGGCCATCGAGATAGGGGAACCGTTTTGTTGAGTTGCCTATAGTCGATGGTGAGTCGCCACTTGCCTGTGGGTTTCAATACAGGCCAAATCGGTGAGTTGTAGGTTGAGTTGCATTCTCGAATTATATTCTTCTTGAGTAGGTTCTCCAAGGTTTCTTGGATTGATTCGTAGGCAGCCAGTGGAATCTTGTATTGTTTCACATATACCGCTGGCGCTCCTTCCAGTGTGGGAATAAATACCACGTGTAGGCCGGTTTTGCCGCAATCATAGGGGTCTTCTGAGAACAGGAAGTGGTATTTGTGGAGCAGTTGACGAAGCTCATTTCGTTGAGTGTCGTTCTCGAGGGCGTCTGCTGCTTCAATTTGTTGTTCGATTTGTTCTTCTATTATGGAGACTCCTTGTCCTGGGTCTGGGTCCAAGGCCTTCGTGGTTTCGGGCGGCTCGGTTGAAAGTTCCTTTTGCGTTACTATCGGTTGAGTTGCCTTGGCTTCATCCGAGGGTAATACGCTCTTGCCCTTGTGTTCTCCTTCATCAGTTTGCAGTTCGTCGGTTTGGCCTCCAGGGGGCGGTATATACTCCATGAGGGGACGGTCATTTGGTGATACTGACTCTAAGTCGGCTTCCTTTCGGTCTTCTCTCAGTCTGTTAGTCATTAGCTGAGTGATTCGAATTCCTGCTGGGAGCTCGTCTTCGTTCCTGATTGTCGTTGATAGGTCGTCGAGCTCTTGTGTTATCACTTGGATTCCCGTGGAGTCTCTCATAACGTCTTCATCTTCTGAGTCCCTTTGTTGCTCCGGCATTGACTGTGCCCAAATTTGTCGGGATTCAAGGTTCATAATGGGTTTCAGGCGATTCAGTAGTTCTATCCCAATGATCAGCTCTTTTCCGGGGTTCCGTACGACATATAGGGGATGGTTCATGTTGATTTTGTTGAACGTCAACTTCGTCATAACTTTGCCCAATGGTCGCATGTGGGTCCCTTCACATCCTGAGTAGGTAAGTTTACTTGGCATCATTTGTAGTGTTTCATTCTTCCTCTGGAGGGCAGTCTGGAGTTCGTCAAATAATTCTCTGGATATCATGGATATTTCTGCTCCAGTATCACAAAGGCCCTGGCTGGTCAGGGTGTCTTGCAGTATTACTTCCACGTGGACTCGTCCGACTGGTCCTACGGGAATCAATTCCCCCAGATGGTACCCTTTTCCCTCTGGTACCACTTCGGTGATTGCTTCGAGGCTTCTTGTCTTCCCTACGTTCACTTGGGCTACCTTTGCGCTGGGTGTGTCCTCCTCCTGTGTGGGTATAGTTGGTATTCTTCCCTTCGCTATTTGCATGGGAGTCTTCATACTCCCTAGGAGCTCTTTTTCCATCCTAATGTGGTGAGCATATCGATTCCTGTTAGCTAACGGTGGTCTATGCTCTATTGCTAGTGGAGGCGGCAGTGGGGGACGATATGGTAACTGGTTTGGTGGGCGTCGGCCTCCGCGGGGTAGGTATGGCCCGTCACTCGCTCTTCCTCCTCCATAATTCCAGCCTCCGCCCTCTTCTGCATTCCATGGTGGTGGCGGCTGTGGGTGCCAGGTTCCTCTGGCCTCGTTCCTCCCCCCACGTGGAACGTTATTCAGCGTGTTGTGGACGGGTGTTGATTCTATTGGGTTAGGCGCCCTCTCCTGGGGGAATTCATGTCCACCCCGTGTGGCGCTAATATTATTCCTTGGAGATTCGCTTCCCTCCAGATCGAGGCATTCTTTATCTCTGGTGACGATGTGGGTTTTGGCTATGCCAGTGGTTTTCCGTCCGTTCACCCAGGCCGTGTGGGCCTTGCTTTCAATCTGGCGTAGGGAGGCAGTCTCGGGGTCCAACATCATTCCTACTATTCTCACTATTTCAGGTCTCAATGATTGGAAGAACATCACTTTTAAGACTGTCTTATCTCCCTGGGCATTGTCCACGTCCCCTGCGTAATATGCTTTCTTAAGGCGTAGGAGATAATCTCGTGGGTCTTCGTCTACACGCTGGGTCATCAACTTTGCCGCGTTCAATCCTTCGGATAGTGTGGAGTATTCCCCAAATCTCTTAACTACTGCTCGGCTCAATTGTTTAAAGTCACTCTTCACCCTATTTGGCAGGGAGGCTACCCATGGTCTGGCGGGTTCATGTAGGCTCCTTGATAATAAACATGCCTTTTCTGCTGATTTACCCAGACCCCGGATCTTAGCCTCCTGTTCTACTGTAGCTATGTGAGTGTGTATATCCCTGTTCTTGTTATGTGGATCGAAATAGGGAATTCTCACGAGTGCTTTGTCCATTAGTTTTAGTGTCTTACTGTTAAAAGTGTGTTGTTCGTCATCAGTGGTGTCGGTTCCTGAGGAGTGCTCCCTTGAGCTACCCTTGTCTCCACTATCACTGTTGTCATGTGTCCTGTGTCTGTGTCGTGATCTCCCTCTGTCCGAGGATTCGTATCTGTCCCGTTGCTTGTGTCTCTTGTTTTCTTTATGTGGGTCTTGTGATTCGTGCTTGTGGGTTGGTGTGCGTGAGCTCCTTGAGCGGTGTCTATGTGGTGAGTGTTTTTGTCCTTGACCTTCATGCTGCCTACTACGTGTGTGGTGCCTGCTAGGTGAGGTGTTGTATTTATGTTTGTCTCGTGCTTCATGGTTATCGGGATTCCTGTCTCTGTCATCTGTGGTGCGGGTGGTTTTGCGTGGGTGATTTTTACATGTCATGCGTCCCTCTGGTGAGCTCTCTCTGTTACCCATGTCGTGTTGGTCATCGTCAGAGGAGTCAGTGTCAGATGAGCCGTCACCATCACGGTGGCTCTGCTTAACATAACTTTTGTAGTGCCTTTTGCACCTGTTACGTGGGTCAACTTGGCTCGGTGATTTCTGCTTATCCCATGGCTCATGCTTGTGTGATGTGCGTCTCTCTGGTGAGCTCCTGTTACCCGTGTCGTGTTGGTCGTGTTTGTGCGAGGTGCGTTTCTCTGGTGAGCTGTCTTTGTCATCTGCATCATGTCGGTCATACTTGCGTAGCGTGCGTCTGCCTGGTGTGCTGTTTATGTCATGTTTCCCGTCTTGCACCAGCTCCGCCCTTTTCCGCTCTATCATTACAGTGTATCCTGATGACTTAGGGTTAATTATTTGTCTCTCTATAACGTTGGGGTGGTCGGCCTCATGTTTTCCCGTTTGTATTATTATTTCCTCTTCTCTCTCCTCGATTTGCGAGGGTGTTACTTTATCAAAATTGCTTTGCATAGTAGCCATACTCATTGTGAGACCTGGCCCTGGGCTACGTCCACGTGGCTCGGAGTGTGGTAAATTGTTACTCCCGTATGTGTTCTGTGTATCAACGTCTGGGTGTTTCACTGGTGCATTTAGTGCGGATTCTTTCTCTCTCACGAGGGCGTGCAGACGCTCTACCTGCACCATTAAGGACAGTTTCTCTTGTCTCTCCCTTTCAAATTTTTCCTCATTCCATAATCTTTCTCTGTCTGTCTGTGCGAGGAGATACGAGTCTACCCTCGCTATTTCTGCAATTTTTACGTCACGTTTGGCTTTGCCACATTTCATCACGTCCTTAAGTAGTTTCCTTCTATGGGCCTTAACATCTTCTGTATGGCTCCCCTCCCATATATCTCTCTGCTCCGTCTGCTGGCTAGCAGTCCGTCCAGTACGTTTTAACACAAATTCCCGATATTGTTTTTCCATAGATTCCATCTCCTCCTCAGAGGTCCACTCTGTATCAGTGTTATGCGTTGGTGTGTCAAACTCAGAATGTTGTGGATCCTGTGCCATCTCTATTATGTAGTGTGGTTAATAGACTTAAGAGTGTATCTTAATTCTAACATCTCATGTGCGTCGTGAGTTACTCTAGAATTCCCCTTCAGAGCACATTTAAACAATTGTATCACAGGATGCGTCAGTTCAACTCGAGCAAATAATCTCAGCCCAGCTGTCTTTGTTATACTCTGCTACTCTGGTATTTCCCTTCAGAGCGCGTTTTGTTTGTATACCCCCGTTTACAATCACAAGGCAACGTTAGTTCACAACACTTTGATTAACACAACAGTGATTCGTTCCTGAATTCATGCATAAACTGTCTGCGAGAGATCCCGGACGACGCCACCCATTATGTTGTATATGTTGGTTATCAAAATTTGTTATGTTGTATGCGTGCGTGGGTGAAATTATTATGTTGTATATGTGGGTTATGAACATTCAGTGAAAATAATAATAATTAAATGAAATTTGGCCAAATGTGTAATTATCCGGAAATATGTTAATTTATGTAATTATGCACATTTTAATTATGCCAATTCGAGAGGTAATCGTATTAATTATGCGAGTGGGTGTAATTATGATAATGCAAGTCGTTATGATAACCAGACCCCGCCTCGGTGACGAGGGTGGGTTATCGATCGGAATAAGGCAATTAATCGTATGCAGTTATGCAGGTGTGGTGTAAGTATGCAAGATTAACTTAGATTAACTCGGCATCGTTGTCTAGGTTCGTCTCATTCTCGCTTTAACATTCCCAGAGTGTGTGTTCGTGGTTATATTTTAGGTCCCCTGTTCACCCCGTTATCGCTTTAACATTTACTGAGTATGTATTAGTGTGTTTATTAAGGTCACCAAGTTCAGATCTCAACGCAGAAGCAGATCTTATGCATAGATTTCAGGAAAGAATCACACAACCACTTCTGTATTGATCAATTTATTACTAATTCAACCTTAACTATGATATAGTATGCGAACTCTCAATCCCGGAACGTCAACACGGCATCAATACAGTATCATCAACGATTGTCTGATTTCACTTTGACAACGGCACATGGATCCCGCATGGTTGTTAGTGAGAGAGAGTCGTTAAAATATGCAAATACTATGCTAAGAAAACCTTAACGTTAATGAATGATTATACTCAATATTGTTCACGCAGTACCGCACTCCTTATTGATCATACGCAACCCTTATCACGTTGTTAGCACCTTGGGTCACGGGACAGTTGAATATTCTGTAGAGGATGCGAGTACGTGCGGCGATTATGACTGAAAGATACTTGAAAGATTATACGGCGATAAAAAAACACAATCAAAAACAGTTATTATTCTTAAAGGCACCAATCTCAACAGATACATCGGCAGGTTATCTGACAACAGAACGGCTCGGAGTAAGGGCCTGCGACGGTGCTCCTTTTCCGAAGATCGTTATCTTATACCAAGTTTACTAATTGGGGACCAGATCACCTGATAAGGATCCGGTGGGCCACCACTCCCCACGTGAGCGTGGCTCGGCGGAAGGAGGTGCCAAGAATCAGTTCGTATTGATGGATCTGTTGGGAATTTATGCGATTAAGAGTACAGCCCACTAAATATTAAAGATAAAAATTACGAATACTTTTATAAACGACGGATGGCCATCACTCGGTCTCGTTGTGATGCCTTCCCAGCCACGGATGGCTTATGGGTTCGAGTGTGTTTGAGTGGTAAGAGTTGTCTTGAATAGTCAGTGTTCGGAGTCGATTCTTTATGTCAAACAGACGCCTGGTGGTCGTGTGGTGAGGGGCGGTGCGCGTCATACGTATCAGTCGCTCCCCTGTCACCGTGGTGAACTGGTTCGGATGCCCGTTGATACGCTGTCGCAGTTCGG
Organism: Lethenteron reissneri; assembly: GCF_015708825.2. Lineage (NCBI taxonomy): Eukaryota > Metazoa > Chordata > Hyperoartia > Petromyzontiformes > Petromyzontidae > Lethenteron > Lethenteron reissneri. The sequence continues at coordinate 9,111,247 of NC_083841.1, read as the reverse complement.
AACCCGGTCGGTAGGTGGCGCCCACAACTCGCTCGCAGCGTGCAGTGTTGTCGTCGACTAGGGTGTGCACGGAGCCTCGTCGCCAAACCGCGACCCTCACCACTCCGGCGGCAGCAGAGACCTCCGACTCGGCAGAGGTTGACCCACGCAGGCCGAGTTGAGCTGTCAAGCGGGTCTTGCCCGCCTGCAGAGGAGATGGGGAGCCGCTTGAGTCGAGCCCCGAGAGCCGGCTTTGGTAAGCCGATCGAACTCGGCTGAGTCCCAGACGAGCTGAAGATGAGTCGAGCCGACCCGCTGGTCGCAGCTCGCTCCTGAGCCGACCCTCCCGGTCGAGCTCGCTCCTGAGCCGACCCGCTGGTCGCACTCGCTCCTGAGTCGACTCGCTGGTCGCACTCGCTCCTGAGCCGACCCTCCCGGTCGAGCTCGCTCCTGAGCCGACCCGCTGGTCGCACTCGCTCCTGAGTCGACCCGCTGGTCGCACTCCTGAGTCGACCCGCTGGTCGCACTCGCTCCTGAGCCGACCCTCCCGGTCGAGCTCGCTCCTGAGCCGACCCGCTGGTCGCACTAGTTTCCAATGCTCAGGATCCTTTCCTTTATGCCGAAAAATCCCCCTGGATCCCGCCCACAAGGCGGGGCTTCTTTCGATTTTTGCTGTGTCAGGATCTGTCCGTAGGCAGGTGTGTCCATGTGTGTGTCCGTACGTCCGTATGTCCTTGTGTGCATCACCCACTGTATATTCCGTTGTCACACTCCCTCCATAAAACCCACGAGCAAACAATCAGATGTTACAAATTGCCTCGAGGTCGTCTCTCTGTTTGGGTGCAATATTATCTCTTGTCTGGCCTTCTTCATGAACCCAAAACACAGACGTTACAAATCGTCTCATAGGCGTCTTTGTTCGTGTTGCACCACCTGGAGGGAGGGGCAACACTCTCTCCGACCCGGCGCACAAAGAAATGGTTATAAAGTTTTAAGTTAACATTTGTCCCTTACTATTTCACAGTTATGATTCTGTATGTAACCTTAGGTCTGTCGTTTCCCATCGTGGTGCTTGACTCAAGTGGAGGTGTTTCCCCGAGCGTATACACACTCCTATCCCGCGCTGCGGAGATACAAAGACGGCCGGGATCTCCCTTTCTCTCCGACCCTGGGTTTAACATCGTTTTTTATTATGTATTTATATTCGACCTGGTGGTGATTCATCCCGTTATCCTGGCTTTTCATAAGTTTTACTTTTGTCTTTTCATGCATATGCTTCGGGTCGAGTTGTATAGAAAGTATTAAAGTATGGAAATAACATTTCATATTGACTTAATGATGGTGATGGTTCAGTAGGCGTAACTTGTGACCTGGTTTAATTGGAGTGGGTGTGAATATCAAACTTTAGCCTACCCTGTTGTTAAATTCCGACTTTAACGTTACTTTAATAGCAATACAGAATAATTGAGCTTTTTGTCTTAACTAGGCGAACGCGAACTTCTGGTGACCCCCGCAGCCTTGTTGTTCAGCTGGGTCTGCATCCTTGAGAGATATACAACCCTCTTATTCTCGTCTCACCGTGGCCATCACCTTCTGCTCTGGGAGTGTTATTCTTAATTTCAGGTCCAGGGCCCCCTCACGTTCAGACGTGCAGGGTTGTTTAAATCAGCTCCCTCCCCTGTGCACACAGCCTTGAGCTGACCCACTTAATTTAATTCCCTGGCCTTTTTGGGTTTATCTTTGCTCCCTCAGCTGCAGGAGGACAAGGCGTACTTCTACCTCCCCCCTGTGTGCACGTGTTCCAACTAGCTCGGAATCCCTAACACAATCAGTGATGATTCCTGGCTTTCTGTGGTTGTGATTTAGACAAAGGCGCCTCTGTTTTCTTCCATTGCCTTTGAGTCGACACTGCCCTATTATTTGCCCATGTGCTGAGGTCATAGAATTCGTTTTGACTTCAGTAATATTAACATTCAGTATTGGATTAGCAAATGGGCAATGGTTCATTGATGTAGCTCGCAGCCTGGTCTCCAATTTGAGCGAGCGCGAGGATCGATAATTTAGCCTACTCTGTTGTTGAATTTCGAATTTTGACGTTACTTTAAAACCATGCAGGATGGTTGGGCTTTTTGCCTTAACTATGTCTGGCTGACACTCCCACTGTCTCTGCCGCCTGCACGGGTGACATGTGCCCGTTCATCAGGCCTTATCTTTCCTTGAAGCAAGGTTGCAATTCTGCCATCCTAGCCCTCCTCCAGTTCATTACTTAACAACACCTGGTGTTTTGCAGTTTGCTGCGCTTTGGTGTGTTTCATTCATTAAAAAAACAAGTAAAAAGATAATATATAAAAATATCATCAAATATTATTAATCTCAATTTTGGAAGAAGGGTTAGTATACAACAATACGTTCTGGAGATGCTCGTGAAGAGTAAATTTCATGGATAATGATATTGCCGTATGTGCGACGTCTGCAGATGCTTCTAAAGCTTCGAGAAGTTATCTCTCTCTATCTCATCATTTTATCTTCTCATCACTTTATCTCTCATCACTTTATCTCTTAAAACTTCATCTCATTACTTTAACTCTCTTTCTCTCTCAAAGTCGCGCAGAGTTGCAGATGCGATTAGCGCATAGCAGGTTTGGAATAACGAGCGAATCCTGTGTGGAATTGAGGGAGGTTTTGTCACATTACTAATACAGGTTTCCTTTGATATATGAAAGGGGTGTGTTCTTCAAAAATACACACAGTTAAATGAATTTTTTAAAGTCGGAACGGCTTTTCCTTTTAATTTAATATAAAAAGTAGGTATTGTTTAGAGCAGGGGTCCTCAAACTACGGCCCGCGGGCCACATGCGGCCCACCGAGGATATTTATCCGGCCCGCCGGGTGTTTTTTCCGCCGCTGCCTGTCTGTTACTTTTTTTCTACATGAGAAGGACGGTCATTGGTGAAAGAGGGAGAGGGGGCGGCCGCCGCCAAATGGCTGGCCGGCTAAAGCGCTGGATCATGGGAATTGTAGTCTGGCCGCAATCAAGCTTCAGGCGGTGGGAGGAACCGAACAGCGCAGCCGGACTACTACTCCCACCTCCCAGGACTCAGAGGAATCCAGGGCATGTGGGAGGAGCCGGCTGCGCGGTGACTTGTGGGCAGTGAAAGCCGGAAGCTGGTTCGTGGGAGAGAGAGCTCGGGAGACGTGACAGACTGAGCATCACAGCGCAGCCACAGTCTTTTAGAGCAGAGGCAGCTTGGAGGAAGTTGGCAGCATCATTACCCCCCAAACCGAAGAGGTTAGACAGATGACACCCACATCCCATGGTCACTAATTGGGCTTCGCTTGTGAGCACTAATTGGGCTGCGCTTGTGAGCACTAATTGGGCTGCGCTTGTGAGCACTAATTGGACTGCGCTGGTGAGCACTCATTGGGATGCGGTGGTGGGCACTCATTGGGCTGTGGTGGTGGGCACTGATTGGGCTGCGGTGGCGAGCACTGATTTGGCTGCGCTGGTGAGCACTGATTGAGCTGCGGCGGTGGGCACTCATTGGGCTGCGCTGGTGAATGGTTCAATGGGCCAATTGACTGGACTTGCCCCCCAGGCCTAAGGCTGCCAGCCCTCCCCTGGCTGTGCTTGACTGGCTCTCCCTCCCTCAGCTCCCTCACTTGCCCCTCGATTCCACTCCCAGTGATATTCCTGTGTGCTGGGGATGTAGATCCCCAGCACACGCACCGCTGAGTAAATGATAGAGGGGTAATAACAGAGTGATCTCTGATCTCTGGAGGGGCTGCCTGCTGTTTTCCCGTGCTGGTCAGTGACAGACAGCCGAGGAGTAGGAAACCCAATTTAAATGACAGTAAGTGCATTTATATCCTGATTGCTATTCAGTTGTATGAGGTTATATGTTGTATGTTGTGTAAGCCCCGGTACATACTGTTGCGATCTCTGAGCAGTGCGAGTTCAGCTATATGCTTGTATGGCTGAACTCGCATTAGATTCGGAAGAAAAAAGGCACATGTGCCTTCTTTTTTCCTGCAGTGGAATCGGATCGCATGGGTCTTCTCCCCCATGCGATCAGATTTCTATGCGAGTTCGCAGATCGCACTGCGATCTGTGAACAAAACTGCAGGTGTAATTAACTTTTTAATGGCACCCGCACCAGTGTGAGCCTGGGGTAAAAGCGAAGTTCCCCCAATCAGACTACATTGATGGGCAGTGCAGTCTGTATGTCTCTGTGTGGGCAAAGTTATTGCTGGTATATACCAGCAATAACTTTGCCCACACAGAGACATACAGACTGCACTGCCCATCAATAGCGCTGTATATATATTGGTATTTTACTAATAGCAATTTTGATTCCCTAGGAAACAATGATGTCAAGAAAGAGAAAAATTGACTCGCAGTGTAGGATATCCAAAGAACAGTGGACTTATGATCTACTTTTTCATGCAGTACAAGGAAAGAGCTGTGTGTCTGATATGCCAGAATATAGTGTCTATGTTCAAAGAATACAATTTACGTCGACACTATGAAACTCAACATAAAGATGAATACGATTGTTTGGTCGGAGAAGTGAGAAAAGATAAAATATTAAAACTGAAAAATACATTAACAACTCAGCAAAATACTTTTGTGAAGCAGAAGCAGCTAAATATTTCATCACTGCGAGCAAGTTTTCAAGTTGCCAAGCTAATAGCGTGCACTGGCAGACCATTCGTGGAGGGAGAATTTGTTAAAGAATGCCTTCTTTATGTTGCCAAAGAGATGTGTCCAGAGAAGGCCGATTTATTTAGTACAGTGAGTCTTTCAGGACCTACAATTACACGGAGGATTGAAGAAATGGGAGACAATTTGTATCAGCATTTGCAAAACTCCACAAAAAAAACTTTCCTATTTTTCCTTGGCACTCGACGAAAGCAATGATGTTCGTGATTCTGCACAACTTCTAATTTTTATTCGTGGGACGAATGACTATTTCGAAGTCACAGACGAGCTTGCTGCACTGCAAAGCATCAAAGGAACAACTACAGGAGAGGATATCTATGTAAAGGTTTGCCAAACTGTGAATGGTTTGGAGCTGAACTGGGCTAAACTAGCCAGTGTGACAACTGATGGTGCTCCTAGCATGGTGGGGTCTAAGAAAGGAGTAATTGCTCGCATTAACCAAGAGATGGACAAACATAACCATTCTCATCCAATAGCCATACACTGCCTCATCCATCGACAAGCGCTGTGTAGTAAATCACTGAAGTGGGACTGTTATGAAAATTGTGGTATCTTGTGTTAACTTCATTAGAGCTCATGCACTAAACCACAGACAATTTCAGGAATTTCTGTCCGAGCTAAATGTTGACTATGAAGATGTTCTGTACCACACAGAAGTCCGTTGGCTGAGTCGAGGGAGAGTTTTGAAACGTTTCTATGACTTACTTCCACAGATTACAGCTTTTCTGCTTTCAAAAAACAAAGAAGTACCAGAGCTCAATGATGCAGAATGGAAATGGCACCTTGCCTTTCTGACAGATGTAACAGAGCTACTCAACAGTTTCAATGTGCAACTTCAAGGAAAGGGGAAGCTCATCTGTGATATACAATCACATGTCAAAGCATTTGAAGTAAAATTAGGCCTCCTCATCAAACAAGTGAAGGAGGAAAACTTTTGCCATCTCCCCACAACTCAAAATCTGTTAGCGGAAAAACCATTGGTTGCATTCCCAAACAAAACATGTGTGGATTCACTGGAAAAATTGCAAAAGGAGTTCCAATTTAGATTTAAAGAGCTTCCATCTCCATGAACAGGACATACAGCTTTTCCGTAACCCATTTTCTATTGACATTGAAAATGTGGATACAATTTACCAAATGGAACTGGCTGAACTGCAGAATTGTGACTCTGAAAGACGCATTCAAGTCAAGCAGCCTTCATAATTTCTATGCATCTCTCCCCTCTGAGACATATCCTCATCTCAGGAACCATGCACTCAAAATGGCAACCATCTTTGGCAGCACTTATGTCTGTGAACAGACTTTTTCCAGAATGAAACATTTGAAATCTCCAACCAGATCTAGACTAACGGATGCACACTTACATCACTTGTTACGACTAGCAGTGACAAATATGGAACCGGACATTGACCATCTCATTAGCCAAAAGCAGGCCCATAGTTCCCATTGAAATACTGGCAAGTTTGTTGATTTAACTTTACTTGTTCTTCATTTTAAATATTGTATTTGTTCCCGTTTTGTTTCTTCACTTCAAAATAAAATATATGCAGTGTGCATAGGAATTTGTTCATAGTTTTTTTAACTATAGTCCGGCCCTCCAACGGTCTGAGGGACAGTGAACTGGCCCCCTGTTTAAAAAGTTTGAGGACCCTTGGTTTAGAGCAATAATTCCAACTCTGCTAACCTCACAATACAAAAATAATAATAAAGAACATAATACATTTTGACTTAAAACTTTCGTGACTGCAGGAATTCATATTCTGTGGTTCAGTCGGTAAAGTCACATAGAAAGAAAATAAATGTAATATTAGAATACGACGTTTTGATTGTAACACAAGCAACCGTCATCAGGTAGAACTAAATTTGAGAGAGAAACAAAACACAGACACGGAGACACACAGACAGACACAAGCAGAGATAGACAACACAGAGACACACAGAGAGAGACACACAACATAGACCCAATGCCTCTGTGTCGAGGCCTTAAATAGAGAGAGAGGGGGGGACAGAGAGAGAGGTGGGTCTGCTGGAGCAGCTGTTGGAGCAGAGAAATTAGCATGTCAATGAAAGACGGATAGATGATGCAGCCCTCCCGGGTGGCCTCTTCTTTGATGATGTCACGACTTGTGGCGTAGTGAAATTTTGTTTACGGGGAGAATCTGATTTAGTCAATCTAAAAGTGTCCATAGAGGAGGATTATCTCCAAAATTCTGGCTGTAATGGTGATGCTGAGGAATAGAGGGCATGCACCGGGAGATCAGGGTTTTGACGGTGCGGCCTGGCGCAGGCGGCCTGCTGTGTGTATGGGAACGACGCGGCCTCCTCCCCGCTCGACCAGCTCCTGCAAGTCGTGTTCGACATGAACCTACACCAGCTGCTCAAGGACTGCAGGCGAGGAACCTTCCTCTCACTCGCTCGCTCACTCACTCACCTTACAGGGAACTCGCTCACAAACTCACAGGGAACTCACTCATTTGCAGTGAACTCACTCACTGACAGGAACTCACTCACAGGAAACTCTCACCCTCACAGGGAACTCAATCATAGGGAACTCACTCACAGGGAACTCACTCACTCACAGGGAACTCACTCACTCACTCACAGGGAACTCACTCACTCACAGGGAACTCACTCACAGGGAACTCACTCACTCACAGGGAACTCACAGGGAACTCACTCACTCACAGGGAACTCACTCACTCACAGGGAACTCATTCACTCACGGGGAACTCACTCACTCACAGGGAACTCACTCACGGGGAACTCACTCACTCACAGGGAACTCACTCACTCACAGGGAACTCACTCACTCACGGGGAACTCACAGGGAACTCACTCACAGGGAACTCACTCACTCACAGGGAACTCACTCACTCACAGGGAACTCACTCACTCACGGGGAACTCACAGGGAACTCACTCACGGGGAACTCACTCACTCACAGGGAACTCACTCACTCACAGGGAACTCACTCACGGGGAACTCACTCACTCACAGGGAACTCACTCACAGGGAACTCACTCACTCACAGGGAACTCACTCACTCACAGGGAACTCACTCACTCACAGGGAACTCACTCACTCACAGGGAACTCATTCACTCACAGGGAACTCACTCACGGGGAACTCACTCACAGGGAACTCACTCACTCACAGGGAACTCACTCACGGGGAACTCACTCACTCACAGGGAACTCACTCACTCACAGGGAACTCACTCACTCACAGGGAACTCACTCACTCACAGGGAACTCACTCACTCACGGGGAACTCACAGGGAACTCACTCACGGGGAACTCACTCACGGGGAACTCACTCACGGGGAACTCACTCACTCACAGGGAACTCACTCACTCACAGGGAACTCACTCACTCACAGGGAACTCACTCACTCACAGGGAACTCACTCACGAACTCACTCACGGGGAACTCACTCACGGGGAACTCACTCACTCACAGGGAACTCACTCACTCACAGGGAACTCACTCACTCACAGGGAACTCACTCACTCACAGGGAACTCACTCACAGGGAACTCACTCACAGGGAACTCACTTACAGGGAACTCACTCACTCACAGGGAACTCACTCACTCACAGGGAACTCACTCACTCACAGGGAACTCACTCACTCACAGGGAACTCACTCACAGGGAACTCACTCACAGGGAACTCACTTACAGGGAACTCACTCACAGGGAACTCACTCACTCACAGAGAACTAACTCACTCACTCACAGGGAACTCACTCACTCACATGGAACTCACTAACAGGGAACTCACTCACTCACAGGGAACTCACTCACTCACAGGGAACTCACTCACTCACAGGGAACTCACTCACTCACAGGGAACTCACTCACTCACAGGGAACTCACTCACAGGGAACTCACTCACTCACAGGGAACTCACTCACGGGGAACTCATTCACAGGGAACTCACTCACTCACAGGGAACTCACTCACAGGGAACTCACTCACTGGGAACTCACTCACTCACTCACAGGGAACTCACTCACTCACAGGGCACTCACTCACAGGGAACTCACTCACTCACAGGGAACTCACTCACTCACAGGGAACTCACTCACTCACAGGGAACTCACTCACTCACTGGGAACTCACTCACAGGGAACTCACTCACAGGGAACTCACTCACTCACAGGGAACTCACTCACAGGGAACTCACTCACTCACAGGGAACTCACTCACTCACTCACAGGGAACTCACTCACTGGGAACTCACTCACTCACTGGGAACTCACTCACAGGGAACTCACTCACTCACAGGGAACTCACTCACAGGGAACTCACTCACTCACTCACAGGCAACCTGTTCTATTCGACGCAACTATATTAGAAGTTAACAAGTTAATAATCATTTGCGTCATTATAGGAATACAAGTCACAGAATACGCATGTGTTCTGAGATGGGAAGGAGGCGTGTATTGTGCATATTGTCACATGTGCTCTCCGTGGTGCTGACGGTGGTTTTTGCATTTTGAGACTGAAAGGGGGGGTGCTTGGTGTGGGACACGTTCAGTGCGGTGGCCTTTGTGGATTGCCAACTCACCCAAATGTTCTTATTATCTCTTTGCAGCTTGGCGCTTAACAACTGGTGGTTCGTGGCACATCTCAGTGACCTGCTGCATCACTGTCAGCAACTCCAGTAAGAGCCAGCGCCTCATGCTACGCGTATAAAAGACAAAGATCCGCCATATAGCTTTTCAACTACTCGCTAAGAGCACTTGCTCCAACAGTGTTAAATGCTATGTGGGGGATCTTTGTATTTTGTATGTGTGGGGTCAAGGGATGGCTCCTAACTGGTCAACTTTGTTGCGTATGCTAATGGTGTGGGAATTCATATTCTTTGAGTCTTTCATTAAAGCCACGTAGATAGAAAAGAAAAAAAAATAACAATATCACGACGTTTCAATCGCAACACAAGCAATCGTCATCAGGTGAATAAAGAGGGGGAAAGCTGCTGAGGCAGGCTGTTTATAAAGGTTTAGAAATGGGCGGGGCGGCTAATGTTAATGTAGGAATGATTATTCACTTGTTTCTTTCTAATATAGTTGCATGGGAATTGGTGTTCACTCTGATAATTAGTTGGAGAAATCTACTGCTGGACCTGGAGTATGCCACTAAGAGGTGGGGCCTTATCATCAGCCACCAAATCAGAGCGCCTACCTGGGTATTTTATCCCATCAATTCCTCCGCCACCTCAACTCCTGTTTGGTTAACTGGGGCAGTTGTGGAGAGAGTGGAGGCGTTCCCATACATGAGCAGTGTGCTTAAGACCAGCTCCAGAGGTCTCAATCTGGATCAGTTTAACACGTAGTAGTTGAAGGTTTCCTCGACCAATATTATCCATAATAAAGGTTTTTTTGGGTTAGATCGCGTAAACATAAATGTATCAATAAACCCACCACCACCCGATACAGCCAGTTAGTAAGGTTTGTCATGTAAACAAAACATGCCAATTAGTTACTCGTTCAGTAACTAATTGGTAATGAGTTGGCATGTGTTGTTTACGTGACAACCCTTACTAATCTGAATCAGTTTAGGCAGCATTATATTGAATCAGTTGCATAATGCTCTGTGGGTGCTACCTGCTCCTGTCGGTCCGTATGAAACACCGGGCCTTCTTGGCCACATTTATATGCCCCCTTTTCTCCATTCTTGCAAAACGTGGAGTCCTTTGAAGGAATAACTGCACAAGCTTGAAACATTCAGGCTGATAATTGTTTTTTTACCCTTTTATCTGGCAACAAAACTGACACCATGTTTTTACAAGGAGTCATGTTTGCATTGACCACAATACTTGCGGTCGGAATGCAAACAAAAAACACAACTCTGATAATGTATACACTGTCCTTGAAATTGATTGGTCCACACCCGAGACAGCTTTTCTTAGAGACTAGTCTCACATGGTGTTGGACCAGATGACGCCAAAAGGCGCACAACTCAAAGACAATGCACCATCAGAGTATGAGAGCTCGGGGAAAGCATTTACACCATTGGAACCTCTTTAGTCAGTAGCAAAATATGATAATTGTTTTTTTACCCTTTTATCAGGCAACAAAACTGAACCTTTTGTGGACCAATCAATTTCAAGGACTATACGTATACATTATCAGAGTTGTGTTTTTTGTTTGCATTCCCACCGCAGGTATTGTGGTCAATGCAAACATGACTCCTTGTAAGAAAAAAGTGTCAGTTTTGTTGCCAGATAAAAGGGTAAAAAAACAATTATCATATTTTGCTACTGGCAAAGGATGTTCCAATGGTGTAAACATTCAGGCTGGTCTGTCCACGATCTAGCCTGGGTTTAACCAGAACATTATGTGAGGCGCTCGCAGATTTTGAAAATAATCTATACACAGTCCCATCAATGAGCTCCTCCGGCAGGCAATGTGTGTTCGCTGGGAAATGTAGCCCGCATGTCCAGCCCACCGCATGCCCAAGCAGCTTATGTTTGACTGGATAGAGGGGTCTAAACGGGCACAACACATGCTTGTGAAGAGATGGACTGATGAGGTATGAGAGGATGTCGAGCTGAGTGGACTCGCTAAAAATTGGTACCAGCCGTGTCAAAATCGGCCTCTCCCATAACACTTGGGTCTGTCCCATGACCTGCCTGCAAGAGCCTTAAATACTTCACATGACAACTTTAAAATACTCCTAGCCTTGAACACTCCAATTAAATTTTAACTCTTGATTAGTGGGCTAATGTATATATGAAAAGTTAAACATTTCATATATACATTACGAATGGTGAAAAAAAAGTTCAACAAACATGAATTAGCACAGTTCGCTACGTACGGTGCGAAATATTTTCAACATACATGCGAAAAATAATTTCAACGTACATTAGCACGGTTGGCTACGTACGGTGCGAAAGAAGTTTAACATACATACAAGAGCTGTGGTGATGTTGCTGCCACTTAGTGGTGCAAGGTGGCAGTTGTATATAAGTATCTATATCGGTGCTATCGTATACCAGTGTAGTGAGTCCAACTGAGTCGCAGACGTTATCTTGGGAGCAACACTATTTATTACACATTAACACGCAACACAACACGATCTGCACTCGGGTCTCGAATGCCCATATAACCACGCTACAGCAGAACTAGACACGGTTCGCTATCCCGGTCCGGACCACAAACGGGGTCCCAGACCGCGTGGCTAGAGGCTTCTCCCCGACGTGGATCTTCGTAATACCAGCACACGAAGAACCTCGAGTTCCTCATGGGGCCCTCGTTATATGCCCCTGGGCTGGGGCTGGCTCCGCCCTTCGCCCCGCCCACCTTCCAGGTCTCTCGAGCTCCTTCTCGAAGGTTCCCGAGAGCTCCTTCTCGAAGGTTCCCGAGAGCTCCTTTGGACCACGTGACCGCCCCATGGCCCCTGTCCATCGGTGGCCCCCCTCCAATATTGTCCGGTCACGTGACAGCAGGTCAACCAGCGTATCATGCCCAAAGGTAACCCTGGCTAGCTGACGCTCCCTCTCGCTCCCTCACCGGGAGCCCGCACCGCACACTGCTCGCGGTGCCTCCGCGCTAACCAGCGCTCACCCAAGCCCCACTAGGGCTGGTACTACAGCCTGTAACCCGGGCTGCCCGTAATAACAACACATTATCCGCCGTGGCTGGCTTCGTAAGCCCCGGCACCATACAGTGACAAGCACAGTCACTACACGAGTGCGTGTGAGTGTGTGCTTGGTCGTACAGTGGTTATCGCGCTGCGCTACAAACCTGAATACCCGAGTTTGATTCTCACTCACAGCCAAGAACCAGTCCTGGGCCTCCTCCCCTAGGTTGAGTCTGGTGCTGGCTACCTACCCCTCGTGTGCCGTGCTGGCCTTCATAGGTGCTCGCTAACTTCACTTGCCCCAACAGTCTATTAAGGCTATACGGGGGATCTGTGTCTTTGTGTGCTGTGGGTCATGTGTAATTGTGAATTAGCGGTTGTGTTGCAGGTCGGGCACCAGTCTGCGTGAGTTCCTCCTCCTGGAATTCGCCACGAACCTCATGGCGCATCACAGGTAGGTTTTCTTTATAACAAGCTCAACTACATTTAATTACATAATTATTGAGTACATTGAACATTCACTTCATTCTCACGACGGAAGGCACTGCTGGCTTTCACAGACGGTCTGAAGTATCTATGTACAGTAGAACCTCTGGTCACGACCATAACTTTGGTTGCAACCCGATTTGGTCGTGACTCGAACATAATTTCCCCATTGGATTTTATGTAAATACGATTAATCCGTTCCAAACTCCTATGAACTGTATATAAATATTGTTTTTTAAAGATTTTTAAGCACAAAATAGTTAATTATGCCAAAGAATTCACAGTGTAATAGTAAACTAAATGTAAAACATTGAATAACACTGAGAAAACCTTGAACAACAGAGAAAACTAACATTGCCGCGTCAAGGTTTAGAATCGTTCAAAAAGATGATTGTTTCGTCTGCTACATCAGTCGGTCGATTCTGCGAGAGAGAGAGAGAATATTCGTATGAGCAATTCATGTTTCTATTGAAAGTAAGTTAACAGTAATATTTTGGTACAGTATTGTTTTTGGAAGCATTCACCGTAATATCGTATGAACGTTTACTTCACCGCATCATTGTATGAATGATGTGAGAAGAGATTAACGGGTTCTAATGTTATCGATTTACATACTCAGCGCTTTCGCTCTCTAAATTACGGCTTGAATGAGGGGGGAGGGTTATGAATACACTCACACAATTAATATCTTCCTAGGAATTTTATATAACAAAAGTTGTATACATAACTGTTACGTCTTGTGTAATTCAACAAAACAAACAAAACTTAACTCCGAGTTCTCTCTGAATTCACGACAGGAAATTTGGCGCTTACAAAAAAAAATGGCGCGGAAGGGGAAATCGGCCGCGGCCGTGTTTGATCGCCACCCGAGTATGTGTTCGTGACCAGATTAAAAAATATTGTGAATTTTTTGGTCGGAACCCGATTTGGTCGTGGTCAGAAGCGTTCGTGATCAGAGGTTCTACTGTATGGGTTATTTTTGCCCATATATACATACACAGATAGCATGTTTCTTTGCATATTTTGGCACAAGTATGTGTGGTTAATGCAGACTTGATGCCTTGTAAAAGGTATCTATTTGGTGTTTGAACATCTTAACTCCTCCTGTTTTATTGCCAGAAAGGGTAAAACCTTTACTTATTTTTAATTCTTTGCCCAAAAGTCCATTGTTTAAGACTGTGGTGGTGGTGGCGGTTCTGGCCGTGATGGTGGTGATGGTCATGGCGGTGATGGTGGTGCCTGCGGTGGTGGTGGTGATGGCGGCGGTGATGATGGTGGTGGTGAAGACGGTGGTGACAGTGGCGGTGATGGTGGTGGTGACAGTGGCGGCGGTGATGGTGGTGATGGTGGTGGCCGTGGTGGTGGTGATGGTCGTGGCCGTGGTGGCGCTGGCCGTGGTGGTGATGGTGGTGGCGCTGGCGGTGGTGGCGATGTCGGTGATGGTGGCGGTGGTTGCGGAGATGGTGGCGGAGATGGTGGCAATGGCAGTGGCGGCGGTGATGGTGGTGGTCTGTTTGTGTTGGTGCGGTGCCGCAGCCTGTGGAGCCTGGCGCCGGTGTACCTGGATGCGTGCGGTGAGGAGGGCCGCGCTGTCATGAAGCTGTGGCTCGTGCGGCTGCCCCTGCAGAGCGAGCGCAAGGCCCAGAAGGTGCTCAGGATCTGCCAGGAGAGGAACTTGCAGGAGCAGGGTAAGATCTTTGTTTTTTGTTCTTCTGTACACAGTATTTGCCTGCCCACAGGCCTTTAAGCAGAAAGTGGCCCTTCAATAAGCAGGGATGTAGTTCGTTTAACGCAGGGTGTAAAGGAGTTCCAGCCCAGGGAAGTCTTTAATTTAGACTTCGTTCCGTCTTCAGCACAGTACGTCCGTCACCCATCAGGGAATTACTCTGTTGGAGGAGGCGCTCCAAACCCCTTCTATTGGCTCCTTCAATCCCCTCCTTGGTCCTTTCTGGAACGCTTTTCCTTCCAATATTAGGAAGCAACTGGAGCTGTGCACTGTTAAATCATCTAGTTTGAAACTAATCTCTTTAGAAATGTTGTTGTGTTTAGTTTATTGTCCTTCACCCTCACAATCCTGATTAGCATGGTTGGCTATGTACGGTGCGAAAGAAGTTCAACATACATACATTAGGACGGTTGGATACATACATTGCGAAATAAGTTCTACATTCATACATTAACACGGTTGACTACATAAGGTGCGAAAAGTTCTACATGCATACATTAGCATGGTTTGCTGCGTATGGTGCGAAAGAAGTTCAACATACATACATTAGCACGGTTGACTATGTACGGTGCGAAAGAAGTTCAACATACATTTATTAGCATCGTTGGCTATGCACGGTACGTTAGAAGTTCAACACACATACAAACATACATGGAACTTTGCCCGACTCTCCACTGATCCTCTTTATTTCACGTAAAAGGCTCTTTCCAATGACCCTGATGACTAATCCGATTTGGATGGTTCTCCACCCTCCAGTCAGATTGAGCACCCTACGTCCAGCAGCTCTTCCCCCTGTGAGAGCTCCTCACCAATGAGAGTCGAGCGTGCTATTTAAATTGACGAGCCAACAGGCCCGTATGAGTATTGATTTATTTATTTTCTGAATTTGGTTCACCTCTTTGCGTCCCTTGCATAGGCAACCCTGGATATATACGGAACGGAACCGGTCCTGAGAGGTTATCTGCAAAGTGAAATTCTGTATGTCGAAGAATAGGTTTTACCCTTTCTGGCAATAAAACAGGAGGTGTTAAGATGTTTAAACATAAGAGGTTGATCTTCTGTTGTGGCTTTATTTAGGCACGGGAGGGGGGGGAAGGGGGGTGGGGTTTGTAGAGTCGTAGCTGCAGGAGTTCACGGGGGAGAGGGGGGAGGGTTTGTGGCGTGCAGGGACGGGTGGGGGCTGGAGAAATTAGCATGTCCATGAATTAGTAGATAAAAACAGCACGGGTGGGTGAGTGAAAATCACAGCAGTCAAAACTTGATGTGGTTTATCACGTCCGTCCAATGATTGCTCCATCTGATTCCATCTCCTCGATTAAAGTTTTGTCTGTGTTTGTATATCTGGATGGCTACATCAACAAATCTCTGATGGTAGCCCGAGGGTTTGCAGAGCACCTTGTTCTCGGAAAAAACAATGTCATAGCGTTGAAACAATGATCCACCACCGAGGTGTTGGTTCTACCGTGTTTCAAATCCGCTTTGTGTTCGTGAACCCGGGCTGAGAAATGTCGCTTCGTTTTAATAATGTAACTGCTGCCGCAGACACAACTCAGCTTATAGACACCAGGACATTGTATGTCCGGAATCGCATCCTTCACCGATGGGATCAAATCACAGATTTTGTGTACTGTATTGAACCGAACTTGGATCTTGTTTTTCTTCAAGATTTTGGAAATCCTTTTGGTGACCCCTGCTATGTATGGTAAGGTGATGGTTTTGATTGGGTCCTCAGATGATTATCTACCTATGGTTGGAGATGCAGCTTTGCGGATTGTGCAGTCAGAATATCCATTCCTCCTAAGAGCCTGGCGTACGTGCTCAAGCTCACTGGCTAGGCGGTGTTGGTCGGAGATGCAACGAGCCCTATGGTGTAGTGTTTTGATGAGGGAATTCTTCTGGGCTGGATGGTGGATGGAGTCAGGCTTTAGATAGGAATCCGTGTGGGTGGCTTTCCTATAGACAGTGTCCCAATGAGCCATCAGGTCTCTTCTCGATCAAAACATCCAGGAATGGTCGCTTGCCATCATTTTTCACTTCCATGGTGAATTTTTAGATGGGTGTATGGAATTGATGTGGTTGAGAAATTGGTTCAGTGCTGGCAGGCCATGTGGCCGGATGACGAACGTGTCATCTACGTATCTCTTCCACAAGGAAGGACGTCGGGTGGATGTCTGGATGGCATCTGTGTCAAATTTCTCCATGAAAACATTCGCTACCACTGGTGATAGGGGAGAGCCCATTGGGGTACCTTCATTCTGTTTGTAGGAAGTACCATCACAGGTGAAGTATGTGTTGGTAAGGCAGTGCCTTACCAACAAAGGTACATCAGGATTCAGTCCCTGTTGGACCAGGTCTTCAATGGTTGCAATAGTATCAGGTACGGGTACCTTGGTGAAGAGGGAGACTACATCGAAACTGACGAGCAAATCCTCCGGGGATAGTGATATGTGCTTGATTAGTGAAACCAAGTGGGCCGAATTAAGTACAGCTGAGGCGATCTTGCCCGTGAAGGGAAGCAGAGTCTCAGTCAGCAATCGTGCCAGTCTGTAAGTGGGTGAGTTAATGGTGGAGACGATAGGACGGAGTGGAGTACCCTCTTTATGGATTTTTGGTAGGCCGTAAAATCTGGGTGGTCTAGCAGCCGAAGGTTTTAGAGAGACCTGTTTGGTGGGTTCGATTAGGGAAGTCAAATTAGTGATTATTTTGTTGGTTTTAGTAGCCAGGCTAATGGTAGGGTCTCTATTAATTTTGGTATAGCAGCCATCATTGAGAGGGTCCTAAATTTTGTTGTTGTATGTGGTTTTATCCATGATGACAGTGGCATTGCGCTTGTCGGCTGAGAGGATGACAATATCAACTCTCTTTTTCCAAACGCTCGTCCTTGCTGATGTTGCTAATGGGTTTCTTAGCATTCTTGAGGATAGCGATTTCAGATCTTGCAACGTCTACCGGGATGTGTCTCAGATCTTTGAGGGCTACGTCGATCTGGGCAATGGTGTCATCCACCAGGATGTGTTTGGGCGTGACTGCGAAATTCAACCCCTTAGTACCGATTTTAGGCTGTCAGAAATTGGGCTGTTACTGTGATTTATAACAATCTTGTTAACATCTAACTTTTTCAAGTGTGGTTTGGATTTCTTTTTTGACAGGAGGTTGAATTTGGCAATCAGGTTAACTCTTGCTTTTGGTTGACATTGAAGCAGTTGAAAAAATAGTCATGTTATCTACATGGTCCCAATCAGATGTGAACATTTTGTCTGTTAATGCTAAATGTGATTGTAAGAGAGTCTTGTCTAACAACAGCAGATAATTATTTCTCACCTGATGACGGACGCTTGTGTTGCGACCGAAACGTCGTATTTTCTTTGATTTTTATATCTACGTAACTTTACCGAAAGAACCAGAGAGTATGGATTCCTGCAGTCACGAAAGCTTCAAATCAAGATTTTTGGGTTAGATCGTATACATATTTAAATGTGTCGTTAACCCACACTCATCTATGCTAACCCACACTTCAAATTTATACATGTTGCAAGGCATCAAATCTGTATTAACCACACATACTTTTTTCAAAACATGCAAACAAACATGCTCTGATGAGAGAATGTCTGTTATCTTTTGCAAGAGTATGTCCTGGGGGGGTAGGCCTTCATATGTGCTACTACTCGCTAACAGCACTTTCCCCAAGATTAAGTGAAAGGCTTTGCGGGGGATTTTTGTCTTTGTTGGTATCCCAGCTCGCGGGATCTGCAAGGAGATGGCGGTGAGGGCAGTGCGCTCGGGGAGACTCGGACTCGCGCTCAACTGGAGCCTCCGAGCGAAAGATCCTGCACTCACCACGGCACTGGCCGACCGGTACACTCCACCGCACTCCACCAATCTCCACTACATTCTCTCATGTTCAACCATGCTCGTCCACGCTCCACCGAGCTGCTCTGTGCTCCACCGTACTCCTCCACCACCCTTATCCACACTCCTCCACAATACTCCACCCTCCTCCACGCTCAACCGCACTCCACCACGCTTATCTACACTCCATTACGCTCCTCCATACCCCACCACACTCCTCCATGTTCCTCTACGCTAACCCACACTCCTCCATGCTCCTCCATGCTATCCCACACTCCTCCACGTTAACCCACACTCCTCCACGCTAACCCACACTCCTCCATGCTAACCCACACTCCTTCGTGCTAACCCACGCTCCTCTATGCGAACCCACACTCCTCCACGCTAACCCACACTCCTCCATGCTAACCCACACTCCTCTACGCTAACTCACACTCCATGCTAACCCATACTCCTC
Source organism: Lethenteron reissneri (assembly GCF_015708825.2). Lineage (NCBI taxonomy): Eukaryota > Metazoa > Chordata > Hyperoartia > Petromyzontiformes > Petromyzontidae > Lethenteron > Lethenteron reissneri. The sequence goes on along the minus strand of NC_083841.1, from coordinate 9,092,442 downwards.
CACGCTAACCCACAATCATCCACAGTATCCCACTACTCCTCCACGCTAACCCACACTTCTCCACACTCCACCATGCTAACCCACACTCCTCCATGCTAACCCACACTCCTCTACGCTAACTCACACTCCATGCTAACCCATACTCCTCCACGCTAACCCACAATCATCCACAGTATCCCACTACTCCTCCACGCTAACCCACACTTCTCCACACTCCACCATGCTAACCCACACTCCACCATGCTAACCCACACTCCTCCACGCTAACCCACACTCATCCACACTGACCCACACTCCTACATACTCCTCCACGCTAACCCATGCTCCACCACACTCCTCCACGCTCCTCCACTTTTCTACACTCCTCTAAGCTTTTTTATGCTCCATGTTGTATATGTTGGGTATGAAAATTTGTTATGTTGTATGCGTGCGTGGGTGAAATTATTATGTTGTATATGTGGGTTATGAATATTCAGTGGAAATAATAATAATTAAATGAAATTTGGCCAAATGTGTAATTATCCGGAAATATGTTAATTTATGTAATTACGCACATTTTAATTATGCCAATTCGAGAGGTAATCGTATTAATTATGCGAGTGGGTGTAATTATGATAACGCAAGTCGTTATGATAACCAGACCCCGGTTCACCCCGTTATCGCTTTAACATTTACTGAGTATGTATTAGTGTGTTTATTAAGGTCACCAAGTTCAAATCTCAACGCAGAAGCAGATCTTATGCATAGATTTCAGGAAAGAATCACACAACCACTTCTGTATTGATCAATTTATTACTAATTCAACCTTAACTATGATATAGTATGCGAACTCTCAATCCCGGAACGTCAATACGGCATCAATACAGTATCATCAACGATTGTCTGATTTCACTTTGACAACGGCACATGGATCCGCATAACGCGATGGTTGTTAGTGAGAGAGAGAGTCGTTAAAACATGCAAATACTATGCTAAGAAAACCTTAACGTTAATGAATGATTATACTCAATATTGTTCACGCAGTACCGCACTCCTTATTGATCATACGCAACCCTTATCACGTTGTTAACACCTTGGGTCACGGAACAGTTGAATATTCTGTAGAGGATGCGAGTACGTGCGGCGATTATGACTGAAAGATACGTGAAAGATTATACGGCGATAAAAAAAAATACAATCAAAAACAGTTATTATTCTTAAAGGCACCAATCTCAACAGATACATCGGCAGGTTATCTGACAACAGAACGGCTCGGAGTAAGGGCCTGCGACGGTGCTCCTTTTCCGAAGCTCGTTATCTTATACCAAGTTTACTAATTGGGGACCAGATCACCTGATAAGGATCCGGTGGGCCACCACTCCCCACGTGAGCGTGGCTCGGCGGAAGGAGGTGCCAAGAATCAGTTCGTATTGATGGATCTGTTGGGAATTATGCGATTAAGAGTACAGCCCACTAAATATTAAAGATAAAAATTAAGAATACTCTTATAAACGACGGAGGGCCATCACTCGGTCTCGTTGTGATGCTTTCCAGCCACGGATGGCTTATGGGTTCGAGTGTTTTTGAGTGGTAAGAGTTGTCTTGAATAGTCAGTGTTCGGAGTCGATTCTTTAGGTCAAACAGACGCCTGGTGGTCGTGTGGTGAGGGGGCGGTGCGCGTCATACGTGTCAGTCGATCCCGTGGCGAATTGGTTCGGATGGCTGTTGATACGCTGTCGCAGTTCGGAACCCGGTCGGTAGGTGGCGCCCACAACTCGCTCGTAGCGTGCAGCGCTGGATCGTCGCCAAACCGCAACGATCACCACTCCGGCGGCAGCAGAGATCTCCGGCGGCAGCAGAGATTGACGAGCTGAAGATGAGTCGAGCCGACCCGCTGGTCGCAGCTTGCTCCTGAGTCGACCCTCCCGGTCGAGCTCGCTCCTGGGTCGACCCGCTGGTCGCCCTCGCTCCTGAGTCGACTCTCTGGTCGCACTCCTGAGTGGACCCACTGGTCGCACTCCTCCTGAGCCGACTCCCCCGGTCGCGCTCCTGAGTGGACCCTCTCGTCACACTCGTTCCTGAGTCGACCCTCCCGGTCGAGCTTCTGAGTGGACCCTCCCGTCGCACTGGTTCCAATGCTCAGGATCTTTTACTTTATGCCGAAAAATCCCCCTGGATCCCGCCCACAAGGCGGGGCTTCTTTTCGATTTTTGCTGTGTCAGGATCTGTCCGTAGGCAGGTGTGTCCATGTGTCTGTCCGTATGTCCGTGTGTCCTTGTGTGCATCACTGACGGTATATTCGTTGTCACACTCCCTCCATAAAACCCACGAGCAAACAATCAGATGTTACAAATTGCCTCGAAGTCGTCTCTCTGTCTGGGTGCAATATTATCTCTTGTCTGGCCTTCTTCATGACCCAAAACACAGACGTTACAAATCGTCTCATAGGCGTCTTTGTTCGTGTTGCACAACCTGGAGGGAGGGGCAACACTCTCTCCGACCCGGCGCACAAAGAAATGGTTAAAAAGTTTTAAGTTAACATTTGTCCCTTACTATTTCACAGTTATGATTCTGTATGTAACCTAAGGTCTGTCGTTTCCCATCGTGGTGCCCGACCCAAGTGTAGGTGTTTCCCCGAGCGTACACACACTCCTATCCCGCGCTGCGGGGATACAAAGACGGCCGGGATCTCCCTTTCTCTCCGACCCTGGGTTTAACATCGTTTTTTTTATTATGTATTTATATTCGACCTGGTGGTGATTCATCCCGTTATCCTGGCTTTTCCATAAGTTTTACTTTTGTCTTTCATGCATATACTTATTACTATTAATTTATTTCCGATATCTTAGGTTAAGGGGTAAGTTTCTTGATCCTAGGAATTCGTATTCCTTGGTGCCTGGATGGTTATATAAGCGGAATATAGTTTACGGTGAATAGCGTTAACATTGATGTTATGTGCGATATTATGTATTGTGATGTCTTTAACTTAACTTGTTTGTCAGGGCTTTACTGACACGAAGTTGCATTCATAGCCCGCAGTCTTTGCCCCACCCTATCTCTGCTCGCCGTTGTTGTTGCCGTCCAGCTGCCGTTAATTCAAGGCCTCATTAATTTCCGTCACTCCTGAATAGGTGAGGGCGGTTGAACCTTGGAGTCAGTTCTGGTTTTTGTCTGCCTGCTTCTTCTTGTGTCCCCTGACCCCGGGAGTTATTATTCTACTTTATGGCCTGTCGAAGCCCCACTCGCTGTTGCTGGGCTGGTGTTGTTCCCGGCTTTTTGCTTACGTTTGCAGTTCGCCGTGCTCTTGATTTCCTTCCCTCTTCAACCTTATATTGACTATTCGCTCCTGTCTGGGTGCGATTCAATTTTGACTTAGGAAGGTTCTGATTGTCATATGCTTCGGGTCGAGTTGTATAGAAAGTATTGAAGTATGGAAATAACATTTCATATTGACTTAATAATGGTGATGGTTCAGTAGGCGTAACTTGTGGCCTGGTTTAATTGGAGTGGGTGTGAATATCGATAACTTTAGCCTACCCTGTTGTTAAGTTCCGACTTTAACGTTACTTTAATAGCAATACAGAATAATTGAGCTTTTTGTCTTAACTAGGCGAATGCGAACTTCTGGTGACCCCCGCAGCCTTGTTATTCAGCTGGGTCTGCCTCCTTGAGAGATATACACCACTCTTATTCTCGTCTCACTGTGGTCATCCAACCTTCTGCTCTGGGAGTGTTATTCTTACTTTCAGGTCAAAGGCCCCTTCACGTTCAGACGTGCAGGGTTGTTTAAATCAGCTCCCTCCCCTATGCACACAGCCTTGAGCTGACCCACTTGTTTTCGTTCCCTCAGCTGCAGGAGGACAAGGCGTATTTCTACCTCCCCCCTGTGTGCACGTGTTCCAACTAGCTCGGAATCCCTAAACACACAATCAGTGATGATTCCTGGCTTTCTGTGGTTGTGATTTAGACAAAGGCGCCTCTGTTTCTTCCATTGCCTTTGAGTCGACACTGCCCTATTATTTGCCCATGTGCTGAGGTCATAGAATTCGTTTTGACTTCAGTAATATTAACATTCAGTATTGGATTAGCAAATGGCAATGGTTCATTGATGTAGCTCGCAGCCTGGTCTCCAATTTGAGCGAGCGCGAGGATCGATACTTTAGCCTACTCTGTTGTTGAATTTCGAATTTTGACGTTACTTTAAAACCATGCAGGATGGTTGGGCTTTTTGCCTTAACTATGTCTGGCTGACACTCCCACTGTCTCTGCCGCCTGCACGGGTGACATGTGCCCGTTCATCAGGCCTTATCTTTCCTTGAAGCAAGGTTGCAAATTCTGCCATCCTAGCCCTCCTCCGGTTCATTACTTAACAACACCTGGTGTTTTGCAGTTTGCTGCGCTTGGTGTGTTTCAATCATTAAAAAAACAAGTAAAAAGATAATATATAAAAATCATCAAATATTATTAATCTCAATTATGGAAGAAGGGTTAGGATACAACATACCGCCCTTTTAAAAATGACCAGTGGTCAAATGGCCACGGGTTATTTTAAAAAAAAATATGTATACCCTTCTTCCATCATGAACCATCGATTGTCCTCAAGTTTTGCTGCTATTCCTTACAACGCGTGCGTACGTGTCACAACTTAACATGGTTATATTTGAATTGAGCAAAGAAAATTAAACAAGCGTTAAACATCGATATTGCGTTACATCGGTTCTGATACATCATGACTCCGACGAATATTCATTTTTGTTTTTGTTAAATCCTGGGAAACGCTAGGTAGCGGTTTCGAACGCATTTATGCGTTACCTTCCTCATGTTGCCTCGTTCACCACTTATCACTTCGATAATTCGATCACGGTTTTCGGGTTCGTTTTTGTAGTTTCCTCTCTGACTCTCTGTGTCGTGGGAGTGTGTGGTGAAAAATTGTGCTGCACATAACCAGAATTCGCGCACACGACCCACTTTGACACTTGGTTCGAGGCATTCGCTCTCTCTGCGATTACATGCACATTTGCCGAGTCAGTGTGTCGATTTAATTCTGTCCCTCGTAATGTTGCCCTCTTTGTTTTTACTAGTGTGTTGGATTTCAACACCATTCCCGGTACGTCATGGACATTCGTCTCCATTTTAGCACTCCGATCCACATAATTTTTGGTTTCCCTTGGATATTTTCCATTCAAAGGCTCATGCCTGCGCTCCTCAGGGCGTGTCCCTGCTGTCTGTTTTTGTACTGTCCGATCACGCTTCAATGCAACCCTGTCCTTGTATTCGATCCGCGCGTCATTTACGGGAGCACTGTCCACGTTTTTGCCCGCCCTGTCACTTGCAGCCTGCCTGTATTTCACATTGAGCGCCGGGTTTAACACCTCGGCGGGTGTGGCGCGTATGGGCTGCCCGCTCTCAATCACTGTGGATGGTTCATCACGTATTTGGACCGTATTCTGTGTTATTCCTCTATTCCCTCCTGGTATAGCCGGTGGAGGAATTGGTCGGAATTGGATCGATTGTGTTTGACCTCCCATCCTGCGATTCTCGTGAATGTTCGCATCCATACCTCCGCGGTATGTGTAACACCTTCCCGCTAGGTGGTTATCTTCCCATCTCTGTGCGTAATTTGAACCTTGCGTGTGTCGTGGGATGGGGTGTTGATATGGTTCTGCTCTGAACCTCTCCCTCCTACGATTCTCCTGCACCCTTGGCCCAGTGTTTTTCCCATTTGGGTGCCAAATTTTTCCTGGATTGTTACTTCGCCATCCCTGTGGGTAATCTTGACCTTGCGCATGTCGGGGCATGGGGTGTTGGTATGGTTCTATTCTGAACCTCCCCCTCCTGCGATTCTCCTGAATGTTCGGCTTTGTGCCGCTCTCATTCTCGTGCCAACCTCTCTCTGGGTTATTTTGCCATGTGTGCGTGCGTTTCTGCTGCTCTCTGCATGGTGGGACTGCTCGGTGATTTTTATTCCTCTCTGAGAGGCTGGGTTCCTCATCCCTCTCCCTGTGTTCTGGATCCGAATTATGATTCTTAGCTCTGTATAACCATGCCATGTACGCCTTGCTCTCTATGCGGCGTAAGGATGCGGTTTCTGGATTCAAAACCATTCTCACCCTTTCTGTAATCTCTGGGCTTAAGGATTCAAAAAACATAATTTTGAACATTTTATCCCCTTCGTGGTATTGATTCACATCGCCTGCGTAATACGCTCTTTTAAATTGGACGAGGTAGTCACGTGGATCTTGGTCCATGCCCTGGGTCATCGATTTTACAGCATAAAACCCCTCAGTGAGTGTCGAATATTCTCCAAACTTCCGAATCACTGCCAGGCTCAATTGTTTAAAATCATTTCTAACCTTGTGTGGTAGTTACTTTACCCATGGAATAGATTCTTTATGTAAGGTCCGTTTCAACAAACTCGCTTTTTCATCCCGTCTCCTCAGCCCTCTAATCATTGCCTCCTCTTCCACTGTCGCGATATGTGTGTGGATATCCATAGTCTTATTGTGGGGGTCAAAATCGGGAATTCTGACTAGAGCCTTGTCCATCAACTTAAGGGTTTTACTGGTGAACAGGTATTCCGAAAGTTGATTGCTGACAGCGTCATCATCAAACAAGTTATCATCAGGCAATCTGTCACTTTGGTCTGTGCTGTGTCTCTTGTGTTTAAGTGGTGTGCATTTTCTGTGTGCGCGCCCAGGGCCGTGTCGCTCGTGTTGCCATTTCCCTTCAGTTTTTGCCTCTGCCCTTAGTGTACCATGTCCTGGCGATTTTACTTTAACTTTTGTGCGATCAATCCCTGGACTCTGTCCACGTACCCAAGAGAGTGATTTGATGTTACTTCCATATTTATTCTGTGGCTCAACGTCTGTGAGTTTCGCTGGTGTCGCGAGCTTTGATTTCTCCTCCCTCTCGAGGGTGTGAGGACATTTCTCGTCGTTTATTAGAGACGATTTCTCTCCCGTTTCCTTTCCAAATTTTCCCTCATTCCACAATCCCTGTCTGTATGCCTGTGTGAGAAGGTATGAGTCCTGTCCTGCCTTCTCTGCAGTTTTTGCATCGTGTTTGCCTTCGTTACTTTTTATCCAGTCAATTAGTTTCCCCCGAGGTGTGTTCGTGTTATCGATACAGCTCCCTTCCCATATGTCTCTCTGACTGTACTGCTTTGTAACAGATTGGTCGGTACGTTTAAATACGAGCTCCCCGTATCCCGTAACCCATTCAAATATTATTCTTAATCCTAGCATCTTAAGTATGGCAAGAGTTACCTTAATATTTCTTTTCAGAGTGCATATAAACAATTGTATCACAGGATGCGTCAGTTCAACTCGAGCAAATAATCTCAGCCCAGCTGTCTTTGTTATACTCTGCTACTCTGGTATTTCCCTTCAGAGCGCGTTTTGTTTGTATACCCCCGTTTACAATCACAAGGCAACGTTAGTTCACAACACTTTGATTAACACATCAGTGATTCGTTCCTGAATTCATGCACAAACTGTCTGCGAGAGATCCCGGACGAGCCCCCATTATGTTGTATATGTTGGGTATGAAAATTTGTTATGTTGTATGCGTGCGTGGGTGAAATTATTATGTTGTATATGTGGGTTATGAATATTCAGTGGAAATAATAATAATTAAATGAAATTTGGCCAAATGTGTAATTATCCGGAAATATGTTAATTTATGTAATTACGCACATTTTAATTATGCCAATTCGAGAGGTAATCGTATTAATTATGCGAGTGGGTGTAATTATGATAACGCAAGTCGTTATGATAACCAGACCCCGGTTCACCCCGTTATCGCTTTAACATTTACTGAGTATGTATTAGTGTGTTTATTAAGGTCACCAAGTTCAAATCTCAACGCAGAAGCAGATCTTATGCATAGATTTCAGGAAAGAATCACACAACCACTTCTGTATTGATCAATTTATTACTAATTCAACCTTAACTATGATATAGTATGCGAACTCTCAATCCCGGAACGTCAATACGGCATCAATACAGTATCATCAACGATTGTCTGATTTCACTTTGACAACGGCACATGGATCCCGCATAACGCGATGGTTGTTAGTGAGAGAGAGAGTCGTTAAAACATGCAAATACTATGCTAAGAAAACCTTAACGTTAATGAATGATTATACTCAATATTGTTCACGCAGTACCGCACTCCTTATTGATCATACGCAACCCTTATCACGTTGTTAACACCTTGGGTCACGGAACAGTTGAATATTCTGTAGAGGATGCGAGTACGTGCGGCGATTATGACTGAAAGATACTTGAAAGATTATACGGCGATAAAAAAAAATACAATCAAAAACAGTTATTATTCTTAAAGGCACCAATCTCAACAGATACATCGGCAGGTTATCTGACAACAGAACGGCTCGGAGTAAGGGCCTGCGACGGTGCTCCTTTTCCGAAGCTCGTTATCTTATACCAAGTTTACTAATTGGGGACCAGATCACCTGATAAGGATCCGGTGGGCCACCACTCCCCACGTGAGCGTGGCTCGGCGGAAGGAGGTGCCAAGAATCAGTTCGTATTGATGGATCTGTTGGGAATTATGCGATTAAGAGTACAGCCCACTAAATATTAAAGATAAAAATTAAGAATACTCTTATAAACGACGGAGGGCCATCACTCGGTCTCGTTGTGATGCTTTCCAGCCACGGATGGCTTATGGGTTCGAGTGTTTTTGAGTGGTAAGAGTTGTCTTGAATAGTCAGTGTTCGGAGTCGATTCTTTAGGTCAAACAGACGCCTGGTGGTCGTGTGGTGAGGGGGCGGTGCGCGTCATACGTATCAGTCGATCCCGTGGCGAATTGGTTCGGATGGCTGTTGATACGCTGTCGCAGTTCGGAACCCGGTCGGTAGGTGGCGCCCACAACTCGCTCGTAGCGTGCAGCGCTGGATCGTCGCCAAACCGCAACGATCACCACTCCGGCGGCAGCAGAGATCTCCGGCGGCAGCAGAGATTGACGAGCTGAAGATGAGTCGAGCCGACCCGCTGGTCGCAGCTTGCTCCTGAGTCGACCCTCCCGGTCGAGCTCGCTCCTGGGTCGACCCGCTGGTCGCCCTCGCTCCTGAGTCGACTCTCTGGTCGCACTCCTGAGTGGACCCACTGGTCGCACTCCTCCTGAGCCGACTCCCCCGGTCGCGCTCCTGAGTGGACCCTCTCGTCACACTCGTTCCTGAGTCGACCCTCCCGGTCGAGCTTCTGAGTGGACCCTCCCGTCGCACTGGTTCCAATGCTCAGGATCCTTTACTTTATGCCGAAAAATCCCCCTGGATCCCGCCCACAAGGCGGGGCTTCTTTTCGATTTTTGCTGTGTCAGGATCTGTCCGTAGGCAGGTGTGTCCATGTGTCTGTCCGTATGTCCGTGTGTCCTTGTGTGCATCACTGACGGTATATTCGTTGTCACACTCCCTCCATAAAACCCACGAGCAAACAATCAGATGTTACAAATTGCCTCGAAGTCGTCTCTCTGTCTGGGTGCAATATTATCTCTTGTCTGGCCTTCTTCATGACCCAAAACACAGACGTTACAAATCGTCTCATAGGCGTCTTTGTTCGTGTTGCACAACCTGGAGGGAGGGGCAACACTCTCTCCGACCCGGCGCACAAAGAAATGGTTAAAAAGTTTTAAGTTAACATTTGTCCCTTACTATTTCACAGTTATGATTCTGTATGTAACCTAAGGTCTGTCGTTTCCCATCGTGGTGCCCGACCCAAGTGTAGGTGTTTCCCCGAGCGTACACACACTCCTATCCCGCGCTGCGGGGATACAAAGACGGCCGGGATCTCCCTTTCTCTCCGACCCTGGGTTTAACATCGTTTTTTTTATTATGTATTTATATTCGACCTGGTGGTGATTCATCCCGTTATCCTGGCTTTTCCATAAGTTTTACTTTTGTCTTTCATGCATATACTTATTACTATTAATTTATTTCCGATATCTTAGGTTAAGGGGTAAGTTTCTTGATCCTAGGAATTCGTATTCCTTGGTGCCTGGATGGTTATATAAGCGGAATATAGTTTACGGTGAATAGCGTTAACATTGATGTTATGTGCGATATTATGTATTGTGATGTCTTTAACTTAACTTGTTTGTCAGGGCTTTACTGACACGAAGTTGCATTCATAGCCCGCAGTCTTTGCCCCACCCTATCTCTGCTCGCCGTTGTTGTTGCCGTCCAGCTGCCGTTAATTCAAGGCCTCATTAATTTCCGTCACTCCTGAATAGGTGAGGGCGGTTGAACCTTGGAGTCAGTTCTGGTTTTTGTCTGCCTGCTTCTTCTTGTGTCCCCTGACCCCGGGAGTTATTATTCTACTTTATGGCCTGTCGAAGCCCCACTCGCTGTTGCTGGGCTGGTGTTGTTCCCGGCTTTTTGCTTACGTTTGCAGTTCGCCGTGCTCTTGATTTCCTTCCCTCTTCAACCTTATATTGACTATTCGCTCCTGTCTGGGTGCGATTCAATTTTGACTTAGGAAGGTTCTGATTGTCATATGCTTCGGGTCGAGTTGTATAGAAAGTATTGAAGTATGGAAATAACATTTCATATTGACTTAATAATGGTGATGGTTCAGTAGGCGTAACTTGTGGCCTGGTTTAATTGGAGTGGGTGTGAATATCGATAACTTTAGCCTACCCTGTTGTTAAGTTCCGACTTTAACGTTACTTTAATAGCAATACAGAATAATTGAGCTTTTTGTCTTAACTAGGCGAATGCGAACTTCTGGTGACCCCCGCAGCCTTGTTATTCAGCTGGGTCTGCCTCCTTGAGAGATATACACCACTCTTATTCTCGTCTCACTGTGGTCATCCAACCTTCTGCTCTGGGAGTGTTATTCTTACTTTCAGGTCAAAGGCCCCTTCACGTTCAGACGTGCAGGGTTGTTTAAATCAGCTCCCTCCCCTATGCACACAGCCTTGAGCTGACCCACTTGTTTTCGTTCCCTCAGCTGCAGGAGGACAAGGCGTATTTCTACCTCCCCCCTGTGTGCACGTGTTCCAACTAGCTCGGAATCCCTAAACACACAATCAGTGATGATTCCTGGCTTTCTGTGGTTGTGATTTAGACAAAGGCGCCTCTGTTTCTTCCATTGCCTTTGAGTCGACACTGCCCTATTATTTGCCCATGTGCTGAGGTCATAGAATTCGTTTTGACTTCAGTAATATTAACATTCAGTATTGGATTAGCAAATGGCAATGGTTCATTGATGTAGCTCGCAGCCTGGTCTCCAATTTGAGCGAGCGCGAGGATCGATACTTTAGCCTACTCTGTTGTTGAATTTCGAATTTTGACGTTACTTTAAAACCATGCAGGATGGTTGGGCTTTTTGCCTTAACTATGTCTGGCTGACACTCCCACTGTCTCTGCCGCCTGCACGGGTGACATGTGCCCGTTCATCAGGCCTTATCTTTCCTTGAAGCAAGGTTGCAAATTCTGCCATCCTAGCCCTCCTCCGGTTCATTACTTAACAACACCTGGTGTTTTGCAGTTTGCTGCACTTGGTGTGTTTCAATCATTAAAAAAACAAGTAAAAAGATAATATATAAAAATCATCAAATATTATTAATCTCAATTATGGAAGAAGGGTTAGGATACAACATCCACCATGCTCCACCATTTCCCACCACTCTCCACCTCGCTTTTCCACTCTCCACCACTCTCCACGACGCTCCTCCACACTCCGGGGTGGCCACTGGACATACACCGTGAATCTTCCCCGAGCGGAGAACGCGCTACAGCTGGGCCCCGTCACCGCCCATCATCATTAATCATTCACAATAATCTTCCAATTTCTTCGTGGAGAACATAAATAATAAATTCTATCAGTAATGTCTCCTCCACATGAAAAATAGTGGGGTGCCACGGTGGCAAGATGTTAATTACCTTGCCTGGTATAAATGAGGTTGTGGTTTCGATCCCGTCCCTGACGCCTGCTCTATGTATGGAGTTTGCGTGTCTCTCCCCATGTTCTATGATTTTCTCGGTATAGTCACGTAGAAAAAAATAAACAATAAAAGTTTTATTATTATTTTAATTACATTTTCTATCTACATGACTTTATCGAAAGAACCATAGAATATGAATTCCTACAGTCACGAAAGCTTTAAGTCAAAATCTTTCCTCATAGTCGTGTGGATTTTTCTCCGGGTCCTCTGGTTTTTCCCTCTACATTTAGAATCAACATGTGTGTAGAATATTTGGCTGCTGTAAATTTCCATGCGATAAGCCACTTCTTTGAGCTATCATTTGTGATAGGTCACTTCTGAAAAGGAGCTACTATAGCTCAGTGGGGCCTTACCTGCTACAATAATAAAGTAGTAGTTTACAATTAATTCTTGCATGGATCTCACCATCTTCTAGGAGTGCTTTCAAGCAGCATTCATTCCAGTGCAAGCAAACTGCCCCTGTATCACATTCTGGCAGTTCACCAGCATTGATTCAAGCTAGCTGATGAGACAATGTATGTCGACACTGGTCCAGGGTTTTGCTCGTGCTGAATCAATGCTGTGAAAATGTATGCACTCCCAGACCCCTTACCACCTTGTTTGGGGCAGGAGGCCTGCTGCCCATCTTTCTTAACTCCCCCCCCTGCTGCTTTCCATAACCGGATTTAAGCTCATGTTGACGATTCACGCATGCGACACTACGTGATGTAACGGGCCTGCGTATTGCCTCAATAAAAAAATAAAATAAGAAGTAATAATGAAATAATAAATAAAGTCATGGACAACAAAAATGGAAACTGGATTTTTTCCCCAAAAATATAGAAAAACAATCATATTTTTTACACATGTAAATAATAAAAAGTAATAATAATATACTTATAAAAATCATGCACTCCCAGAAGGCCTTGGCCAGCCGATGGGTTGTGTTTTTGAACGCGTATTATTTTTCCCAGAATATTCGACGGTTGTGGGAGAAGGAGACCGTCAGTCTGCTCGTTATTTGTCGATCGTTGTTGGTTGATCGTCGATTGGTGCCACTGCAGGTTCCTGGACAGTTACGCCGCTCGTGGAGCTTTCTGCGACTTGGAGCTCATAGACAGCCTGGGCTCCTCTATCCTGCTGAGCGACCGTCTCACCTTCCTGGGTGGGCGACGTGCACAGACACGCAAGCCGAAGACACAAAGATCCACCACCGTATATGGCCTTTAACAGACGGTTGGGGCAAGTGCTGTTAGTGAGCACCTGTGAAGGCTGGCTTCAGGGGCGCAACTGGGTGGGGGGGGGGGTATGTGTCAGCATTATGTGACGCATCGGGGTCCAGTCGGCAACAAGGGAGCCCTAAATTACAGATAAACAAGTAACAACATTGTAAAAAAAGATTATTCGTTAAAAATGACCCGGCGGTCTGTTGAATCGAGGAACCGCCGATCAAGTCGAGGGCATGAGAAGTCAAATCTGCCTTTTGAACACAGCAGCCAATTGTCATCAAGGCTGGGTGCTGCGCTATGGCAACAGACTGTGAAGCTTCATGTTCAGCCACTCATATAAACATTTGTCTTCCGACTGCTTTGACATCACGAGAACAGATTTTGACGCACCAGCACTAAGATTTTCTGAACGGGGTTGCAAATCCCAAGGAAAGTAAATAATTATTGAGATTTATTATTATTTATTTACTATATACCGTGCACCGTTGTACCGCCAATACGTTAAAATAGAAATCAGAGCAAAGACAACCAAATATAAATCCGGTGCACGTTTCCCCAGGTAAGTACCGTGAGTTCCACCGGCTCTATGGAGACCGGAGGCTCCCCGAGGCTGCGCGCTTGCTGCTCACGCTGATGACCGCTCGAGTGGCCCCCACCGGCTTCTGGCTCACGCTGCTGGGCGACGCCGTGCCCCTGCTCACTCACCAGCAGGTAGCACTACCTCCCCCACCCCATCTTCCCCACCACCCCGACCTCCTCCCAGCACCCCACCTCACCATTACCCCGACCTCCCCACCACCCTGACCTCACCACTCCCCCACCCCATTTCTCCACCTTCCCCACCTCCCCACCTCCCCCATCCACTCACCCATCTCCGACCTCCCCAGCTCCTCCACCTCCCCAGTTCCTCTACCTCCCCCACCACCCAGCCTCCCCCACCCCTCCACCACTCCATCTCCCCCAGCACCCTACCTCCCAGTGGGGAGGTGGGGTGCTGACCCCATCTCCTCCACTTCCCCACCACCCCATCTCCCCCACCTCTCCCCAGCACCCCACCTCCCCCATTCCTCCACCTCACCACCACCCCATCTCCCCACCTACCCCACCTCCCTACTACCCCCACCCCCTCAGCTCCTCCCCCATGCACTCAGCCACATCCCCAACTCCTCTACTTCCCCACCTCCCTCACCTGCCCATCTGCCCTCCCCCTCCATCATCTCCCCTCCCCCTCACTCATCTCCCCTCCTCCCCACCTCCCCCACCTCCCCCACCTCCCCAACCTCCTCCACCTCCCTTATCACCCCACTTCCCCATCATCACCCCACCTCCCCATCATCACCCTCCCTCCACTATATATTTTTTATCACATCGCTTTCCCCTCCACGTAAATAGTAAGTTTTTACACATCTCATCAGCAGCATGACCTGCAGGGAATGTGGAATTTAACAAGTGTTGGGTCAACACAAGCAAATTCTGGACTGGTTTTTCCATTCAGTGTTTCATTAACAGTCGGATTTGCTTAAACTTTGGCATTCACTAGCAGGTTATACTCCTTCTTTTGAAGTTCAATTTGAGGTTGGTTAGCTGCAGTATTTCATCGTTTGGAGCATTTTTAAATACTGATGTGCCTCCTTTGAACTTGTATATTTGTGATGAACATTACAAACTAAATATGGTCAGGTCCTGCAATTTTTCATTTCAGGGCTCTACAATATATTCGACCACTATTGAGTTGTGACATAGCCAACATGGTGGTGTGTAGCATAATGTCAACAAGGCTAGATTATTGCATCTCACTACTCCATGGGACGTTTTGGCAAAAACATTACCAAGCTGCAGCATGTACAAAATGATTTGGCACGTGTCGTGACGGGTACTCTAAAATCCGACCGTGCCTATGCAGTGGTCGCTAAGCTGTATTTGCTTCTGGTTGCTGAATGAATACATTATAAGGTCGCACTCATTTGACACAAAGTGCTTGCCACAAATAAACCACAATACCTTACTGATTTCGTCAAGGAGCATAAACCATCGCTCAAACTCCGCTCATCCTCGCAGCAGCTTTTGGCTAACCGTCAAACAAAGACAGTCACCTCATCATGGGCTTCCGGATGCGCTTCTGCGGCTGTCTGGAATGCTTTTCCTTCTGATATTAGGAAGCCACTGGAGCTATGCATTTTTCAATCACGATTTGAAATTAATTTCTTTGAAACAGCTTTTTGCGTTTAGTTTGTTATTCACCCACACCTCCGATTAACACCATTGGCTACGTACGGAGCGAAAGAATCTCAACATTATACATACAAGTATTAAAATGTTGTGAAGTAAGACCACGTGGAGAAGGAAATTACTATGAGGGCTGTTGCCGTTTATTAACACTTACATTTATACTCTTTGGCTGTTTTGGTAAAGTCATGTAGGTATAAAATACAATTAAATGTATTACATTTGACACTTAAGCTCACACCAGGGGTAGGTGCTCTCTATTCTTGGTTCTTACCCTGGACTCCCGAACACTATGTTGTCCGACCCTCGGCTATCCCTTGGGGCTCTCTCACTCATCTGGCCGGAGAGGGGGTTCATCCAACACCGCCCAGCGACGAGGAGAGAGAAACCCTTTCTCTCAGCCGATCTTTACTGATTACTCGGAGCCCAGCTCTCGGCTATCCCCTTGGCTCTCCCACTCGTCTGCCCGGGACGGGGGTTCAGCCAACATCGCCCGGCGACGAAAAGGAAGAGACCTCTTGCAGCGGATCCTTGCCCTGGCTCCCCACAACGACCACATCTTTATCACGGGGTCCCCCTCAAGTACCCCTTTGGCGATTCCTCCCCCTAGCTCGGACCCGCCTTTGTTCTCAAAGTTACCCGCTTACAGCACCCGTGACATGACGTCACCCTCGGCTGTCAGCCCGCTCGCACCTCCTCCTGTTGGCTCCCTCATAGTTCCTCACAATACTCCTCTACAAAAACATGAATATACTTACTGCAGCCACAGACTAGGTAAAGCGCGATGACATTGGCGTTCGTCTTGCAAGGAAGTCGTCATGGTGGCCGTGTTTGCATGGGCGTTGGGTTCCGGGCAGCTGATTGGTTGGTGCAGTGGGATTGATTGCGGACGATCTTGGGTTTCACAAGCGCTTTCTATACTGAGGCCTCCTCTGTCTGTTGTCCTTATCGCCACTCTCGCCAGGTGATTTTTGATGCTGAGCAGAGCTCACAGCTGCTGGACTGCTTGGAGGAGGCCGTGGAGAGGAGCTCCGTGGGAAAATGGGCAGGAACGGATCAGGTGAGGACACTGCGTCTCACGTACATGTCTAACATGCATATCACCATTACCCGTTGCTGATCGGTCTTCAAGTACATACCTGATGCATTATGCAACCCATCGGATCTTTTGCAATGTGTCAGACCTTGTGCAATGCATCCGACCTTGTGCAATTCATCAGGTCATGTACAATGTATCAGACCTAATGCAATGCATCAATCGTGTGCAATGCGTCAGGCCTCGTGCAATGCATTTGGCCTCTTGCAATGCGTCAAGGCTCTTGCAATGCATCAGGCCTCGTGCAGTACGTCAAGCTTCGTGCAATGTGTTAGTCCTCGTGCAATGCGTAAGGCCTGGTGCAATGTGTGAGGCCTCGTGCAATGTGTCAGGCCTTGTGCAATACGTGAGGCCTCTTGCAACGCGTCAGGCCTCGTGCAATGCATTAGGCCTCTTGCAATGCGTCAAGCCTCGTGCAATGCGTCAGTCCTCGTGCAATGTGTCAATCCTCGTGCAATGCATTGGGCCTCGTTCAATGCGTCAGGCCTCGTGCAGTGCGTCAGGCCTCATGCAAATGCACGAGAGGAGGAAGTAGGTGGGAAGAATAATGGGCTGGGTTTGTTCTGCAGGAGCAGGAGGAGTACGAGGAGAAGAAGGATCTCATCCGCATGGCGATCGTGCAGAACCTGGCACGTGCCATTGTTGGCGAGGGTTCGCTGCCTGTGCCCTGAGCCGTGGATTCCCGATCCACTCACGTGGGAGGCTCCACTCTCCCTGCCACGGACAGCGCCTGCAGTTCGAGAAACTTCTCAGTGGGGCGGAATCTCTTTGCAGGGTGTGAAAAGGCGTCAATCCACAGATTCTCGAACCATCGTGCCACGTGTTGGGTAAATGAATCTGCGTCTTATGGCAGGATCAATAGTTGAAGCCAGATTGATGTTAAATCATTTCTTTACATAAAACCGAGGCGGTTATCACTTGAGTTCAACAATGCATTTTTTCTTAAATGCCGCCTTTACATTTTGATATTAAAGTGGAGCTTGTCAAATTGTTCCGTGGTGTGGTGGTGGTTTCCGCCAGCGTGTGTGCTTCACCATTGCCTTTCTCCTCGTGATTTGGACACTCGTATCAAGCGAGCCATGTGAATCGGCCAAGTGGTGTTTGTGGCAATGCGCAAACTTGGTGTGTTTATCCATTGTGTAAATGGCGCCATGGTGGCGAGATGTTAACTACCTCGACTGCTTACAAGAGGTCGTGGGTTCGATCCCGACCCTGCTCTATATTTGGAATTTGCTTGTCTCTCTTCCCGTGGTCACGTGGATTTTTCTCCGAGTCCTCCGGTTTTTCCCTCCAAATTTACAATCAATGTGTGTAGAGTATATTACATACCTTGCACAGCGAATCAAAGTGGACTGAATAAAATAACCTCCCTTAGAAAAAATAGAAGTATCTTTTTTACATCACCTACAATTTTACTTTTGGGGTTAATATTTTTATATAACCGTTGGTTCAATGCAAGACCCAACCCTTGACACCTGTACAATTGGAGTTTACTTGTCTCTCCACATGGTGGTGTGGATTTTCCTCCAGGTCGTCCGGCTTTTCCCTCATTCATAATCAACAACGCACATTTTCTAGTATTTGGCTGTCATAAATTTCCACGTGATAAGCCTCTTCTTTGAACTATCATTTGTGGCCAGGTCACTTCTGAAAAAGAGCTACATAGCTCAGTAGGCCTTCTTACCTGGTAAAATAAAATAAAAATTGTTTTAGGAAATGTAAACTGTTCAGTCGGGTGGTGGTGGTGTCGGGTGGTGGTGGTGGCGGCGGTTACACACCTGGCCTGTTTTTATACAGCACTGTGGAGGCAGCAAGGTTCGGTGGATCATTGCACTGATATCAAACACCTTTCCCGGTGGGCGTCGAGGTGGAGGAGCGGTGGTACAGCAAAAAATGTGGACTCCTACCTATCCCGTCTGTACGGGATAGAGCGTTTCCACCTCGCACCTTCATATATCAGGGACCGCAGGGAGCTTCAGCAATTGAACGTATTGGAGGTACAATGGTGGTGCGTGTAGTAAAAAAAAAGCATGTATTAATTATTTACTTTTACGCTATTCGCAAACTTGGGTCAGAAAATATTGCGGGGTTTGTGGTGCTTCAAAATCAGTTCTCGTGATGTCGAAGTGGTCGTAAGACGAATGTCCGTTCAAGTTTTGATTTTAGAACGGTTTTTGAGGGGATTGCCACGTGTGTCATTGCAATATTCGCAAATTAGTCGGGAACTAAACAGTTTTCCATAATAGAGGTTTTTTTGGTTCGAGTGCGTGAATATAAATGTGTCGTTAAACCCCCCACCACCCGACACAGCCAATTAGTAAGGTTTGTCACGTAAACAAAACATGCCAATTCATGACTAGAAACTTCGTACTCGAATTGTAAATGTTGTGGGTTTACTCTCCAACACACTGGTGTGGTAACTGTCGGGTTGTGGTGGGTTTAACAACACATTTATGTTTACGCGATCTAACCAAAAAATATTTCAAACAAACTGCTCTTGTGACCTGTCCTCAGGATGCATTCTCCCACCACCACGTCATCTCGGTGATCACTGTTGCTACCTACATAATTTCTCATCTCATTGCTAATTCTAATTGGGTCTTTTTTAATTTTCATAAGGACCGACATTCTTCGCACTTCCAGGCATTTGGACCCGTCACTCGTCCTTGACTGCCCTTGTGTGGATCTTGCCTTTGAATTTCACGGCGTCGGCTCATCACAGAGAATTCCTGTTACCTTTCTTCAACTACGCCAGCCGCTTTTTATTAAATTCTGCCCTTGCTGCACTCTCCCATGTAGTTAGGCCCTCGCTACTCAGTTTCAATGGCCGGCGTGAATTCGACCTCTACAAATGCAGCATTACGCCGATCACGGCTCTTTTGACTGTCCCTACCATGAGCGATCGTCCAGCATCTAATGGAATTGGTTTTGGTGGCTGGACGTCGGTGCGGACTCTGCCTCGTCTACCTGGGGCGATGCTGTCTCTGGCAGCACATTTGAGTAGCATTCTGCCTTTCGGCAGGATTTATTCCACAGGTTGCAAGAAGTCAAGTTGAATGCTGACCTAAAATCAACGATCTCACCCTGTTCTCTGCCACACGCCCTGCTCGGCTCTGTTGGTGAATGGGTCGCTCCTTTTCTGCTGCTGCTGCCCCCTAGTTTTTTCCACTCATTACACACACAATATGCTTGCCCCAAAATGAACTACGATACCTCACTGATCTCGTCATGGAGCATAAATTACCATCACGCAATCTCTGATAATCCCTGTCGCAACAGCAGCAACGGCTTTTGGCTAACCGTCAAACAAAGACGGGTACCACATAGCTGCCATTTTGGATGTGCTTCAGTGGCCATCTGGAACGCTCTTCCGATATTAGGTAGCCACTGGGAGCTTTGCACTTTTAAATCTTGATTGAAAACTGATTTCTTTAGAACTGATTTTTGTGTTTAGTTTGTTGTCCTTCCCCTGCACCTCCGATTAGCACGGTTGGCTATGTACGATGCGCATAGACGTTCAACGTACATAGTCTGGATTTCCCTTCTCGCCCCTGCACTGCTGATTCCATCCTATTGTGTAAAGTCTTAAGTGTATGATTGATGCCCCCATTTATCGTTCAATCGCACCTTCCGAGTATAAAAAAAAGCCTTTGCTTCGTGATGTGCAACACATTCCACCTGTTGACAGAGCTTTGAAGGGGAGCTTCATTTTCACACTTTAACAAATTGAAATATAACATTTTATCTTGGGATAGCGATGCATACAAAAACATACAATCGAGAAACGCATCAACAAAATCCACATTTTGTTCATCAAAATCGGCCCAGGGTTGTCTGCGAATGTTGATGTATAGCAGTAGCTATAATTTGACGTTGATGTGCTTGAGCCAGATAATTGCATCAGGAGTAGTTGTGTGTCACTGTGATGATGCCTCCTCCTTGGTATTTGTGAATGGGGCATTGAGTCCGTTATATGAACATGGTGGCGGTACACCGATGCAGAATAACACACCGGTCCTTATAAAACAGTGCTAAAATTAAAACATTATTAGCACATCCGTTTATCAGTCTTAAATTGAGTGAGCTGCAGACTCTCCATCAGAAGTTGCCTCAGATTCTGCAGCTGCTTTTCCCACTCGAGCGTGTGACACCACCATGAGTGGTCACCTTTCGATGCCACTGCCCGCCAAATAATGATTCCAGAAATGAATCGAGGAACCATCCGACCAAGTCTAGGGCACGAGGAGTCAAATCTGCCTTTGGAACACGGAGCGGCTATTCGTCATCAGGCTGGGTCCTGCTCTACGACAACAAGACTTAAGTTTCGTGGACAGCCGCTCATTAACATTTGTTTTCTGACTGCTTCGACATCACGAGAACTGATTTGTGACGCACCACCCCGCAAGGCTTTTGACCGAGGGGTTGCGAATCGCGGGTAAATAAATTAGAGAAAAATGTTCTATATATTTTTTTATACCACACACTCCTGTACATCCAGTACGTACAAATATTACATGGTTCTCTTCTGAGTTGACAATTTCTGCACACTGGAGAATCTTAATTTTCCATATATGCATTATCGGGTATCCCCACCTGCTGCTGCCTATGGTTTGTGCAGTGGACGGCAGTTCAGAGTTGTGGGCCACATGAGCTTTATGGTGGAAGATCGAAGGCAGCCATTTTCTCCATTGTCAGTCGGGGTCCTTTTTCGTGAGGAGGTGTTTGCGAGATCAAGCAAGCTGGAATGCGTGGATGAATGCGGTGCACGGGCTGGTGGCCGATGTTGCGTGGAATTGGTTGATTCGGAGAATGGATCACCCGAGCTAACGCAGATGTTGTGGCATTGCAAAGATGGTGACTTGAGTTTTTTTTTAACCAGGTAAGGCCCACTGCGCAGTTTCCTTAGATGTCAGAGGTGCGGAAAGCCACAGACAGTGAAGGCAGCCAGCACCAGCGCCACCAATTGCCCAAGCTCTGCGGTCCCCATTCAATGACATGATTAAACTCAACTATTTTAAACTATACAATGATTTTTTATTTTATCAGGTAAGGCCCACTCAGCTATAATAGCCTCTTTTTTTCAAAAGCGATCTGGCTATCACAATATAATAGCCCAATGAAGTTGGTTTACGCATGGAAATCTATAGCAGTATCCAAACAGCTCGGCGCATGTTTCTAAATGTGGAGGGGAAACCCGGAGGGCCCGGAGAAAAATCCACACGACCGCAGGGAGAGAGACACGCAAACTCCAAATATACAGGCGATGGGTTCTGGATCGAACCCACAACCTCTTGTATACCAAGCGAGGTAGTTAACATCTCGCCACCGCGGCGCCTCTAAGCGAAAACACCTGAACGTTATATTTACGTCTATTTCAAGAGCTTAATAGGTGGCAGCCACTTATGAGTGCAGTTTACAATACAACGTCAACCCTACTATACGTTGTAACTTATGTCGGGGGGGGGGGGGGAGGATTAGTAATAGGCGACTTTCACTCTTTGGCAAGTAATTTGTGATCATTAAAATATCCTCGCAATCAGTGGCGGCTCCTGCAAAATCTCTCAGGGGGGGCAAATGTCTGGATGATTGATAAGGATAAGGTCCACCCATGCAATGGATAAATTAACAGCTTAAGCATGTAAAGGCAACTTCACTTCTTTAATATTAATGAAAAATAAAGTAACTCTTACAATACATCTTGTTTGTTTCTATACTCACTATTAAAACAAACCACTCAAGTTTATTTTATTAAAGATTCCACTAGGTGGCCACAAATTATATTGTTGGATGAAACGTGCTTACGTATGATGACGTAAGCACGTATGATGACGTAAGCACGTTAGTGCAAGCCCTCCCGGAAGCCATAGAGAATGCATTGGAGCGCCCCCCGGTCGAAAAAAAAACATCTTTGAATGTAAGTCTATGGGGCCACTCGGGGCGATTCTCAGCTGGAGTGAAATCGCCCAAAAAGAGGCGGTACTCCACAGAACGTGACTTGACGCTGATTGGACTATATCCAGAGGCTGCAGTAACGGCTAGCGCGACTCTGTGGTTCAATGACAGTGGTGCGTCGCCCAATCACCCTAATGAAGAAACCGCCCCTGCTCGCAATGAATCTAGTACTTGTGTGCGCTGCCAGATAAGTGCGAATGCAACAGGTATTCATAACAGCTGCCTTGTAGCCGTGCCAGATTGTTTTTGGCTAAGTCGAAATAACTTTGTGATGCAAGAGTTTGCTTAGACTTTGTCGGATTTCGCTCGTACGAAGCCCATAAATGATTGGATTCAATGCAGGAGGGAAAATGTAATACAGGGAGCTGAGGATGGACCGAGCAGCGGTGGGAATAGCATCGGAGTTGCTTATGCGGTGCTGCAAGACCATGAATATGACAAAGACGTAGGAGATGCAGAGGACGCAGAAGTGAGTGACGCAGGTCCTGATCGCCTTGTGCTGCCCACCTCGACGGCTGGACCGTTTGCATTCGTACAAAATGCCGACGTAGGAGAGGACGATTATCCCCAGTGAACCCGCAGCTGGCACGGCGATGAGGAAGTAGCCGTACGCCACGTTGGCGCTGGTGTCTTCGCAGCTCATCTTCGTCAGCGACATGAAATCGCAGCTCGGCATCGAGACGACGCGGGGCTTCGTGCACAATGTGACGACGCTGCCCAGGATGACCTCCCCGGACACGAAGAGCGCGGCGAGCGCGATCAGCAGCACGCAGAGCTTCGCCGCGACCGCGCCGTTCAGCAGGGAGCCGTAGTGGAGAGGCCTGCATATGGCCAGGTAGCGATCGACGGCCATCGCGGCCAGGATGAAGCCCTCGACGACGGTGGCGAAGTGCAGCACGGACATTTGCGCGACGCAGCCGGCGAACGAGATGACGTTGACGGACACGAGGTCGTAGAGGATCCGCGGCTGCGTCGCCGTGGTCATCACGACGCCGTTCAGGGCGAGGCCGCATAAGAACACGTACATGGGCTTGCGGAGCTGCGCCTCGCGCGCGATGGCCAGCGTGAGGCACAGGCTGCCCAGCACAGAGAGCGCGTACGTGAGCAAGATGAACGCGAACACCAGGGGCCTCGTGTTGGCCGGCTCGCGCAGGAGACCCGTCATGAGAATCATCCCCGGAGGGAGGATCATCAGCCCCTCCCTCGGGGCCCCGGCCGTGAGGTTCGTCTCCATCCGGATCACTCGCAACCTGGCCCGGGGGGAGATCGACTGGCGTCAATCGGAAGCGATGGATGGGGCAATGCAGAGGGGATAAAGAGCAGAGGTCAATTTAACACGTAGGCTTTCGCGAACAATATCAT
This sequence comes from Lethenteron reissneri, assembly GCF_015708825.2. Taxonomy (NCBI): domain Eukaryota; kingdom Metazoa; phylum Chordata; class Hyperoartia; order Petromyzontiformes; family Petromyzontidae; genus Lethenteron; species Lethenteron reissneri. The sequence goes on along the minus strand of NC_083841.1, from coordinate 9,068,652 downwards.
CGCCTAACAATATAAATACATCTCCGACCAGCACCAACTAGCTAGTGAGTTGGAGCACGTACACCAAGCTCTCAGGATGAACGGATACTCGGACCGTACAATCCGCAAAGCTGCCTCCCCAGCCATGGAGAGACAACCTTCTGAGGAGCCAACCAAAACTATCACTTTGCCATACATACCAGTCGTTACCAAAATATTTCCAAAATCTTGAACAAACAGGATCCATGTTCGTTTCAACACAGTACACAGAATCCGTGATCTAATCCCATCTGTAAAGGATGTAATTCCTGCCATGCAGTACCCTGGTGTCTACAAACTGAGTTGTGGTTGTGGAAGCAGTTACATTGGGGAAACGAAACGACATACAGTATCTCGGACCGCGTTCGTGAACAGAAGGCAGATCTGAAACACGGTAGGACCAATACATCGGCCGTTGCCGATCATTGTTTTAACGCTGTGGACTCACACGAAATTGATTTTCCAAGACGGAGGTACTCTGCAAACCGAGCGGCTACCTTCAGAGATTTGTTCATGAAGCATCCAGATATATAAACACAGACACAACTTCAACCGAGATGATGGGTACAATCTGAGCAATCATTGGAAGGACGTTATTAACCAGGTAAAGTCTTAACTGACTGTGATGGTTCCATCCTACCTGCCTATATCAGCTGTTATTTCATGCTCATCTCTCACATTAACATAGCCACTTTCGTGCCCAGTTACATGCGAATTCCTTACATTAACATCATGCTAATCTCTCACATTATCATAGCTACTTCTGTGCCCAGTTACATGCTAATTTCTCACTTTAACATCATGCTAATCTCCCAGCCACTTCTTTATGACCCTTGGGCTACACCCATTTCAAACCTTTTAAAACAGTTTGCATCAGCAGCAGACCATGCTTTCCCACCTGATGACGGACTCTTGTGTTGCGCCCGAAACGTCGTGATCAATTTTATTTTATACCTACGTGACTTTACCGAAAGAACCAAAGAGTATGGATTCCTGCAGTCACGAAAGCTTCAAATCAAGATATAAATGTGTCGTTAAAACCCGCCACCACTCGACACAGCCAACTCGTAAGGGTCGTCACGTAAACAGAATGTGCCAATTCGTCACTAGTACAGCACTAACCGGTGTGTTGGAGAGCCAAGCCAAAATATTTACAATCTGAGTACGTTTCGCCAGTAATTACAACTAGCTTCATCAGGCGACAGCCAGATTTGTGGAGAAGTCTTACTGTTTCGTTCCTCATATACTGTAGAGGCGTAGATGTGGTGACCACGCAGCTGCGCTCTTGCACAATGGGGGAGGGCAAAGATAGGGCGATACAGTATTTGCCCTTGTCTTTGTGTGTGTGTGTGTAAGTGTGCATGTGTATGAATGTGTGTAAGTGTGTATGAATGTGTGTACAGTATTCCCTCGTTATGCGCAAGGGATACGTTCCAGAGAATAGCATATTACACGTGTAATTATCTTGGCTTAGGAAACCTATATTTGAAATACATTACCTTAAATAAATACATAAATAATACATGCCATTACTTTTTTTCATCACTTTGTCATCACATTCTCATCTCTCTCTCGATGCAGCAGTCATGTTCCAGATGTGATTCGCGGATGGCAAATTTCGTACATAACGAGGGAATAAGTGTGCACGTCTTTGCTACATACAATGTGTGTGTGTAAAGTTCATTGGGGCACGTTATGGTTGCGTGCGGGGTGATGTAAAGGACAAGGCGACCGGGCACATGAATGAGATGGGGGAAGGATTGTGCTGGCAAGAAAGTCTGGAAAATTAGGGATATGGGATTGGGGGGAAACCCGCAGGAAATTGAAAGAGAAGGGTCTATAAGGGGAAGGGGGAGACAAGAGAGGAGGGAGTGGGATCCGTGTTCGTGCCCGACACTGTTCGTGTTGGCATGGACGATGGAGTTGCCTCAGCCAGGACCACCTTTCGTACGTTTGAGTATGAGGGACTGTGCGAGTTGGCTATCCACGAATCTGTTGATGTATTCCTTGTGAGTGGGTGTGTGCGTGTATATTCTCGTGGGTATGTGCGCGTATGTATAGTATATCTGTATGCATGTGTGTATGTATGATTGTATAATTAGTGTGTGTATATATTAATCTGTGTGTGTATATCTGTATGTATACGGGTATGTGGGGAGCGGTAATGCACGCTGCGATCTGAACCTGAGTTCGAGTCCTGCTTACGACCACCAACATCAGTGACGATTATCTGAACCGGTCCTGGGCCTTCCCTAGGGTGACTCAGCCTCAAATGAGTATCTGGTGTGGTGTCTAAACATCACCACTGGGGAGACAAAGGCAGCCGGGCTTGGTGTTGGCCACCTACCCCCTCGTGTGCCATGCCGGCCTACATAGGTGCCCACTCGCAACACTTGTCCCAACAGTCTGTTCAGGCTGTATGGGGGGGGGGGGGTCTATGTCTTTGTTATAATACGGATATGCCATATTCTCTGTCCGTCTGCAACAACAGAGGTGTATGATGTTTAACGGGACCTACATCTCTTATTTAGTGACCTGGTCAAGATCTTTGATACCATCAATAGGCCTGGGCTCTGGGTTTTTCTTCGTGTTTTTGGGGTTCCTGACTCTGCTCACAATCATAAAGGACCGTCGAGATGGTGAGCAGGCCCAAGTAAAGCTGCGGGCCGGGAGTCAGAACCATCCCCTGTTCACATTGGGTGCGACAGGGATGTCCTCTGGCGCCTACATTAATTAACATATTTTTTGACCACGTAGTTCGAAAAGTTTTCCATCTGACACAGATACAACTGATACCCCGGAAACGTTCAACCATGTTATGTATTCTGATGATCTGGCGATTGCCGCTCACTCTGAGATGGAGGCGTCGTGCTTCACCTGGAGTGTGTCACTAAGAGATGGGACTTTACCATCATCACCACAAAAATTAGACGCCTGCTGGGAATATTGTGCCATGAAACACTCCGCCCCTCAACTCCCCATGGGTGATGGGACGTGTGGAGTGGCGAGATTTCCATACCTGGGCAGTGTGCTGATGACCAGCTCTGGTTTGGCAGCTGAGGTCTCACTCCGAATCAGTCGAGCGGCATCATCTTTTCATAGCTGCCTAACGCTGCTGTGTGGAAGCTTCCTGGCCTGTCACTCCACAGTTATGCCCTCGCTTCTCTATGCTTGTGAAATGTGGGTCCCTCTTTAATGGAACATCTCTGCCGCTTTGAAACATTCAGACTGGCCTGCCTACGATCCATATCCTTGCACGATCTGGACACAGTCCCATCATTGAGCTCCTCTGGCAGCCAAGGCTACGTTGGCAGGGTCATGTAGCCCGCATGCCCAGCCACTGCATGCCCATGTAGCTTCTGCTTTACCGGATCGAGGGAGCTAAACGGGCGCATCACGGGCTAGATAAGAGATGAGGATATGCAGTTGAAGATTGATATCAGTGGTGTAAAAATTGGCCTCTGTGGAGGAGCATCGTGAAGGACGCTTCTGAGCAGCTGGAGGCAGTCGCCCTCCAACAACAGCGGAGGACCGAGGAGCGACGCTCGCAACAAGCGGAGCGCCGGGTGGAAAAATCGAGCAAATTGGCGCAGCTGGGAGCACAGGTGGTGCATCTGCCAGTCATCACCGTTAATCACACCATGGCATCTGGGTATGTTCCATGACTTCTTGTCAGCGAGCCTTCGACACTTCCACGTGGCCTGAAAATGCACCTAGCCTGGCACAAGTGCTGTGGTGACGTCACCGCCACTTATTGGCGAATAGCGGCTGTTGTGTATACGTGTGTGTGTGTAAACACGTCATTGTGTTTGCTGTGTACGTGCCAATCAACACCCCTGGACAGCCTTGCAAATGAGATATCCCATCTCCAGGGATCTTGCAGGAAAAATATTATAATGAACAGCATTACTCAATGATCGGATACTGAGTTGGTAGCAACTACTTTCCCAATGTATGCAGATACCATTGATGTACTGGGAACGTTCTGCCTTTATTCAACTCAGGAACTGCATGTTGGTCATCTTGTTTTAAATGAGCATCAACAACTTGACCAAACGTGGCCAAATGTCTCTGTCTCACCGCTGGCCTGCCGGTTAGTCATATTTGCTAATTTTTAAGGTGAATTAAGATCACCCAAATGCAGTTATTTTTTATTTGGTCGCTTTGCATAATGCATACGGATTTTTAGTATTTTTTATACACGCAATGCACGTGTTTGTGTGTTTAAACTGAACAATTCTCTGCAATCCCTTCACTGGCAGTCGTATCGGACACACTCCATTGTCGCTTGGACAGACGAGTGCGACGATCGCCCTGAATCTACGTCAATGCTCCTCCTGTACGTGTGTTGTACGATGCGGGGTTTTCACAATGAATTTGTCCTGATCCAACGTGCGCGTTGCTGGAAATGTATTTATCTAATGAATATGGTTTTTAGCACTGCTTTTTTATCTTCTCGAACGTGCTTGTTTTTGCTCCAATTTATATTTGCTTCATTGCTGTGCTTCTTTGAACGCGATTTGCTAGTGGTGGCATGTTGGTAACTTTTGCGAATGAGACTCACGCTGGCCTCTTGGCTTCTCACCTGGCTAAACAAACGAACTTGAAGCCTGACACTGGACGTGAGCTCCTTCAGCCACGACTCGCGGTGTTGGTCCCCCCCCTTTCACTCGGGACTGCGGAGGCTGGAATCGCCACTAAAACCGTGGATTTGAGCGATTTACACCTGAGAAAGAAAAACACAACCCAGGACATAATTGGGAAAAGTTAACTCGCGAGATGGAGCTATTCGGACCGTCTTTCTCTTTAGAGCAGGAAACCACAAGGCTGGAAGGCTGCCTGATACCGGTGGCAAACGATGATTGCGATATACCCACACCTCCAATGAAACACGGTTGGCTACGTACGGTGCTAACGAAGTTCAACATACAGACATACATACTACACTATACACTCCTTTATACTACACACACTACGCTATATACTACAATACATTACTATACACGACTATAACCTACACTATATACTACACGACTATACACTACACACTAAGCCACTCAACTATATTGAAAACGAATCTTTAGAACTGCTTTTTTGTGTTTAGTTTACTGTTCTTCCCCCACACCTCCAATTAGCAGGGTTGGGTTTAACACGAAGGCTATCGCGACCAATATCATCCATTATAGCAGGGTTGGCTAAGTACGATGCGAGCGAAGTTCAAAATACAAACATACTACACTATACACTTCTATACAATACACACACTACGCTATACACTACACACACTACGCTATACACTACAAACATTTAGACTCGCGCACAGCGTCCTACCGTTGTCTGCCAGGCAACGACGCCCCGATCCACAACCCTCCTCCCTCCGAAACTGATGCCATCGTCTCACCGTCTCCTCCTTTGACTGCCATTCTGTCAGCAGTATGCACGTCAGCTGCCACCTCTACTGCCAGGTTGTACCCAACCCCCTTGCTTTTATTTACAGTCAATGTGATCGTCTTGGTTCTTTCGGTAAAGTCACGTAGAAGGGAAGTAATAAAATAATAAAAATAAAACATAATAAAATAATTCTCACGATGTTTCGGCCACAACGCAAGCAGCTGTCCTCAGGTGAAGACCAGGTCTGTCGGGGAGACAGCGTCTGAATGAAACACCACCACGCTTGGAGCGTATATTTAAGCTGGGTTGGAAGGGGGGAAGGGCGCCTTGACAAAATAATTTGCATATCAATATGAATTTAGCATATTTATGGGAAATGCAGGAATGTGATTAGTATTACTTGTGATATGCGTAGGAGGTGGGCGGGGGGTTTCAAAGTCATATTATGCCCGTGCATTATGCAGGATTAGCAGCATCTAAAGAGAGGGGATAGGGGTAGCATTAATAAAGGGAAGGAATGTTAATAGTATGTAGCTGCAGTAACTAAACAACCACGTAAAAAACTAAAGTATAAACTATATAGTATCATCAGTATACTAAATATACTCTCCAATAAGCTGAGCTACTAACAATAAGTAATACATTACAATTCTATGTCGCAAAAAATATAATATGCTTCCAGCTAAACTTTTTTCCCTTACATCACACGGGTCTATCCCGTACTATATGCTGCCATAGACAAACCCAACATTAAATTATATAATGTATTACTATACACCACCCTATATAGGTATAGGGTGGTTTATTACTATACACCACCCTAATCACATGCCTGCATATTCCATAAATATGCTAAATTCCTATTGATATGCAAATTATTTTGTCAAGGCGCCCTTCCCCCCTTACAACCCAGCTTAAATATACACTCCAAGCGTGGTGGTGTTTCATTCAGACGCTGTCTCCCCGACAGACGTGGTCTTCACCTGAGGACGGCTGCTTGCGTTGTGGCCGAAACGTCGTGAGAATTATTTTATTATGTTTTATTTTTATCATTTTCTTCCTTTCCTTCTACGTGACTTTACCGAAAGAACCAAGAAGATGAATCCCTGCAGTCACGAAAGCTTTAAATCGAAAGTCAATGTGATGTCTCTTAACTTGCATCATTTGTCTGTCTCAATGGATTGCCAAGCATGCTCATCGGATTCCTCCAGTATAAATATTCTGATTCTGATGCACGTAGCCATGCTTCGCTGCACACTTTTCAGCTTTTATTCCATTTATCTTTAATCTAGATTTGAAGTTTTTTTTTTATCTTTGGCAATGTTTCTGATCCATATGTCACAGCGCATAATTAAACACTTGTTACATTGCCACAAGTTGACTTTGATTTTCACTGTTAAGTTTGATTAGCCTGCTGTATATTTTGAGTTTGTGTGTTCTCCGTGGTCGTGTGGATTTTTCTCCGGGTCCTCCGGGTTTTCCTTTAAATTTAAAATCAACATCACGTGTTTAGAGACACTTTGTTGAGCTATCATTTGTGACCAGGTGGCCTCAGAAAAATAGCTATATAGCTCAGTGGGCCTTACCTGGTAAAATGAAAAATATATATATATATCCTCTCCTCTTGAATTGATACATTTTTATTCCATTCTGCCTTGAATAATCGCCATAGATTTACGTATTACAGTTGTGTTTTTCCCGCAGATATATTGAATTTCTTAACGAACACGTTATATATACTCCGTATAATATCAAGGAAATGTGGTGTTTACAAACAAGGCAATAATATTGAATAGTTCTAAACTCGTGTTGTTCAAAAGTTTGTTTGGGTTAGATCGCGTAAATATAGATGTGTCGTTAAATCCTCCACCACCCGACACAGCCAATTAGTAAGGGCTGTCACGTAAACAAAACGTGCCATTTAGTTACTAGTTTAGCACACCGGTTGTGTGTTTGAGAGTAAACCCACATTTACAATTGTGTGCTGGAGAGGGGGTTTACTCTCCAACACACTGGTGTGCTGAACTCGTAACTTATTTGGCATGTTTGGTTTACGTGACAAACCTTACTAATTGGTTGTGTCTGGTGGTGGCGGGTTTAACGACACATTCATATTTACGCGATCTAATCCAAATAAAACGCATGGATAATATTGCTCGCGAAAGCCTCCGACTACTATTGCGTGTTAATTTGAGGAAACTGTCGTGTGATAGAAATGAGCTGCAGAAACGTTGCAATGCGTGATATAGAATTATTACTACTTAAGCAGTCTGAATACAATGCACAGTATTATTCAATACCTTATTATAGAACGGGTCAACAAGTGTGCGCACGTTTCTAATTAGTATGCATGTGTTTAACATACATTGACTCGTGGATAATTTTACAAATACTGTAATTTTGTTTGCATGAGTGTACAAAAAACGTATATGTTATATCTTACCTTCATACCTGTCCCACTACCTGATCTTCATAGCCTTTTAAGGAATACAATACAACAATAAAATTCAATTACAGCTGATATCGTGGCTACCACTGCAACTCAAGACGCCATAACTTACAACAAAGTACGAAACGCTAACAACTAAATGCGTCATATCAATTATACAATCACACAATCAAGTAAACCTACGTGCGTGCCTATATTAAGGCAACCAAGGATGCACGCATATCTATCTAAACCTCGGATTAAGTTACTGGGAGCGAATAAAAGCACCACGATAGAGTGGCGGGTGTTGTGATTAGGGCGGGCGTGAGGACAGCGCTTTTGAGTTTATCAGCAGGCCTCGTCTCTCAACCCGAAGCCATCTCCCTGGGGGGGTCTCTAAGTTGAATCTCTACGCTCCACTTCTCTCGCGTCCAATTAACTCGGGAACACAGCAGATCCCTCCCAAAGTGAATCCTCAACGTTCACAAGAAGTCCAACAACTTTTGATTTGACCACTGGGGGGGGGGGGGGGGGGGGGGGACATGCGAACTCATGGGAATTGCAAAGGTGTGAACAGGTGATGATGCATCTGTGGAGTTCTCTAATGAGCCAGTTTCAGCAGCATGGCAGCAGTAGCACTCGCTGTCCCTCACGCTATCAAAGCTGCCAACCAAGGAACCTTCCTTTCTACTTACATTATCCCACAACCGCCGTAGTGCACGGTCAAAGCAACTCCTGGCGGCTTTTCTCCTCGAATTACTCCGGGTTGTCTCTTTGAGGCCGAAGTCTTCCTTGCTCGTGTGTCTCTCCTATCACTCTTCTATCGCTACTACCATCGACTTGTCCGCCCATGTTGAGGCCTCGGTCTTGCATATACTATGGTCAACCACCACAATGGAGATTGCAAGAATACACTCACCCACTCACTCACACACTCACTCACCCACTCACTCACCCACTCACTCATCTATAGTCACTGACTCACCCACTCATTCACACAATCACCCACTAACTCTCCCATTTACTCACCACACGACAGGTCACAACAACACACTCACCCACTCACTCATCTAGTCACTAATTCACCCACTCACTCACACACTCACTCACCCACTCACTCACCCACTCACTCATCTATAGTCACTGACTCACCCACTCACACAATCACCCACGCACTGTGCACAGCAACTGTATTGCTCAGCAACTACCGCAGCGGTAGTAGTTGCATTCCTGAATAACACTGCGTTATGGGAAGATCGCGTTATAATAAATAATATAGGGATAAACCACAGTCCGCGATAACACGTGAGATACGCAGGGTGAACAAAGACTGAGGTTGAGCGTGGTAGCAGCATCTAGAAGCATCCAGCAGCATCCCAACGCCTTGTTTGGTGATGCTACGCCGAGACAGGCGTACGACCGCTTGTTCCTGCTCGCGCTGCGACGTAGTTCCGTTCGCTCGATCGCGTTATATCCAATTCGCGTTATGAAAACACGCAGCCTTAAAGGGGAACAGACTGTATGCTCCTTTTTGGTCTGGGTCCATTTGATTAAAACATTCTTCCATTGTTAAAATAACTTTCTGATACAGTCGTTGGATTTCACCAGTAGAAAGTAAGAGACAGGAATATCTTCCTTGATGTTCCATGAGTGAGTACTCGACACGGTACACCACATAGAGATATGAGTGTTCAACATACACCGAACACTTCTTCATCGTCACTGATGTCAGAGTGGTCATCGAATGATCCGTCTTAATTCCCGAGTCAGAATAGCACACGTGAGTTTCAATGCAAGAGGCTCGGAGGGCCAGACGAAGGGAGTCTCATGGCTATGGTGGCCTGCAGCATAGTATCGACAAGACTCGATTATTGCAACTCACTACTCTACGGGGCGTCTCCCAAAACATTAATCACCAAGCTGCAGCGTGTAGCCGTGTACAACTATCTTTGACACGCGTCGTGGTGGGTACTGCAAGATCATCCTAACCGTGTCCGTCCGGTGCTCGCTGAGCTGCATTGGCTTCTGGTTGCTGAACGAATACATTCTAAGGTCGCACTCATTACAAACAAAGTGCTTTCTACATATGAACCACGACACCTTGCTGATCTCGTCAAGGTAAATTAACCATCACGCGGCTTTTGGCTGCCATCGAACAGAGACGGTAACTGCATGGCACTGTCGGATGTGCTTCTGTACCCGTCTGGAACGCTCTTTCTTCCGACATTAATAATCCACTGGAGCTACGCACTTTTAAATCATCATCGAGATTGACAAACTCATTTCTTTAGAACTGCTTTTTGTGTTCAGTTTGTTGTCATTTCCCCACGCTTCCGATTAGCGCAGTTGGCTACGTACGGTGTGATAGAAGTTTAACATGTAACGCAGTTCAGTGTTTACGCACGGGCTTCTTAGAGCCTGACCAAACACAAAGGCGGCATGTACAATTCGTACTCCCCGCGCGTGATTTGATTGGGTGTGGGGGGGGGGTCCTGTCTCTGATTATTTTAAATGGCGGAACGGCACTTTCAGTCGTCATCCGCGGGGGAGATTCATGTAACTCCCTCCAGATAAACTCTTGGAATTTGCAATGCCTTCGTGTGGAAATGTAAAAAAATAATATTTATATTTTGATTACTGAAATTTACCGAGGTATCCGTTTAGCGCGTAGGCTTTCGCGACCAATATTATCCATAACAGAGGTCACCTTCCTTGAATGCGACACTCGCGACACTAACGACGCGAATTACAACCTCATTCATGATACAGTCCTTCCCCCTCTTCACTCTCCTCTACATTCTCTCCCCTCTTCTCTCAGCACACTCCCACTTTGACACCTTTACAATAACTCGGATCCAGTATCCTTAATAAAATATGTTTGGGTTAGATCGCGTAAATATAAATGTATCGTTAAATCCTCCACCACCCGACACAGCCAATTAGTAAGGTTTGTCACGTAAGTTACTATTTCAGCACTAACCGGTTGTGTTGGAAAGTAAACCCACAACAACATTTACTATTCAAGGGGTATCTGTTGTACGGTGGTCCGATTTACAACGATCCACCTTTACGACGTTCATGCATTGCCGTCGTGCATCGATTTACACCGCAGAGACTTGATTTAAGAGGCACCTTCCAACACGACTCTGAACGCGTTTGAACGGAGCCAAGTCTGGTTTGCGATGTGACTTGGCGTGGGGCTCTTGTTATCAAGTGTTTTTTTGTGTGCGGAATTCCACCTACTAAACCCCCTGTTAAATATGGCTGATAAAAGGACAAAACACTTCGGCAAGTGATGTTTCTGTGTTTCTACTCTCTATAGCAGGGGTTCGGCAAATGTTCAAAGGTAAGATAAGAAGAAGAGCCGTTGTTCTTTTTGTTTTTGTCTTTGATCAAAATAGTTCCAGAAGCCGCATCACACGCACAGAGGTGCCTGCACACAAACACAGCAGCAGGTAAACGGCCGATGACAAACACGTTCTGACTTAAATAAACAAAATAGGTGATGGAATAAACCGCGTCTATTTAGCTATATTCTTCACTTAATTATTCTTCAACAATACAGTTTGACTGTTGTACATTTTGTTGTCACCAAGGCATTCCATAGTGAACCATTCTCTGCCATATTTAATAATTTGCTTATTATATTTGTGTTGAATTATGTTTGAGGTTAACGGTTTTTTTCTTTAAAAAAACGGCTGCCCGCAAGAGGTCAGCCAAAGAGCCACAAGAGGTCAGCCAAAGAGTCGCAAGAGGTCAGCCAAAGAGCCGCAAGGGGGCAGCAAAAGAGCCGCAAGGGGGCAGCCAAATAGCCGCAAGGGGGCAGCAAAAGAGCCGCAAAGGGGCAGAAAAAGAGTCAGCACGCGGCTCCGGAGCCGCGTGCCGCAGGTCTAGAGGAAAATAGGGTCGGATTTACGGCTAGGGCTTCCAGGACGCATTACGTCGTAAAAGCGGGGGCCGCTCCATATTTGTGACACAGGGCCACTATCAGGATGGGTAGGCGCTGTTATGCGCTCAGCAGTACATTGTGATGTGGATCAGCAGGGGCGCAATTATGCGTCGCGTAACGCTGCTATGTGGCAGCATCATGCGACACAGTAACTGCAATGGGAATGGATGCATGGTAGTCTAAATCACGGAAACTTGTTTTCGGCTACACCAAATACCAATGCCCCATGTACGCTCGAGAAAGAGATTCTCACCACCTCATCAGCACCTCATTACGCGAGCCATGTCCGTGCTTCACGGACAGGGATGGGCAGGCAACACATAGAGAACGAGTAGCACTTTCCACGCGCATTCCACATTATCCTTGCGTGTTTGCTCCCACCTTCATCCCCCCATTGGATACATTCCTAGATACAGATTGGCCCCGGGCCCTGTGATGTATGTGTGTGTTGAACTTATTTCGAACCGTATGCTGCCAATCGCGATAATCGGGGGTGCGGGGGAAGGACAACAAACTAAACACAAAAATAAGTTCGAAAGAAATAATTTCCAATCAATGTGAGTCTTTGGGTCTCCATGTGAGTTCATGGATATCTGTATGAGTCTATAGATCTCTATGAGTCTTTTAGTGTCTGTGTGAGTATGTGGGTCTCTGTGTGAGTCTGCGGGCCTCTAAGTGTGTACAGCATGTGTGTAGATCCTCTTTTGCATCGTACGTCGCCAACCGTGCAAAAAGCAGTTCTAAATAAATTATCTTTCAATTTAGACGTGTTCTGCAACGAACAGAAAGTCCACAGCCAAAGTATATTTTACTTGGCAGACTGAGCACAGCCTCCTTCACTGGACAGATTTCTTGCAGTTTGTAATTAGATCAGAACGAAACACAAAGCACGCTCCCAGAGTTGCACAGCGCTTGACCATGCAACAAGTTACAGCCACAAAGCGCTGCACAAGGCAGTAGAGACTTCTATTCCTGTAATGACAGGGTTGGGCCGAACTTCATACCTCGCCCCCCACCGAGTTTCCCCTCAGACCAGTGATTCATCTTCTGAACAGCAGCGCATCTGGGCGAGTGTGCAACTCATCTGAAAATGCGTCATTGCGAACTCTTCGTCATCAACGCATCATCAATGTACGCTGATTACCAGGGGCGCAGCTACCTCTTACAACGGGGGGTGGGCTATGCAAGATGCGACTCACTTTTACTGAAATAGCTACGGATATTTTAACACGTATACAATCATATGTAGGCTATAACTATATATAGTTGCACCGTGTATTGGGTTCAGCGGAACAGTCTCACAGTGACAGTATTAAAAGATGTCAAGGTACAATGCTCACAATTAAGTAGTCGTGCGTCTTGCTTTGATGTGCATGTCAGTTAGCAAAAAATCCTGGTGTTCAGTAACAAACACCAGCAGTAGCGCTACTAGATTTCACGCGAGGTTTTTTCGGAAGTATAATGTTTTCATTTGTGACAATGTTTTTACGCATTTATAGTAATTAAAAATATATATTTTTGTTAAAATATTTTGTCTTTACATTTTGTTACTTGTTTATCTGTTGATTAGGGGCCCCCTTGTGGCCGACTGGGTCCCTATGCGTCACATAACGCTGCCACAACTCCCCAACCATAGTTTCGCCCCTGGCCGCGACATTTGTGCAGAGCTGTTGTCTTTCGTGCAGCACCGGACAGAGCACCCTGCTGTGTGCGACGCGCAGTCATTAGGGGGCAGTCGCGCTACATTACTGGCACTGCCCCATGCTGGTCCACAGTACAGCAGTCTGCCAATTCAAGTCCATTAGAAAAAAATCAGTTCAGATATATGTATGTTGAACGTCTTTCAGATGGTACGTAGTCCGTCGTGCTAATCGGAGGTGTATATATGTTGACCTTCTTTCGCACCGTACGTAGCCAATTTTGCTCATCGGAGGTTCATGTATGTTGAAAGTCTCGCACAATACGTCGTCAACCGTGCTAATCGGAGGTGCGATATGTTTAGTCGTGGCCACTGAAACAGTTTTAGAGATATATCATTGCGTAATATACTTTCCTGAGCAAAGTATTTATTTGTAACCCAAACAACTACGCAAATCCCCTTGAAGTCGCCTTTTTTGGCAAAACAAACAGAGGAAACACTCAAAGCGCACGGCGACACATCGCATGCCACAATGAGGGACAACTCTCGTCGCCTTTCTCGCATTGCCTTTCTCGCATTGTAACTTGCAACTATGATTTGACAACGATAAAAATTGGCAAGTGTAATTGATCACTTTTTGTAAAGTTTTTTTTTATATTGCTGTATGTTTTGTTGTATATTATCAGCAGCGCGCACATCCTTTGGACGTAACCTCTCCTTCAGATACATTTCTGTGCTATGGTGGCCACAGATCCACCTTCCCTCAACCCTTCATGGCGCCTGCCTCCCCATCTGGCTCATTATGCACGTGGATAGTGAGTCTATTTAACTTAAACTATTTTTTATTTGACCAGGTAAGGCCCACTGAGCTGTATAGCTTTTTTTATATGACTTGGCTATCACAAATGATAGTTCAGCGAAGTGGCTTATCATCACGTATGAATTTATATCAGTCAAATATTTTGAACGCGTGACGTTGATTTTAAATGTGGAGAGAAACAAACCAGAGGACCCAGAGAAAAATTCCACGCGACCATGGGGAGAGAGACACGCAGACTCCAAATATACTATTTCTATCTTCTATTTTTATTTTACAAGGTAAGGCCCATTGAGCTATATTGCTCTTTTCAGAAGCGACGTGGCCACAAATAATAGCCCAATGAAATGGCTTATCACGTGATACATTTAAAGCAGCCAAATACTCTAAATGCATGTTTCTAAATGTGGAGGGAAAAATCGGAGGACCCGGAGAAAAATTAATGCCACCACGGGGAGAGACATGCAAACTCCAAATATACAGCAGGTGGCAGGGTCGGGATCGAACACACGACCTCCTGTATACCAGGCGAGGTAGTTAACATCTCCTAGCCATCGTGACGCCCACTGAGTCAGAGGAGGGCGCAAGATATTGCAGACAGCCGAGCAAGCCACTCCAATCCCAGGTAAACGAAACTAAACACCCTGTACAGTATAATACAAAATACATTATTACAACCAGCTGCGTTAAATCAGGAAGCAATCCCAAGCAAGCAGCTGTCATTTGATTTTGGTTTATTTCACGAAATTAACGATGTTTCACCATTCTTCTTATTTCGTATGGGGCTGATGGTGTAGATACAGAGCAACAACTGCAATGTCACATTCAGGTGATCAAGCCCAGACAACCGCGTCAGGAGCAGCAGAGTGCATCGTCGCTGTGATGTCTCCTTCGTATGTGTGGATCGGGTCATTGCGCGTTATATGTTGCATGGTCTATTCTGGATAACCACAGTCGCACACGACTGCTGGAGAGTTAATTTTACATTTGTTGCACCATTAACACGGGTGAATGTGTCTATATTTAAGGATGTTGTTTCCCGAACAAAGACAAAGATCCGTTGTGTAGCCTTACCAGACTGTTTGGGCAAGTGCTGTTAGCGAGCACCTATGAAGGCCGGCACGGCACACGAGGGGGTGGGTGGCCACTACCACGCCTGGCCGCCTTTGTCTCCCCATTGACGATGTTTACACACCGTATCATGTACTCATTTGCGGCTGAGTCGACCTCGAGGAGGCACAGGACTGGTTGAGATAATTGTCACCGGTATTGGCCGTGATTGGGAATCGAACCCGGGTGGCCGGGTTCGTAGCGCCGCACGCTAACCACGGCACTACCGCTCCCCCATGTTGTTTCCCACACACACACACGGGGTATTGCCTTCACGAAGATGGTCTCATGATTTGTGAAGGGCTCTGTGACCACCAGACCAGAGAAATACATCGCAGACCCTCTGCGAGCCGAGTTGAACGGAGGTAACACGTGACCGCGTATTCTCTGCGCTGTCGATTGAGTAGGCATACGCAATTGATAATCAACTAAATTTAATCGACGAATATTTTTACAAATGTATTTTGTATTATTTCATATGCTTATACCTGTTGATTGAATGTGTCCTCGATTATGAAACGTATCATTTTATTTGTTATATTAATGCGTGCAACAAACGTAATAGTTTAATTCCTACAAATTATTTCACATGTTGTCGACAATTAAGGAGGTATTACATAAGTTATGTATAATGTCGATAATTGGCGATATGTTAAATTTAGAGTATTTGGCTGCTATACATTTCCACATGATAAGCCATTTCGTTGAGCTATCATTCGTGGCCAGATCGCTTCTGAAAGTGAGCTACATTGTTCAGTGGTGTCTTACCTGGTAAAAGAGAAGAGTTTAGTTTTTAGTGTTTTCATACATTGTATTTAGCTCCGACATCAAGACTCGTTCTAAAATAATTATTACATTTCAACCCGAATAATTTCCTTCACATCTGAGTTGCGGATGAATGTTTACCCAAAAATAGTCCCAATAAAAGGCATCGCCCGCAGATTAGTTCCATAGCCTTTCCGTCACCTATATAATGCTATTGATATACAATGTGTTTTTCAATGCTATATTTAATTAACAACACACGAATGACATGTGATTAGTAAACAATGATTACCAATATGGCCACATGACTAAAGTACAGAACTATAGCCTTATGTTCATAGACCTTAGTAATGCACCAAACATTATATTTGTTCTCAAATTCAGGGAAACACTGGCTATTCTAATTAGGCCTAAATAGATGCATTGAAAAAAAATAACTCGTTTATTTAAATTATTAACACAATTGCATCCTTCACAGCTACTAATCGCAATCCCTGACAAAACCAGAACATAGCACGCGTATTTACATCATGGGAACTTTCATGCCAGTTTCAAAATATAAGAATTGATTTTACCCTTTCTAGCAATAAAACTGGTGTTAAAATGTTAAAACACCAAACAGAAACTTTTTTCAAGGAATCATGTCTGCATTAACCACACATACTTGTGGTGAACATGCAAACAAAAATATACTCTGGTAGTATATGCGTTGTTTTTGAAACTGATTGGTTCACACCAGAGACAGCTTTCTTTAGAGCCCAGTCTCAAACAGTGTTAGACGCCAAAAGACGAACAGCATAAAGACAATGCCACTGTCAGGACATTTTTAGATCGGAGTGAGCACACACACAGTTGAGTTAGGCAAGATAGGCCAATGAGAGAGAGTGAGTCGCGTGGGAGAGGACAGAGAGTTATTAGATAAAGGGAAGTTAATTAGGTCGGGTGGTGATAGCTGAGAGTGGGTGATGTGAGAGGGAGGGAATTGAGAGCAGATGAGGGAGAGGGAAGCGGGAAAGCACAGGGGAGGCACGGCTGTGGACTCATGGTTGGCACTTGGTTAGTACTATATAGCAAATGAAACAGAGAATTATAAATCGGCACGATATATAGAAAAATAGATACAAATGTTTGCAAGCATGACTTATTTTCCCGCGATTCGCTACCCTGATCAGAAAATCTTGTGGGGTGGTGGTGTGTCAAAATCAGTTCTCGTGATGTCTCAAACGGTTGAAATTGAATGTCAGTTCACATTTATATTTAGAATTTTTTTATGAAAGGGTAAAACCTATGCTTATAGAATAATTAGGTATTTGATATTTTGGGCGCATCGTATCGAGTTTCTACTTTGGTGCACATCCAACGAAATTTCGATGCTTGTTTTTTTAAATGGACTCAACTTTATACTTTAACATTTTCACTAAACTCTGCCGAATCTCAGCCGTACGAAGGCCGTAAATAATTGGATTGAGCGCGGGAGGGAAAATGTAGTAGAGTGAGCTGAGGGTTGAACGGATCGTGATGGGGATGACTGTAGAGCTCGGAATGCGATGATGTAAGACCATGAAAAGGAAGAAGACATAGAAGGTAATGAGGACAAGGAAGTGAGTAACGCACGTGCTGACTGCTTTACGCTGACTTTTGCGCTGGTTGGACTTGTGGCAGTCGTAGAGAATGCGGACGTAGGAAAACACAATTATCCCCAGTGAGACAAAAACTGTTACAGCTGTAATAACGTACCCATATATTATGTTAATGGTTACATCTTCACAGCTCATTTTTGTCAATGACATAAAATCACAACTTGGCATCCATACAATTCTTGGCTTGCTGCATAGCTGAATAAGGCTTGCCAATACCATTTCTCCTGATAACATTAAGGATGAAATCACAACTAATACGAAGCTTATTTTAACAGCGAGTACAGACGTGAGGATGGAACTATAGTGGAGGGGTTTACATATAGCCACGTACCGATCCGCTGCCATTGCAGCCAATATAAAGCATTCGAATAGACTCGTGGTGTGGATGAAGCTCATTTGTATGACACAACCGGGAAAGGAAATTATATTGGTGGACACGAGATCATACATGATTCTTGGCAGCGTGTTGGTGCTCACAACAATTCCATTCATGAAAAGTGCACACATGAAGATGTACATGGGCTTGTGTAGCTCTTCCTCTCGCAAGGTGGCCAGAACCAGCAATGTGTTTGCGATAAGAGTGAGGGCGTACATCACAAATATAAATGTGAACACGAGAGGCCTCGTGCTCTCCGGCTCGCGCAGGAGACCCGTCATGAAGATCATCCCTGGAGGAGTCATCTGCATGGCCTCTGTTACGTTCAGCTCCATCAGCCCAGGACACCTGTATGTACATATGAACAGAGAACTTTGTAAGTGTACCATACTGCTGTGTAAACAAAGGCACCACGGTGGCGAGATGTTAACTACCTCGCTGGGTATACAGGATGTTGTCGGTTCGATCCTGACCCTGACGCCTGTATATTTTAAGTTTGCGTATCTCTCTCCCTATGATCTCGTGGATTTTCCTCCGGGTCCTCCGGTTTTCTCCTCCACATTTAGAATCAACATGCGGTTAGAGTATATGGCTGCTTTAAATTTTCACGTGATGATAAGCTACTTCGTTGAGCTATCATTTGTGGCCAGGTCGCTTCTCAAAAAAGTTTGATATCTCAGTTGGCCTTATCCTGGTAAAATATAAAACGAATAGTTTATAGTTAGTTTTTTAATTACACAAGCCCTAACCTAGAATAGAAAATAATCTCATCTAGCAATGGGATGATAGCCCCTGAGAGGACTCCACTTTGGACATGGAGCAATGAAATCAGCTTTTATGGATTTTTGCATCAGAATAATATTTTGGCGATGGATTACAGAGGCATTAATTCAGCAATCGGTAGATCCAGGTTGATGATAATGATGATGATGATGTTTAGCAAGCCTGCCTCTGCTGATGAGAAAGTGAATGGCAAAGTCGATCCAGCCTTTTCTTAAACTAAGCTTTTTTCTTTTTTACCAGGTAAGGCCCACTGAGCTATAAAATTATTTTTCAGAAGCGACCTGGCCACAAATAATAACTAAACGAAGTGGCTTATCCATGTAGAAATGCATAGTAGTGAAATAATGTAAACGCATGTTGTTGATTTTAAATGTGGAGGGAAAAAAATCCACGCCACCACGTGGAGAGAGACATGCAAACTACAGATATATACAGCAGGCGTTAGGGTTGGGCTTGCATTGAACCAACGCTGATGAAGAATATTTACTCCGAAAGAAAAATGTAGGTGATTTAAAATATTTACTTTTATTTTTTATCTATGGAGGGAGGTGTATTTTATTCGGTCCACTTTTAATAGCAGTGCTATGTATGTAATATACTCTCCTCAGTGTTCCAGTTTTGTCCACGTGACAGATTTATCCAAATGTTGAGCGAACTTGTTGTACAAGGCCTATTAAGCTATTCTAATATTTCCTCCACTTCATATCCATTGGACGTTAAATTATTATGTTGTCAGCAAATCGGAAATGGTTCGTGATCTCTCCACATTTTGTACGCCTTCGTTTCTCAATATCCGTTTTCGGAAGAAAAAAATATTATAATGTCACTGTGAAAAACTTTGGCGAAGCGTCCCACTTTTTCTGATTCCCCCCCAAATGTTGGTATTTTATTTGTTATATCTAAATCTTTGTTTATAATTTAGGACTCGAAATGTGAGAGCTTAGCTGGCTGCATCATTGTTTATTGGGTATTATATTTTTTCATACTCCACAAAGGCTCGGCACAGTGGTATGCTGAGTTTTCGTGAACTTTTGTAAATTGTGTGATGTTGTTGTTGTTGTTGTACTTCTTCATTGTGTATATTCTTATCAAATTTTCGGAAAAAATGAGCCAAAGTTCTTTTCAAACAGCACAGCTATTAAACGCATGACTCTAGATCATTAAACACAGCCTTTCTTTCTTTAATGAACGCAGTCGTGTACACACATAAAGGTTGATTTACTTTTGGGTTAGGACTTCTGGTTTGTACTAGAGTTTGGCCTGATGTTCATGGTCAATGATATAGTTAGGTTTTATAGGTAATTATTGGGATTATGGTTAGCGATGGGGATAGTGGTTTGAAAAAATAAAACAGGTGTTAAGATATTCTTGCTTATTTCGGTAAAGTGACGTAGATAGAAAAAAAGTACAATTAAAATTAAAAATAAATTAAAAAGTAAAAGCAAAAAACTACGATGTTTAAACCACAACACAAGCGGTCTTCATCAGGTGGAGAGAAAAGAGGCGGCAAGCCTCCAAATGCAACTGCTTATAAAGGCTTTCAAAGTGAGCAAAGCTGTGCATGTAAACAGTATGGGCTGGGCAGCCAGCACCAATGTAGGAACAAAGCACCAAAGTACAACTAAAGCAGTGCGTTAGACAATGGGGGGAGGAATAGGGTAAAGATAGGGGGGAGAGAGAGGGGGGGGGGATAGGGGGAGGGAGGGGGGTAGAGATGGGGGGGGGGCATTGCACCTCACTACACCCATCCACACTGCTGACGATAGAGTTTGACAAGAAAACACAAATCAAGTCATGACCCAAAGTGGTTGATGGCATCTTTACAATGATTGCTGAGTTTAAAACCATCGTCTCGTTTGAAATTGTGTCTGTGTCTGTATATATGGATGGCTTCGTGAACGAATCTTTGTTGATAGCCAGTTGGCTTGCTAAGTACCATCGTCTTAGAGAAATACATTTCACGTGAGCCAGCCGCATTAAAGTAATGATCAGCCACGGCAGAAGTGTTGGTCCTGCCGTGTTTCAGATCTGCCTTATGTTCACAAATACGGTCCAAGACATGTTGTTTAGTTTCACCAATGTAACTGCTGCCGCAGATACAGCTTAGTTTGTAGACGCCGGGATATTGACAGACGACATTTCTACATCTGATCGGGAACATGTAGATAACATGACCGCTTCCGATGGTTTAAAGTCGGTTTTGGCTATAGGATTGAACTTCGCAGTCACCCTCAAACACATACCAGTGGATGACATTATTGCTCAGGTCGATGTAGCTCTTAAGGGTTTGGGACATATCGCTGCAGACGTGACAAGCTCTGAAATCGTTGCAACCCTCAAAAGTGCTAAGATACCAGTCAGCAACATCAGTAAGGAGGAGCGTTTTGAGTTATCTCAATTAAAATGAGGGAAGATATCATCATCCTCTCAGTCGACAAAGGCAATGCCACGGTCATCATGGATAAAAACGTGTACTATAACAAAATTCAGGACCTACTTAATGATTGTAGCTACACTAAAATTAAAACAGATCCCACCAATTGCCTCGTTACAAAAACGAACAGTATCATCACTGGTTCAGCTTCATTAATTGAACAAACCTAGCGGGTTTCCTTAAAATCGTCTGCTGCTACGATCACCCAGATTGTATGGCTTACCAAAAATCCATGAAGAAGGTACACCCCTTTGTCCTATCGTCTCCACCATTGGCTCACCCACCTACAAACTGGCCCAATAGCTGTCTGAGACCTTGCAGCCATTCACTGGTAAGATCACCTCTTCTTTTCTTAAGTCAGCTCAACTGGTATCGTCAATTAAAGACATCTCATTGTCCCCAGGTGATTTGCTCGTTAATTTCGATGTAGTTTCTTTGTTCACCGAAGTCCCTGTGCCCGGAACCATTGTAATTATTGAAGATTTGGTCCAACAAAGAATGAATGCTGATGTACCAGCCCTGGCGAGACACTATCTCACCAATACATATTTCACCTGGGGTGGAACATTCTACAAACAAACGGTGGCACCCCAATGGGTTCTCCCTTATCTCCGGTTGTGGCCAACATTTTCACGGAACAATTTGAGACGGACGCCATCCAGGCATCCACTGTATGCCCGTACTTGTGGAAGAGGTACGTGGATGACACAATTGTCATCTGGCCACATGGCCAACCGCCTCTAAAACAATTCCTCAACCACATCAATTCCATACACCCAGCAATCAAATTCACCATGGAAGTGGAAAAGGATGGTATGCTACCTTTCTTGGATGTCTTAATCAAAAAGAGACCAGATGGCTCAATGAGCCATTCTGTCTACAGGAAAGTTACCCATGCTGACGCCTACCTAAAACTTGATTCCCACCACCATCCATCCCAGAGGAATTCCCTCATCAAAACGCTACACCATAGAGCTCAATGTATCTCCGACCATAAACACCTAAACAGTGAACTCAAACACGTACACCAAACTCTCAAGGCGAATGGATATTCTGACTACACAATCCGCAAAGCCATCACCCCAAGGAGCTATCTGAAGATCCAATCAAAGCCATCACCTTGCAAAAAAATTTCCAAAATCTTGAACAAACACAAGATTCAGGTCCGATTTAACACAGTGCATACAATTTTTGACCTGATCTCATCTATGAAGGACAAGATTCCTGACATGCAATATCCCAGTGTCTACAAACTACGCTGTATCTGCGGCAGCAGTTACATTGGGGACACCAAACGACGTCTCAGACCGTGTTCGTGAACATAAGGCAGATCTGAAACACGGCAGGACCAACACCTCTGCCGTGGCTGATCATTATTTTAATGCGGCTGGCTCACGTGCAATTGATTTCTCTAAGACAATGGTACTTTGCAAGCCGACTGGCTATCAACAAAGATTCGTTCACGAAGCCATCCATATGTAGTGGAGTAACGCGCGCGTGGGGGGTTTGCAAACAGTATGCACGCATGTGTGAGCTGTGGACAGTGAGGTCACATCAGGGCGAACACGTGCTGCGAGAGAAAGCAACGAGAGAGACGACCAATTAAGATGCATAGCAGTGATTGGCTGGCTGAAAATGCAGGCGCGGAACTATCGCCAGGTTGGCGAGAGATTGAGGCAATAGCAGTGGAAGCCATGGGCGAGAGGCGACGAGAAGACGCCAGCTTAATTAGGGCATTTAATGAGGAGCAGGATAAAACGGGAACGTGTGAGGCAGAGGAGTTGAGTTGGTGGGAGTGAAGACAAGAGTGAACAAAAGAGAAGTCCAAGATGCCACTCTCCACACCTCCTCCTCTCCAGCGGTGTTGGCTGATCCCCCGCTGGATGCAAGGGCGAGGTTGGAGGAGTGAGGGTAGACAGGCTAGCACTAGAGAGGCTAGCGGAATCCTAAGTGTGAGTGTGATAAGGCTAGCAGTAGAGAAGCTAGCGGAGTATATTGTGAGAGGCTAGCAGTAGAGAAGCTAGCGGAGGATATAGTGAGAGGCTAGCAGTAGAGAAGCTAGCAGAGGATATAGTGAGAGGCTAGTAGTGGAGAAGCTAGCGGAGTGCATAGTGGGAGGATAGCAGTGGAGAAGCTGGCAGAGTACAACATAGAGGCTAGCGGACCGCGAGAGAGCGAACGGAGTGTAGCAGACGAGCAGTACAAGTGGAAGACTTGCAAAGAGGCTAGCAGTGGAAAAGCTAGCAGAGTATACTGTGACAGGCTATCAGCGGAGATGCTAGCGGAGTGAGAGTGAGCGAGCGGAGCGTGGCAGACGAGCAGTAAAAGCGGTAGAGTTGCGACGGAGATATGTGGTGTTGAACGCGAGGAGTTCTGGTCAAATAAAGTGACAGAGGAGAAAAAGAAGTAGTTGTCCGCGTGAAATAACACCACTTCACATATATACAGATACAGACACAATTTAAACCGAGACGACAGTTTTAAACTCAGCAATCATTGGAAAGATGTCATCAACCACTTTGGGTCATGACTTGATTTGTGTTTTCTTGTCAACCTCTACCGTCAGCAGTGTGGATGAGTGTAGCGAGGTGCAATGCCCCCCCACCCCATCTCTACCCCCTCTCTCCCCCTATCTCTACCCCCCCTCTCTCTCCACCCTATCTCTACCCTCTTCCTCCCCTCATTGTCTAACACACTTGGACTGCGCCCTCACCTTCAGCTCCACCTCAATCTCTACCCCCCCCTCTCCCTCTGTCCCTGTCCCTGTCCCCTCCCTCCCCCCATTGTCTAACGCACTCGCTTTACTTGTACTTGTGGTGCTTTGCTCCTACATTAGCACTGGCTGCCCCGCCCATGCTGTTTACGCGCACAACTTTGCTCACTTTGAAAGCCCTCATAAGCAGTTGCATTTGGAGGCTTGCCCCCTCTTTTCTCTCCGCCTGATGAAGACTGCTTGTGTCGTGGTTTTTTGCTTTTTTTAAATTAATTTGTATTTAAATTTTCTATCTACATGACTTTACCGAATGAACCAAGAATATGAATTCCTGCAGTTACGAAAGTTTTAAGTCAGGTGTTAAGATGTTCTAACACAAAATATAAACCTTTTGCAAGGAATCAAGTCTGCATTAACCACACGTACTTGGGTGAACATGCAAACAAACATGCTCTGATAATATATGCATTGTCTTTGAAACTGATTGGCCTACATCCGAGACAGCAGCCATCCTTAGGGCCTAGTCTCACCAGTCTCAGACTAGAGAATGCCAAAAGGCGAACAGTACAAAGAAAATGCACTATCAGGGCATTTATAGCTCGAAGTGAGCAGCTACAAAAATTAACCCGTAAAAACAAAGTTTTTCACTATAAATCCTTTATATGCGTGGCGGCTAGAGTCCTCTCGTCCTCTGGCTTGAGATGGCTGCCACTTATGGGTCAGATGATTGCCTGCCACCATTAAGCAATTGGTAATTAAATATAAAAAAAAATTCCTAAAAAGTGTAAAATTTTGGAAAAAATTTTTCACGAAAATAAATTGTCACGCACAACGAGTCTGTGTGCAAAATGTCAGCTCGATTGGATCACGGGAAGTGGGTTAAAAAACGACCGAAAGATTTGCACGGTCGTAAGTGCGCAAGCAAGCAAGTAAGTGAACTTAATATAAGGGATTTAAAATGGGATAACAGTTGATTAAGGGTTTATGGGTAGCTCTAGAATAAGGGGTTATGGTTAGAGATAGATTGTGGGGTTACGGTTAGTGATAGATTAAGGGGTTATGGTTAGTAAGAGTAATTATTTACAGCAATACCTCGCCCAACACAGGGGTTGTGTTTCTGGAAATTTTTATTTTGGGCAATACTGCGTTCGACAAATAACAGACCTTATGGGAAAATGGCATTGTGTTCCTGGGTCCAAAATTTTCACTCCCCTCCATATTTGTTGAACAAATTCTGCATGATTTTTCCCGACTTGGTATCACGTAAACATAACAAACAGACACATAATTGAGATTTGAAAGAACCAAAGAGAACAGACACATAATTCATGTAAATAGAATGAAATAAAAATTTTTTTAACATAGAATGAAATGTATGTATGGATGTTCAACTTCTTTCGCACCGTACATAGCCAATGACGCGAATTGGAGGTGCGGGAAATAAAAATCTGAAATACATAAAAATTACAATAAATGGTAATGATTATGAACCCCCCCCCCCCCACTTTGTTTCACTTATAATTCTACACAATTTCCCCCATCATCACACACCAAGAACACATGCGTGTAACATACATGGTGACTTAAACAGTGGTATAACATTTTATTATAAAAAGTTAAACTGAAAATTGTTAATTTTACTCACGATGAATGATGATGGTGATCAGGGGCTCAACTACCTATTTCAGCTTCCCATTACAATGGGGGGCTATACAAGATACAACTGTGGCCTCCCTCCTTTCTCCCGACTCACTTTTACTGAAATAGCTACGGATGGTTTTTAACCCGTAAACAATAATATGTAGGTCATAAATATATATTATTTTAGTTGCACCGTGTATTGGGTTAGAGGAAGACAGTCTCACAGTGACGGTATTAATACAAATATGTAAAGGTATAATGCTAACATTTAAGCTGTCGTGCATCTTGCTTTTATGCGCACATCAATTACCAAAAAATCCTGGTGTTCAGGTATTTTCCGGAAGTAACAATGTTTTAGGCATTTATGGTTAATTCTTGCCATATTTTTTTCAAATACATTTCTTCCCATCTTGTTACTTGTTTATCTGTTGATTCGGGGGCCCTCCTTGTGGCCAATTGGGCCCCTATGCGTCGCATAATGCAACCACATACAGCCTGATGGTGATGATGGTGGTGAAGAAGAAGATGATGGAGGTGGTGTTTGGAGTGTGGCTGGTAACGCGTCGAGTGATAACACATGGGAGTGTTGGGGAGGGAAGGATGGTAGCGAGATATTCATCCACACCATCACTGTACTGCAGCATGAAACCGTGTAGAGCATGAAATATTGCCCCGTGTTCCGGATACGTAACTCACTACGTGGACCGTGTGAGGCTGAAACACACTTTCGATACGGCAGAGTTGGGAAAGGTATCACAGTGTTGTTAGAGCGAGAGTAAGGATTTATGGTTACAGCTTTAGCAAGGGTTTATGGTTAGAGCCAGAGGTAGGGTTTATGATTCGAACTAGAGTAAGGGTTTATAGTTAGAGTTAGTGTAAGGTTTGTGGTTATAGCTAGTGTAAGGATTTATGGTTAGTGCTAGAGTAATGGTTTCTGTTTCGATTTAAAGCTTTCGTGACTGCAGGGATTAATCTTCTTAGTTCTTTCGGTAAAGTCACGTAGAAGGGAATTAATAAAATAATACAAATAAAACATAATAAAATACAATTCTCACGACGTTTCGGCCACAACGCAAGCAGCCGTCCTCAGGTGAAGAACAGGTCTGTCGGAAAGACAGCGTCTGAATGAACACCACCAAGCTTGGCAGCGTATATTTAAGCTGGGTTAGAGGAGGAAGGGCGCCTTGACAAAGAGATTTGCATATCAACAGAGGAATTTAGCATATTTATGGAAAATGCAGATATGGGATTAGTCACTACTTGTGGAATGCATAGGAGGTGGGGGTGGGGTCATTATGCACGTGCATTATGTAGGATTAGCAGCAACAAAGGGAGGAGGTAGGGTTAGCAGTAATAAAGGGAAGGAATTTGAAGAGTAAGGAGCTGCAGCAGCAAACCACCACGTAAAAAACTAAAATATAAACTACATCAATATCATCAATATACAAAATATACTCTCCAATAAGCTGAGCTACTAACAGTAAGTCATACATTACAATTCTATGTCCCAAAAATATAATATGCCTCCAGCTAAACTTTTTCCTTACATCACACGGATCTACCCCATACTATATACTGCCATAGCTAACCTAACATTAAATTATATACTGCATTACTATACACCACCCCATACCTTAGACTATACATTGTAATATTACACTATGCATTATTATACCAACCCTACTGTATACCACACTGCTGTATATTCACTATACAATTACGATACTATAGATTACCTTAGACATTATATTAAACATTAAACACAAAATCCAGGTCCGATTCAACACAGTACATAAAATCCGTGATCTGGTCCCGTCTGTAAAAGATGTGGTTCCAGACATACAGTACCCTGGCGTCTCTAAACTAAGTTGCCTCTGTGGTAGCAGTTACATTGGAGAAACCAAACGACATGTTTCGGACCGCATCCGTGAACATAAAGCAGACTTGAAACACGGTAGGACAAACACCTCAGCCGTGGCAGATCACTGTTACAATTCAGTGGGCTCACATGATATTGACTTCTCCAAGACAGAGGTTCTCTGCAAGCCATCTGGCTACCATGAGAGATTCGTTCATGAGGCGATCCACATATACAAACACAGAGACAATTTCAACCGAGAAGATGGATTCTGGCTTAGCAATCATTGGAAGGACGTAATAAACCATTTCGGATCTTAACTGATTGTGTTCACGTTTACGGTGACTTTCAGATCGCGTTCCACTCACTGGCATTGTATTCTTTGCAGGGAATGGATTCTTTGCTCCGCTGCAAGTTTCCTATTTATACTCTCCCATTGACATATTTCGTTGGTTCCTCTTAGTATCTTTCACACGACGGTCAATGGTACAGTGTATAATAACAAATAGTATAACATTCATATGCTTAATACAATGTACAAAGTAATATATAGTATTGTAATTGTATAGTGAATGTACAGCGGTGTGATATACATTGCGGTGGGTAGAATAATACATAGTGTAATATTACAGTGTATAGGGTTTAGGGTGGTTTATAGCAATACAGTATATAATCTAATGTTGGGTTTGTCTATGGCAGTATATGGTGCGGTGTAGACTCGTGTGATGTAAGAGAATAACGTTTAGATGGAAGAATATTATATTTTTTACGACGTAGAATTGTAATGTATTACTTACTGTTAGTAACTCAGCTCATTGTAGAGTATATTTAGTATACTGATGATACAATGTAGTTTATACTTTAGTTGTTTACGTGGTGGTTTTAGTTACTGCAGCTACATACTATTGTAGTGGTGATACGCGCTGGGATTAGGGATCGTATGCCAGCACGTAATGATTGGCTATGTATGTGGTGACGCGCGCTGACGGTGGAGGATCAGGGGTCAGCGCGGGGTCGTGGGTTACGGGGTGCTGATTGGCTGTGTGCCGGTGACGCGCTGAGAGGGAGTGATCAGGTGACAGCGCGGTGTGATTGGTGGAGTAGTGTTAACACGCGCTGGGGGAAAACGGATCGTAGAGAGAGCGCGTCGTGATTGGTTAACTAAGGAGCGATGCTCACGTAGACGTCCGCATCAGCTACGTCTCCCGTGAGCAGGGGCTATAAAAGGGGATGCACACAGGCGTAAGGGCAGTATGTAACCAGCGAAGAATGAAGACGGGGATCGAAGGGATAGGGCCCTGCGGTACCTAGTCCCGCTGTCCTAACGGGACCGGGACTCTGTGTAACCCAGAGGCGAGTGTATTGTGTGTAGCCATAGGCATAGGGTCTACACGAGCCGAATGCATTGTGTGTAGCCAGAGGCATAGGGTCTACACGAGTTAAGTGTATTGTGTGTAGCCAGAGGCATAGGGTCTACACGAGTCAAGTGTATTGTGTGTAGCCAGAGGCATAGGGTCTACACGAGTCAAGTGTATTGTGTGTAGCCAGAGGCATAGAGTCTGCACGAGTTAAGTGGAGTGTATAGTACAAAGAATAGAGACCACACGTTGTATTGTGACACGTCAAGATTTAATAAAAGTGTGTTACCCGTCAAGAAGTTCCTGCCGTCATTTCCAATACTTCAACTGGCGTCAGAAGTGAAACGGTCTTCCAAGCATGGATACAAGGAAGACCCGTCGGACCCACGGGATTGACCGCGGGGACAACCTTGACGACTCGGGCCAGCTGGCATCGGGGGGTGAGGACGAGGAATTGCCCACGCTGCAGGATCCGCCGACGGCGCCGGACGAGCGACGGGGGACCGACGCCGTGCTCCGCGAGGCGCACTCCCGTCTGGCGGAGCTGCTGCTCGCCGCCGCGTCCATCCTGGCGGAGATCAGCTCGTCGGGAGGAGCGGGGACGGCGGCGGACATTCTACAGGGTCGCCCCGCAGATTCCCGCCAAAATGACTTGGCGATTCCCGCCATTTCATCTGCGCCGACTTTTGGCGGGAACGACCATCACCACGTGGCAGCGGTTCTCCAAGCGCGCCCGCTTACGTCACCAACGCGCGCTGCGGACCGCCATCAAACACCCGCCACTGGGGCCGCCATCTTACACACCGACGGGGCGGCGGAGAGGAACCACGAGGCGGAGGACGACTTCATCTTTCAACAGCGCCTTCCCACGTTGTCAGCCTTTAAGGCGGAAGGCGGGGACTGGGGCCAATTTCAGCGCAGGTTTTTGGCGCATCAGGAGATGTCCGCCTGGTCCGACGCTACGGCACTGCGGGCACTGCCTGCCATACTGGACGACAACGCGCTCGCGGCCTTCACGTCCGCACGCAGGTCGGACCGCTCCTCGCTCAAGGATGCGCTGGCTCTCATGGCCAAGGTCTACGGTCCTCCCTCGGCGTGTCGCCATCATTTTTATGCAAGACGGAAGGCGGACACGGAGACCGTGCTCGCCTATCGCACGGCGTTGCTGGCTCTCGCCGACGCCGCGTTCCCTCGTATGGACGAGGAGGGCCAAGATGCGATGGTTTTGGAGCAGCTGCTCAAGTTGGCGCAGGACCTGGGGGTCCCCATCAACACGGCCGACGAGACCGATATTTCTTCCTTACGGGTCGCTACGAGTATACAAGCGCACGAGGTCCTTCAACGTAAACAGGGGGTCGTCTGCAACGCTGCCGTGGCCTCAGCTCCGGGCCCGGTAGTCACCGTACCCCAAGTCGTCAGCCCACGAGAGGAGGCGTTCATCGCGGGACGACCGGGGGACTGGAGGTCGGGGGGTCGTTCGCCTCTGCGATCGGCCCGCAAGCTGGAGCAACCGAGATCTCCGACGAATGTCATCACGTGTTATAACTGCGGCCTCCGGGGCCACGTGGCCTCCGGTTGCCGCGCCCCACGTCAGCGCGCCATGGGACCTCGGCTGGACGACGAACAAGGCCCCAAGTCATCCCTACAAACCCCGGCAAGTCGCGGCACCTCACATGCTCGGCCCGCACACTCGACACGCATGGGCCGTCGCGTTGCGGCGGTTCGGCGAGGGGGGTTCGGCCGGGACCGGGGAGACATTAAATGGTCGGAGTTGGGGCACAGAATGGTGGCTGCCTCAGCGGGTTCATCCGTCGTTACGGGATCTATTGATGGGGTCGAGGTCAGGGTGTTAGTGGACACGGGGGCATCGGCGACTATTATATCGGACCTCATTTATAACATTCTCCCTGTACAATGTCGTCCGCTACTTCCGGTGGATGTGCCATTTTACGCCGCTAACGGGGGATCATTGGGCATTATCGGTCAGATTAGGGCGTCCATTTGCATTGGAGATATCAAATTGTCGGGACCCGTTTTCGTTTCGTCCTCCCTGGCGGTTCCTTGTCTATTGGGCACTGATTTTTTGGCAAAAATGCCCATCAAAATTCTCATTGATCAGCGTTGCATTGAACTACCATCGGGTCGCCGTATTTCTTTTTTGACGAACCCTACTGAAATTCGGACGGCGTGCGCTACGATACAAGTGTTAGCAACACAGACCGTGCACGTGCCCCCGGGTTCACAAATGTTAATTCCCCTCCGGTTGCGGAAACCATGGGTGAGGGAGGCCTCGGAACAAGGCATGCTTTTGGCTCCTTCTAATAGGGCTGTTGGAGGTCTCGATTTGTCAGTGGCTCACACTTTGGTTGGGGCTGACAGGGATCCGTTTGTGATGGTTTTAAACGCTGGGTCGCGGCCGGCCGTCATTCAGCAGGGCACCGTGCTAGCTCACGCGGCGCGGGTCCCTGCGGAAGAGCGGCTGGTTGCGCAGGCTGATTCGAGCCCCACGCAAAACGTTAAACCAAAGGAGGACCTCGAATGGTTCGATTCGCTGTGCGCGGACTCTGACGATTTGTCAGCGGTACAGTTGGGTGCGCTGCGCGGCTTGCTGATTGAATTTTCGGATGTCTTCAGTAAACATAAGTATGACATTGGCTGCACGGACCTGTTACGCCACCACATTGAAACGGGCGATGCGGCACCGGTCAGGCTAAATCCCTTCCGACTGAGTCCTGCTGAGAAGGAACATGTTCAGTCGGCCGTTAACGATATGCTAGAAGCCGACATTATTTCGCCTTCTTCCAGTCCTTGGGGAGCACCTATTGTGCTCGTTAAAAAGCAGGACGGGTCCTTGCGATTTTGCGTCGATTTCCGTCGCCTGAATAAGATCTCTGTGGCCGACGCGTATCCGCTCCCCAGGATGGACGAGTCCCTCGATGCATTGTCTGGTGCGCGATACTTTTCGACTCTTGATTTATTATCTGGATTCTGGCAGTTGCCACTCGATGAAGAGTCTAAACCTAAGACTGCATTTCTGACTCCAGGGGGCCTGTTTCAGTTTAACCGGTTACCCATGGGACTTCACTCCTCTCCTGCGACGTTTCAGCGCCTTATGGAGTTGGTTTTGTCGGGCTTGCAATGGGATACGTGCCTGATTTACCTTGACGATGTCATTGTTTTCAGTAAAACGTTTGAAGAACACCTCCAGCGATTGAGAGGGGTGTTCTTGCGAATGCGATCGGCTAAATTAAAGTTTAAACCGGCCAAATGCCACCTTTTTCGTAAATCCGTTAGATACTTGGGTCACATTGTCGACTCTTCGGGGATTTCTACCGATCCTGCGAAGACGGACTGTGTCAGTTCATGGCCGACGCCCACGTCAGTTTCGGACGTGCGCAGTTTCATCGGTTTTGCTTCTTATTATCGCCGATTCGTTGAGCACTTCACCACCATTGCAAAACCCTTGCACGCTCTAACGGCGAAAGGAGTGAAGTTCCGATGGGGACCGGAGGAGGAGGCTGCATTTTGCTCCCTCCGGGACGCCTTGGTAGGTGCCCCGCCCTTGCGCTATCCTGACTTTGCGAGTCCCTTTTTGCTAGACACGGATGCTAGCAACACGGGCATTGGGGGGGTGCTGTCCCAAGTCGTTGGGGGGGTCGAACGGGTGGTCGCCTATGGTAGCAGGGTGTTGTCGCCGGCAGAGCAGCGCTACTGCGTCACCCGTCGCGAGCTGCTTGCCATTGTTTTTTTCGTACAACAATTCAGACCATATCTCTATGGTCGTCACTTTACGGTCCGGACGGACCATGCGGCGCTCAAGTATTCATTGCGGGTCGCCCAGCCCTCGGGCCAATTGTCACGGTGGTTGGAAGTCTTCCAGGACTATCAGTTCACGACTACATACCGGAAGGGGTTGCGACATACAAATGCCGATGCTCTGTCGCGATTGTTGCCTTGTCACAAATGTGCGTGCTTATCGGGATCGGCGCGCTGTAAACCGCCAGTTACGGAAGGTATGGGGGCGTTGGTTGCGACCGCGGGCACACCAATTGGGGATGTTCCTGCTACCCCAGGGGGTCAGGACTCGCTGCTCTCATTGTCGCTGATTGAGTGGGGCCGTCTCCAAATGGCGGACAGCTCCCTGCTAGCATTGCGCCGCAGGACGGGGGGTTCCGAAGGTGACCATGAACGAACTGGCTCCTACGTACTTAAGCAAGGCCTGTTAATGAGATGGGACAGTTTGTCCCGGCGGCACGCGATTGTGGTGCCTTCTGCTGTGAGGGGGAAAGTTGTCTTGGCCGCACACGAACGCCTCTTGCATTTGGGAGTTAACAAAACGCTTGCCCTGCTTCAGCGTGACTATTATTGGCCGGGAATGGGGAGTGACGTGGTGAATATTCTGAAGGGTTGTGTTGAGTGCGCCAGATGGAAACCACCGCCTGTGGCAGCTAATCCACCGCTGCAATCTATTCAGGTCTCGCGCACTAACGAGCTCGTTGCACTCGATATTCTGGGGCCTTTTCCAGTCACGCCTAGAGGTAATAAGTACCTGTTGGTGGGGGTCGAATATTTTACCCGGTGGCCTATGGCGTGGCCACTCGCCAACCAGTCGGCGGCGGCTGTGACGGACGCCTTTGTCCAGGGCTACGTCCTGGACAAGGGGGCTCCCGAACGCTTGCTGACCGACCAAGGGAAACATTTTTCGAGTAAATTACTGCAAGAGGTGTGCGACCTGTTGGGTACTAAGAAGGTGCGTACCTCCCCGTACCACCCGCAGACGGACGGGATGGTGGAGAGACTCCACAGGACATTGACTTCTATGCTGTGCCAGCAGGTGTGTGAGGCACATGTTGATTGGGACCTGCAGGTCCCTGGGGTCCTCGCCGCGTATAGAATGGCCCCCCATGCAGCTACGGGATTTTCCCCGTTCTATCTGATGTACGGTCGGGAGGCCGACCCGCCCATGGAAACGCAGCTGGGCCTGCCCGCACCACGAACTAATTCAAAATTGGCAGAGCATATTAAATTTAATATTCATAAGCTGACAGAGGCGAGGGAGGCCGCACGGCTTAATTCGCGGGCTCGCCAAATTGCAAACGAGCGGTTGCGTGCACGAAAGGTGTCCGTGCACAACTGGGAACCAGGTGACAGGGCCTGGCTGCATTGCCCTCAGGCACCTTTGGCTACGTCGCCTAAATTGTTGAAGCCATGGCGGGGACCCGTGGAGGTCGTGCGGGTTGCACGCCCCCAGTGCGTTCAGATAAAATGGGGAAAACGCCGTTGGTACGTCCACCCCTCCCGACTGAAACCGTTCTCGCCTCCACATGGCCTCCCCTTGTGTCGTGAGGGCCGAGCATGTGACGTGACCGACGACCCTAAGGGGGAAATGTCTTTGCCTGATCCTCACATGTCTCCGCCTGATCCGCTCCCAGGTGTCTCGGAACTGACAGCTGCCGACCATCGGCGGCCGGATCTTCGCGGCGGGGCCGGTCCTTCCAGGCCCGATCCGCGCCGTCTAGAGCTGCCGGAGCCACCGGACGGTCGCCAGCGTCCCGTCCCATACGACGGACCGGCCAGACAGACTCGCGCTAGGTCGCGCTACTTTTTATGACCTACCACGTGAGGAGTCGAGGCAGCCGGAGCGCCTCGTCACTGCGTTTAGTCACAGAGACACTTGGCGCGTTCGGTTTCTGGAGTTCGCTTTTATTGTGTTGTTCGTCGGGCTGTATATTGCTTCTTATTTAAGTGTTGTTGTTGTGTTGTCGTTGTTGCGTTACGGGGCACACTGGGGGGTGGGGTTCTTTTTTTTTATTATTGCGTTGACGTTGGGTTGTGTTGTTGGTTAACAGCCGGGCCGGCTGCAAGCTATGTGGGAGGGGGTGATGTAGTGGTGATACGGGCTGGGATTAGGGATCGTATGCCAGCGCGTAATGATTGGCTGTGTATGTAGTGACGCACGCTGACGGTGGAGGATCAGGGGTCAGCGCGGGGTCGTGGGTTACGGGGTGCTGATTGGCTGTGTGCCGGTGACGCGCTGAGAGGGAGTGATCAGGTGACAGCGCGGTGTGATTGGTGGAGTAGTGTTAACACGCGCTGGGGGAAAACGGATCGTAGAGAGAGCGCGTCGTGATTGGTTAACTAAGGAGCGATGCTCACGTAGACGTCCGCATCAGCTCCGTCTCCTGTGAGCAGGGGCTATAAAAGGGGATGCACACAGGTGTAAGGGCAGTATGTAACCAACGAAGAATGAAGACGGGGATCGAAGAGATAGGGCCCTGCGGTACCTAGTCCCGCTGTCCTAATGGGACCGGGACTCTGTGTAACCCAGAGGCGAGTGTATTGTGTGTAGCCATAGGCATAGGGTCTACACGAGCCGAATGCATTGTGTGTAGCCAGAGGCATAGGGTCTACACGAGTTAAGTGTATTGTGTGTAGCCAGAGGCATAGGGTCTACACGAGTCAAGTGTATTGTGTGTAGCCAGAGGCATAGAGTCTACACGAGTTAAGTGGAGTGTATAGTACAAAGAATAGAGACCACACGTTGTATTGTGACACGTCAAGATTTAATAAAAGTGTGTTACCCGTCAAGAAGTTCCTGCCGTCATTTCCAATACTTCACTATTAACACTCCTTCCCTTTATTAATGATACCTCTATCCCCTCCTTTTGATGCTGCTAATCCTGCATAATGCACGGGCATAAGTAGTAATAACCACATACCTGCATTTCCCATAAATATGCTAAATACCTCCTGATATGCAAATTCCTTTGTCAAGGCGCTCTTCCCCCTCCAACCCAACTTAAATATACGCTGCCAAGCCTGGTGGTGTTCATTCAGATGTTGTCTTTCTGACAGACCTGTTCTTCACCTGAGGACGGCTGCTTGCGTTGTGGCCGAAACGTCGTGAGAATTATTTTACCGAAAGAACCAAGAAGATGAATCCCTGCAGTCACGAAAGCTTTAAATCGAAACTTGCGTCGTCTTGAGTCAGTCTTCGTCACAGTACGTGTTATGGGCTTGAAATTTAAACCACAAAAGTGCCATTTGTTACAGCCATTGGTGAAGTATTTGGGTCATATTCTTAGTGCGTCAGGTCTCGCCAGGGATCCCAAAAAACAGCTTGCGTTGGGGCATTGCCGACTACCACATCTGTCGCTGAAGTGCACATTTTCGTTGGCTTCACCTCGTATTATCGCTGCTTTGTGCGCAATTTTGTGACGGTCACGAAGCTGCTGCATGCACTATCCACAAAGGGACAGAAGTTTCGCTGGGGTAAAGAGAAGGAAGCAGCTTTTGTTGTGCTTGGGCATTCCTTGGTGGATGCGCCGCCCTTGGGGTACCCCGACTTTTCCATGCCCTTCATGCTCGATACTGATGCCAGCGACACGGGCATTTGGGCTGTCCTGGCACAGGTGGTCAATGGTGTGGAAAGAGTCATCACGTATGGCAGTCGCGTTTTGTCCCCCGCTGAACAGCGGTATTGTGTGACTCGGAGGGAGCTGCTTGCCATTGTGTTTTTTGTGCAACTGTATAGGCCCTATTTGTATGACAGGCGGTTCACCGTTTGGACTGATCATGCGGCCCTGCAATATTCGTTGCGGATCGATCAGCCCTCGGGTCAGCTGTCCCGCTGGCTCGAGGTGCTGCTGCAGAAGTACACCTTTGACATCATCCACAGGAAGGGGGCACAGCATGGGCATGCTGATGGACTGTCCAGGTTGCCTATGGAGGGCGGGTGCGCATGTACCATGGATTCGAGTTGCTGCAGGGCTCCAGTTGACACCGCGGCCCAGTTGGTTGCAACGGCCAACACGGCCCCCCCTCCAGGTGTGTCGTTGCCTGCAGATTTTGGCCTGGGTCTCCCTCGGGATGAATGGGCTAAATTGCAGATGGAGGACTTCTCTCTGCTGAGGATGCGACGCCTTGTTGGGCTGAGCAGCCGGAGTTCAGCTGCGTCGGCCACCCCGGTCGTCGCTGTGCATGACGGCCTCTTTATACGTTGGGATACGGAACGGAAGCGATATTGTGTGGTCGTGCCCACTGCCCTGCGAGGAAAATTAACCCAAGTCATTCACGAGAAACTCATGCACCTTGGTTATCATGAGACTTTGTTGACCCTAAAGCGGGATCACTACTGGCCAGGTGTGGAGAGTGACGTGGCACTGCTGCTGAAGGGTTGCCACGATTGTGCGCGGCAGTCCATCCAGGTTTTTCATGTTAATGAGCTCGTGGCACTCAACATTTTGGACCCAATCCCAACATCCCAACGGGGCCACAAGTACCTCTTGGTGGGTGTTGAATATCTCACACGTTGGCCTATGGCATGGCCTTTGGTGGACCAATTGGTCTCGTCCATCACCGAGGCGTTTGTGCAGGGTTATGTTCTTGACAAGGGTGCTCCCGAACAATTGTTAACCGACCAGGGTCATTATTTATCTTCTCGACTGCTCGGCACCAAGAAAATTCGCACCTCGCCCTATCACCCTCAGTCCGATGGGATGGTCGAACGAATGAACCGCACCCTCACATCCATGTTGTGCCACCATGTGAGCATGTCCCAGTTGAACTGGGACCTCTTCGTTCCAGGGGTCCTGGCTGGGTACAGGCTGGCCCCTCATGCCTCAACGGGGTTCCCGCCTTTTTATTTAATGTATGGTAGAGATCCGAAACCCCCGATTCATGTAGAAATAGACCTGGGTTCCTCGAAAAAGGGATCCGCAGTGCCCGCTCCAATGAAAGCCGCGGTCGAAAGACTGTGTGAGGCACGGCAAGCGGCCGTTGATAATTCGGACAGCTGGCAAACGGATAATGAGCACTTGCCGAAGCACCAAGGCTCCGGGCTTCCGTGGGAAAAGGGGAAAAAATTGTGGCTTCCTTGTCCCCAGGTGCCTGTTAGGACTTCCCCTAAATTACATTGCCCTTGGCAGGGCCCTGTTGAGGTCGTGGAGGTCTGACGCCCACAATGTGTTTGCATTCGCTTCGCTCGCCGGCACTAGATTCTCCACCTGTCTTGGCTGAAACGATATGTGGCACCTAGCCCTGTTGATTCATCTCCACTTCCTGAGTGGCCGGTGATTGATGCATCTGGGCCGGAATGACGTGCAGGATAAACTCTCTGTCTGTGCGCTCACAGAACCGAGTAGCTCCTGGAGTGCCGCCTGTTCCGGAGGGTGCCCTGGCGAAGGGCCTGACGCCGGCGGAAGCTTCGCCTGCTCCAACGACCGACGCCACATGTGGGAGCGGTCTGGTGGCTCACACGCGTTTGAGGGGTGTTCGGTTCCACTGACCGTTCCCTCTGGGGCCGTTGTCATCGGCTTCTGGCCATCGCCATTGTTATCGGTGCCTTGCACCGCGAGATGATGGCCTTCTTTCTTGGCGTTCTGCCTTAATTGTCCCTTGTTGGGTTCCCCCGCAGACGGCTCCACCTTAATACTCGTTTTCACATCGTTGTCTAGTTGTTATTATTGTTATTAGTTGATATCTTGCACACCGGGTTCGAGGGGGCTCTGCTTTCATATAGTTGACAGCCGGGACAGTTGATGGAGAGCGCCTGAAAGGAGGTCTCTCCTGCTCGTGATCGGACGGTGTTGGCTGATCCCTCAGAGAAGTCTGCCGACTAAGGATATGTGGGGTGCTGCTCCCCTCGGTCGGGCAGTGTTGGATGAACCCCCGAATAAGGAGGCCTTTGTTTGAGTTTAGCCAAAAGCCCCCTAAACTCAGCCAAAAGCCCCCTTCATATCGGCATCTCCAGTTTCTTCCTCCTCCCACTCCCAGCCCCGCTAACTCCCCCCCCCCCCGGCATTTTGCCTTGCTCGCCCTTTAATCCCTCTAGCAGCGCTCCACTTTCCCTACCCCACACCCCCTAATCTCCAGTTTCTTCAGCCTCCCACTCCCCGCCCACTCCCACCCCCCCCCCCGGCATTTCCTTACTCATTTCCTAATCCCTCTAGCAGCGCTCCACTCCCCCTACCCCACACCTCCTTCTCTTTCTCTCCTCCCTGGCTCCTCCCCCATCTCTTACCTATATAGCCTCTTGTTACAGCAGCTCTTTTACCCACTTCAGCAATTGTTTCTTGCTGTGGTTGTCCCACCTGATGACGGACGCTTGTGTTGCGCCTGAAACGTCGTGATTTATTATTTTATTTCTATTATTATTGCAATTATTTAATATATATTTTTTACCGACGTGACTTTACCGAAAATAAAGTATTATTCACAGTTAATCAACATACATAATGTACATTATCTATGTCCATTATGTATGCACATAATGCATAATATTATGCAATTTTTGGGCTCAAAAAACATAATACTTGTTATTGGCTGCTCACAGTTAATCACCATAGGCGTATGTTGACCTGTATAGGCATGTAGTTAAACACTGTATTACTTGATAATAAACTTCCAAGCAGCACTAATTCTGTAGTTATCAGAAAGGTTACAATATTTTTTTTATCTCTCGATTTCAAAATATTTTCTAATTAGTCTTGGCTGGTATCAACTAGTTGTGCACAAAACCTCAACATCAAAATCAATTGAGTGTCCTTGTTGTGTTCCACCACTACGGACAGTTGTGTTTTGGAGTATTTAATATTTATTTGGTGTTCTTTTAGTTTTATGCTGATTATTCAACCCCTTCTGACCAACATAGTATTTTCCACTGGAGCAATTAATCCGGTAATATATCTTTAGTAGCAGATATTACTTTTTGTATTTTCTGTACCATGCCAAGTCTCACTCGGATGTTTTGTTTTTCCCAAAAATCTGGCTAGTTTACTAATTACTCCCACAATCTACAGTATTTATAATAGTTTGAATCGCTTGATTAATTTCAACACTTGTGCTATTTAAATTTCGATTTAAAGCTTTCGTGACTGCAGGGATTCATCTTCTTGTTTCTTTCGGTAAAGTCACGTAGAAGGGAAGTAATAAAATAATAAAATAAAAATAAAACATAATAAAACAATTCTCACGACGTTTCGGCTACAACGCAAGCAGCCGTCTTCAGGTGAAGAATGAGACACTACCAAACTAGGAGCTTATATATAAGCTGCATTGGGGGTTGAAGAGCGCCTTAACAAAAAGAATGTGCATGTGAAGAGGGATTTAGCATATTCATGGAAAATGCGTAGGCGTTGGGCGGGGGGGTGTCAAAGTCATATTATGCCCATGCATTATGCAGGATCAGCAGCAACCAAGGGGGGTGCAGGGATTAGCAGTAACAAAGGAAAGGAATGTTAATGATATGTAGCTGCAGTTACTCAACAACCACGTAGAAAACTAAAGTATAAACTACATAAAAAACTAAAGTATAAACTGCATCGCACCATCAGTATACTTACTATACTCTATAATAAGCTGAGTTACTAACAGCAAGTAATACATTACAATTTTACCTCGTAAAAATTCTATAATATGCTTCCATCTAAACCTTATTCTCTTACATCACACGAGCATATACCGTACTATATACTGCCATAGATAAACCCAACATTAAATTATATACTGTATTGCTGTAAACCAACCTATATCTTATACATTTAATATCACACTATGTATTATTCTACACACCCTAATGTGTATCGAAATGGTTTATTACGTCCTTCCAATGATTGCTGAGCCAGAATCCATCTTCTCGGTTAAAGTTGTCTCTGTGTTTGTATATGTGGATCGCCTCATGAACGAATCTCTCATGATAGCCAGATGGCTTGCAGAGAACCTCTGTCTTGGAGAAGTCAATATCATGTGAGCCCACTGAGTTGTAACAGTGATCTGCCACGGCTGAGGTGTTAGTCCTACCGTGTTTCAGGTCAGCTTTATGTTCACGGATGCGGTCCGAGACATGTCGTTTGGTTTCCCCAATGTAACTGCTACCACAGAGGCAACTTAGTTTGTAGACGCCAGGGTACTGTATGTCTGGAACCACATCTTTTACAGACGGTACCAGATCACGGATTTTATGTACTGTGTTGAATCGGACCTGGATCTTGTGTTTAATCAGGATTTTGGAGATCTTTTTTGTGACCCCAGCAATGTAGGGCAAGGTGATGGTCTTGAAAGGCTCCTCAACAGGATCCTTCTTGATGGTTGGAGTGATGGCTTTGCGGATTGTATAGTCGGAGTAACCATTTGCCTTAAGAGCTTGGCGTACGTGTTTGAGTTCACTGGAAATGTGTTCATCCATCTCAGAAGAATTCCCTCATCAAGACTCTATATCATAGAGCCCAATGCATCTCCGACCATGAACACATTTCCAGTGAACTCAAACACGTACGCCAAGCTCTTAAGGCAAATGGTTACTCCGACTATACAATCCGCAAAGCCATCACTCCAACCATCAAGAAGGATCCTGTTGAGGAGCCTTTCAAGACCATCACCTTACCCTACATTGCTGGGGTCACAAAAAAGATCTCCAAAATCCTGATTAAACACAAGATCCAGGTCCGATTCAACACAGTACATAAAATCCGTGATCTGGTACCGTCTGTAAAAGATGTGGTTCCAGACATACAGTACCCTGGCGTCTACAAACTAAGTTTCCTCTGTGGTAGCAGTTACATTGGGGAAACCAAACGACATGTCTCGGACCGCATCCGTGAACATAAAGCTGACCTGAAACACGGTAGGACTAACACCTCAGCCGTGGCAGATCACTGTTACAACTCAGTGGGCTCACATGATATTGACTTCTCCAAGACAGAGGTTCTCTGCAAGCCATCTGGCTATCATGAGAGATTCGTTCATGAGGCGATCCACATATACAAACACAGAGACAACTTTAACCGAGAAGATGGATTCTGGCTCAGCAATCATTGGAAGGACGTAATAAACCATTTCGATACACATTAGGGTGTGTAGAATAATACATAGTGTGATATTAAATGTATAAGATATAGGTTGGTTTACAGCAATACAGTATATAATTTAATGTTGGGTTTATCTATGGCAGTATATAGTACGGTATATGCTCGTGTGATGTAAGAGAATAAGGTTTAGATGGAAGCATATTATAGAATTTTTACGAGGTAAAATTGTAATGTATTACTTGCTGTTAGTAACTCAGCTTATTATAGAGTATAGTAAGTATACTGATGGTGCGATGCAGTTTATACTTTAGTTTTTTATGTAGTTTATACTTTAGTTTTCTACGTGGTTGTTGAGTAACTGCAGCTACATATCATTAACATTCCTTTCCTTTGTTACTGCTAATCCCTGCACCCCCCTTGGTTGCTGCTGATCCTGCATAATGCATGGGCATAATATGACTTTGACACCCCCCCGCCCAACGCCTACGCATTTTCCATGAATATGCTAAATCCCTCTTCACATGCACATTCTTTTTGTTAAGGCGCTCTTCAACCCCCAATGCAGCTTATATATAAGCTCCTAGTTTGGTAGTGTCTCATTCTTCACCTGAAGACGGCTGCTTGCGTTGTAGCCGAAACGTCGTGAGAATTGTTTTATTATGTTTTATTTTTATTTTATTATTTTATTACTTCCCTTCTACGTGACTTTACCGAAAGAAACAAGAAGATTGTGCTATTTAATTTAGTTTTGGCATTCAGTGTCCTTTTTTAGGCCGATGTATGAGCTGTCTTGATGAAAGAGGATTTCTGCACAGGGTGATGGTGTAACTCTGCATTCAGATAGGCGTCAGTGTGCATTTTTGTTTGGTAAACGCCGTATCTTATTTTATCGTGTCGGCCGCACCAGATTAGAAAATCCAGAAATGGGAGAATTTGATCAATCTCCACTTCCATGGTGAACTGGATGGACGAGTTTTTTGAGTTGAGATGATTTAGACATTCATTAAATGTATATATATATATATACCGTGTGGCCAGACCACCAATGTGTAATCCACATATCTAAACCAAACAGAGGGGTTTCGTGTACTCGAAGTTAGTGGTTTTGCTTCAAAGAGTTTCATGTACATATTCGCAAATGCTGGAGACAAAGGAGAGCCCATTGCTGCTCCTTCCTTTTGTTTATAGAAATCGCCTTTTAACAAGAAATAGGTGTTCTTGAGACAATGCTCAGCTAGTCATGGGATATCGTTGTGTAAACTTGTGTTCGTTACCAGAGTATCGAGTGATTTATATTCTTTTTACCGAAAGAACCAAGAAAAAAAAAGGGAGGGAATTTTAATAGTAATGAGCTGCAGCAGCTAAACCACCACGTAAAAAACTAAAATATAAAATATGCCTCCAGCTAAACTTTTTTCTTAAACCCAACATTAAACTACATACTGCATTACTATACACCACCCTATACCTTAGACTATACATTGTAATATTACACTATGTATTATTCTACCCACCCTACTGTATACCACACTGCTGTATATTCACTATACAATTACGATACTATATATTACCTTATACATTATATTAAACATTACACTTTTATACTATTTATTATTATACAATCTGCTATACACTATACAATTGACCGTCGCGTGAAAGGTACTAAGAGGAAGCAACGAAATATGTCAATGGGAGAGTGGCGATAGGAGACTTGCAGCGGAGCAAAGACTCCATTCCCTGCGGAGAATACACGAGATATATAGTCAATGCCAGTGAGTCACCGTAAATGTGAACACAATCAGTTAAGATCCGAAATGGTTTATTACGTCCTTCCAATGATTGCTAAGCCAGAATCCATCTTCTCGGTTGAAATTGTCTCTGTGTTTGTATATGTGGATCGCCTCATGAACGAATCTCTCATGGTAGCCAGATGGCTTGCAGAGAACCTCTGTCTTGGAGAAGTCAATGTCATGTGAGCCCACTGAATTGTAACAGTGATCTGCCACGGCTGAGGTGTTTGTCCTGCCGTGTTTCAGGTATGCTTTATGTTCACGGATGCGGTCCGAGACATGTCGTTTGGTTTCTCCAATGTAACTGCTACCACAGAGGCAACTTAGTTTGTAGACGCCAGGGTACTGTATGTCTGGAACCACATATTTTACAGACGGGACCAGATCACGGATTTTATGTACTGTATTGAATCGGACCTGGATATTGTGTTTA
Organism: Lethenteron reissneri; assembly: GCF_015708825.2. NCBI lineage: Eukaryota > Metazoa > Chordata > Hyperoartia > Petromyzontiformes > Petromyzontidae > Lethenteron > Lethenteron reissneri. The sequence goes on along the minus strand of NC_083841.1, from coordinate 9,024,703 downwards.
ATCAGGATTTTGGAGATCTTTTTTTGTGACCCCAGCAATGTAGGGTAAGGTGATGGTTTTGAATGGCTCCTCAACAGGATCCTTCTTGATGGTTGGAGTAATGGCTTTGCGGATTGTGTAGTCGGAGCCTTTAGAGCTTGGCGTACGTGCTTGAGTTCACTGGCAATGTGTTCCTGGTCGGAAATGCATTGGGCTCTATGGTATTTCTGATGGTCTGAAATCCGTTTAAGCTAAAAGGGATACACTTTGCAGTCACACCTAGACACATACCAGTTAATGATATCATTGCCCAAGTAGATGTGGCTGTCAAGGGCCTGGGTCACATCGCTGCAGACGTAGCAAGATCTGAAATCGCTGCAACCCTAAAAAATGCTAAGATGCCAGCTAGCAACATCAGCAAAGATGAGCGTTTTGAATTAGCTCAATTAAAAAAGAGGGATGACATTGTCATCCTCTCAGCCGACAAAGGCAATGCCACTGACATCATGGCCAAAATAGAATACAACAACAAAATTCAAGAACTACTCAACGATGGCAGCTATACAAAAATAAAAAGAGACCCCACCAACAGCCTCGTCATTAAAACCAACAAAATCATTTATGATTCAACCGCATTAATTGATCAAACCAAACAGTTCTCGTTGAAACCTTCTGCAGCCAGGCCACCGAGATTATATGGCTTGCCAAAGATACATAAAGAAGATACACCCCTTCGTCCCATTGTCTCTACTATCAACTCCCCCACCTACAAACTGGCTCGTTTTTTGTCTGAAATTCTGCGGCCTTTCACTGGAAAAACTACCCTCTGCGGTACTAAACTCTACTGACCTGGTATCGACAATCAAGGGAATTTCCCTGTCCCCAGACGACCTGCTTGTCAGTTATGATGTGGTTTCCTTATTCACCAAAGTTCCTGTACCTGACACCATCGCAATCATTGAAGACTTGGTTCATCAAGGACATGAATACTGGGGTACCCCCCCTGGTGAGACACTGCTTAACCAATACATACTTCACCTGGAATGGAACTTTCTACAAACAAACTCAGGGTACCCCAATGGGCTCCCCCCTATCTCCGGTTGTCGCCAACGTTTTCATGGAGAAATTTGAGACTGACGCCATCCAGACTGCCACTCTACGCCTGACCTTATGGAAGAGGTACGTAGATGACACTTTTGTCATCTGGCCGCATGGCCGTCCTGCTCTAGACCAATTCCTCGACCACATCAATTCTATACACCCAGCCATCAGATTCACCATGGAAGTCGAAAAAGATGGCAAGCTACCCATTTTGGATGTCCTATTTAAAAGGAGACCTGATGGTTCAATGAGCCACTCTGTCTACAGGAAAGCCACCCATACGGATGCTTACCTAAAACCGGATTCCCACCACCATCCATCCCAGAAGAATTCCCTCATCAAGACTCTACACCATAGAGCCCAATCTCCGACCAGGAACACATTGCCAGTGAACTCAAGCACGTATGCCAAGCTCTTAAGGCTAATGGTTACTCCGACTACACAATCCGCAAAGCCATCACTCCAACCATCAAGAAGGATCTTGTTGAGGAGCCATTCAAACCCATCACCTTACCCTACATTGCTGGGGTCACAAAAAAGATCTCCAAAATCCTGATTAAACACAAGATCCAAGTCCAATTCAACACAGTACATAAATCCGTGATCTGGTCCCGTCTGTAAAAGATGTCGTTCCAGACATACAGTACCCTGGCGTCTACAAACTAAGTTGCCTCTGTGGTAGCAGTTACATTGGAGAAACCAAACGACATGTTTCGGACCGCATCCTTGAACATAAAGCATTTCGGATTTTAACTGATTGTGTTCATGTTTACGGTGACTTTCAGACCGCAGTCCACTCACTGGCATTGACTATATATCTTTTGTATTCTCCGCAGGGAATGGAGTCTTTGCTCCGCTGCAAGTCTCCTCTTAGTACCTTTCATGCGACGGTCAATGGTATAGTGTATAGCAGGTTGTATAATAATAAATAGTATAAAAGTGTAATGCTACTGACGATGCGCTCCCCAAATTTCACCAGGCTCACTGTTCATGAACTCTTGGAAGTGCTTGCACAAAGGATAGTAACATCTCATCCTGTGTTCTTGGAATCTGAATATCTGGACTTGTCCAGTGACTGCTGAGAAAGATCAGCTGACAACAGGGGGAAGTCCTTGTGGCGGCATGGAGAGACGGCTGACAGGAGGGAATAGACCCCACTGGGACAGTCATGGGTTAGCTTCCCATTTCTGTAGTTTCCCATGCTTCGCAGTATGTTGGAAACACCCGCTTTAGCTACAGAAAGTCAACATACGAGAATACCCCTAGAGTCTGCGAGAGCGGGGGCGGAAGATGACTGATCGGCTGACAACATGGTAACGAATGGACCGGAAACGACTACGAGTAATGAGAGCACAGCACAAGAGGACACCACAGCAACTGTCACAAGTTCCGCTGCAACAGCGGGCCACAAACAGATGCAGGTATGTGTCTGTGGTTGGAGGAAAGTTACATCACACCATGGGTTGAGGATCCACCAGGGGAAGAAGGGGTGTTTGGGTAAAGAGAGACAGAGGCCTCGCATTGATTACTTTCTGCGAAAGCGATCAAATCAGTCGAATGAAGCACAGCAACTGGACACAAACCATAGTTTGCAGTGCATCAGTACCACTGTCATGGAGGACGTAAACTCAAGCACCGAAGTAACAACTGAGGTGGAACCAACAACAGGAGTGGAACTCACCCAGCCTCCCAGACCTGCAGTCGAGAGGAGATTACCAGGGCACAGACCGTATGTGAAGTGGCTTGGCGCCAGTGACAAGAAGTTGTGGAAAACAGTGAATACTGACCTTACCTTTACTCTCGAGAAACTTCGAGGCACAGTGGAGAAGAAGTTGGAGAGGATGGGGGGCATCATCTATAAGTACGGGGCAGAAAGCTTTGGAGTGCAAGAGGCAAAAGGCGGGAGAAAGGTTCCAACCCCACCAGTTTCCAGGAGGCAACAAGAAATCAAGCGCCTCGTTCAAGAAAGGAGACAGCTTAAAAAACAGTGGAAGAAAGCCTCGGAAGTGGAAAAGGAGGGCATAGAGGCACTTCAGGCTGACATCAAAACCCGGTTGGCATCCCTCCGTATCCGTAGAGCAGAGAACCTACGGAAACGCAGAAGAAAGAAAGAACAAACTAGAACTCGATTCTATAAAGATCCCTTCAAGTTCCTTAAAAGTCTCTTCACGAAGGAAAAAAGTGGAGTTCTAAAAACAACAAAGAAAGACCTAGAAGAGCACCTGAGAACAACAAACTTTGACTCAAAGTGACATGAACATCTGGCCATCCCATCAGATATCCCACCCATTGAACCCCCGGAACATCATATTGAGACCAGCCCTCCGACATGGAAAGAGGTGGAAAACATAGTTCGAAGGGCAAGAACAGCATCAGCTCCGGGGCCAAATGGAGTCCTGTATAAAGTGTATAAGAACGCACCAGACGTCCTGAGGTTCCTCTGGAGGCTTATGAGAACAGCTTGGCAAAAGAAGATAATACCCAAAGTGTGGCGTAGGGCAGGCGGGGTCCTGATCCCTAAGGAGAAGGATGCAGTGAAGATCAGCCAATTCCGCCCAATCTCCTTACTGAATGTCGAGGGTAAAATCTTCTTTAGGGTCATTGCCCAGAGGATGGCCGAGTACCTGCAAAGGAATGCGTACATCGATACATCTGTACAGAAGGCAGGAATATCAGGGTTCTCTGGCTGCTTGGAACATTCCAGCATGATCTGGCACCAGATCTAAATGGTCAAGGTGGAGAAAAGGGACCTCCATGTAGTCTTCCTCGACCTCGCCAATGCATTTGGCTCTGTGCCCCATGAATTCCTGTGGTCTGCCTTCAGATTTTTCCACATACCGGACACCATCACAACCCTGGTGAAGTCGTACTTTCAGGATCTGCAGTTCTGCTTCACCACCTCAGAGGTCACCACCTCATGGCAATGCCTGAATGTAGGTATAATGGCGGGATGTACCATTTCTCCATTGACATTCATAATGGCAATGGAGGTTATCATCAGATCCTCAAAATGGGTTGCTGGTGGACAGCGAGTCGACTCTGGTTTTCGCCTCCCTCCACTCAGAGCCTACATGGACGACATTACAACATTGACCACCACAGTCCCATGCACCAGGAGACTGCTCAGAAAACTCTAGGAGAACATCAGCTGGGCCCGTATGAAGATTAAACCATCCAAGTCACGCAGCATCTCGATTGTGAAGGGAGTACTCTGTGACCTGAAATTCTTCATCGGAGATGATCAAATCCCAACAGTGTCTGAGCAGCCGGTAAAAAGCCTTGGAAGGTGGTATGATGCAAGCCTGAATAACAAAGACCAGGTGCAACAGCTGCGCAAAGATATCAGTAGTAGCCTACAGTCCATCGACAACACCCAGCTACCTGGAAAGTTAAAGGCCTGGTGTCTGCAGTTTGGTCTCCTACCCCGGGTGTTGTGGCCCCTAGCAGTGTATGAGGTTCCAATCTCAACAGTGGAGAAGATGGAAAGAGGTGTCACGAGCTACTTAAAGAAGTGGCTCGGAGTTTCCACGATGCCTTACCACCATAGGCCTCTATGGAGATGGTGTCCTCAAGCTGCCCCTCACCAGTCTAATCGAGGAATTCAAGTGTGCAAAAACCAGGCTCCAGATGACACTGAATGAATCTCGAGATCCAGTGGTGAGCAACGACGCGCCGACCTTGGCAACTGGGCGCAAATGGAGGCCAGGAAAAGCAGTCCAGGAGGCAACAGCAGCCCTCAGACATGTTGACATTGTGGGCCATGTTCAGCAAGGGAGAGGAGGCCTTGGGCTAACTAGCCGTGCTGCTTGGAGTAAGGCCACTGCACCAGAGCGGCGGAAGATGGTAGTGCAGGAAGTACGCCATCAGGAGGAGGCTGCAAGGTGGGCCAAGGCAGTCTCTCTTGCCAAACAGGGACAGTGGACTCGATGGGACAGTGTGGAGAAGACGAAGATCAGCTGGAAGGATCTGTGGGCCATGGAAGCGAGGCGGTTGAGCTTTTCCATCAGAGCAACATATGACGTCCTTCCAACACCAGTTAATCTTCACCAATGGTATGGTGAAGATCCGGACTGTGCCCTCTGTTCTATGCCAGCCAACCTCAGGCACATTCTCACAGGGTGTAAAACAAGCCTCACCCAAGGACGCTACACTTGGCGTCACAACCAAGTCCTTAAAAACCTTGCGTCCGCCCTGGAGGACAAGCGAGCTGCCACCAACTCCCTACCACCCCCAGCAGCATCACACCCCTTACGGACGACCTTTGTCCGCGAAGGGGCTAAACCACCGAAGAGCGGCTCTACACCATTAGAGCGAGACCAGCTGCGCTTGTCCCGCGACTGGAAAATGCTAGCTGACATTGGCCGGCAACTTGTGTTTCCTCCGGAGATCGCAACCACCACCCTAAGACCTGACATGGTGCTCTGGTCCCGTTCGCTCAAGAAGGTCTTCATCATTGAGCTCACAACACCCTGGGAGGACTCAGTAGATGAGGCTTATGAGCGAAAACATCTGCGCTATGCCGATCTAGCTGCCAAAGCACGGCATCATGGCTGGAACACAGAAGTCCGACCAGTGGAGGTGGGCTGCAGAGGTTTTGTGGCAACATCTACAACCAGACTGCTTAGAGCCCTGGGAATTAAGGGCCAGAGCCAGCGTTCGGCAATCAGAGCTGTATCGGAGGCGGCAGAAGGCAGCAGTCAGTGGCTCTGGATGAAGAGGAAAGACCCCAGCTGGGCCCCAAAGTGAGAGGGCCAGGAGGTATGCAGTCAACAATGCTTGACTCAGGGAGGAGGACGCCCCTGCCATGCATAGTCCCATGGGATGTTGGCTATCAACAACAAGGCAACTCCTATGACTAATTGGGAATGGGACGCAAGCGTAGGATTGATCACCCTGTCGCTGGCCGCCTTTGGGGAGGGTGTATAGTATGAAAGGCCGAAACACCCTAGGACCCAAAGGTTCACTACTGACGATGCGCTCCCCAAATTTCACCAGGCTCACTCTTCATGAACTCTTGGAAGTGCTTGCACAAAGGATAGTAACATCTCATCCTGTGTTCTTGGAATCTATTTCATATAATGTATAAGGTAATATATAGTATCGTAATTGTATGGTGAATATACAGCAGTGTGGTATACAGTAGGGTGGGTATAATAATACATAGTGTAATATTGCAATGTATAGTCTAAGGTATAGCGTGCTGTATAGTAATGCAGTATATTATTTAATGTTGGGTTTAAGAAAAAAGTTTAGCTGGAGGCATATTTTATATTTTAGTTTTTTACGTGGTGGTTTAGCTGCTGCAGCTCCTTACTATTAAAATTCCTTCCCTTTATTACTGCTAACCCTACTCCCTCCCTTTGATGCTGCTAATCCTACATAATGCACGGGAATAATATGACTTTGAGACCCCCCCCCCACCTCCTACGCATTCCACAAGTAGTGACTAATCCCATATTTGCATTTTCCATAAATATGCAAAATTTATCTTGATATGCAAATTCCTTTGTCAAGGCGCCCTTCTCCCTCTAACCCAGCTTAAATATACGCTTCCAAGCTTGGTGGTGCTCATTCAGACGCTGTCTTTCCGACAGACCTGTTCTTCACCTGAGGACGGCTGCTTGCGTTGTGGCCGAAACGTCATGAGAATTGTATTTTATAATGTTTTATTTTTATTATTTTATTATTTCCCTTGTACGTGACTTTACCGAAAGAACTAAGAAGATTAATCCCTGCAGTCACGAAAGCTTTAAATCGAAACAGAAACCATTACTCTAGCACTAACCATAAATCATCTACGTACCTCTTCCATAAGGTCGGGCGTAGAGTGGCAGTTTGGATGGCGTCAGTATCAAATTTCTTCATGAAAAGTTGGCTACAACCGGAGATAGGGGGGAGCCTATTGGGGTGCCCTCAGGTTGTTTGTAGAAAGTTCCATTCCAAGTGAAGTATGTATTGGTTAAGCAGTGTCTCACCAGGGGGGGTACCTCAGTATTCAGTCCTTGATGAACCAAGTCTTCAATGATTGCGATGGTGTCAGGTAAAGGAACTTTGGTGAATAAGGAAACCACATCAAAACTGACAAGCAGGTCGTCTGGGGACAGGGAAATGCCCTTGATTGTCGATACCAGGTGAGTAGAGTTTAGTACCGCAGAGGTGTTTTTTCCAGTGAAAGGCCGCATGATTTCAGACATTGTCTCTACTATCAACTCCCCCACCTACAAACTGGCTCGTTTTTTGTCTGAAATCCTGCGGCCTTTTATTATGTTTCATTTTTATTATTTTATTATTTCCCTTCTACGTGACTTTACCGAAAGAACCAAGAAGATGAATCCCTGCAGTCACGAAAGCCTTAAATCGAAAAAGGAAAGATATTAAGAAATGAAACAGCTAAATTAAATTACCAATACACTACACTACTATACTCTACACTACACTGTACAATAAACTACACTACTATAGACTGATATACATTACACTAATATACTCCACAATACACCATTACTATACTCTACACTATACTATATACTACGATACTATAGACTACTTTACACTACACTATTAAACAGTACACCATACATTGCTATACACTACTATACACTACACTATTCTACGCTATACTATTAAACACTACACTATATACTGCTATAAACTACGAAATACACTATTATAAACTTTGCTACACAATACTGAACACTACAAAATACACAACTATATCCGAAACACTACTATAAACTCCTATCCACTATACTATAATACACTACACTATGCACTGGTATACACTCCACAATGCACTACACTATATACTATAGAATACACTACACAATACACTAATATACAATTTTATTTTATTTTTTACCTACGTGACTTTACCGAAAAAAACAAAAAGTATGAATCCTTGCAGTCACGAAAGCTTCAATTCTAGAATTATCGAGTAATTTGATTGACTCGTTCACCGGAACCCTCGTGAACAGATAAGTCACATCAAATCTTACCAAAACATCATTAGGGTTAAGCTTAATATCTATAATTATATTTACAATATTTTCTGAGTCGTTAATGAACAAAGTTGGTCCTGCCGATGTAGGGCTTTATTTGTTATGTATTGTAGTAATTTGTACGGTCTTAATGGGACATCAGGTTTGTGCATCTTTGACAACCCATAAAGTCTTGGTGGTTTTGATGCCCTTGATTTGATCAGGTATTGCTCTTCCTTGGGAATTAATGACTTGGCAATAATTGCAGTCATCCTGCGTTCCAAGGCATTGGTTGGGTCTCGTTTACTTTGAAGTAAATGTTTGATTTTAATATCACAATCCTCAATTGGCATCACAACAGATGATCAGCCCTCATCAGCAGCAAGAACTTGGATATCTTTATTTGCTCTCAAATCTCTTGAGGCTTTTTCCTCACTGAGACTAATATTTATTTTTCACAATTTACTGTTCTCAATTATTTTTGGCAACCTAATGCCTAGTCATCTCAGCTTGATTATGTGGGAGATGTCTAACTGCTGATCCCACTTAAGCATTTATGTCATGGACAGGGATTGTACGTGGGGCAACAGCAAAGTTAAGACCTTTAAATAGGACTAATATCATATTGTTGGTTAATTCAACGTGAGTCCTGTTGATAACCGTTTTGTTTTTCAATTGTTTATTTTAAGTTGAGAGTTCTTTGTTAGTCAGTATAGCATATTTGTTAATATGCATAGTGTTAGTTTTCTTAAATACGTTGTCAGCCGATTGCTGTGTTATTGTGTCAATTATATTCCATTAATCTGTAAAGACACTTACTAATTTGTCAATATAAGTACATTAGTGATTTAGAAATGTGAATTAGTTCACTCGGATTATGCTATATTCGCTCTTTTATCAATACTTCACTAGCTTTATGTAGTATTTGATTGGCTTTCAATAATTAAATGTGATGAGTTAGTTTAACTGCGTTTGGTTTTATCTTTGAATCTCTAATTTTTTTAGGAACGCTTGTGAAGACATCAGTTTCATCCGCTTGATGTGGAGTTTCTACAATTTTTTGGTTTGAAGAAAAGTATCCTCTCAATAGAAGTTAGTCAGTTTAACCCTTAGGCTTTTGCGACCAATATTATTAATAATAGTGTTTTTTGGGATAGATCACGTAAATATAAATGTTTATAGTGAGAGCTAGTATAAAGGTTTAAGGTTAGTTATAGAGTAAGAGTTTATGGTTATAGTTAGAGTAAGGGTTTATGATTAAAGCTCGTGTAAGGGGTTATGGTTAGAGCTAGTATGAGAGGTTACAGTCAAAGCAATAGTAAGGGTTTATGGTTATAGCTAATGTAATTAGTGTAATTAGTGCTAGCTCAGGGGTTTATGAATAGTCTTCCATGTATTGTTTATATTAGTGCAGGGGTTGGTTTATATTCAGAGTCTATTGATAATTGAAGAGTAGGTGCCAAGTTTAAGGTGGGATTCGGGGCTCGGGATGGGTTGACGGGTTGGTGTAATGCGCTTTTATGGTTAGTGCAAGGGGTTTATGATTAGCACCAGGATTGGTGATTGAGATAAAATTTATATTAGTGTTATGGTTGATGATTACTACTACAGTTGTGTGTATGTTGAACGTATTTCACACCGTACGTAGCCAACCGTGTTCATTGGAGGTACAGTTGTGGTAAGGTCAGAGTCGTGAATGAAACTTAACAATCTTCACTTATACATTACACCACCTCGACTATATTACTCATACCCTTACGTTAGTTATTATTAGAGCGATAGTAATAGAGCACTCATAAATCATATAAATGATAAATTACCCACGTTAATTGCCGAAGACATTACAGAATAGCAGTGTATGTATCAAGCCACATGTATTTGTCATGGAAACTTAGCACGATGTATTCTGCGCACATTAATGGTTTAATATGTGAGGAACTTACCTGCAGTGTTGAAGTGTGAACTAGGTCTCCCAGATCCTCTAGATTGCGGCTCTAGAGTGCGCTTGCATCGCGTTCGGTGTCTTTATATCTCACTGGCTGCAGAGTCATGGCAAAATTTCGTGACAAAGCGCCTCCCCTGGAGAATACTGAACCTCCTTTGAGGTTGATCAGCGTTTTAGCATGTCCTTATCACTTTTATTCTTCCAATTAAACGGAAACACTTAAAGCCCCACCTACATTTGATGCAGACATGCATTGCTTTAGCCACTATGGACCTGGTGTCACGAGAGATTTCAAAAGGTGTGAACGTTACCCATTTTGCTATAATTAAGAATTAAATCGGCTCTGTGATGATGAGTCACACCTGCATCTTTTTTCTAAGCTGATGCAGCTTGTGGAGGAAACAATGATGGTCACTGTTGCTAAGCGAGTGACGAACAGAAGGGCATTCAAACGGAGGAAGACTCATTAACAGTATCTATTCTTATTTTGTTAATTCATGATATGTGATTTCTAGAAACCGCTGTCAAGTATCCTATGCCAAACGATAACTGATAGTGTGAAACCTGCCTGCTCAAAACCAATACATGCAATAACTTGGAAGACCAACAATTGTGGAGCTGAGTAGACTTGCCCGATAACTCGTACCAGCAGTGTCAAGATCGGCCTCTGTGGAGGGGGATGAAGGATGCTACTGGGCAGTGAGAGGCAGTCGCCCTCCAACAACAGCGGAGGGCAGAGGAATGATGCTCACAACATTGAGTGGAGCGCCGGGTGGGTAAAACACAGCAAGTTGGCACAGTAGGAGGCACAAGTGGTGCATCAGCCAGTCATCTCAGTTAGTCAACCCATAGCACCTGGGTCTCTCTCATGTCCTCCTGCCAGTGAACTTCCGACATACTCTGGATCTGGTTTTGGTTTGCTCCACTGCTCGTCATCTGCATAATATATCTGTGTTAGACATGGGTCTATCTGACCACTCTGCAGTGTTCTTTGAAATGTCCTTATTTTGCCCTGCTCGTTCATACAGCCGGATCTCGTTTCGTAATTTCAAATCCCTTAGTCCAACTGCACTTTCTGATGCTTTATCTATCTCGGTTTTATCAGAACGAAGTTTACTCCGTATTAATGAGGATGCACTCCAGTATAACAATACATTATCCGACATTCTCGATTCCATGGCTCCACTTGAGTACCAGTTCATTTCAGCCAGCCACGCCCCCTTAAATCCAAAGCTCGTCAATCTGAACGGATTTGGAGGAAATCAGGCCTCACCATTCAACGTCTAATTTTTTTAACAATCTCTCCTTACTTATAAAGAAAGTGGATTAAATCAAAATATATTGCCAGCGTTATTGCAGCCAGTAAAAATAAAACACGGACTCTTTTTCAACCATCCATCAACTACTAAAGCCTGTAGCAATTTTTCGGCTTCAGCTGACTGGTGTAAGTCTTTGTCAAAAAATTTCACCAATAAAATAACTAGTATCCTGGAGTCTACAAACTGAGTTGCAGTTGTGGTGATTGCTACATTGGAGAAACGAAACGTCATGTCTCTGATCATGTCCGCGAGCACAAGTCAGATCTGAAACACGGCAGAACTGATTCTTCGGCCGTTGCCGATCATTGCTACAACTCTGTGGGCTCTCATGAAATTGTCTTTTTCGAGGCCAAGATGCTCTGCAAACCTCCTGGCTACCATCAAAGGTTTGTACACGAAGCCATACAAATATACAAACACAGACATGATTTCAACCGTGATGATGGTTACAAACTGAGTAATCATTGGAAAGATGTGATTAACCATGCAAAAAAGATTTAACTACACTTATTCTTGAGTTACTGTACAGGTTACTGATAGACAGCCAGTTTTGTTTTACCAGGTTTAGCTTCCTTTTTTCACACACTAGTTTCATGCTATACGTGTTACCCACCAAACAACATAGCAGGAGGCTGTTTATTCCTGACCTGCTTTTGTACTTTTACCATCTACATGGCAGAGGCTCGGTCTCATTTACAGAATTTTGTTATGTAGGCTAGACGTAGTCACAAACCGCACCTCTCCATAATAAAGGCTCAGTCATTTGTTATGTAATCTAGCCGTAGTCTCAATAATAATAGTACAATTTGTAACGCGCGCAAATTTGCAGACGTAGTGGCCGCAACTCAGAGGCGCGGAGCCAAGCTCAGAGTCGCTCAAAAGCATGATTGTAGAGGTGAGTTTTTAAGTGTCTCTTGAAGGAGGCGATTGAGGTGATGCTGCGAATGTGCAGAGGGATATCGTTACAGACTGTTGGGGCTGCCACCGAGAAGCGGCGCGTAGACATGACCATCCTGGATCTTGGTATCGAGAGGAGGTCGTGAGTCGCGCTGCGCAGGCATCTGTCGTGTGCTGAGCTGCAAGTTGTCAATAACGAAGAAAGATACGGCGGGCAGGCGGATATGAAGGCATTGTGGCAGAGGCAGGCGGTCTTGTATGTGACCCTACTGGCAATGGGGAGCCAGTTGAGAGCGCGGAGACGAGCTAGTGAGTCGAGGCGGGGATGAGTGTGGGCAATGACGACGCGTGCTAGGTTATTTTGTAGTCTTTTAAGCTTCTTTAGGTTGCCAGCGGAGGTCCGGACAAGGACGGAGTTACAATAGTCAAGGCGAGACCCAACTATGCAACATGCCAAAGTGTTGGCAATTTCAGTAGAGATGAGAGGACGTATGTGTCTAAGAGCCTTCAGGTGAAAGTTACATGTGCTGATGATATGGTTGGTTTGACGGTCGAAGGATAAAGTTGAATCTAGGATGACACCGAGGTAGCTGAAGTGGTCGGTGAACTTGATGCTGTGACCGAAGATGTGTATGTGTGTGGGGAGTGCTGCTGAATTGAGACGTTGCTTGGTACCTAACATGATGGCCACTGACTTTTTCGGATTAAGGGCTAGGTTGTGTGCAGTGAACCATTGTTGCACGGCGGTGGTACATTCCGAGAGCCTCTCGAATCCAGATGCATTGCTAGAATCGATGGCGTTGAATAGAATCGTGTCATCCGCGTATGAGTAATGCTTAACACCGAAGCTTGCAATGAGCTGGCCGATCGGGGAAGTGTAGGCTGTGAAGAGCAGGGGACCTAGAACAGAGCCCTGGGGAACCCCGCATAATGCTGTTGCTTCAGGCGATGTGGACATGCCCACCCTGACTGAAAATTGCCGGTCAGAAAGGTACGAAGCTATCTACTTGAGTGCTGAGCCGCATATACCGAAGTCGGATTTCAGGAGGGAAGTAAGGAGCGAATGGTTGATGGTGTCGAAGGCTGACGAAATGTCCAGACTTACAAGTGCAACAGTTGAGCCGGAATCAATGATCGTTAAAATGTCATCGAGCACTCTAGTGAGTGCTGTTTCTGGAAGTAGCAGTAGTTTGCGGAGGAGGTGACGTGTGGTTGTAGCTGGGCGAGGGCTAGTCGTTCAAGGAGTTTAGAGAGGTTCGAGAGGTTAGTGATGGGACGATAACTAGATGGGTCATCCGGATCTAGATTTGGTTTCTTTAACAAGGGAGAAACCAGGCCAGATTTGAGGTTGGACGGAAAACACCCCGAAGAGAAGGAGGCATTTGCGATGTTCCTGATCATGATGGCGAGTTCCGGAGCACATTGCTTGAACAAGGAACCTGGGAGCACGTCGAGTGGAGATGACTTCCAATGAAGTGATTCAATTAAAGCAAAAAGTTTTTTGTAGACACAGGCTTTAGCATAGTTAGAGTGTCTGGGTTAGTGCTTACAATTTTAGGTACCATGAGCGGGGTACAATGGTGCAATGTGTCAGTAGACGTGCACAAGTTTGCGACGGCGATTAGCTTGTTGCTGAAGTAAGTATTAAAAGAGGTGGCAAGTTTCAGTGAGGCAAGGGTATCGCTAAGGTGAGGGACCATAGTGCTACCAGGATGGAGAAGATCTTTGAGGGTTTTCCATAGAATGCGCGGGTTTCCGGTTGCTTCTTTGATGCGTTCCTCAATGTGGGAGGAACGTGAGACAAGGATCAGTTTGTTAGTTTTCCTGCAGGCGACTCTGTAAGCAAGTCGATCAGCAGGTAGACCACTGCGGGATGCGATACGTTCAAGGCGCCTCCTGGTTCGCTTAGCAATGATGGCATCTCTTGAGAGCCAGTGAGTGTCGTGAGAAGACTGCCTAGCGGTTCGTGATTTTAATGGAGCTAGTTTGTCCAGCGCCGCCCTCATGTCAGCTTCTAGTTGGAGAGCGCAGACGGTTGGATCCGATGAGGGGGATAACATTGAAAGCGAGTTTGCAAGGAGGTGACGAAAAGCAGGAAATGCGATACCCTTGAAATTATGCAAGCCGCACCTTAACATAATAATAAAAAGTGGGCCGTTCCTGGCCCTTCCCCCCCCCCTCAACCATTATATATACGGAGTGGTATCTCTTGAAATCTCTCATTTACTTGATACAGCTGTCGTGCTGTGACGGTTCCACCTGAAGACGGAAGCTTGTGTTGCCTCCAAAACGTCGTGATTTTTACTTTTATTAATTTAAATTTAAAATTTTTACCTACGTGACTTTACCGAAAAAAATCTAAGAATATGAATCCTTGCAGTCACGAAAGCTTCAAATCTAGAATGAACTACCATTAGCTGACGGCTGTGTTCTTCTCCAGCTAATTTTCTTCCTTTGGATTTCCAGCCTCAATTCAATGGTACACCACTAACTATGCTCCGAGTTATTTTTCCCACTGAGCTTTCCGCCCTGATCGCCAATTCCCGCCCGACATATTGTCCTCTACACCAATTTCCTTCTAAAATCCTCAAATAAAGTTTTGCCCCATTGGAACCATTTGCATTGGATCTATTCAACAGATCTCTAAAAACAGGTATTGTTCCTTCACGGTGGCCGTTGTCACTACTCTGCTTAAAAGTCAGGTCTTGATCCGGAGTGCTTTATTAATTACCGACCTATTCCCAATCTTCCTTTTATTTCTAAGGTCCTTGAGCGCGCTGTAGCAAATCGGCTCTGGCAGCATCTTATTTTAAATGAATGAGTATAACACAGCACAGAGACCGCTCTGGTTAGGGTGGTTAACGATCTGTTAGTTGCTGCAGACCACGGTACACCAAGTGCTCTGGTTCTTCTAGAACTCAGCGCAGCTTTTGATACAATTCACTATGACATTTCATTTGAACGGTTGGAAAATATTATGGGGGTAACAGATTCTGCTCTGGAGTGGTTACGCTCTTACCTGCAAAAGCGAAAGCAGTATGTCAATATGGACGGCTTTAAGCCCTCGGTCAGTTCAGTGCAGTCTGGGGTTCCTCAAGGATCGGTGCTTGGTCCCATTCTGTTTAGCATTTACACGGCCCCATTTGGAGCACTGGTGCGATTTCTTGGGCTATGCTACCACTTTAACACGTAGGCTTTCGCGACCAATATTATTCATAATCAACGTTTTTGGGTTTAGATCGCGTTATTTATAAATGTGTCGTAACCCTCCACCATCCGACACGACCAATTAGTAAAAAAGTGTCACGTTGACAAAAGACAAATAGTTCACTGCTTTAGCCCACCGGTGTGTTGAAGCGTGAAACCACAACATTTACAATTTGAGTACGACGTTTCGCTGGTAATTGCGATTTAAAAGTTTTATTAACTTCTCAGCAGGTACAAAAAAACCATAAAGAGTACTGAAAAACACTCTTTCCCGGTCGCCTCGATCGGCCCCTTCGAGTCTCCGTCACATCCGCGGGCTCCACTCACATACAATTCAGCAGAAAAAGCTCGCCGCCATAACGCACACCGTCCCATGCCCCTTATATACATTCATTACCACCATACACCCGTGCGCTGTTCCATCGCATCGCCTTCCCCGGATCGAACACGTATATTCCTCTCCCAAATGATTTAGCAGGCCGGTTAACATGTGCATGGCCCTCCTTCTCTATCCCTTCCCTATACCTGCCGGTCCCCTCGCTACTCTACGCCAGGTAGGGGCCATTTCCACTTCAAACTTGCAGCTTTGTATCCCAGCCTAACCCGATCTACTTCGATCACTCTTTCTAGCAACCTCCTCACCCAGTAGCACACCTCCAACGGTGATATAGGGGACCCATCCAACTCTTTTCTGCGAGCTCCCCATAAGGCTTCCTTTGTCGCGCCTATTATGGCCCACGTCCGATCTCTGTTATCTCCCCGCACCTCCCTTAAGACTCCCCACATAATGTCCCGACTTGTCACCTGCGACGGGTAAAACCAGGACAACAGCAGACTGCTCAGTCTCCACACCTTCTGTGCGAAGGGACACTTCACCATGACGTGCACCGCGTCCTCGTCTGTGCTGCAGCCCCTCGGGCATTTGGGCGAATGTGCCATTCAGCGGGAAAACATGAAGCCCTTCGTCGCTAATCTATCCCATACTGCCAACCAGGACAGATCTCTCTGTTCTTTTGTGAGTGCCGTTGAAGAGATGTTCTTCCACACTTGGCAGTACATAGTCCTCTTTGCGCCCATCACCCCCTCGCAAGCCTCCCCTTCGTTTATTTCAGCCAGTACCTCCTTGGAGTTCCACGGTCCCCCTCTCTGACTCAAATTGTACTCTTTTACGTAGTCACCCACCGCCGCATTCAGCCATCCTTGTGGCCAGGCCAAGGGCGTGCCCGCCGGTAATTGGGTCATCCCAAGCCCCCTCAGGAGCCACGTCAGGCGATACCTTAAATAACAAGCGGCCTTCCCCCGGGGCTCTTCGGAAAAGAATAACCTCAAGGTGTCGCACACAAAAATTGAGGACAGCACACGTGCAATATTTGGGGCGCCCTTCCCCCCGTTCGACGCGTTTACACATCACCACCCTCTTCACTCTATCCATCCTGCCTCCCCAAATGAATCTAAACAACAGCGATTCCAGGATTCTTGCCTCCCTCCTACCTGGCGGGTACACATATGCAAGGTAGTTGAGTGTTGGTAAAACCACCACCCTCACTACCAGAATCATCCCTTCCATCGTGAGCCGTCTCCTGGCCCACTTGCCTAACTGTCCCATTACCTGCTTTATCCTCCCGTCCCAGTTTCGTTCCGCTGACCTCTCTCGGCAAAAGGACACTCCCAAGACCTTGACTTCCTCCGTCTTTATCCCCAACTCAGGCGGCCGGCCCTCAAATAGTCCCGGGTCCCTGAAGGCCATCAATTCGCTCTTTCTCGCGTTCACCTTCAAGCCGGAGGCCAAGCCGAATCGGTTTGTCTCCTTCATGGCCCCCCCACACTGATGCCACGTCCCTACAGAGCACGACTACGTCATCCATATATAGCGCCACCTTCCCCTGTTCCTTATTCCCGGGGATGGTCACTCCTTTAATCTCCTCATTGTTTTTCATTGCCTGTGCAAGGGGTTCCCTACACATTACAAATAGAACCGCGGACATCGGGCACTCCTGTCTCACCCCTGACTCTACTGGAATTGTCCCCGAGAGCAACCCATTTATCAGTAGTCTGGTCTTGAGCCCTTGGTAAAGACGCCTCACCCAATCGACCAAGGGTCCCCTCACTCCTATTTTTTCCAACACTGCGAACATGTACTCGTGCGAGAGGCGGTCGAAAGCCTTCTCAAGATCAAGGCTAAGAAGCCCTAGGGGGCATCCCCTCTCTCCTTCTACCTCTATTACCTCCCTTAATAAAATCAGGGAGTCCGAAATCCTCCTTCCTGGCACCGCACACGTCTGGTCGGGTTAGACTACTCCCTCCACCACCTTCCCCAGGCGCGTCGCAGCTATTTTTGCCATGATCTTGTAATCCGAGTTCAGGAGCGTAACTGGATGCCAGTTTCCCAACTCTCTCCGGTCCCCCTTCTTCTTATACATCAGCGTGATGAGCCCCTCACACATTTCTTCTGGCACCAGTCCGCCCTCCAGCATTTCCCTATTCATCTGCAGCATGTCCCCTTTCATTAAATCCCAGAATGTAATATAGAATTCTGCTGGAATTCCATCCAGTCCTGGTGTCCTATTCCTATTCTGCCTCCTCACTGCCTCCTCCACTTCCTCCATCTGGATCCTCTCTCCCAGTACCTCTGGGTCCTTAACCTCATGTCTTAACTCCCCTAGTAGTGCCTCCCTTATTCCCTTATCCGTTCCTTTCCTCCCATACAACTCCCCATAGTACTCCTCCACTATCTCTATCATACCCTCTGTCGTTGCCTGCCTGCCTCTGACCGGACTCACCAATTCCCTAAGTGTGTTGTCTCCTGCCTTGCATTTCTTAAAGAAGAAACTCGTACATTTCTCTCCCTGTTCCGTTGCCCTGACCCTTGCCCTGTATGCCATTTGTTTGACTCTTTTCTCCAATACCGAGGATAACCTTCCCTTTAATCTCCGTATATCCTCACCCACCGGGAACCCCAGCTCAAGTAACCTGTGCTTCTTCTCGATTCTCGCGTTCCACAGCTGCAGTTCCCTGTTTACACTCCTCCTTCTACTATGTGTCTGGAAGAGGGCCTTTATCCAGCCCTTCACCATGCTCCACCATTCCACCCTCGTGGCGAAACATTCCTGCAGGGTCATCCAGTCTTCGTACTTCCTTACAAAGTCTTCCATGACCCTTCTGTCTTCCAACAGGCTTACATTCATTTTCCAGGTTCCCTTCCCCATCTTCAGGCCACCTGGAATACCGAGCCTTGCCTTCACCAAATTGTGATCTGACAAGGGGAAGGGTTCCAGGTCTGCTCCATCCACCTTCACATTGGCAGACACAAAGATGAAATCTATTCGTGATTGCATTCTACCGCCTTTATCCGACCACGTGTATCCCGGTCTCGTTGGGTGTACCTTTCTGAAGGTGTCAGTCATTTTAAAATCCTCTATCAGCTCCTTCAACTTCCTAGAGGAAGGGTCGAGCCTCCTCCTCCCAGCCACCGATAATAGGTCTGCCAGGCACAACGGGCAGTTAAAATCACCACCCATTATGACTTGTCGTCTCGTCATGAGCAGGGTCGATACATTATTCCATAGGTTCACTCTTTTTGTGCACGTCGTGGGGGCGTTCACATTTATTAGTCTCAGGTCTGCCTTTCCATAAGACACGTCCACATAATGGAGGCGGCCCGAGATCACCTCTTGGGACCCGACTATCTGTATACCCCTCCTGCCTAGGAGGGTAACCACCCCCGTGCATCGATTTTCATTACTCCCGGACCAAAAGTAGTAGCCATCTCAGCTTTCCAACAGCTCCTCCCGGCCAAGGGTGTATGGTAGGTGGCATTCCTGGAGGAAGACCACCTCCCACTTGGAAGCTTGTAGTAGTTGTATTATTGCTTCTCTCTTCAAGCCTCTCACATTTACGGACGCCACGGAAAGAGTCATGTTGGGATGTGTCTCAGTCCGAAACGGCCTTCTCCGCTCGCCCTCCGTAGAAGTCTTCATTTCACCAGTTCCCGTAATTTCATTTTGCCCCTTGAACTCAAGGGTTTCCCCCTGCGCCGGCTCCCCACCATTTCCTTCATCCCCTCCCTCGAGGCCTCCGTGACCTGCGAGGAGTCCCGAGGGTCCCGAGCTGTCTGAAGGGGTGATTCTTTTTAGCGCTCTCTGTATCCTCCTTTTTCTTCCAATTGGTCCCTCCCATTTCTCGCTATCGTTATTGCCTTCCTCCTGTTGTCGTTCCCCTTTTTCTTCATCCTCCTCCACTACCCCCGCCCAGTCTTCCACGGTCTTCTTGGTGATGCTTTCCATGCCGTCGCTCCCCTCCCCCATCAGCCCAGCTTCCTGCTCGCTCGATGTTGATTCTGCTCTTTCTGCATGCCTCTCCCCTTCTCCCCCTCTGTCCGTCGCTGGTAGCTGCTGCTCGGCCACCTCCCCTCGTTCTTCCCTCACCGGTTCCTTATCCGGGTCCAGTTTGGTCCCATCCCCTTCCTCATCGCCCACTCCTCCTGCCCTGTACGCCCTAACCTTGTTGGCGTACGACTCCAGACAATTTTTCTACAGATGTTCTCGGCTACCGCAGAGGTTACATCGTGCCGGAACACTGCATTCTTCTACCTCGTGGTCCAGTGCCTTGCATCTATAGCAGACTTTTGTCTTGCATGCTGCGGCCAGGTGATCACTTCTCCCACACCTCCTACACAGTTTAGGTTGTCCGGCATACACAACATATCCTCGGTTGCCTCCTATGTTTAGGGCACTCGGGATGTGTCTCAAGGCCCCTCCCTCTGTTTTCAACTGCACCCTCCATCATCTTGCCCCTGTCCATATCCCCATTGAGTTCCTCACCTTTTTACAGCCCGACAGTACCGAGCAGTGCTGTCTTAGCCAGACCTCCACATCGTGGTCATGTAGGGCTTCATTGTATAGGAAAATAGTCGCTACCTTCGTGTCTAGCTCTGATAACAGTTGTAGCTTCATTGATGTCAATGTCTTCTCCTCCGCTTTTTCCTCGAAGCGGGTCAAATCTTTGTAGCAGGGAGCTTGAGTTAAAGCTTACAACAAACGCCCTCCCTCCCGGCAGAGTTGTCAAACAGTACAAGTCTGTCGGCTCTATTTGTAGCAAGCCCATCATTATAGACCGTACAAAGGTCGCACGGTCGATGGTCACTTCTTCTGCTACCTCATCCTTCATCACTACCTGGACGCAATTATTTCGCTTGACATGAGGTGGTGTCAGACTCACCCCTGCCCCGCCTCTCCATTTCCCGGCTCGTTCCCGGGGCCTCCCAGCTCCCACCGGTCCAGCGTCCACTGTCGCGTTCTCCCTCCGGGCCTCCCCCTGCCCCAGGGTTGCTGGCGTCTCCCTGGCTTCGTTCCCCACCCTCCACTCGGGGGCACCCGCCTCTCTGCTTCCGAACACCATACCTTCTTCTCCTCGGCCTCCCTCACCCACTCCATCAGCTCCCACCCTCCTATCCATTTCCTGCATCCTCTCCTTCTGCCGTGCCTCCGCCGCATTCCTCTCCACCCGTCTCCGTGCCTCCTCCACGCATCCCCCTGCTGTCGGCGGGTCGGTCTGGTTACCCCAGTCCCCTCCGGCAGCACAGGTGGTGTCGGTGGCCCTCTGCTTTCGCCACGTCTTCTTCTTGTCTCCTGCAGTCACCGTCTGGCCGACTCTGTCGTCCCAGGCTCCCTCAGCAGTGCAGGTGGCGTTCATTTCTCTTGACGCACTCCCTGCTTCCTTTTCATCTGCTGCGAGCATAAGCTGGGCGGCTCGGTCATCCCAGTCTCCTTCAGCAACTCGGGTGGCCCTCGTGGTCCTTGACTCTCGCCATTTCCCTTCTTCGTCTGTTGCGATTTCCGTCTCCATTCTCCAGCAGTCCCCGCTTCTAGGCAGCGTGGTCATTCCTGGCCACACGGTCAGGGCCCTCGCAGGCCTCGGGGCTGGTGGCTAGGTCTCACTTGAGATCCAGACGGGCTGGAAGGATCACCTTGGTGCTCCTGGTGTCTCCCCTGGCAAGCCAGGGCGTATTTAAGGTTTTTATTTCATTTCAATCAAGAGCAGGCCTCTGCCTTGTATAGCCAAAATAACAGAAAAAGACAGGAAAACACATGAACGTAACCGGAACAGGGGGTCTTTTTTACAGCAGATGCACCGAGTACGCCGCGGTCGAGTTCCCCTCTTCCACACCCTTTACTCCGAAAAGGCAAGAAGTCACCGTCCCAACGGAGGGGGGGGGGGGGGTACGTTCATCCACCCATTCTCGTCAAGGGGGGGGGGGGGGGTCGTTCGGAATTCAGCCTATCCCGCACTTGGGTGGCGGCCATCGCCACTTCGCGTTTGTGGCACACCTGCCCTTCGTCTCCCGCTCCACCTCCACCACCCTTTCCAACAGCCCCCTGGCTAGGCGGCATACCCTGTGGGGCGACATATAGATGCCTTTAACCAGCTTCTGGCGGCCCGTCCACAGGGCCTCTTTTATGGTGCCTATTACGGCCCACGCCTGAGTCCAAACCTCGCCCGCCCTCTGTCTGAACCTCCCCCAAATTATATCAGACACCGTTGTCTTCACGGGGCAAAAATGGGACAGCAGAGGCCGGCATAAATCCCACACCTCCTGGGCAAATGGGCACTGTATGAGGGCGTGAGAAGTGTTCTCACTCAGGTTACAGCCTCTCGGGCAATCAGGAGAGCGGGCCATTCTACGGGAGCACATAAACTGTCGGTATTCCAGCCTGTCCCATGCCGCCAGCCAGGATAAATCCCGCTGTCTTTTCGTCAGGGCTGCCGACGTTACGTTCTCCCAAATTTGCCGGTGCCCAGCGCCCCGTGCACCTGGCACCTCTGAACAGACCTCCTTTTTGGAGATTTCCGCCAGGACTTCCCTGGGGACCCAGGACCCCCGTGTCCTGACCGGCTCGTACTTCGTAACGTATTCATTCACCGCGGTGCACAACCATCCCTGGGCCCAAGCCAGAGGGGTGCCGCACGACAACTAAGCCATGCCTAGCCGCCACAGGAGCCACGCCAGCCTGTACTGTACAAGATACGAGGCTTTCACTTGGAGGCCACTGGAGAAATACAGGCGCAGGATATCACAGACAAAAATCGTGTCCAGAATGCACGCGACGTTCGGGGCCCCCCTCCCACCGTTCTCGGTACGTTTATACATTATCCCCCGTCCAACCCGGTCCATCCCATTCCCCCAGATGAACCTGAAGAACAGGCGCTCCATTCTTTTCGCCATCTGCGCGCCCGGCGGGAAAACGTAGGCCAGGTAGATGAGCGTCGGGAGGATTTCCACCCTCAGGACCAATATTCTTCCTTCCATTGAGAGGCACCTGTCTGCCCAATCAGCCAGCCTGCCCCTCACCATGCTCTCCTTTCCCTTCCAATTCTTTGCCACCGAGTCTTCCCTGTAAAATGTGACCCCCAGGATTTTGATCCCCTCCTCCTGGACTGTTATACCTGGTGGGTGACCCTCGAATAACCTGGGGTCTCCGAATATCATCTCGCGTTTTCTTACATTGACCTTAGATCCTGAGGCCAAGAAGAATTCATGCGCAAGCCCTAGGGTCGCCCATACCGAAGAGACATGCCCACAGAAAATAACGACATCGTCCATATACATGGCGATTTTTGCTGGTTCAGTGCACCCTGGCATGCACACCCCTCTAATCTGCCGACTTCTTCTGACAGCCTGGGCGAAAGGCTCCATGCACAGTATGAAGAGCACTGGTGACATTGGACACCCTTGTCGTACGCCGGACCCAATTGGGAAGCCCTCCGATAGGACCCCATTAATTAGCAGGCTGGCTGCGAGGTTGTGGTATAGCTTCCTGATCCAATCGATCAGCCATTTGCCCACCCCCATACGCTCCAGGACCGCGAACAAATAATCATGTGAGATGCTATCGAAGGCTTTTTCCTGATCTAAACTTAGCAATCCCAATGAGTTACCCCTCTCCTGTGTGACTTCCACTATTTCCCTCAAGAGGACAAGATTGTCAGATATTCTCCTCCCCGGGATCGCGCACTTTTGGTCTGACCCAACCACCTCCCCCACCACCTTCCCCAGCCACGCCGCAATAACCTTGGCTAGGATTTTGTAATCGGAGTTGAGCAAGGTGATGGGGCGCCAGCTCCCAAGGTCGCTGCGCTCCCCCTTGCCCTTGTATACAAGGGTTATCACTCCTCTTGTCATCGATTCTGGCACTGGGCCTTCCTCCAATATTTCTTTATACATGTGCCACATATCCTCTTGGATGGTACTCCAGAACGTGATATAAAATTCCGCTGGTATCCCATCCTCCCCTGGTGCCCTTTGCCGATGTAGCCCCGCTACCGCCTCTTCCAGTTCTGCCATCTGGATAGGCTTGTTCATCTTACCCGGAGCCTCGATTACCCTGTCTACCTCCCCTAGCATGGTGTCTCGTGGCCCCACCTGTGACTGTCTACTCGTGTATATTTCCTTAAAGTAACCCCTCGCAGCCTCTACTATTTCCTCCGTTTGCGTAAGCTTACCCAGGCTGGGTCTTATTAGTTTGCGAATTGTGTTGTCCTCTTTCCTGCATTTCTTGAAAAAGAATCTCGTGCATTGCTCACCTTCTTCCACCTCCTTCACTCTCGCCCTAAAAGCGAGCTGCGCTGCGCACCTCTGCAATAACCTGGAAACCTTATCTTTCAGCTGGCTTATTTCCCCCATGACTGGAAATCCCACTTCCAGCAGTTTATAGGCTCCTTCCAATCTCCCATTCAATTTTCGCAGAGTACCCATCACACTCCTCCTCCTGCCCAGGATCTGGAAAAAGTCCCTAATTCGCACCTTTACCATCTCCCACCACTCGGCCATAGTGGAGAAGCAGCATTGTAGGCTCCTCCACTGCTCATATTTACTGACGAATTCCCCCACAACCTTTTTGTCTGCCAGCAGCCCCGTATTCAGTCTCCACATCCCTCTTCCCAATCTCAGGCCTTCTGGAATTCGGAGCCTCGCGGCAATCAACTTATGGTCAGAGAAGAAAAAGGGTTCAATCTCCACCCTCTCTGCCTTCACTTTAGCAGAGACGAAAAGATAGTCGATCCTCGAGTGTAAAGTGCCCAAACAGCTGGACCACGTGTAGCCCGGCCGTTTTGGGTGCTCCAACCAGTAAGTGTCTTTCAGTTCGAAGTCACTAATCAGGGCAGCTAACCTCCTGGAAGAGGGGTCCAACCGCCGGCCTCCGGTGGCTGGCAACGTATCTGACAGAGACAAAGGGCAATTAAAATCTCCCCCCACAGTTACGTGTCTTCTTGTTAGTAGCAAGGCAGCCACATTCTCCAGGAGCTCCACTCGTTCCGGGGAGCGCGTGGAGGCATACACGTTGATCAGACGGACCGCCACGCCATCGTATGAAGCGTCAATATATTTGAGTCGTCCCGGGACCACCTCTCGGGCCTCCTGTATTTCCACGTTCCTTCTTCCGAAGAGAATGACAACACCCGAGTTCTTATTAACGTTACTACCGGACCAGTAGCATCGTCCATCCCATTCCCTGGCGAGCTCCTCCCGACCGAGGGAGTATGGCAATCCACACTCCTGCAGGAAATAGACGTCCTTTTTCAAGCCCTGTAGGTAGCTCAATACAGCCCTCCTCTTGGCCCTGCCCCTCATCCCCCTCACGTTTACCGAGGCTAGGGAGAGGTCCATTCAGATTTGCCCCCCCGCCTACTCAGACAATTCGTCTAATATTTCGTAGCAGTTTTTATCTGCCAAGATCAGCAGCTGCCCCGCAGTCTTGAGCTCCGGGGCCGACCTTCTCCCTTGGTTGGTCTTTGTCCCCACCCCTCCATCGTCCGACGACCTCGCGTCCGTCGAGGAGTCTGTTGCCTCCAGGTCCCGTTTGGGGGTCGTCCTCGCTGGGTCACGTGGCGCTTTCCGCTTCCTTTTCATCACCTTCATGAATTTCTCCCTCCTGGTGCTCTCCCTCTGCTGCTCCTCCCCATCCTCCCCCGCCTCCACCGCCTCTGCCCAGTCAACCACCGTTGGGTCGGGGGGTTTTCCCACGGGCTCCTCGTCCTTGTCCCCGGGGTGCTCCACCTGCTGGCCCGTGGGATCCGCGTCTTCCTCTGACATCATCTCCCCCTCCTCCCTCTCGTCCTGCAGTGGCGTACCCTGTCTGCCCTCCTCTCCACCCCCGTCCTCCATCTTCCCGCCGGGCTGTGTTGGCTTCAGCCCATCCTCGGCCACCTCCCCTTCTCCATCCGCCACCCTGCTCCTATGTGCGCGGACCTTGTTTGCGTACGACAGCGGGCAGTCCCTGTACAGGTGGTCTTTATTCCCGCATAGGTTGCACAATGCCGGGGCGCAGCATTCTGTCACAACGTGGTCCCGTGCCTTGCATCGGAAACATATCCGTGCCTCGCACGCTGCAGCCAGATGGCCGCTTCCCCCACATCGCCTGCAGAGCTTCGGCTGCCCCGCATACACCACGTAGCCCCTATTGCCACCAATGTTCAGAGCGCTCGGGATGTGTTGCAGAGCTGCTTCTGCCGTTCTCAACCTCACTCGCCATTGTCTGGCGCCCGTCCAGATCCCTAAAGAGTCCTTGACCCGTTTACTGTCCGAAAGCACCAGGCAGTGCTGCCTCAGCCACACCTCGACGTCGTGGTCTGGCAGAGCCTCGTTGTACAGAAATATGGTGACCACTTTTGTATCGAGCTCAGAGAGCAGTTGGAGCTTCAGCAGTGACAGTGGCCGTTCCCCCGCCTTCTCCTCGAACAAAGTCATAAAACGCTGCAGTAAGTTACTTGTCTTAAAGCTCACGTCAAAAGCCCTGCCACCTGGCAAGGCTATCAAGCAAAACAGATCTGCCAGATCCACCTTCAGAATTTCGACCATCACTGTCCGCACGAACCTCGGTCTGTCGATCGTGACCTCCTCTGGCACGTCCTCCTTAAAGGACACCCGCACGCAGTTATGCCGCTTAGCGTGTATCGGGGTGAAGTTCCCCGCCGATCCTCCGCGTCACCGCCCTGCGCGCTCCTGGGGCCGCCCTGCCCCCACAGGTTCAGGACTTGCCTGGACAGCGTCGCTTTGGGCACCTTGCGCCTGCAGGCCCGCCGAGCTCGGTGCTTCCTCTGCCTCCTCTCCTGGGCTGGCCGACACCATTCCACTCCTCTTTGGCTCCTCTCCCTTCCTCGCCCGCTGCCACCCGGCGTCCTCCTCCGCTCGCCTCGAGGTCGACGCTCGCGCCTCGTCCCTCTCCTCTGCGGGTCTCCCTCCTCCAGGCAGTCCCACCTCACCATCCTCCGCCTCTGCAGCAGCCAACCCGGCCCGCTCACCTTGGCTCACCACCCCAGAGCGCTTGGTCGCCATGCCCCCGAGGGCCTGCGAGGCTGCCACTGGCCAGGCAGCCAGGGAGCCGAGACTTGGCACAACACCAGCAGAGATACAGAGGCACCGCACCCCCCCCTCCTCATCGAGCAATTCGCCAGAATGGTGAGGCTCTGCTGTGTCTCCCGTTCTTATATAGAGCAGTAGCAGGGTGACGTCATCATTAACTCATTAACTCATCAGGTGCAAAGATTCGAGGGGGGAGTTATTGTAATTATATACTAGATTAGTAATCAGGCTATTGTTACGATGCGAGTTGTAGATTAGTAATCATTTGGAATGTGTTTTATTGTGATTATGCTACATTAGTAATCAGTTAGTGTTTGTTTCCCTTATAAGGAATTGTAATGTATCTTATTTAATAATACGCTTCCAGGCCGCACTAAGCCTGTAGCTGTCTGAGCGATTAAAGTTATTTCTGTTTCTCTCAATTTCAATCGATTCTCTAATTAGTCTTTGCCAGTAGTAACTAGTTTTACACAACACTTCAACGTTGTCAAAATCAATTGAGTGTCCCTGTTGGCATGCATGTTCTGCCACTGCCGACAGTTGTGTTTGTGATAGCTTAATATTTCTTTGGTGTTATTTTAGTCTTATACTAACGTTACACCCTGTCTGTCCAATATAGCATCTGCCACATACACAATTAATCCGATATACACCTTCTGTTGATACTTTAGGTAATTCGTCTTTAGTGCACGTTACTAGTTGTTGAATTTTGTGTACTGTACCAAATCTTACTTTAATGTTTTGGTTTAACACGTAGGCTTTCGCGACCAATGTTATTCATAATCAACGTTTTTGGGTTTAGATCGCGTTATTTATAAATGTGAACTATTTGTCTTTTGTCAACGTGACACTTTTTATTGATTGGCCGTGTTGGGTGGTGGAGGGTTACGACACATTTATAAATAACGCGATATAAACCCAAAAACGTTGATTATGAATGTAATGTTTTGCTTTTGCAAAATACGGGCTAATTTGTCAGTTACTCCTGAGATAAATGGTATTTTTATTGTTTTAATAATCTGATCGCTTTCAGCAGTGTTGCTTTGCGATCGTGATTTGGCATTTAGTGCTCTGTTAATTTGAGCATTATTGTAGCCATTCTGTCTTAGTCCTTCTTTAACATGTTTAATCTCTCTCACTAGACTTTCACCATCTGACACTGCTTTAGCCCGATGTATGAGCGTCTTGATAAGAGAGGATTTCTGAGCTGGGTGATGATGCGAATCTGCATTCAGATAGGCATCAGTGTGCGTTTGCTTTCTGTAAACGCTGTGTGTTATTTTACCATTTAGGCCATGCCCAAGTAAAATATCCAGGAACGGGAGTGTGTTATTCACCTCCATTTCCATGGTGAACTGAATGGGCGGGTTTTGTGCATTGAGATGATTTAGAAAATCGTTAAGTGTATATTTACCATGTGGCCAGACAACCAAAGTGTCATCCACATATCTAAACCAAAAGGATGGTTTTAATGTGCTCGAGGCAAGTGCTCTGGTTTCAAAGTTTTCCATGTACAAATTTGCTATAGCAGGAGATAAAGGAGAGCCCATTGCTGCTCCCTCCCTTTGTTTAAAGAATTCTCCTCTCCATAAGAAGTAAGTGTTATTTAAACAATGGTCGGCGAGTTTCGGAATATCTTTTGGTAAACCTGTATTCTTTACCAGTGTATCAAGTAATTTAAGCGACTCGCTCACTGGAACCTTAGTGAATAGCGAAATCACATCAACTCACCAAAATATCATTAGGGTTAAGTTTAATATCTTTGATCATATTCACAAGATGTTCTGAATTTCTTATGAATGATGATGTCATACCGATGTAAGGCTGTATTTGTTTAGTTACATATTTTGCTAATTTATATGTGGCAGAGCCAATTGTACTGACTATGGGTCGTAAAGGGATGCCGATTTTATGGATCTTTGGTAGCCCATACAGTCTAGGTGGTTTTGAAGCCCTTGGCTTAATTAGGAATTGCTCAATTTTGGGATTAATAAATTTGCAATGATTGCAGTAGTCTTACGTTCCAAAGTATTAGTTGGATCTCGTTAAATTTTAATGTAGGTACTTTCCTCTAATAAATCTTTAATTTTATTATCATAATCGGCTCATGACATCACTACTGTAGTGCGGCCCTTATCAGCTGCTAGGATTTGAATATCATTATCATCATCAGAGTTGTTTCTTTTTGTTTGCATTTTGACTGCTTGTGAGGTGGTTATTGCAAACACGATGCCTTGTATAAAGGTGTCAGTTTTTGTACCAGTTGAAAGGGTAAAAACCTATCACTATATTTTGCCACTGGTAATGGAGATGTCTCAAAGTGTAAATGCTTACCCCGAGCTCTCAATACTCTGATAGTGCGCTGTCTTTGAGTTGTACGCCTTTTGGCATCATCTGGTCCAACACCAATGGAGACTAGGCTCTAAGAAAAGCTGTCTCGGGTGTGGACCAATCAACTTCAAGGACAGTGCATATCATTATCATCATCAGAGTTGTTTCTTTTTGTTTGCATTTTGACTGCTTGTGAAGTGGTTATTGCAAATGTAAAGTAGTAACTCGGCAGGAGACGACTTCACGGGTAGCACACTCTTTATTTTCACCAACTTGTAGTTACACGGATGACTAACACCCTACTTCGTTACACGGGTGACTAACACCCACTTAGCTACACGGGTGACGGACACCCACTCAGCTACACGGGTGACTAACACCCACTCAGCTACACGGGTGACCAACACCCACTCAGCTACACGGGTGACCAACACCCACTCAGCTACACGGGTGACCAACACCCACTCAGCTACACGGGTGACCAACACCCACTCAGCTACACGGGTGACCAACACCCACTCAGCTGTACTGACACGGGCTCTTACGCCCCGTAGCCTTCCCGGGACACACCCAGCCGGGGTGCCCGTCTCGGCTCTGGGTACCACCGTCCCGACCCACACGGGCGTCGGACTACGGTCCCCCCAGTCTCGGCTCCGAGCCACACAGGGCCCCGGTCCCCACAAGGACGGCGGGACTAGGGGTCTCGGGCCACTACCTCCTCCACCCCGTCTTCGGTCTTCAACTGGTTAACACTGACCACGAGTGCTCTCGCGCGTCTCCCTTTATACCCTCCTGCGGACGTCGCTGAGAGTACCCACTTATCTGACCAATCACTGCGCACTCGCTACGATCCTCTTTTCCCAGCTTGTGTGAGCGCGCCTTACCACCGGCGCGCGCGTCCATGCCACGCCCACATCGCGTGCCCAACCCCGCGCCCCGTGATCCATCAGTGTCGGCGCACGTCAATACCACCACTACATCACCCCCTACCACATAGCTCGCAGCCGACCCGGCTGCTAACAAAACATACAACACCCCTTCACCCCCATGTGTGCCCCGTAACATAACAACAAACCCTAACAACACAACATGAACACCGCAATCCGCAAAACCCAGCAACCGCCACACCCACAACAAGAACAACATGCACAATCCGGCGAGTGGCAACGATACTGTGTATGCGGAAAGAATAACAATAAAAAAAATTCTTTATTCATTTCCTCTTCTTTTCTCTCCGACTCATGCAGCGTCCCAATGTGTCCGAGCGTCCCTTGAACGGGACATTACCCCGGCAGAGGGGGAAGCCGGCAACGAGGTCGGGCTTTAACAAAAAAAGAAATTTTTTTTTTTTTCATGAAAAGTGTTGCGTCCTTGCCCGAGTCCGCCTTGCCGGACCGTCGTACGGCACAGGACGCAGTTGGCCATCCGGCGGCGCCGGCAGTTCAGGAAGGCATGGGCCAGGCATCGGGGCTCCGCGTGAGCCGCGGGGTTCCGGTTCCCGACGGTCAACAGCCGTCAGGTCCGAGACACCTGGGGGTGGGTCAGGTGGAGACACGTGAGGATCAGCCTGCGACACATCCCTCCCCGAGTCGACGGTCACATCACACGCTCGGTCGTCACGGCACAACCCGGGGTCACTTGGCGCCACGTAGGGTTTCAGTCGGGAGGGGTGCACGTACCAACGGCGGTTTCCCCATTTAATCTGTATACTCTGGGGTCGTGCAACCCGCACAATTTCCACCGGTCCCCTCCATGGTCTCAACAGTTTGGGGGACGTAGCCAACGGTGCGTGTGGACAATGCAGCCAGGCCTTATCGCCCGGTTCCCAATTGTGCGTATGCACCTTCCGTTCATGCAATCGCTCGTTCGCGATCTGCCGAGAGCGTGAATTCAATCTCGCAGCCTCTCGCGCCTCAGCCAATTTGGCGATGTTAAACTTAATATGGTCTGCCAATTTAGATTTTGCACGTGGCTGTGAAATCCCCAGTTGGACGTCCATGGCCGGATCAGCCTCCCGCCCATACATCAGAAAAAATGGAGAAAACCCCGTCGCCGCATGGGGTGCCATTCGATAGGCCGCTAGTACCCCCGGTACCTGTAAGTCCCAATCCACCTGGTCGTCGCATACCTGTTGGCACAGCATAGACGTAATCGTCCTGTTCAGACGTTCAACCATACCGTCAGTCTGCGGGTGGTACGGGGAGGTACGTACTTTCTTTGTACCCAACAGGTCGCACACCTCGCGCAACAAAACACTCGAAAAGTTTTTTCCCTGATCCGTCAGCAAGCGCTCGGGGGCGCCTTTGTCCAAAACGTAACCTTGGACAAAGGCGTCCGCCACTGCCGCAGCCGACTGGTTGGCGAGTGGCCACGCCATGGGCCAGCGGGTGAAGTACTCTACGCCAACCAGCAGGAACTTATTTCCCCGAGGTGTAGTGGGAAAGGGCCCCAAGATGTCTAGCGCGACCAATTCGTTCGTGCGCGAAACTTGAATGGATTGCAGCGGTGGATTAGCCGCTATTGGTGGCGGTTTTCTTTTAGCGCACCCTACACACCCCTTAAGAATGTTCGCCACGTCATTTCCCATCCCC
Source organism: Lethenteron reissneri (assembly GCF_015708825.2). NCBI lineage: Eukaryota > Metazoa > Chordata > Hyperoartia > Petromyzontiformes > Petromyzontidae > Lethenteron > Lethenteron reissneri. The sequence goes on along the minus strand of NC_083841.1, from coordinate 8,992,997 downwards.
GGCCAATAGTAGTCTCGCTGAATGAGGGCGAGCGTTTTGTGAAACCCCAGATGCATGAGTCGTTCATGGGCAGCCAGGACGACCTTACCCCGTACAGCAACCGGCACCACAAGCATGTGACGCCGGGACATGGAGTCCCACTTCATCAAGAGGCCCTGTCTGCACACCCAGGAACCGACCCGCGTTTCCCCGCCCTCGGGAATGTCAACCTTCCGACGTAGCGCAAGTAGGGAGCTGTCGGCCATTTGCAGACGGCCCCACTCGATGAGAGGCAATGCCAACAGCGAGTCCCTCCCCGTGGGGGCGTCGACCCCCGTAGTATCCGTGGCGGCTAGCACCACTTCCGCGGGGACAGCAACAGAGGGTTTACACCGCGCCGATCCTGACTGACATGCGCATTCCGTACGCGTCGGCAACCGTGACAATCCATCCGCATTCGAGTGTCGCAACCCCTTGCGGTAAATCGTCGTGAATTGGTAGTCCTGAAGGACCTCCAACCATCGGGACAATTGGCCGGATGGCTGCGCCACCCGCATAGCGTATTGGAGAGCCGCATGGTCCGTGCGAACCGTAAAGTGACGGCCATACAGATACGGCCTGAACTGCTGTATAAAAAACACAATCGCCAGCAATTCACGCCGTGTCACGCAGTAGCGTTGTTCCGCGGGGGACAGAACCCTGCTACCGTAGGCGACCACCCGTTCGACCCCCCCGACCACCTGTGAGAGCACTCCCCCGATACCCGTGTTACTGGCATCCGTGTCGAGCACAAACGGTTGCGTGAAATCGGGGTAACACAAGGGGGGAGCCTGCACCAAGGCGTCACGAAGGGAGCAGAACGCGGCCTCCTCCTCCGGCCCCCAGTGAAACCGCACCCCTTTAGCCGTCAAAGCGTGCAGGGGCCTGGCTATGGTGGCAAACTGCTTGACAAAACGACGGTAATAGGAGGCAAATCCTATGAAGCTGCGGACTTCAGTAACAGAGGTCGGTGTTGGCCATGAGCCGACGCATTGCGTCTTAGCAGGGTCCGTCGAGATCCCCGAACGGCTAACGATATGGCCCAAATACCTGACCGATTCCCGAAGCAGAAAACATTTAGCCGGTTTAAATTTTAGCTTCGCGGAACGCATCCTGAGAAACACTGCTCTCAGTCGCTGGAGGTGCTCCTCAAAAGTTCGGCTGAAAACGATGATATCATCGAGGTAAATCAAACAGGTGTCCCATTGAAGGCCTGACAAAACCAATTCCATGAGCCTCTAGAACGTGGCAGGAGCGGAATGTAAACCCATGGGCAATCGGTTGAACTCAAATAGACCTCCCGGTGTCCGGAAAGCGGTTTTAGGTTTTGATTCGTCATCGAGGGGCAATTGCCAAAATCCCGAAAGCAAATCGAGCGTCGAAAAAAACTGTGCTCCTGCCAAGGCATCCAGCGACTCATCCATCCTGGGGAGCGGATACGCATCGGCCATTGATATTTTGTTTAGGCGGCGGAAATCGACACAGAACCGCAGGGATCCATCCTGTTTTTTAACCAAGACGATAGGAGCACCCCACGGACTGGAAGAGGGCGCAATGATGTCGGCCGCCAACATGTCATTTACTGCCGACTGCACATGCTCCTTCTCGGCTGGACTGAGCCGGAAGGGATTCTGTCGAATAGGGGCCGCGTCCCCAGTCTCTATGTGGTGGCGCAACAGGTCTGTGCAGCCAATGTCGTACTTGTGCCTGCTAAACACGTCAGCGAACTCGAGCAGCAAGCCCCTCAATGCACCCAACTGCACACTGGACAAGGTACTGGACCCGGCACACAACGAGTCCAACCACTCCGTCCCCTCCTCACTTTGGGGATGCGTATTGACATTTGAATCTGCGTGAGCAACGAGCCGTTCCTCGACGGGTAGCGGCGCGGCGTGAGCGAGCACCGTTCCCTGCGTAATCACGGCCGGCCGCGACCCCGTATTCAGGACCACAACGAACGGCTCACTGTCCCCCCTCACCATGGTCTGGGCCACCGCTAAGTCGAGGTCCCCTTTAGCCCTGTTAGACGGTCCCAATAGAACCCCCTGTGCCCCCGCATCCGCCCCAAGGGGTTTTCTCAACCGAAGGGGTACCAACATTTGCGATCCCGGGGGCACCCGTACAGTCCGGGTTGCCAGCGCCTGCACCGTCGCACAAGCCGTGCGTATCTTATTTGGACTCTTCAAAAACTCAACCCGCCGACCCGACGGAAGCTCAATGCAGGCCTGGTCTATAAGAATTTTGATGGGCATTTTGGACAGAAAGTCCGTGCCTAGTAAACAAGGAACGGCCAACGATGATGATACAAAAATAGGACCCGCCAATTTAATGTCGCCAATACAAATATTCGCCCGAATCTGGCCGATGATTCCCAAAGATCCCCCGTTCGCCGCGTAAAATGGTACGTCCACCGGCAGGAGTGGTCGACATTGGACGGGAAGAATATTATAAATAAGGTCCGAAATAATAGTGGCCGACGCACCCGTGTCCACGAGCACCCGGACCTCAACCCCGTCAATGTACCCCGTTACCACGGACGACCCGGCCGACGCAGCCACAATCCTGTGGGCCAATTCGGACCACTCGACTGCCTTCGGGCCGTACGCGGACCCCTCTCGCCGAACCGAACCCCCGGTGCCCATACACGGTCCCCCCACCGCTAAGCCGTGACCCGAACGTGCCGTGCGTGTGGACCGAACGTGTGAGGTGCCGCGACTTGCCGGGTTCAGTTGGGATGTCTTGAGGCCCTGGTCGTCGTCCGGACGTGGTCCCGCGGTGCGTTGACGCGGGGCCCGGCACCCGGACGCGACGTGGCCCCGAAGGCCGCAGTTGTAGCAGACGACGAGGGACGTCGTAGGTTTCGGTTGCTCCAGCTTGCGGGAGGAGCATGTGGGCGAACGACCTCCCGTTCTCCACTCCCCCGGCCTTGAACCAGCGAAGGCCTCCTCCCGAGGCACAGCAGGCTGAGGTCCGATGATCGTGGCGGCCGGTGCCCCGTTCTCCACCGATGCGCAGACGACCGTCGGCTTCCGCTTTAGGACCTCGTAAGCGTGGATACTCGTGGCAATCCCCAGGGAGCAGATGTCCATTTCGTCCGCCGTATTAATGGGAACTCCCAATCCGTGAGCCAGCGCCAGCAGCTGCTCCGTCACCATGGCGTCCTTCCCCTCCTTGTCCATGCGGGGAAAAGCTGAGTCCGCCAGGGCGAGCAGCGCCGTGCGATAGGCGAGCGTTGTTTCTCCAACCACCTTCCGCCGATCGTAGAACTGGTGGCGACAGGTCGAGGGCGGCCCGAACACCTTGGCCATCAGGTGTAGCGCGGCCTGGAGCGTTGAGCGGGACGACCTCGGGGCAGACGTGAAGGCCGCAAGCGCGTCGTCGTCGAGCATCGCTGGCAGCGCGCGCAGGGCAGTGGTGTCGGACCACCCCGACATTTCTTGATGCGCGATGAACCGTCGCTGGAAGGCTCCCCAGTCGCCCCCGTCCGCCTTGAACACCGACAGCGCGGGCAATCGTTGCTGGAGAACTCGATCGTCGTCGTCGTCGTTGGAACGATTTTCCCGCGCGCCGCTGTGGTTGTAGAAAATGTCGGCTCCGTCTGCAGGCGCAAAATGGAGAGCTCCGGCGCTCGCCGATGACGCGGGCTGCGCTGTGTGGAGACCTCTGGCCACGTGGTGTCCGCGTTTCCCGCCAACCGGAGGCGGACCCTCAAAAATGGCGCCAACTCCAAAACTTTTGGCGCGAAACGCCTTATGGCGGGAACCCTCCAGCCGCGCCGCCTCTTCCAACCCCGCAGGCGTTCCACCGGCCGCTGGAACGGAGATCTCCGCCAAGATCGCAGCGGCGGCGAGCAGCAACTCCGCCAGGCGGGAGTGTGCGTCCTGCAGGCTGGTGTCGGAGGCGGGCGGAGCATCGGCCATCTCCGCGAAGTGCTGCATCGGCGGCAACTCCTCGTCCTCTCCTCCCGAGGGTGGTGTCACCGGTACGTCGTCGTCTCCCCAGTCTTGCACGTGGGAACGAGAAGTCTTCCTTGTGTCCATTCTCCTTGAAGACAGGTTTACTTCTGACGCCAGTTGTAAAGTAGTAACTCGGCAGGAGACGACTTCACGGGTAGCACACTCTTTATTTTCACCAACTTGTAGTTACACGGATGACTAACACCCTACTTCGTTACACGGGTGACTAACACCCACTTAGCTACACGGGTGACGGACACCCACTCAGCTACACAGGTGACTAACACCCACTCAGCTACACGGGTGACTAACACCCACTCAGCTACACGGGTGACCAACACCCACTCAGCTACACGGGTGACCAACACCCGCTCAGCTACACGGGTGACCAACACCCACTCAGCTGTACTGACACGGGCTCTTACGCCCCGTAGCCTTCCTGGGACACACCCAGCCGGGGTGCCCGTCTCGGCTCTGGGTACCACCGTCCCGACCCACACGGGCGTCGGACTACGGTCCCCCCAGTCTCGGCTCCGAGCCACACAGGGCCCCGGTCCCCACAAGGACGGCGGGACTAGGGGTCTCGGGCCACTACCTCCTCCACCCCGTCTTCGGTCTTCAACTGGTTAACACTGACCACGAGTGCTCTCGCGCGTCTCCCTTTATACCCCTCCTGCGGACGTCGCTGAGAGTACCCACTTATCTGACCAATCACTGCGCACTCGCTACGATCCTCTTTTCCCAGCTTGTGTGAGCGCGCCTTACCACCGGCGCGCGCGTCCATGCCACGCCCACATCGCGTGCCCAACCCCGCGCCCCGTGATCCATCAGTGTCGGCGCACGTCAATACCACCACTACACAAACATGATGCCTTGTATAAAGGTGTCAGTTTGTTGTACCAGTTGAAAGGGTAAAAACCTATCACGGCATGGCCACTGTCAGCCAAAACGGCAGCATCAATGACTGATGCGTTTGTTCATGGATATGTGATGGATAAAGGTCCTCCTGAGCAGCTCCTCACTGATCAGGGACGACATTTCTCATCTAAACTCCTAAAAGAAGTATGCGAGGCACTGATGCAAATAAATTGTGCACTTCCCCATACCACCCTCAAATGGATGGTATGGCTGAAAGGCTGAACAGGACCCAAACAGTGTTACTCTGCCAAGTCATTAATGAAATGTAAAGTGACTGGATCTTCACATTCTGGGGGTCTTGGCAGCATATAGACTGGTGCCACATGCCTCCACGGGGTCCTCCCCCTTTTATCTCATGTACGGCACGAAGGATTAACCTCCCATAAAGACACAGCTGGGTAATACTCCCAAAGGCGTGTCAGGTCAGCCGGCATCCTTGCAGGTCACGCTGGACCGACTACATGAGGCGCGGACAGCAGCAATGGCAAACACCTCGGATGCCCAGACCTCAAATGAAGGATGTAAAATGCCACGGAATTGCACACTTCTGTAATGGGTTTAATTTAGGCGCACACACTTCTTGTGAGACAACACTCATTTAATAATAAACACAACGGTTACTCAACAGTTACTCTTACTCGACACATAGGGTGGTGACCACCGACCTACCCTAGCTAACACACACTTGTCTCTTAGCTACTCCAGCGTGACCCAGCCAGGTGGCTGCTGGCAGTCCGTTCACTGTAGGCCTTCTCTTCTTGGCATCTTCACGAGGCGCCTTCATTCTTCGCAGGAACAGCCCCGAACCTCCTGAGGAGGTCGCTTATATAGGGCTCGGCGTGCCCGGGCCCCACCCTGGCCACGCCTCCCTTCGAGTACCCTCTCGAAGCCCCCCCCTGCTGTCCACGTGCCCCCCCGAGGGCCCTCTGGACCCCCGGCCCCCACTGGGATCCGGTCACGTGTCCAGCACCGGCCCTCACGTCATTCCCGCGTCCAGCCGGGATGACGTCATGCGTGTCGACCCACGTGGTAGTAACGCTCCTGGCACAGTGACGTCATACGTGTGCATATGTACCCAGCAATGATACCACAATCACTACACTTCCATGGTCAGTTGGCAATAAAGGCTGCATTGTCTAGAGGTCCCATTACATACCTCCCAAAAATTGCATCGACCAAGGCAGGGCCCTGTTGAAATAATTGAAGTAAAGCGGCCGCAATGTGTACATGTGTAGTGACATGGAATGTGTCACTGTGGCGCATAGCGCTGGTTGCTGGCACAGAAGGGAATCTGTAGGTATAGTAGCCCTGTCTGCCAGCAGTATGTGATGAGCCGGAGTGGAACCGTCGTGCTGCTAGGAGTCTTCGTCACCGTCTTCACCTCCTCGGCGTTGTTGGTCAGGCAGCCTGTTAGCTGTCCTGACTATAGTATAGCTATTCTTTGTGCCTGTGAAGGCTATAATAAATATAGTACCCCCTACTATTAGTGTCTCTGAGTGATTCACTACACATGTACAATAGGGACTTCGTCATTGGTACATTCAACCATCGCGCCGAAAACCGTATTCCCATCATCACCCTAGCATCTCATCCCCATGCCCTGTTTTGCTGGAGTCTGGGGTATCCGACGAGCTGCTACGGCCGCCAGTGGCACCTGGATCACAAGTGCATGACCCTGTGCCGCCCACAGAGCTGAGTGTGACCCAGCACGGCACAGAGTGGGACCCTGCAGCGGATGCCGATCAGGCAACAAGAACTCACGTTAAATGCACATGATGGTGCTGACAATGGACTGGTCAGCGCAACAGACCGTTGCACCCCTTGTTCCCATAATACTATTGTTGTTATTGTTCCTACTTGTGGAAGATGCAATGTCTGTGCTGCGAAAATTATCCACACCACACATTGTTATTCACACATTGTTTATTGCCATACTGTCGGCACAGAAATGTTCTATATGGTATCACCGCGTTCTGGGTTGTAATTCCCCTTGACTCCCCGTGCTCTGTAGGTCGGTCATTCCTCCCTGAAGTTATCCGGGATGGCTCCTTCTTTTTTCAAAGGGTGGGAGGAGGGGAGGTTATGTAATGACCGAAATTCATAAAAACTCACACCAAGCAAATGTGCAGCCTAATAGTTATTCAAAAGTAGTGGAAAGAGACATCCACCGTGATTGGTCGAGAGGCAGGCTTTTGAAATTATTAGAGGAAAAGGTTTTGAACGAGAATAGGTGGGAAACAAAGTGGAACCCAGAGGCGATGGTTAGGATCCATAAGAGGACAGGGATTATCTAGGGGACAAACAGTGTGGGAATGATATAAAAGGGCAGAGCACAAGGGGAACGCAGGTTCGAGGGAATGGACGAGCTTCAAGAACAACCACGAAGTCCGGACCTATTGTTACTGTGCCATTGAAAGAGGCTTTTAGTTGTTCGTCGTTCGTGTCGTTTCATATAGATCTCGCACATTTGTCAATTATGTGGGGACATATCAAGCTTCCAAATCACGTGTCACCTTTAATTTTGGCACATTCGAAATGTACTCTTGAATTACTCAATCAGGATTATACATTTCCATCGTCACACCCTACTGGCACACGAATTTGAAGGCCAGGTGCTGCTGATTTATCTTGTGCCCACAAGGACAGCTGCAACTGGGGGTGCCCTGTAAAATATTTGTGATTAGATTGTAACGGGCTCTGAGACGCCCTGTCGTATATTTTGTGCGATTCAATAATATATTCTCATTTTTTTGCTAAAAATAACATTTGCAGGTGTCAGCATCATCACGACAGAGTGGATACTCCCCCTTATCCGTGCCCACATTCGCGAGAGTCGAACCAATCCACAACTCCTTCCATTATCTTCCCTTGCTTTTTGAAATATTTTATTTGATTTAAAATATCCCTTCTCTTGCACTTGTGGTTAGGAAACCCGCGCGAATGTGGTCTTATGTTTTTGATATGCACTCCAATCCCTGCACGCATGGTTCGCGGATATGGTTGCGTGTTTGCGCTTCAATTCATCAGCTGCCTTCCAGTGTCGCTTGAGTGGTGCATGACCTGGCGGTCGTTTTCCCTCCAATGTGTTTGCTACTCAGTTTCTACAATAGTATGCTTCATTTGCTGTCACACAAAAAAATCCACCAAGGCCCTCCGCGGGTCATTCTTGTAAAAACAACTTAAGGCTGAACGTCTCTTACTCACGATAAAAAATAACACGAGCACATCTTAGGAATGGCGTTTTCAATAATGCGCCAGCTTATGGAATAGACAAAGTACACCTTTTGCGGAGGACTGATATTTTTCTTTTCAACTCATAACCGGAAGTGTCGCTAAATGGATGAAATTTTATACTTTAATATTTTCACTAAACTCTGTCGAATCTCGGTCGTACGAAGACCGTAAATAATTGGGTTAAGTACTGGAGGGACGGTGTAATACAATGAGCTGAGCGTGGAGCGGACTGCAATGGGAATGAGTGTTGAATTTTCAATCCGATGATGCATGACCATGAAGACGACAAACACATAAAACATGATGAGAACAAAGAAATGAGTAACGCACGTGCTGATCGCTTTATGTTGACTTCTGCGCTGGGTGGACTTCTGGCAGTCATACAGAATACGGACGTAGGAAAACACAATGATCCCCAATGAGACCAACACTGATAGAATTGTAAGAACGTAGCCATATATGATGTTGATGGTTACATCTTCACAGCTCATCTTTGTCAATGACATAAAATCACAATTTGGCATCCATACAATTCTTGGCTTGCTGCATAGCTTAATAAGGCTTGCCAATACAATTTCTCCAGATAACATTAAGGATGAAATCACAACGAATACGAAGCATATTTTAACGGCGAATACGGAGGTGAGGATAGAATTGTAGTGGAGGGGTTTACATATAGCCACGTATCGATCCGCTGCCATTGCAGCCAATATAAAGCATTCGAAAACACTCGTCAAATGAATGAAGGTCATTTGTACGACACAAGCAGGAAAGGAAATGATATTGGTGGACACAAGATCATACATAATTCTTGGAAGTGCGGTGGTGCTCACGACAATTGCATTCGTGGAAAGTCCGCACATGAAGATGTACATGGGCTTGTGTAGCTCTTCCTCTCGGACGATGGCCAGAACCAACAATGTGTTTCCCATAATGGAAAGGGTGTACATCACAAATACAAATGTGAACACGAGAGGCCTCATGCTCTCCGGCTCGCGCAGGAGACCCGTCATGAGGATCATCCCTGGAGGAGTCATCTGCATTGCCTTTGTTACGTTCAGCTCCATCAGCCCAGCACACCTGTATGTGTGAATAGAGACGTTTGTGAGTTTACTTCTCTGTCCTGTAGAATATACACTTGAATTCCACACTCACTCCCACCATCACACGCAACAATCTTAACCGAGACTATAATCCGATATTTATAATTACACATAACCATCTTGGGAGATTTATTGGAACACAATTGAGAAACGCAATGACGATGTCTATTCAATTGCTAAAATTTTGCTAGCCAATCGTAGGTGGGAATATACCACACTCATCGTCGTTTCGTGTTTATTATTCCAACTTGGATTAACGAAGACCATTTATGGACGCGTGGTTAGTAACGGTGCTGAAATCATCAGCTGTCCACAGTTGCTCGATACACGTGACACTTGAGTAGACGTGGCATCAACTGCTCTTCACCACAGATGGAGTTTGTGTTGTGAGCCGGGTCAAGGTGACCCCACTTTCCCGAGGTTTGTTTTGCAGCAGCAGTTGGCACCTTGTACGGAGGCATAGACAGATTTATTTTGTGGGTTTCCGCTCAGGGCTGGTCTTAGAAAAAAAGTGTGCCCTCTGCAAACCTTGCACAGGGCACCCACGGGGCCAGCCCTGTCTCTGCCTCTCATGAGATAATCCAAGCCGAGCATTACGGGGCTTCAGCAGCAATGTGGGTTGATATGTTGTGCAAACAGCTGTTGTATTTTCTATCGATGACTTTTATAGAGATCGAACGAGGATGGAGCAATGGCGAAGGGTAATACTTTTTTATATGGCGCCCTATTAGATTGAGATGTCTCAGCGCTTTGCATCACATCTGATCTCAAAACGTTTGAAAGAGCACACCCAGTGGCAGCTGTCCCTATGGGCACAAGGTGACGGCAGCACTGGACCTGGTCGTTAGTCTTCCATAATTTTGTTTTTTTGGGTTAGATCACATAAATATAAATGTGTCGCTAAACCCGCCACCACCCAACACAGCTAATTAGTAAGCCATGTCACGTAAACACAAGATGCCCATTCGTTACTAGTGTTGAGGTGCAAATGATGACTCAGAGGCAGATCTTCATGTAAGGGTTTGCGCCGGATATTTATTAAGGGTTTAGTAAACTCCCCAGGGGTTGGGGTCCTATGCTGGGTCCTTCACACGACCCCGCACTCTGTCTGTTCCTAGCTCGGCTAGCTCCAGGGCTCTCTCCCTCGAGTCGGATCGGGGGTTCAGCCAACACCGACCGACTGGGGAGAGCAGCACCTCTTATGACTACCGCCGGCTTCTCTCCAGACTCCTTAAGCTCTACCCCTGGCTTGGCCCTTCAACCGTTCTCTATCCCGGGCTCCCACAGTGACCCCGCTTTCGTCACGGGGTCCCCCTTAAGTACCTCGAGGAGGCACGACGTCATCGCCCCGCCCAGCGCGCATGACGTCACGTCCCATGACGCCATCACACTGGACAGCGTGCATGACGTCACGTCCCTATATTACTCCTTGACACGAGCACAGCACACCGGTGTGTTGGAGAGCAAAACCACACTTTACAATCAGAGTACGACATTTCACCAGCAATTACAACTAGCTTTATCAGGCGATAGCCATGTTTGTTTACATGACAAACCTTACTAATTGGATGTGTCTGGTGGTGGCGGGTTTAACGACACATTTATATTTATGAGATCTAACTAAAAAAAACCTTATTATGGGTGCGAAAGCCTATGCATTAAATGGTCGTTAGTCTGTCATTAGGGGGCGATTATTGCTACGTGGCATTACTTTATTGAGTAATTTGTAGGTAGTTTAAAAATGTAGAAAAAAAATCCAAGGTGATAATTGACGTACTAAGGCGACGTACCATATTTTAGTGGCCAAATCGGTGAGTCGGTGAGTGTGGGAACTCAAGAGACAAGGAGACCAGGATGGTCTAATTTGCAAGAGTGACCTAGCACATTAATCTGCCAGTTAGAGGTTGATGATTTCTATGCATAATGCCAATTAAGTCATTTAAGTGAGTAACCGTGGGCAGTGGTAGTGTAGTGGTTAACGCATTGCACCATCAACCCAGTGAGTTTGATTCCTGCTCAGCTAACATCGGTGACGATTATATTTATCTGTGCCAATCCTGGGCCTCGCCAGATTCCGCGGGAATCCGTACTAATCAATGGGATAACTCGATCCACGGATCACTTGTCAAATGAATCAGTGCAGTGCTTAACCCTCAACGAATCTATACGTTCAAGTGGCTTTCGGATCAACTGTGAGCAGAATTTATCAAAGAGACACCTCGATTTGAGGTTCCACAAGGACCATATATGGGGAAGAACACGCCCCTAGGGGCAACACCACACCCACTTTATTCCATATATGGGGGCTGAACCGCGCAGGAATTTTCCTCCAGGACAAATAGCGTAATAAGGAAACTGCGTTATGCGTATGTATGTTGAACTTCTTTCGCGCCGCACGTAGCCAATCGGAGGTGCGGGGGGTGCGGGGGAAAGACAGCAAACTAAACACAAAAAGCAGTTCTAAATAAATCAGTTTGCAATCCAGATTTCAAATTTCTTATAAGAGATATGCCTGTATATTGGAGATTTTTGTCTTTATATGTAGGTGCATGGACTTGTCATCAGGTCGCTATGGCAAATCACTCTGTAATTCCTTCAAAAATATAAGTTACAGCACCACACCTATTACCATCATTAAGGAAAAGAGTGGTGATCCGATCTCTAAACTATAGGAATGTTAGCATCTTTGAGCGTTTCTGTGACATTTTGGGGAGGGCACCCCTCAGCACCAAATAACATCATGGGGCAAGGGTGAGGTTGACCCTGCTGGGGCTGCTGTGCCTCATATTGTGTGGAAGTATCCACACCCCCTTTTGAGTGGCTGGCTGACGTGCTATCTGCAAAAGAAGTGTGAAGAGTGATCCAAACCTGAGAGTAGATAGTGCCAGGCAGAGTTTACCTCCCATAGTGAACTGCTTAGGAAGGGTGGTGATTGTGACCAGGCTGCTGCTATCTTTGGTTTGCTTTATTTTAGCATTACAGGTAAAACTCATCGAGCAATAAATGTCAATTTTCAATGGGGACTTGGTTCCACGATATAAACCTAATTACAGCAAGGCAACGTGGTAGAACCAGCACAGAAAATTACAGCAAGGGTGGTAGAACACATCACATACACGATATATTGGGTACAAAACAGCACTGAGGTAGCTTTGATTGCAAAACGAACATTTATGATGGAACACGTGCAAAGCAAAGCGGTCAATTACGTGTACATTTGAAAATAAAGCTGAGGTTCAACAGTGATTTAAAGTAGAACAATGCTAAGGTATTGATCCCAAACTTTTTCACTTGAAGATTCCACAGCGTTGGGGTCACCACACAGCAGGCATGTGAAACTTAAACTAAACTATTTTTTATTTTAGCAGGTAAGGCCCACTGAGCTATATTGCTCTTTTTCAAAAGCGACATGGCCACAAAATGGCTGATCATGTGATACATGCATAGCAGCCAAACACTCTAAACACACGTTTCTAAATGTGGAGACAAAAACCGGAGGGCCCGGATCAAATTCCACACGACCAACAGCTGGCGTCAGGGTCGGGATCGAACCCACGACCTCCTGGTGAGATAGCTAACATCTCAGCACGTTTGGTACTATATGGCATCAGTACAACTGCCTGGACCACGGGATAAGTCCGAACGATTTGAAGGATGCCCTTGGTGATTGCAACAAATACTGGACCATCTCTCTCCTAAGTGTTCCAGGACAGGTTCTGGCAATGATTACTCAATATGCGCTTGCCAGGCACGCTGAGAAGAGGCTTATGGAGTCAAAATGTGGTTTCCTGCACATATGCCATCGTATCTATCTGTTGGTATACAGCAGAGCTGTATGGAAGATCAGCAGGACCTATAGCTCTGCTGTATTGACCTAGTAAGGGATTTATGATACCTTTAAGAGTCATGGCTTTTTTTTATCTAGCCCGGTCCCTGACCCTTTGTTCACACATTAATGATTATGATCAGTTCCGGAGCAGCAGACTGACCACATCCACGCCTATGTGCGGAAACAATGGTGTTTTAATACATCATAAGAGGCCATGTTTGATGTAAATCATGTTAACTGGTTGATACAACTGAGGTTACAAATAAAATACAGATGGGGTGGAATATATATTACGGACTATGGGCAAGGCATACAAAAATGATGGTCTTGCTTTCTATTGCTATTCAGACTTACGTGCAGACAGCAAGGCCGTAGCCATGGAGTCAACATTGGAGGGGGGGGGGGAATCTTCCAGGGGGTCTGGGGGTCCTCCCCCATAAAAAAAACTAAATTTGAAAACGAATTTCCTGCCATTTCCTGCCTAAAATATACAAAAATTCACTAACACATAAGATGGACTTTGTATTAGTTTTTTTACAATAATGTCTAATAGTGTATTGTATTCTATTCCTCTGTTTTTTTCTTTTTTTACCTTTTCTTGTTTCATTGTATGTAATGGCAGAGATTAGGGATTAATAAAGGACAACCATAACCACAATCACATAAACCTATTTTATAGCATTATATTGGGGGGGGGACATTTTGGGGGATGTGTCCCCCCCAATATATATTATAATTACGGCCTTGGCAGATAGGATGTGATGTAGGCAGACAGAAAATTAACGAACCCATTGTATTCCATTGATGAAACAGATTAGGACAGATAAGATGGGTGATTGAGGCATCGGGCTCACATGCGAGATATGTACAGATGATGCACCCACTGGTATAAAGAATCAGGTACATTATGAAGAAGCAAGTAGATTATAAGAGAGGGATTTACGTGAGGACAGTTAGAGATGGGGAAAGAGTGCCAGGAGCACCATGGCTGGAAGATCCGGGACAACGTGGCATCATTGTTTCCCTTGCAAACAAAGCCCTTCACCTTGTTATCACCTCGACGATGCCTGTTTATTACAGCGTGTCGGGACATGGTTGAGTGGTAGTAAAAAACACTTGTTCGTGAATTGCAATAACTGCTTATAGCACTATTTTGCACGTCTGGTGAGCCCCGTATGCCATCAGAAAATGTGACATGTTTTCTCCATTGATATATATACGGCGAATAGGACATCATGTTTGACACTGTGGATATTAGATCGGTATGTGTCTAAAAAGAGGAATGTGATTCAAGGGAAATGAATGTAAAAAAACACTTCCAACCTGTGAATACCTTAAACACGGTATGACCCGTATTGATAAATCTCCCCCCTCCTCTGGTGAAAAGCATGAAAATGGTACGATCCGTACTGTGTAATTGGTCACGTGGACAGGAGGGAGAAAGGCTGAATCCGGATCAGACTGGTTTGAGTCTCCACGTGGAGATACGCATGGCCATCTCTCAAGACAATGTTTGGGCTACATGACGGGCATAAATAGGTCAGTTTAGTAAAGGGCATCTTCATAAAATATAATACTGTGGATACACCGGAGGAAGTATTTTGGATTGACTATTGTGAAGTGCCAATGGACACGTGATTATCCTGCTATTGGCAGTACAGCAGAATCTGGCAAATGACTGAGTTATGCTGTGTAGAAAAGTATTCTGGTGAACGTTGCTACGGATGAGAATTACAGTATTGTCAGTGTACTGATATGTGGGTTGTGTGCAAATATATGAAAGTGATTACTTAGGGTATTAGTGTTATTTAAGCAGTAGTGATACTCAATATTGTTGAAGAGGAATGACATTGTTTCCGTACAATATATGAAAGGAATATTACTCTTTGTTTTTTTCAATAAAGTCATGTAGGTACATTTTTTTAAATTAAATGAGAACTAAATTAAATCACGACGTTTTGGGTGCAACACAAGCGTCCTTCTTCAGGTGGGAACAACGTAGCGAAAACACAACCGCTTAAGTGTATCTAAGAGATGGCTGTGACGAGGAATTATAGTCGCTGGGGATGGAGGGAGGGGAGGGGCCAAGGTGAGTGTGTGGGCGGGCTGTGGACTGGGAGGCAACGATGTGAGGAACGGGGAGGGCGCTGGGAGGCAACGCATGGAGTTCAAACTGAAGCTTTGTGTTGCAGGGGGCGGCAGTAGATAAGCAAGCTAAGATTAAGCAGCCTTTTATTATGCTGCCGGGGGGGGGGGGGGGGGTAATTTAGAAATGCGCAAGCTGAAAAACAATGTGTAGTAATGGTGATGGTAGTGTGTGAAGCTGAAGGTAACAAACTCGGAATATGGATATGATTATGAAAATAAATCTAAACTGGCTGTCTAGCAGTAATCTGCACGGCAGCTAAAGTTTTAACTTGGTTAATTACATCCTTCCAATGATTGCTCAATTTGAATCCATCATCTCGGTTTAAGTTATGTCTATGTTTGAATATCTGGAAAATTAGGCGCAAGCTAAAATTGCACACTCGAAATAACGTGTGGCAATGGTGATGGTAGTGTGTAAAGCTGGGAGTAGAAGACTGGGAATATGGATATGAATATGAAAACAAATATAAACTGGCTGTATAGCTGTAAACTGCACGACAGATAAAGTTTAACTTGGTTAATTACATCCTTCCAATGATTTCTCAATTTGAATCCATCGTCTCGGTTGAAGTTATGTCTATGTTTGTATATCTGGATGGCTTCATGGACAAATCTTTGGTAGTATCCAGGAGGCTTGCAGTGTACCTTGGTATCGGAAAACAATATCATGAGAACCAGCAGTATTATAACAGTGGTCAGCTATGGCCAAAGAATTCGTCCTGCCATGCTTCAAATCCGACTTGTGCTCACGAATGCGGTCAGAAATATGTCGTTTCATTTCCCCGATATAACAATCACCACAGGTGCAACTCAGTTTGTAGACACCAGGGTACTGTAAGTCAGGAATGACATCCTCTACGGATAGGATCAGATCACGGATCTTGTGTACTGTACTGAATCGGACCTGGATCTTGTGTTTGTTTAGATTTTTGGAAATCTTTTTGGCAACATAATGATTTTGATCGGAGTCTCAAGGGGTTGTTTCTCCATGGTGGGAGAAACAGCTTGGCGGATAGCACGGTCCGAGTATCCATCTTGAGGGCCAGATGTACATGTTCCAATTCACTGGCCAGGTGGTGTTGGTCAGAGATGCAGTGGGCCCTATGGTATAGTGTTTTGATGAGGGAATTATTTTGTGCCAGATGGTGGTGGGAATCAGGCTTCAAGTAGGAATCTGTGTGGGTGGCCTTCCTGTAGACAGAATGTCCCAAAGAGCCATTGGGCTTCCTCTCAAACAGAACATCCAGGAATGGTAGCTTGCAATCCTTCTCCACTTCCATGGTGAATTTGATGGATTGGTATATGGAGTTGATGTGGTCTAGAAATTGGTTCAATGCTGGGAGGCCATGTGGAACCCATAGGGGTGCCCTCATTTTGTTTGCAGAAGGTACTATTCCAGGTGAAGTACGTGTTGGTGAGGCAGTGCCTAACCAGCGCAGGGACATCAGGGTTCAGTCAATGTTGGACTAAGTCTTCAATTATTGTTATGGTGTCAGGCACTGGAACCTGGGTGAATAGAGAGACCACATCAAAGTTGACGAGGACATCATCAGGAGACGGTACAATGTCCTTGATTAGAGAGAACAAGTGAGTTGAGTTAAGTACTTCTGAGGTGGTCTTGCCAGTGAAGGGAAGCAGAGTATCCAATAGAAAACGGGCTAGTTTGTAGGTAGGTGAGTTGATCGTGGACACGATGGGCCGTAGTGGGGTACCTTCTTTATGGATCTTGGGAAGCCCATATAATCTGGGAGGTCTCGCAGCCGAGGGTTTCAGGGAGAGCCGTTTGATTGGTTCGATTAGGGAAGTCGAACTAGTGACGATCTTGTTGGTTTTAGGAGTTAGGCTATTAGTCGGATCTCTATTGATTTTGGAGTAGCTGCCATCAATGAGTAGGTCCTGGATTTTGTTGTTGTATGAGTTTTTATCCATAATGACAGTGGCATTGCCCTTGTCGGCCGTGAGGATGACTATGTCATCCCTCTTTTTCAAATTTGCGAGTTCAGAACGCTCGTTTTTGCTGATGTTGCTAAAAGGTTTCTTAGCATTCTTGATGATAGTGGCTATTTCAGCTCTCGCAATTTCCATTTGGATGTGTCCTAAGCCTTTGAGGGCTACATCGACATGGAAGATTATATTCTCTACTGGGATATGTTTAGGGGTAACTGCGATATATAAACATACACATAACTTCAACCGAGATGATGGATTCAAATTGAGCAATCATTGGAAGGATATAATTAACCAAGTTAAAACTTTAGCTGCCGTGCAGTTTACTGCTAGACAGCCAGTTCAGATTTATTTTCATAATCATATCCATATTCCCAGTCTGTTACCCCCAGCTTCACACACTACCATTACCATTACCACACGTTGTTTTTCAGCTTGCGCATTTCTAATTTACCCCCCCGGTAGCATAACAAAAGGCTGCTAAATCTTAGCTTTCGTATCTACTTCCGCCCCCTGCATCACAAAGCTTCAATTTGAACTCCATGCGTTTCCTCCCAGTGCCCTCCCCGTTCCTCACATCATTGCCTCCCAGTCCACAGCCTGCCCACACACTCACCGTGGCCCCTCCCCTCCCTCCATCCCCTGTGACTATATAATTCCTCATCACAGCCATCTCTTAGACACACTTAAGTGGTTGTGCTTTTGCTACGTTGTCCCCACCTGAAGAAGGATGCTTGTTTCGATTTAAAGCTTTAATGACCGCAGGGATTCATCTTCTTGGTTCTTTCGGTAAAGTCACGTAGAATGTAAATAATAAAATAATAAAAATAAAACATAAAATTCTCACGACGTTTCGGCCACAACGCAAGCAGACGTCCTCAGGTGGAGAACAGGTCTGTCGAGAAGACAGAGTCTGAATGCCACACCCCAGGCTTGGAGCATCTATTTAAGCTGGGAAGGAGGGGGGAAGAGCGCCTTGACGAAATAATTTGCATATCAAGAGGAATTTAGCATATTTATGGAAAATGCAGATATGCGAATAGTACTCCTTGTGAAATGCGTAGGAGGTTTGGCGGGGGGTTTAAAGTCATTATGCCCGTGCATTATGCAGGATTAGCAGCATCAAAGAGAGGGGATATGGGAAATGCAGGTATGTGAATAGTACTAATTATGCCCATGCATTATGCAGGATTAGCGGGCATCAAAGGGAGGGGATAGGGGTAGCATTAATAAAGGGAAGTAGTGTTAATAGTATGTAGCTGCAGTAACTAAAAACCAACACGTAAACAACTAAAGTATAAACTACATAGTATCATCAGTATACTAACTATACTCTATAATAAGCTGAGTTACTAACAGTAAGTAATACATTACAATTCTACGTCGTAAAAATTATATAATATGCTTCCATCTAAATTTTATTCTCTTATATCACACGAGTCTACACCGTACTATATACTGCCATAGACAAACCCAACATTAAATTATATACTGTATTGCTATAAACCACCCTATACCTTATACATTGTAATATAACACTATGTATTATTCTACCCACCCTAATGTGTATCACACTGCTATATATTCACTATACAATTACGATACTATATATTACTTTGTACATTATATTAAGCATATAAATGTTATACTATTTGTTATTATACACTGTACCATTGACAGTCGTGTCAATGGGTGAGTAGTGGGGGGAAACTTGCAGCGGAGCAAAGAATCCATTCCCTGCGGAGAATACAATGCCAGTGAGTGGAACGCGGTCTGAAAGTCACCGTAAACGTGAACACAATCAGTTAAGATCCGAAATGGTTCATTACGTCTTTCCAATGATTGCTAAGCCAGAATCCATCTTCTCGGTTGAAATTGTCTCTGTGTTTGTATATGTGGATCGCCTCATGAACGAATCTCTCATGGTAGCCAGATGGCTTGCAGAGAACCTCTGTCTTGGAGAAGTCAATGTCATGTGAGCCCACTGAATTGTAACAGTGATCTGCCACGGCTGAGGTGTTTGTCCTACCGTGTTTCAGGCCTGCTTTATGTTCACGGATACGGTCCGAGACATGTCGTTTGGTTTTTCCAATGTAACTGCTACCACAGAGGCAACTTAGTTTGTAGACGCCAGGGTACTGTATGTCTGGAACCACATCTTTTACAGACGGGACCAGATCACGGATTTTATGTACTGTGTTGAATCGGACCTGGATCTTGTGTTTAATCAGGATTTTGGAGATCTTTTTTGTGACCCCAGCAATGTAGGGTAAGGTGATGGTCTTGAAAGGCTCCTCAACAGGATCCTTCTTGATGGTTGGAGTGAAGGCCTTGCGGATTGTGTATTCGGAGGAACCATTAGCATTTCCAATAAATATGCTAAATTCCTCTTGATATTCAAATTCATTTGTCAAGGCGCCCAGCTTATATATATACTCCAAGCTCGTGTGCTGTTTCATTCAGACGCTGTCGCCTCGACAGACCTGGTTTCACCTGAGGACGGCTGCTTGTGCTGTGGCCGAAACGTCGTGAGAATTATTTTATTATGTTTTATTTTTTTTATTTTATTACTTCCCTTCTACGTGACTTTACCGAAAGAACCAAGAAGACAAAGAAATGATCGGTCTATAATTTTAATGGTAGGTTTATTTGAACAGTGAGAGACAGAATAACAGCAAAAAAATCCAGAAAAACGCATGTCAAAAATGTTACAAATTGATTTGCATTTTAATGAGGGAAATAAGTATTTGACCCCCTCTCAATCAGAAAGATTTCTGGCTCCCAGGTGTCTTTTATACAGGTAACGAGCTGAGATTAGGAGCACACTCTTAAAGGGAGTGCTCCTAATCTCAGCTTGTAACCTGTATAAAAGACACCTGTTCACAGAAGAAATCAATCAATCAGATTCCAAACTCTCCACCATGGCCAAGACCAAAGAGCTTTCCAAGAATGTCAGGGACAAGATTGTCGATCTACACAAGGCTGGAATGGGCTACAAGACCATCGCCAAGCAGCTTGGTGAGAAGGTGACAACAGTTGGTGCGATTATTCGCAAATGGAAGAAACACAAAATAACTGTCAATCTACCTCGGCCTGGGGCTCCATGCAAGAGCTCACCTCGTGGAGTTGCAATGATCATGAGAACGGTGAGGAATCAGCCCAAAACTACACGGGAGGATCTTGTCAATGATCTCAAGGCAGCTGGGACCATATTCACCAAGAAAACAGTTGGTAACACACTACGCCGTGAAGGACTGAAATCCTGCAGCGCCCGCAAGGTCCCCCTGCTCAAGAAAGCACATATACATGCCCGTCTGAAGTTTGCCAATGAACATCTGAATGATCCAGAGGACAACTGGGTTAAAGTGTTGTGGTCAGATGAGACCAAAATGGAGCTCTTTGGCATCAACTCAACTCGCCGTGTTTGGAGGAGGAATGCTGCCTATGACCCCAAGAACACCATCCCTACCGTCAAACATGGAGGTGGAAACATTATGCTTTGAGGGTGTTTTTCTACTAAGGGGACAGGACAACTTCACCGCATCAAAGGGACGATGGACGGGGACATGTACCATCAAATCTTGGGTGAGAACCTCCTTCCCTCAGCCAGGGCATTGAAAATAGGTCGTGGATGGGTATTCCAGCATGACAATGACCCAAAACACACGGCCAAGGCAACAAAGGAGTGGCTCAAGAAGAAGCACATTAAGGTCCTGGAGTGGCCTAGCCAGTCTCCAGACCTTAATCCCATAGAAAATATGTGGAGGGAGCTGAAGTCATGTTTGAAGAGGGGTCAAATACTTATTTCCCTCATTAAATGCAAATCAATTAATAACATTTTTGACATGCGTTTTTCTGGATTTTGTTGTTGTTATTCTGTCTCTCACTGTTCAAATAAACCTACCATTAAAATTATAGACTGATCATTTCTTTGTCAGTGGGCAAACGTACAAAATCAGTAGGGGATCAAATACTTTTTTCCCTCACTGTAGATAATATTGGTCGCAAAAGCCTACTTGTTAAACTATTAACTTCTTTCGCACTATACGTAACCAACTGTGCTAATCGGAGGTAATTTAAACAATCATATGTAAAGTTGAAGAAAGCATATGGGGGAAAAACTGCAATAGTTATACGTAATTAAATCGTTACGTGTTAAACGAAATTAATTCTCTTAACATGTAGGATTTCGCAACCAATATTCATAATAACGGTTTTTGGGTTAGATCGCCTAAGCATAAATGTGTCGTAACCCTCCAACACCCGATACAGCCAGTAAGGTTTGTCACGTAAACCGCGTCAATTAGTTACTACTTCAGTCCACCGGTGTGTTGGTGAGTAAATCCACAACATTTACAATTTGAGTACGACGCTTCGCCTGATGCTGGATGTAATTTCCAGCGAAACGTCACTCAGATTGTGAATGTTGTGGATTTACTCTCCAATACACTGCTGGGCTGAAGTAGTAACTAATTGGCGCGTTGTTTACGTAACAAACCTTACTGGCTGTGTCGGGTGGTGGAGGCTTACGACACATTTATACTTACGCGATCTAACCCAAAAACTGTTATTACTAAATGAATTCGTACAAACGTGTACGCACATTGAGTTAGGTTAACAACTGCTTTGCAAATGTCTGTATTGAACACACGATGTGAAATTTCACGAAGGCAGGGCTATAAATAGGGGTTATGTGTGATCAATGCTCTAGCATGGGGATTCACGTTGGGTTAAGGAAGAGCTTGGGTTATAACTCACGATTTGTGCTCGGGTAAGGCCTTATGATTAACGCTAAGGTTTATAGGTCATTCTAGAATTAGGAGTTTATGGTTTAGTGCAAGGTTAAGAGTTATACTTAAGTGTTAGCTTATTGATTTATGGCTAGTGCTAGAGTTATGCTTTATATTAGTGATCGGATTAGAAGGAGAGTTGACGTGTGTGTGTTTAGAGTCTATTGATAGTGTAAAGAGTAGGTTTCAAGTTTTAAGGTTGGTGTAGGGGTCAGATAGGTGGAAGGGTCTGTGTAATGCATTTTTACGGTGAGTGCAAAGGGTTTATGGTTAGCGGCAGGTAAAGGGAAGGTTTGGGTTAGTGTTTATAATTAGCATTAGGGTTTATGATACTGCTAGAGTTAATAAAATAATAAAAATAAAACATAATAAAATACAATTCTCACGACGTTTCGGCCACAACGCAAGCAGCCGTCCTCAGGTGATGAACAGTTCTGTCGGAAAGACAGCGTCTGAATGGGTCTGTCTTTCCGACAGACATTTTCTTCACCTGAAGACGGCTGCTTGCGTTGTGGCCGAAACTTCGTGAGAATTGTATTTTATTATGTTTAATGTTTATTATTTTATTATTTCCCTTCTACGTTACTTTACCGAAAGAACCAAGAAGATAAAGCCCTGCAGTCACGAAAGCTTTAAATCGGAACTGCTAGAGTTGTGAGGATTAGAGTTACAGATGAAAACAATACTTTCAAATGGTCATTTGAATCATCAACATGATTAACATAAATGAAACTAAAATACTATAAATTTGCTTTGATTGATAGTAAAAACTTACTGATTGCCGCTTCTACATTATAGTACACCTTACTTACTAGAGCATTCATAAGTCAAGCATGATTAGTTACCAACCTTAATTGCCGCATACATCAAAACATTTTTTGCCATGGGAACTTGGCATGTATATTGCACACAGGTATAGTTTATCTTTGAAGAACTTACCTGCAGTGTTGAAGTGTGAACTAGGTCTGCCAATCTTCGAGATTGTGGCTCTAGAGTGCGATTGCATCGCATTCGGTATCTTTATATCTCGCTGGCTGCAAAGTCATGGCAAACTTGCGTGACAAAGCGCCTCCCTGGAGAATACTAAACCTCCTTTGAGGTTGATCATCCTTTTAGCGTGTCCTTATCATATTTGTGAGCCCAATTAAATGGAAACACTAAAAGCCCCACCTACATTTGATGCAGACCTATACTCCTTTAGCCGCGATGGACCTGGCGTCACAAGAGATTTAATTAAATCGGCTCTGTGATGATGAGTCACAGCTGAACCTTTTCATTATTACACGCTTTTATTTCACTCACTTCGTCTGTTGTATCCTCAAAAAATATTGTAACTCACTTTTTATACACTTCCCAATGTGCTTTCGACTGCAAACTTCGTATAGGTATGTCATACAGATGACAACACAATATTCTATCATAAAAATCCAAAACATTTTAAAACTTTTTACACGCTTTTATTTAACTTACCCTGTGTGTTGTCGTATCCAAAAATCTTGTAACTCAATTTCAACCGTATTCCCAATGTCGTATCGACTGCAAACTTTATATAGGTGTGTCATACTGATGACAATACTACATTCTATAATTAGAAATTAAAAAAAGATATTTTAAATATTTTTTGCGGCTTTAATTGTCGACGCTCAACTCACGTTGGCTTGAAATCACCACGGTCCCTTACGTCATGTCAAGCCTTGGGGAGCCACGCCGAGGGGCGGGGGATGTGGAAGGAGGGGAGGGGGGATGTGGGAAGGGGGCAGGGGAGGGTCAACTCGGATAGTACATTTCATTAAAGCGTGTTTAAAAAAAAAGTACTTTTTCATATTTTATTATTTTATAAGCTGATGCAACTCGTGGAGGAAACAATGATGGTCACTGTTGCTCAGCGAGTGATGAACAGAAGGACATTCAAACGGAGGAAGACTCATTAACAGTTTCCACTCTTATTTTGGTCATTTATGATATGTGATTTCGAGAAACCGCTGTCAAATGTCCTATGCCAATTTATAACGTATAGTGTAAAGCCTGCCAGCTAGAAATAAATACATGCAATTACTTGTAAGAATAACACTTGTCAAACAATTGATGAAGTGACGTCGAAGTTGTTTATTTCCCAAATAAACAATTATAGTAGATTTTGTAATGCAGTTGAATGTAATATATTTTAAAAAATAAGACGAACTTGAAATATTTCCCATCAGGTGTCCTCACTAATTACAGGGCGTACATGTCACGGGAAGGAGATTTCCACAAAGCAAAGTGGATTTGTGAACTTGGACTGCAAATGCTGAAATTAAAATATCGGGCCCATATTTTCTACTTCTGCAGATAATAAGTGATTACAATGTTGGTGACAGCGGAAATCACATTTTCTCAAACAATAGGAAGACCACAGAGCTCCTCATGAAAATGCATGAGAAAACATCTACCTATACTGCCGACTGGTGCCCACTAATGCACACTTGCCCAAAGCTGCCCATTATTTCCTCTTGCCAAATGCTGCTCATCGATGGCCACTGTTGCCCATTATTTATCGCTGTCGCTGTAACTCTCCTGAATTGTCAGGTTCAGCGGTTGCACATTTTTACACGCTTCTATTTAAATCACTTCGTCTGTTATATCATCAAAAAAGAAATCTTGTAACTCAATCTTTGCACACTTCCCAATGTGCTATCGACTGCAAACTTCGTATAGATATGACTTACTGATGACAACACGATATTCTTACGTAAAAAAATCCAAAACATTTTAAAACTTTTTACACGCTTTTATTTAACTTACTGTATGTGTTGTATCAAAAAATCTTGTAACTGAATTTCAACCGCATTCCCAATGTCGTATCGACTGCAAACTTCGTATGGCTATGTCATACTGATGACAACACGATATTCTATCATAAAAAAATCTAAAACATATTTTAAAACTTTTTACACGCTTTTACTTAACTTACTGTATGTGTATGTGTTATATCCAAAAATCTTGTAACTCAATTTCAACCGTATTCCCAATGTCGTATCGACTGAAAAATTCGTATAGCTATGCCATACTGATGACAATACTATATTCTATCATAAAAATTAAATTTTAAAAAATATTTTTAATTGCTCTAATTGTCCACGCTCAACTGACGTCGCCTGTAAATCACCGCGGTCCCTTACGTCACGGTAAGCCTCGGGGAGCCATGCCCAGGGGCAGGGGATGTTGAAGGAGGGGAGGGGCGATGGGGGGAGGGGCAGCTCGGACAGTACATTTCATTAAAGCGTGTTTAAAAAGAAAAGTATTTTTAAATATTTTATTATTGTTTTTGTAGATGGTATGCCACTGGATTTGTGTGTCGGCATGCACACAACGATGGACGTTGAGACTTATTCAAGGTAGGGACCACTTTACAGTAGACTTGATTGTCCACGCTCATGATGGCGAGAACTGCTGCAGATGATTCAAAATTGTGGATGATCAAAAAAATATACATTTCCCGCAGATCTTTTATACCAAAAACTAACGATTGACCGACCTATGCGTCTGCTCAGTGATAACAATTTTCTGCTCCATGCCAATCAGCATCAATCAAACTCCACCCACTGTTGTAAAGATATGCAACTACTGTACTGTAGGGGCGATCATGTGGGCTTTGAATGTAAGTTTTGAATCACTCAGTTAACCCAATTATTTGAAGGACTGTTCATTGATGTTGTTTGTGATTCCCATAATAGGTGAAGGGAATGGAACTGGATTTTTGTTTGAAGGAAAGAGCACGATATTTTATTGAGAGGGATTTATGAACAATTTTAATGAAGACAATTGCTATTGAATGAAGTCAATCATGTTGAAGATTATGTTTGACTTAGTTTGGAGATTTACCTGATACTAGCATGACAGTGTCATCAGTAAATATTTAATTTTGAGTGATTTAAATCGAGTCCAATATTGTTTAAATATAAGGAGAACAGCAATGGATCCAGCAAGGACCTTGTGGAACACCATTTGTTATTTTAATATTTGTTTAAGAGACGTTATCACTATGCACCTTTTGAGAATGGTTTGAGAGGTAACTCTTAAATCAATTTGTTCTACTGTCTGAAAATGTTAGTGAGTAGAATGACATGGTCAGCAGAATCAAGAACTTTTGAAAAGTCGTGGAATAGTGCACAGCAGTAGTGGACTTTATCAAGGTTACTGAACAGAACATTTTACACATCTGTAGTAGGTTCCAGGAGACTTGGACGACGTAGTTGGAGGCACACTTATTTATTAAGTACAAAATACATAACAGGCCGAAATGTACAACACTTGAAGGGGTATCGGTCCCTTCACCCGTCTAACTGGGAGATCAACACTCCATGTCACAGCTAGCCTACTCCTAGGTCCTCCACTACCGGGCTAGGGGAGGCTAGCTAACCCAGCCCTGGTTAAGCTGGGATTACGGCACCCTGAGTCCCCAGACCGGCTCTTACAAGATCATCAGCTCTGGGCTCTCGGGGCCACGCCACTGGCTTGCCTGGTCGGTCCTGAGAAGGACAGCGATCCAGGGGAGTCCCAGGGCCTATCTAGCAGGTCTTCTTTCTTCACTGGTTAAGCCTGAACACTGGACCCCGAGCCCTCCGGCTCACCGCCTTATATATCAACTCCCCCACTGAGGGGTGGGGCCGTGGGGGATCCCAGCTCCGTGTCAGCCCCCCAGGCTGAACGGTGCGGACGTTGATCTAAGCGCCTCTCGGCGTACGGGCATAACCACGGCCAGTGTGTTTGTTAAGCCCTCCGTAACACCTCTACATCACCCCCCCCCCCTGTACAGCCCGCAGCCGTCCCGGCTGCAACAAAATCTCAATAAATATGCATCCCCCCAAATCCGTGTTTGCCTCGCATAATATTAACAAGAACAACAACAACAATGAACAACAACAAGAAAGAGAAAAATAACCCGACGCACCCCCCCCCCTGAATAAATACCGAACCCCGTAAAAACGCAACATATATACAATTTCCAGGACCCCCCGCAAGGGCCGCACAAGCGGCCGACCTCACAAAAGTCTGCGCGTTTTGGCGCGCGTTCTTGCAGCGGGGCCGTCACACGGGGCAACCCCGGTTGGCCCAGTGGTGGGTGTCAACAGTCCGGGTGCGAGAAAGTCAGGCTTCGCTGCTGAGCGACCCCCGACCCCCCCGGGAGGGGTTGGCGGTCGTGAGCACGTCAATCCTGGTGCACCTGGAGGTGGAACAGTTGGTGGCAAGTTAGGCGAAAGCAGCGAAGTTGGACTCCGGGAGTCGGTGGACCCCTCACATGTATGGCCACGCGTGTGTGTGGTAGGAACATGGGGCTCAACGAACGGTTTTAACCTGGAGGGGTGCACGAACCACCGACGCTTCCCCCACCGGATATGCACACATTGTGGCCGCAAGACCTGCACCACTTCCACGGGCCCCCGCCACGGCCGCACCAGCTTAGACGAGGTTGCCAGTGGTGTTTGGGGACAGTGCAACCACGCCTTGTCACCCGGTTTCCACTGGAGCACATGTGCCCGACCCAGCCTGAGCCTTTCATTTGCCTTTTGGCGAAGTTCTGAATTCTGGACGACCGCCTCCCGCGTCTCTGTCAATTTAGCAATGTTGAATTTGACATGGTCGGTCAATTGAGATTTAGCATGCGGCGCGGAGATCTGCAGCTGGGTCGTGACAGGTGGGTTAGCCTCGCGGCCATACATTAGGAAAAAGGGCGAAAATCCGGTCGCCGCATGTGGAGCCATTGTGTATCCCGCCAAAACCCCCGGAATATGAAGGTCCCAATCAATCTGTGATTCAGAGACCTGTTGGGACAGCATGGACGTGATAGTCCGATGCAGACGCTCCACCATCCCCTCAGTTTGCGGATGATATGGGGAGGTACGAATTTTTTTTGTTCCCAGGAGCTCGCAGACTTCGTGGAGAAGTTTACCCGAATTTTTTTTACCCTGGTCGGTCAGCAGCCGCTCCTGAGTACCTTTGTCGAGGACGTAGCCCTGGACAAAGGCCTCCGCGATGGCTGCTGCCGACTGGTTAGCGAGGGGCCAGGCCATAGGCCATCACGTAAAATATTCTACCCCGGTCAATAGGTATCTATTTCCCCTAGGTGTAGCGGGGAATGGGCCCATAATATCAAGCGCAACGAGCTCGTTAATCCGGGAAACTTTGAGAGACTGCAATGGTGGGTTGGACCCCCGCGCTGGTGGCTTCCGTTGCGCGCACTGAGTACACGACGCTAAAAGATCATCCACGTCCCTTGCCATGCCCGGCCAAGAAAAATCCAGCTGGAGCATGGCAAGGGTTTTGTGAGTCCCCAGGTGAAGGAGTCGCTCGTGCGCAGCCCACACCACTCTACCCCTCAATGCGGAAGGCACCACCAGCCGCCGGCGGCAGGATCTCCCGTCCCAATGCATCAAAAGACCTTGAAATAACCCCCACGAGTCGACATTTTCCGCCCCCCGACCAACTCCCCCGATGCGACGGCGCAAAGCGAGGAGGGAGGTGTCCTCCATTTGGAGGCGCCCCCACTCCGCAACAGACAACCCCAGCAGAGAATCCCTCCCTTCGTGCTCAATAGGACCGGCAACCGAAGGCGCATCAGCGGCGGCCGCAAGGACCGGATCAGAGATCATATTCGGAGGTCTGCAACGCCCCGAACCCAGGAGGCAAGCGCACTCGGAGGTGGGCGGCAAACGCGACAGAGCGTCTGCGTTCGTGTGGTGAACGCCCTTACGATAAGTAGTTTCAAAATCAAAATCCTGGAGAATCTCCAACCATCGAGACAATTGGCCCGTTGGCTGTTGAACCCGCAAGGCGTACTGCAGCGCCGCATGATCTGTGCGGACGGTGAAATGTTGACCGTACAGATATGGGCGACATTGCTGAATGAAGTAAATGATCGCCAATAGTTCCCGACGGGTAACACAGTACCTTTGTTCCGCCGGAGACAACACCCGACTGCCGTACGCAACCACATGCTCTACGCCCCCAACAACCTGCGAAAGCACGCCCCCAATGCCCGTGTTGCTTGCGTCCGTATTGAGAAAGAAGGGTTTTGTAAAGTCAGGGTAACTCAATAGCGGAGCCCCCACTAGGGCGTCCCGGAGGGAGCGAAAAGCAGCCTCCTCCTCCTGACCCAAATGAAACTTGACCCCCTTGGATGTCAAGGCATGTAAGGGTTTCGCAATCGTAGCGAAATCAGCGACAAACCGGCGGTAATGCGACGCGAATCCAATGAAACTCCTGACCTCCCCCACCGAGGTGGGCGTCGGCCAGGAGCTGACGCATTGCGTTTTGGCGGGATCTGTGGCAATACCCGAACGCCCGACAATGTGACCCAAATACCGCACCGATTTGCGGAGCAAATAACACTTCTGGGGCTTGAATTTCAAATTAGCAGCCCGCATTTTGAGAAAAACGGCACGCAACCTCTGGAGGTGTTCATCGAATGTTTTAGTAAAGACGATGATGTCGTCTAAGTAAATCAAACATGAATCCCATTGCAACCCAGCCAGGACAAATTCCATCAATCGCTGAAAAGTTGCCGGCGCTGAATGTAGCCCCATCGGTAAACGGTTAAATTGGAAAAGGCCGTGTGGCGTACGGAAAGCAGTTTTCGGTTTAGATTCATCATCCAGAGGGAGCTGCCAGAACCCGGACAACAAATCCAATGTGGAGAAGAACCGCGCCCCTGCCAGGGCATCAAGCGATTCATCCATCCGAGGCAGCGGGTATGCGTCGGCTACAGAAATCTTGTGCAGCCGACGAAAATCGACACAAAACCACAATGAGCCGTCGTGTTTTTTTTACAAAGACGATCGGCGCACCCCAAGGGCTGGTAGAAGGAGATATAATATCCGCAGCTAGCATGTTGTCCACGGCCGATTTGACATGATCCTTTTCGGCAGGACTCAATCGAAAAGGATTTTGGCAGATTGGCGCGCTGTCACCCGTGTCAATATGGTGTCACAGCAGTTTAGTACACCCAATATCGTATTTGTTTTGACTAAAAACGTCGGAAAACTCGCGCAGGAGGATTCGAAGCCTCTCACGCTGTGAGTCGGACAGGTCCGATGATCCCGCACAAAGCGCATCCAGCCACCCCTCGTCACGGTCCGAATGCGGTTGCGCCGGCGGAGTGGCGCTCACCTGACCAATGACCGGTTCCTCACAGGGTACCGGCGTCGCGTGTGCGAGCACGGTCCTTTGAGGAACCACAGCCGTTCGCGATCCCACATTGAGGACCGCGATGAAGGGGTCCCCGTTCCCTTTCACAATGGTCTGGGCCGCTATCAAATCGGGTCCATTGACCCCGGCCCTAGATGGCCCCAACAGAACCCCCCGATCCCCAACGCCCTGGGAAAATGGTCGCCGCAGCCTAAGAGGCACGACCATCTGAGCTCCCGGCGGTACGCGTACCGTCCTCATCACCAGTGCCTGTACCGTCGCAAATGCCGTACGGACAGTAGCGGGGGAGGACAAAAACATCATACGTCGGCCCGACGGGAGTTCGATGCAACCCTGGTCGACCAAGATACGAATCGGCATTTTGGCCAAGAAATCCGTCCCCAACAGGCACGGAACCGCCAGCGAGGAGGAGACCAATATGGGGCCGGATAGTGTGATGTCCCCAATACAAATTTGCGCGCGGATCTGTCCGATAATGCCCAGCGAGCCCCCGTTAGCAGCGTAGCACGGAACATCAACGGGGAGCAAAGGCCGGCTTTGAACGTGGAGAATGTTATAAATCAAATCGGACACAATAGTTGCCGATGCCCCCGTATCAACTAAGACCCGCACCTCAACCCCATAAATATGCCCCACAACGACCGACGACCCCGACGACGCGGCAACAACACGATGGGCCAACTCGGACCACTGGCCCAGTTGGAACGCACTCCCCACTGCGGTACGGTTCAGCGCGACGACAGGCAATTTTCGACGCCCGTTCGTTGCAGTGCATGAGTGTGTCACAGGTGTGTGCGTAGGCCAAACATGTGGGGTGCCACGACTCGCCGGAGTTTGCTGGTGAGGCTTGGGTAGAGGCGTGACATCCGGCTGAGGCATCGTCCCGCGCTGTCGGGGAGCCTGGCATCCTGAAGCCACATGGCCCCGGAGGCCACAGTTGTAGCAGCGCGTGAGCGCCCCAGACGGCTTAGGCTGATCCTGGTGGCTCGGTCCGTCCCGACCCGGTCGTCCCCCGGCTCTCCACTCCATCGGGCGATCCACAGCGCAGACCTCTTCCGATGGGAGGGTGGTCGCAGCCACGGTATGCCCGGCCACCTCCTTGCTGGCTTTGCGACGCTGGGACAGCAAGTTAGCGTGGATGTGCCGCGCGGCCCACAGGGAACACATCTCTGTGTCGTCTTGCGCCAAGACGACAATGTCCAAATCGTCCGCCAACAGCAGTATCTTCTCTGCCACCATGGCATCCACCCCTTCCTCGTCCATCCGAGGGAAAGCCGCCTTCGCTAGGGCCAGGAGAGCTGTGCGGTATGCCAAAGGCGATTCTTTGGTGCCCCGCTGGCGATCGTAGAACAGCTGCCTGCAGTCCGAAGGTGGTCCATAGACTGCAGACAGGAGTTGAAGCGCCATTTGCAGCGTGGCGCGCTTCGCTCTTGGCGCCGAGGTGAGGGTAGTGAGGGCGTCACTGTCGAGCGTCGCTGGTAGCGCGCGTAGCGCCTCGTCATCAGTCCATTGTGCCATTTCTTGGTGAGCGAGGAAGCATCTTCGGAAGCCTCCCCAGTCACCGTCTTCCCCCACGAACTATTTGAGAGGTGGTAATCACTGCTGTAATGCGGCGTCCGCAGTCGGAGATCGCGCCTCGTCGTTCCCGCCACTCTGCACAGTTTTGGCGGGAAGGGCGGGTGCCATCGGCGGTCGCTCTTCTGGTGACACGCCGGCCGCCATTGATGACGTGGCGGTTCCTGGTTGGCGAGAGTCAGTCGCCTGACGTAGCCCGGCCCCGCCCTCAGCACCCACTGTACTGATGGCAGCAAATCCGACTTCCAGGCCCGTAGAAATGGCGGGAACCGGCACCACGTGTTGTCCATCGTCACCCCGCGCCGCTCCTCCAGCCCCCAGGTGAGTGATTTCCTCCAACGTGGCGGCTGCCGCGTAGAGTAGCTCCGCTAGGCGGGAGTGAGCCAGCCATAGTCCATCAGCCGACAGTCCCCACCCGTCCTGCCGTTGCGGTGTGGGTGGACTCGGCCCCGGTTGCTCGGAATCGCTCTCCGCAATTTCGGGCTCTGAGTCAGCCGGGGTTTCCTCCTCCCCCGGTTCCCTGGTACGAGCCGTTCGTCTTGTATCCATCCTTAGAAGACCACTTCTGACGCCAGTTGTAGTAGGTTCCAGGAGACTTGGACGACGTAGTTGGAGGCACACTTATTTATTAAGTACAAAATACATAACAGGC
This sequence comes from Lethenteron reissneri, assembly GCF_015708825.2. Taxonomy (NCBI): domain Eukaryota; kingdom Metazoa; phylum Chordata; class Hyperoartia; order Petromyzontiformes; family Petromyzontidae; genus Lethenteron; species Lethenteron reissneri. The sequence goes on along the minus strand of NC_083841.1, from coordinate 8,960,643 downwards.
CGAGATGTACAACACTTGAAGGGGTATCGGCCCCTTCACCCGTCTAACTGGGAGATCAACACTCTATGTCACAGCTAGCCTACTCCTAGGTCCTCCACTACCGGGCTAGGGGAGGCTAGCTAACCCAGCCCTGGTTAAGCTGGGATTACGGCACCCTGAGTCCCCAGACCGGCTCTTACAAGAGCATTGGCTCTGGGCTCTCGGGGCCACGCCACTGGCTTGCCTGGTCGATCCTGAGAAGGACAGCGATCCAGGGGAGTCCCAGGGCCTATCTAGCAGGTCTTTCTTCACTGGTTAAGGCTGAACACTGGACCCCGAGCCCTCCGGCTCACCGCCTTATATATCAACTCCCCCACTGAGGGGTGGGGCCGTGGGGGATCCCAGCTCCGTGTCAGCCCCCCAGGCTGAACGGTGCAGACGTCGATGTAAGCGCCTCTCGGCGTACGGGCATAACCATGCCCAGTGTGTTTGTTAAGCCCTCCGTAACACCTCTACACATCCATCTTTGATCTCATGCAGCCATCCTCTCGAAATCCCAGACTGTTTACTGTGCAGGAGATTGTTTAAGTATCAGTTTATTTGTGATTTAAGTAAAAAAAAATAGTTTAGTAACTGGTGAAAGAATAGAGATGTATCTATAATTATTAGGTTATTTGCAGCCTTTTTATATACTGAACGAAAGAGCAGATTTACACTCGTTGACATGTACCTTCGGTGAGAGATTGAAAATATGCGTGTGAGGTGTTTATAGATTAGATATGCCACAAGTGCAAATGCAGGTACCTCATCTTCTCCTGTAGACGACGATGTCTTAATTGATACTAGCTCATCCAGTACATCCAGTTTAGATATGGGACTAAACGAGAAATAGGGACGATGACTCACTAAAATTTTTAGAGTAGGTGTGTGAAGAGGAATAAGTGAGAGATGTGAACGGTAGTGTATTTGGGGAAATTTTACTCTGGTGTCTTTTGTAAAAGACGTCCTACTAATCTACAATGATACTTAAATCCATAGACAATGTCTTGTTTTGTGAACAGTTCTTTACTACCCAGTTTGAGTTTTTTTCGTATAACATTTAGCTTTCCTTGGTTTTCAACTGGATTAAATGCTTGCCCAAAGATTCTTGGTTTTTTGTGAATTTAGAATAGTTTAATGATATGGAAATGTTGTGTTTGTTACTTGGCGAGTACGTCTATTTCTTCGTGTTCCATAGGTAGTCCAATTTTCGAGGTTATTTGATGTTTTTGCATTATTCCAGGCTATGTCTCTTGTTGTCATTAATGTTCGGATCAAACCATGATGGATGATCACACTTTATTCTGAACATTTTTACGGAGGGATGTTAGTTAATTATTTTTAAGAATTAGATCTGAAAATATGTTCAAGCAGTAAAAAAAACCGAGCTTGCCGTATCTCAGTCAAAATGGAGAGTGTCATGAATAAATTACTAGCGGTGAGTACCCGGCGTTGCCGGGGCAAAAAAGGCAGACACAAATCGACTGACACACACACGTGGAGTTACACGCACATATCGACTCACACATACCTACATAGACTGAACAACAACAACCGCCATTCGCCAGTAAGTGGCGGTGACGTCACCACAACGCTTGTACCAGGCTATGTGCACCTTGAGGCCACGTAAGGTGTTACGCAACCAATGAAAATATAATGTGGCTCGACTGTTTCGGAGTGAGACCTCTGCTTCTATAGGGAGCCATCCCTTGACCGCACTCGGGCATCGATCAGCCTCCCATTGTATCTGTACCAGATGGAAATTGTAGCGGTACAGCCATTGATGGCTTCACGAACTACGTGGTCCAAATATATGTAAAATAATGTGGGAGCCAGAGGACATCCCTGTTGCACCCCAATGTGTACAGGGAATGGCTCTGACTCACGGCCACGTAGTTTATGCGGGGCCGCTCACCATCATTAAGGTCCTTAAGGATGGTGAGCAGTGGGTGAGGGAATCGGAAAGCACGAAGAACAACCCAGAGGCCAGGCCTACTGATGGTATCATAGGCCTTGAGCAGGTCAATAAAGCACACACATGGACTAAGACGCACACATGGGCCTACAGACACACGAAGAAATGGACTTACACTGACTAACATGGAGGCATGCACATACAGCAATTAACACACACGCACATGGACTCAGACACCCACACACATATGGACTCAAACACATCGACTTACACACACATGGACTGACACACACAGACATCCACTTGAGATACACACATGGAGTTACACACATATATCGACGTACACACATACAGCGAGTCACACACAGACATACGTGGACTCACACACACATTGACGTAAACACACATATGTACTTGCACACACACATGGACTTAGACACATAGATAGACTGACACACAGCCCTACACACATACACTTGTGACACAGTCATCTACTTGAGATACACAGACATGGATGAACACACACATATGGACTCGCACAAATGCATTGACTTACACACACACATGTATAGACTTACATACACATGTGGACTAACACACACATATGGACTGACACACACATACACATGGACGTACATGGCCACATCACAGACTGGCAGACCGTCGCAGCATCATAAAAGCGCAGCAAAAAAAGGGAAAATTTAGCAAGCTAAAAAGAAAGAGTTTTGTGCACACAAACATTATTATTGTAATATCTCGCAAAATTATTTGTTTGATAATAGTAAGCGAATCAACAGGAGTTCTTTTCTGCACACAGAGATTATAATAGTAATGTTTGTCAACTAAATGTGTTTAATAATATAAAACATTGGACTTGATTTGTTAGTGTAAGAAGCTTGGAAATGTGTACTTACCAAAGGCATGTTGAGGCCTTGTACCATGCGTAGCCCCCCTCCTGGCATACATTGGCGAGGCGGCGGAGTTGGCACGTTGCCAGGCTAGGGGCTGGGCCGCTATCCCCCCCCCAGCATCCCCCGCCCGTGCAAGAATAATGTTATGTAAGCAGTAAAATATTATTATCTAAGGAGTCGGTAGTATAAACTGGACACATCGTGTTGGGGGGGAGGGGGGTGAAGAGGACGTGACGCTGTGAAGAAATATCCGCAACGTTATGTGTCTATGTGTTGGCTTTAAACGCGTAAAAGGAAATGTCCCCGTAAAATGGAGCCAAGGCCCACCCCCCCCGCAATTGGCGTCAGTTGGTACGGTCGATGTCGCGCAATAAGTAAATAATTTATAATAGAAACGGCACAAATGTGTTAATTAAACTACTTTAAAGTTTAGGGACGGGAAAACGAAATAGCCTATTCCCACCGCAGGGCTTAGGGCGTGCCGCCCGGCAAATTCTTTTCTACATATTGCCCACCGTCCGAGAGCCAAATCCCCCGCAAGCGCGAGCGCGTGGAGACTTTTATATATAAGATTGAAGGTCAACATTTCAAAATGTCAATTCCATAATGATTTTATGAGGTGTCTTGGTTATCTTTGCACGATGAACACCAAAGACAATAGCATGCTCATTGAGATGGATGAAGCAATCTGTTTAGATTTAGATTAGTGGGAAGTACCCGGCGTTGCCCTGGCGAAAAATATATTTCAAAACTCCTCTTAATAACCTGCCGGCTGGCAGGCGCGATCTTCAAAGGGACCTGCCGGCTGGCAGGCGCGATCTTCAAAGGGACCGGCACCGCCGACCCCTTTCTGGAGGACCCGACGTATATTTAGATGTGCACAGGGGGCTCCGGCTCCCGTTGAGGCATGAGGAGCCAAACGATACGCCGCCAAGACCCCCGGGACGAACAGGTCCCAGTCTGACTGGGACGTGTTCACATGGTGGCACAGCATGGACGTGAGGGTGTGGTTCAAGCGCTCTACGATCCCGTCCGATTGGGGGTGGTAGGGCGAGGTGCGGATTTTCTTGGTGCCAAGGAGGTCACACACCTCCTTGAGCAACCTAGATGAGAAATTCCGCCCCTGGTCAGTCAACAATTGTTCCGGCGCGCCCTTGTCCAACACGTACCCCTGGACGAACCCCTCGGTGATAGAAGAGGCCGAATGATTGACCAAAGGCCACGCCACAGGCCAACGTGTGAGGTACTCAATGCCCACTAAGAGGTATTTGTGGCCCCATTGGGATGCAGGGAATGGCCCCAAAATGTCGAGCGCCACGAGCTCATTAACGCGAGAAACCCGGATGGACTGCATCAGGGCCCGGTCCTGGACAACTGGGACCTTCCTCCGCGTGCAGTCGTGGCAACCCTTCAAAATCAGTGCCATGTCACCCTCCACACCCAGCCAGTCATAGTCCCGCTTAAGGGTCAATAAGGTCTTGTGGTAGCCAAGGTGCATAAGCTTCTCGTGAATGACTCGGGTTAATTTACCACGCAGGCTAGTGGCAACCACCACACAATAGCGTTCCAATTGGGCATCCCAACGCATGAGGAGTCCGTCCTGCACGGCGATCGCCAGGGCAGCCGACGAAGCTGAGCTCCGGGCCTTACGCCCAACACGGCGCCATAGCTTCAGCAGAGAGGAATCCTCGATCTGCAAGCTGGACCATACCCCCCGAGGGAGTTCAAGGCCGAAATCCGTGGGTGTCGCCGCACTTGGAGGGGTGGCCGCCTCGGCCGAAGCGACCAACTGGGCCACGACGTCCCCTAGGGCCTTGCAACGGCTAGAGCCCAGGGCGCAAGAACACCCGCCACCTGCCGGCAATCGGGATAAACGGTCCGCATTTCCATGCTGTGCCCCCTTCCTGTGGATTACATCAAAGGGGTAATCCTGGAGCACCTCTAGCCAGTGGGACAGCTGACCCGAGGGCTGACTAATCCTCAGCGAATATTGTAGGGCCGCGTGGTCGGTTCGGACTGTAAACCGCCTACCGTACAAGTAGGGTCTATACAATTGAAAAAAAAAAACTATGGCCAAAAGCTCCCTCTGGGGTCACACAATATTGCTGTTCCGTTGGGGACAGAACGCGATTGCCATAGGCTACCACCCTCTCAACCCCGCCGACCACCTGGGCCAGGACAGTCCCAATGCCCGTGTCGCTGGCATCGGTCTCGAGCAGGAAGGGTTTTGAAAAGTCCGGGTACCCCAAGGGTGGCGCATCCGCCAAGGCCGTGCAAAGCGCCGCAAAAGCATCCTCCTCCTCCGCGCCCCAGTGAAACCTTTGGCCTTTGGCGGAAAGGGCATGCAGAGGCTTCGCAATTGTCGCAAATCGCGGATAAACCGACGTTAGTACGATGCAAAGCCGACGAAGCTACGCACCTCCGCGGCAGATGTGGGAGTCGGCCACGTCCGGACACAAGCCGTTTTTTCCGAGTCCATGGCGACACCTGACGCACTAATAATGTGTCCCAAATACTTCACCGATGGTTGTAGCAAGTGGCATTGCAAGTGCTCGCCAAACGTACTGCCAAAAACAATAACGTTGTCCAAGTAGATTAGACAAGACTCCCACTGCAGCCCCACCAAGACCATCTCCATGAGACCCTGGAAGGTGGCCGGGGCCGAATGGAGACCCATAGGAAGCCGATTGAACTCGAACAACCCCTGGGGCATGCGGAACGCTCTCTTGGGTCTAGATGCCTTCATCCAGTGGTAATTGCCAGAAGCCGGAGAGCAAATCTAAAGTTGAAAAGAACCGCACGCCCGAGAGGGCGTCCAGGGAATCATCCATGCGAGGAAATGGATATGCATCAGCCACCGCGATCTTGTTCAATCTACGGAAATCGACGCAGAACTGGAGACTCCCGTCCCGTTTCTTGATTAGCACAATGGGGGCACCCCAAAGGCTAGCAGATGTGGAGATGATGTCCACCGCCAACATTTTGTCGACAGCCGAGCGGACATGATCTTTTTCCGCCAGGCTAAAGCGGTGGGAATTAAGTCGAATAGGGGCCGAGTTGTCCATGTCTATGTGGTGGTCCAGAGAGTAGTGCGACCCAGATCAAACTTACTTTGGCTAAACACATCGGTGAACCGCTCGATGAGGTCATGGAGTTGCCGACGTTCCCCGAAGGACAACGAGGCATTCTCGTCGCACAACGTGGCGATCCACGATGCGTCAGGGTCCCCCCGTGTGCATCACGCCTGCCACGACCCCTCCATCCGGGGCAGCGCTCTTGGGTGGAGGAGCCAGGGTCGCGTGCACCAGGACGGCACCGGCCGGGACTACAACTGGCATATGCCCCGAATTGAGGACCTGCAAAAAAGGTCCTGGCCCCCCGACTCGGCTGTCAAGGCGCCCACCAACCCCTCCGTCCTTGAAAAGTAGCTCGACGAGAACAGGAGGATACCCATCTCTGTGGAGCCCATTTTGAGTGGTCTGCGCAACCTAAGGGGTAGCAGGATTGGTGATGCTGGCGGTACGGTCACCACCGCTTTATTCAAGGCCCGCACACTGGCGACCAAGAGAGACAGGATGGTAGGTGATTGTAAGAAATGCAGCCGCCTCCCTGACGGCATTTCCATACAGCCCTGGTCAATGAGAATTCGAATGGGCATTCTAGACAAAAAGTCGGTCCCCAAGAGGCATGGAACAGCCAAGGTCGTGGAGACCAAAATAAGCCCTGCCAACTCAATCTCGTAAACCCGAACCGACGCAATAACGTGGCACAATATGCCCAAACTGCTGCCGTTCATGGCGACACAAGCCCCACGAACCGGCCTTAATGGACCAACGCTGCGGGGTAGCAGCTCGAAAATGGCCTCTGAAATAATGGTGGCAGATGCCCCCGTATCCACCAGGAGGTGAACATGCACCCCTTGCACGTATCCCGCCACCGCTGAGGAGCCGGCAGCGGCCGCCACCATCCGAAGCGCCAGCGCGTTTCAGTGGCGGGACTGTCTGGGCCATCCCGTGGGTGACAATGATGGTGCACTCGATCTCTCGAGGACAACCCCATGACGATGGGCCCTAACCCCGCTAGATGCATGAGGTGAGGGGAGCGGCCGCGTGGGTGATGCGTCACGACTCACCTGGGGCCCTGGGCCCGATGCCGACGAGGGTCCTGGAGGAGTTGGAGCCCCCTTGCTGAAGGCCCCTGAGGCATTCCGGCAACCCCTCTCGATGTGGCCCCGCTGACCACAGCGGAAGCAGGTCACTGTGGGATCATCCTGCGGATGGGATGGTCCCGTCCACCCCCGTTGCTCTGGATGGCGATCACCCTCCACCCTCCCGCGACGACCGGGCATCGCCAGGGCCGCGAGGGTGTCCACACCCTGAGATGCGGCCATCCCTTCCGGCACCAGGACCCCCGCACACGCCGCCATCTGGGGCTGTTGGCGGAGGGAGAGGTGCACCTGGATGTTCTCGGCCTCCGCCAATGACGTGATCTAGCGATCATTATTGATCGACAAAGCGATCCCCAGCTCACACGTCAGGTGGAGTAGCTGATCTAGGGCAGAGGTCGCAAACGTGTTTTGATTCCTTACCCGTACCCGGCCACACCAGGGTCGTAAACGGGTACCCGTACCCGGCCCAGTACGGGTACCCGTACCCGGCCCGGTACGGGTACGGGTTACCCGTACCCTCCGGCGGCGGCGCGCCAGCACCCTCGAGTGGGTGTGGCATGCCGGCACCTCCGTCCGGCGACTCCTCTTGCACCGTCCCACTCTCCTCTTCGGGGACCGTCACCGGGGCCCCGGGCTCCGGGGTCGTTGCTGGAGCCTCTTCTCTGCCGTCGGCACCCTCCAATCATCCCATCGGTGGGTTCTTACGCCGTACGCCTGCTCTTGACATTTTGGCGATGGCGTAACACTTTTGACACCAGTTGTAAAAGGGTTGGCGATGACTCACTCAGAGGTAAGGTTAAGGGCTTTCGCCGTAAGTTTATTAAGGGCTACACAACACACGGGGGAGGGGGGGGTGAACCACTTCCCAGGGGTTAGGGGTCCCAGGCTAGGTCCCACTCGGTCCCGACACAGCTGGCTGCCCTGTGCCATCTCCTCTGCATCGGCCATGGGATTAGCCAACACGGCCGACCGAGGAGAACAGCCACGTCCAGCCCTGACACTGTCTATCCCCTATTACTACCCCCTTGCCCCTGGCTCCCCCCGTGCCACCCTACTTCGACCCTACTCTCCAGCTACAACCCCACTTACGTCACAGGGTCCCCCCTTTATCCTCGAGGAGCTGTGTCGTCATGTGCGCCGTCCAGAGCGCATGACCCCACGTCCCGTGACGCCATCGCACCGGACAGCGCACATGACGCCACTACCATCTTCTACTCCTCTACATCTGTAATGCGAGCGTAAACGGGGTTTGCTGCTGGGCTCTGGCCCAATCATACGGCCCGGGGTATTGGGGGGCGGAGCCCAGTATGGGGGCATATGGGTGGGCCCGCCGTTTACCTCGGGTCCAATTGGAAGCGAGGTGAACGGGGGTGGAGCCAGCAGGGCGCTATGGGAAGGCCGGATCTGATGGTCCGGAAGGAGAGGAGACAGGATCACGTGGTAAAGGGGATGTAGGTGGGAGCCCGGAAGGGTTCCGGGTCAGTTGTTGGAGTGAAGAAGCTGGACCACGTTGGGCAGCCGGAGGGGATCCGCGCCATCAGCCACGTGGCTGGAGGAGCTTCGGCACACTGTCGGCCAGCGGTGTGCAGAGTGGGGGGTGCGGAAGGACTGATGAGGGAGCGCGTGTGGGGCGCGCGTGAGGAGACGCTGGTTCGCTGTCAGGACCAGCGGGTGTGAGCAAGAAGCTAAATAAAAAGCAACGGAGACCAGCAGTGTGTGACGAGGTCCTTTATTACACATCTACAGCAGAGCATACTGACTTTGGTGGTACCTGCTATCACTACAGCAGTGCATACTGACTGTGTTGGCGCCTGCTATCACTACAGCAGTGTATATTGACTGTGGTGGAACCTGCTATCACTACAGCAGTGCATGCTGACTCTATAGCAGTATATATCGACTCTATAGCACAAACTACTAACCTGACAGAGTGCCGTCGTGAGGCATAGTCCCATGCAGAGCCCCCGTTCTCGCCTAGATTGCCCAGCCGGCCAAGGTGGCACCGTGGCAGGCTGGGGACTGGGCTGCTACCCCTGCCCTATAGTAGTACATGTAAGTGCACACATTGTGGTGGGGGGGCGATGACACTGTGAATAATTTACCTTGGCGTTTTGTGTATTTTTATTTAATTTTTAACGAGAATCCCCCCCCGCTCTACCGATGGCGCGTGTGCGTTGCTAGGGGCAACCCCCGGTCAGCTTTGTCGTTTGCGGAGCTGTGTAAGGAAATTAATAAATAATAATAATAATAATAAATAGCACTAAATTGGTAATTTAACTACTTTTAAATTGACGGGAAAATGGAATTGCGCAGGCTCACCATGGGGCTTATGGCGTGGTACCTGGCTATTTTTTTTTAACTAAAACCCCACGGTTTGTGAGCCAAATCCTTCACAAGTTGCTTCCACAGACAGACGGACAGACAGACGGACACACAGACAAAAAATGACGTTAATAGGTAACATTGTACTGGTATGTAAAGGTTAATGCATCATGTGGTAGGTTTAGCCAATTACAATGTAGGTCTCCTATGATCAATAGTTCACGTTTTAGAATGGGTGACGTTGGTTAAATGGAGAAGAAATGTTGAGTGTGATATATTCAAAAGAGCCTGGGTCCGATACAGTAGTAAGTTGTATGCAAGGTGGGTAATTTTTCACATTCTGCCACACCACCTCCTCTTGATTGTCTCATCGGAATATATTATATCCTTCAATTTATATTAGACAAGGCATAACATGCGAGGTAAACCATGTTTCAGATAGACAAAAGCTGTCTGGCCAAATATTATTGAATAAAAAAAATTAGTGTACAAATGTGTCTATAAGGCCTCCAATATTGGCATTGATAATGCCAAGACCCTGTCTGTTTTTTAGCTATTGAGTTGAAGGTGAGTGATGAATAAAATGTGGCAGTAATGGAACCAGGATTTAGTTTCAATACCCGACCTAATTAACAATATCAATATGAATAGCTTTACAATGTATTTTGTAATAGAGTGCTGTCATAAATGGCGTTTTTCTGACATGTAGTGTGGCATGTCTGTATGTAATCTTTAAGTTACGGGTGACAGGAGACCTTATGAAAGGAGCAATATTATGCCATTGTCGAATACTATATCCTGGAAGAAAAAAATGAACAGAATATGGGAGGTATTGTTTGAGACAGTATATGGGGTGTGTTGTGTGTAATGGATGAGATGACAATGAATTATATGGACAATGGGGTTGAAAGACAGACCAAAACTACTGGGTGGGAGACCAGCAGCAGTCCGCTCTACCGGTTCCAGACAACCCAGTACTAGCACAAACACCAGCCAGGGAAGGACCTCTCCAGCAGAAGCCCATCCCGAAGGTCATGGCCACAGCATGGCGTCCTCATAAAGAAAACCTCCTTGAGCATGCCCATGGTGAGACACCTCATGAAGTGGTCCTGGCGTGACTTGCAGCGCCGCTTGGTGATTTCGCACTCTTTGGAAGCTGGGCAGCTGCACTCGATGTCTCTCTGGATGTTGTGCTTGAAGAAGGCCCCGCTAGCCTCGCACAATGCCACCCCATAGTGGTACCCCAATGCTACATCGCCGCATGCTGGGCATAACTGCTTGGGCAGTATGCTCGGCTTGTCCTGGCACTTGCTTGGTGGCTGCCCCTCATCCGCTGCCGCCGGTGCCCCACCGAGGCCGCAACTGGGCTCATGGGCTTGCGCATGGGCTTGAGCGAGCCGGACGGTGGCAGTGAGTAGAGGGCAGCCGCCGTCTGGTGGAGGTGGGCAGGTGAGTTGCTGCCACGCCGTGTGGAGCTGCTGCCACTGGCGTCGGGCAGCTCGCGGGGAATGGGATGGCTGGCTGTGTCACCCAATGAATTGGGGCTGTGCCTTGATGGAGGCTGAGAGCAGCCCGTCGGCTGCTCCCACGGTGGTGGTGGTGGGGTTTTCCATTATGGCGATTGTGAACTGGTCACCAAAGTAATTGTTCTCTTCTTATTATTTGGGTATTTCGGTAAAGTCACGTAGATAGGTTCAAAGCAAATAAAATAAAAAAACTACGACGTTTCGACCGCAACGTCGTAGTTTTTAGTAATTTTTTGTTATTTTATTTTAACCTATCTACGTGACTTTACCGAAAGACCCTAATAATAGGAATTCTTGCAGTCATGAAGCTTTAAGTCAAGATTTTGTTCTCTTATTCTTTATTTGTTGTTAAGTTTCCTTTTTTGCCTTTTGTGTGCTGTTTATTTCGTAGTTGCCATTTTGAAGCAGTTGAGGTGCTATCTGGTTTGCTGTGATATAGTGGAGTTCTGCTTTCTGTGGGTCGCTGCTCAGTGTATTATGGACCATGTGTTCTTGGTATTGTGGATTGTGTCTGTGCTTTCGATCAGCTCCTGCCGTATACTGCGTTGTTATTCTAATCCAACAGCGAGCCCTTCTCCAGCTGCCGTGGTGTCCTCAGAGAAGTGGTTGGTTTCTTACATATTAATATCGTTTTTATATTTTCTGGCCACGTCATGGATGAGTTCTGGCATGAATTTTGTTTTGAAGCCTTGAGGAATGTCTCTTCTGGCAGCATTTATCACTGCATTGACAAAGTGTTTGAAGTGGTTTTTGGTTAGGTTTGTCGTCTGCTACTGCTTTGTTGAGGTCTGTTGTGAATACTTGCCAGTTTGCAACGGTTCTGTCTTTGGCATTCCAATGGGGCGGTATTGGTAATGTGGGATGGCATCCATGACCATGTTACAGCTCAGAGCTGCATTTTTTGTGGCTGACAAATATTAGAATGGGGTTGTAACCACTTATTCAACGTCTGTTATTGAATGAGATTGGAGTTTTGGGGACTCAGACGGTTTGCCTCTTCCCAGTCCTAATGCCAGCTCTCCATTATCATTGGTGGTGGTGTCCAGTTGTAATTATGGCTGTTAATTCAGTTGAAACATTCAATTCACTTGAAAACAAGCGAAAGCAAAATGTTCTACCAAAAAAACCAATCTGTTACTGGATGGCAAAGAACTATTCACAAAACAAGATATTCTCATGGATACAATTCTCATTTTGGATCAGCAGGACATATCTTTGAAATAACACACCAGAGTAAAATTTCTGAAAATACACCACTTCACATCAACCACTTCTTCCTCTTCAAACTTACACCCTAAATTCGTTTTTTTTATGTTTTATTAAACTTGCAATCACGAACACAACAGAGGGTGAACAAAATAACACGTGGGGAATGTGTGAACAGAATTCGCGCCCTCTGGGTGATTCTGCCCCTCATGGGGGCCAATTATGGCCCACTGGGCTCTATTCCCTACTAACGGTAGGATCAGAGATCAAGAGAGGGAGACTAGGGGGTGGGGTGCGAGGGGGAAGACGGTGAAGGGGAACGCATAACCAGAGAAAACTAATTAAACAGTATAAATAACACAAGTATGAAGCCCGGTTCTGCTTTTTCTTCTTGGGGACAACCGTCTCTCAGAATATGATAGAGTGATGTGGTTTCTACGACTAAGTCCTCCTCCCCAGCCCCTGCTCACTGGTTACTTTCCTCATTCCGTTCAAGTGTTTCGTGTTACGCGGTATTCTCAAGGAATGGGGACCATATCACCTCAAATGTTTCCCTTCAGCTTGTAACTAAGGTGCTCCATCGCTGCTTAAGCATACAGAGATCTGTGTCAAATTCCGGAGGTGGGGGAGGGGTGCATAATCTTTACAGTTTCCCCAGATTGTTTTCGTTGCCATGGTGTAGAAGGCTTGGAGTAGAGCATGCTGGTGCTTGGATACCCCCGTAGGTTTTAACGTGCGAAATTAAGCACTGATAAGTCAATTCCTTCTCCAAAGTTGTTGTGAAAAAAAAAGCTGCTGTGGCCATTTATTTATTGGATGATAATTGTCCTGGCTTAATAGTAATCAGACACTTACAGAGCCGCCTGCAGATCTGCCAACTGACTCATTACACTGGTCAACACACTTTTTCTGGCATAAGGTATTCCAACGGTTTGAATGTAATTTTGGTGTGCTGATTCCAAATCTGGCATCAGTTTTTGTCGACCACATCAGGTTTTTGAGATATCAAATATTATATTTTCAATAAAAACAGCAAATGTATGCTCATATACGAATAGCTAAACAGACATCCATACAAGAATAAGATAAGATACAATATACAATAATAATACAACAAACATTTAATGAGCCGTAGCACAAAGTTGTGAGAGTGACTGCATATCAATGTGAGTGAATGCATATTACCATGTAAGAATTTAATTGTGAAGATAAGAAAAATATGTACAAAAAGGTCATTCACAATAGTGATGTTACATCTGCATAAACGACCTCTTCTTTGACGATCTCCGATGTACTGCTTGTGGAATGTCTCTCATCAAGGACCAGCAGTAATCTGCCATCATGTTTGAGTCTCATCGGCCTTGGTAATGTTCTTCCATAACTTTAATGTCTTGATGAAAGCGTTCACCTTGCTCTTCGCTCACGTGACCCATGTTCTCTGGAAACTGGGCCAAGTGACTATGTAAGTAGTGAACCTTTATGCTCATTCTACATCCACGTGCTTGGAAACTCAAGAGCAGCTCCTCCACAATCTCTCGATAGTTGTCCGCTTTCCTGTTCCCAAGGAAATTCCGCACCACATCAGAGAATGCATTCCAAGCTCTAGCCTCTGCCGCAGTCATTGTTGTAACAACGTGTGGATCCCTGATGAGTGTTCTTATTTGAGGGCCATCAAATATTCCTGCCTTTTTCTTCTCGGCACTGAGACTTGAAAAGGTTGAACATATATAGCTGAAGCAGTCTCCAGTGTGATCAAGAGCTTTGACGAATTGCTTGATTAACCCAAGTTTTATGTGCAGTGGGGGAAATACAATTTTATTCCTATCAGCCAGAGGCACATTCTTGATATTCTTGTCACCAGGCGTCAAACTGATTCTTGTTGGCCAGTTATTTTTAACCCAGTGTTCTAATGTAGCCCTACTGTCCCAGTAGCACAGGAAACAAGGGTATTTGGTGTGACCTCCTTGCTGACTCATCAGAAAATTAACCATTTTCAAATCAACACAAATTAGCCATCCATGAACATGGTATTCCAATCTATCCAGAACAATATTGATGTTGGCATACTCTTCATTCATTTTACAGTGTCCTATTGGGATTGAACCATATATATTTCTGTTGTGAAGTAACACATATTTCAAACTTCTTTTACTATTACTACTGTCAATAAAAAGTTTCCATTCACTTGAATAATATGCGGGCAGTCCCATATTGAGAAGAAGCCCTTCAACATCATTACAATAAACAAGTTGACCATGTGAATGGAAGTACTTTTGCAGTGCCGCTTCTCTGTTATGATAAAAGGAGACACTAGTACCAGGTCTGAGTAGTCCTTTCTATTGCAGCCTGGAAGCCAACAATTCAGCAGACTGCTTTGGCAAATACATATCTCTTACAAGATCATTCAATTCAGGCTGACTAAACAGAAATGTTATCACAATCTGCATCAGATGGTGTATATTCGATCTGAGCATCATCATCATCTGTAGAAGCAGGTAAACTGAGGGATTCAACATCAATCTCTGGTAGCTCAGTAAATACAGGCACAGGTATTTACTCACAGTGCTCAACTGGTCATCTGGCAGATTGGATATCTGGGTATTGTAAGTGTTGTTTGTTTTGCTTATTGAAACCTTTTACATTGACAAGGCAGAAGTAGCAGTTATCCAAATTGTTTTATAGGATCTCTCCAAACCATTGGCACACCAAACTTCAGCTTAGCATTCTTTCCTTTAGACCATGATCGCAAAGTTTCAACACAGGTTTCACACACTTTGTGAGGAGCCCAATTTTTGTCTTGGTCTCCAAGTCGTGCTTTAAAGTAGGCAAGATCAACCTTCTTGACAAAGGTATTGATGTTGTGCCTTTGATCCTGCAAAGTGAAGTTGCCACAGATGTAGCAGAAGATATCTGGGTCATTACTGCATTTCCTTCTTTCAGACGTTGTAGCCATTGTTAGATCACGCCCTGCAGAAGAAACATATTAAATAAATGTGGATATCTACATAAAATGATATTATAAACACACTATCCTAAAAATACAGCACCATATTTTAACACTAAAGCAGTCACTGACTCGCAACAACTTGCAATCATAAGTGACAGAGTTAATTTAGGGTAAAATCAATGAAAATGGGGTATGCGGATAGCATAAAAATGAGATGTGTTAGAGCAAATCTGAGATCAGATTTGGAATCAGCACCCTGAAATTAGTCTAAAACAGCTGCAAAAGTCCAGGCCAGAATTTTTTTTGTTGACCAGTGTTATTGAGTCTCGCAAATCTTTCTACGTGCTGCATATCAATTAATTGGCTCGCGACCCCCGTGCTCTGTGGTGCATCGTGGTGGGTCTGCTGCACTCCAACCGCCCATCAACTAGTCAACCCAGTCTGTGCACAGTACTTGCGACGTACTTTGCCAATAAAATAGTGACAATCAAGGCAGCAGTTTATGACTTGAATGCAATGCATTCTCCCGGTCTGCCATCTGAGTTTGATCAACCTGGAACCAATTTAAAACTCAAGACCCTGGCACCAATGTCGGTAGCAAAGGTATCTATCTTCATCACACGGCTGCCAAATAAGTCATGTACAAAAGTGTACGAAACTCTTCGGAACATGTCGTGACGGGTACTGCAAGATTCGACCGTGTCCGTCCAGTGCTCGTCGAGCTGCAGTTGTTTTTGGTTGCTGAACAATTACACTCATTAGAAATGTAGAGACAGTGTGTGGACTAGCAGCCACGAGTGGCATCTACGGGTGTAGAGACAATTTCGGAGACGAGTTGTAACAACAGAGACATATACGACTAGCGGCCACGAGGGGGAATAACCAGGCCAGGGAACAAAGAGGGGAACGATCTGGGAGCTTCAGGAACCTGCGAGAGAGTTCGAGAAGAGGGGCGTGGCCAGGGGCGGAGGCATGGGCCATGCTGGGGGATAAAAGGGGGCAAGAAGCAGGGTTCTAGGCTGCCGTGGAGATCGGGGTCGACGCTATCATCCAGGGTTGCGATTTCCGCATGGAAAATGCGGAAGGAGGGTTCAAATTTTCCCGCATTTTTGCTAAAGTCAACCGCAAACGGTGGAAAGACTACTCCTATGACCGCGCGCTTTTAACAACACGTTAATGCGTTCTATTGGAAAGGATACATGCAAGGCCCAGCATCACGTAGGGCTTTGAGTTACTGATTGGAATGAATATATGATTTCCGCATTTCCGCACAAGAACCACATACTTTATTCAAATGCGGAGCCGTAATTACGAGCACATGTACTTTCACTTCTTCGCATTCTTCCAGCGCTTCATGTCGTCTTCGGCGTGAAAGATGCTGAGTTTTGGCTTGTCGCGGGTGCAAACTATAAGCGCGTTCAACTGCTTGCACGAGAGGAGCAACCACTCCTCGGGCTTGATGTTGTTTTGCAGAGAGAAAGCCCTCTCACAGCCGACCGACCTGTGCGCCAAAGTTTTAATCGTTAGCAGTAAAGTGTATATATTCGCAGGAGGTATAAAGTAGCTACGACAGAGGCAAATGAGCGTACGCTGGACGAGGATATTACCTGAGCGGAAACGCGTGTGTATCTGAGCGTATCGAAAACAGCGTGGGTATCTGAGCGCTTGGCCAAAATTACCAGTGGATTTCCCAACGCGCTGCAATCTGAGCGACGATGAATAGTTTTGCATATCGACAGAATATGAATAAAGAAAATGCTACAGTTTTTTGTTTTTCCTTTGTCGCTACGAGTACTGCGAGGGCTCCGAATGGCAGACGCTAGGAGACATCATGGGGCTGGGCAAAAGGGCCTGAGCACAGCGCCGGGGGTTGCGTCGATCCGGAAAGATGCAACCGTAGGGATTCCTATCGGCGACAAACATGTCAACGGTGGCGTCGTGTACTTGTGGCAAGTGTGCTTCATCGACGGCATCGACAAGTACTTCGACGCACAAGAGCTCGCGGCTCTCATTGATTTTTTCACAGTTCGTGGGCACCAACAACGCTGTCTGAATGCAGGAATCCATAGTTCATATATACATATCGTTTTTTCCAGAAGTCAGCAGAGCCAAATGGGCATACGCAAGATATGTGCGCCAACCGCGCGAGTACGGCACCGAGAAAGGCGGGAATCGAAGTCACGATTTGCGGAAGTCTTCACAGGAATCACCGCAAATTGCGGAAATTTGTGCGGAAGAGGGTCACAGAAACTACCGCAAAATGCGGTCGAAAACAGCATGTTTGCGGAAATTGGTGCGGAAATCGCAACCCTGCTGTCATCGTTGTCATCACTGTTGCTACGTTGTCAGTCGTCGCACTATAGTCAGTCGTCGTTATATAGTTCGTCGTCGTTATGTCCTCAAGTCGTCTTTGTGTCATCGAGTCGACACTGTGAAGAGATCGTATAATAAAATAAAGAACCCCTCTACAGTTTGTGTCTCCGAAGTCATTACACAAACAAAAGTGCTTGGTACAAATGAACCACAATACCTTGCTGATCTCGTCAAGTAGCATAAACCATCACACGAACTCCGTTCATCCTCGTAGCGGCTTTTGGCTAGCCACTGCATAGCGCACTTTCAAATCCACTTCTGCTGCCGTCTGGAACGCTCTTCTGATATTAGGAAGCCACTGTAACTTTTAAAGCTAGATTGAAAACTAATTTCTTTGGAATTGCTTTTTTGTTTAGTTTGTTGTCTTTCCCCTGCACCTCTGATTAGCACGGTTGGCTACGTACAGTGCGAAAGAAGTTTAACATACATGAAACATATACTTTCACATCGTCATAATTTACCCCTCTATATTTCACGCATTCGTTCTATCTCTTTCCAGTGCCAGTATTGCTGAATTACTGTGGACACCGATGGTGAGATTCTATAGTTCCCACCTGACACAAAACGCACCATGTGCACAAATGTTGTCCATTGTCTCATGAAACCGAGAGCACAAGCAGGTAAAAAATATAGGGGAGGGTGAAGAAAACAAAAAAAATCATAACTGACAAATCATGGACCACGTGCCACCTTGTAGTTAGGCTTCCAATTTTATTTTGGCAAAAATATATATTAAAGTGTATCATCATATCAGAGTGAAATTCCCCTTATCCGTATACTCAATCACGAGGGTCACGCCAATCCGTGAATAATTTTGTTATCTGCGGATTGACCCTTATTATGCACAACTTTATGGATTGGAGTAATCAGTGAGGAGATACAATTATGACAACATTGTATTTATCCGTAACTGGAAGTATCTTGGCTAAATAGATGAAATTTTATACTTTAATATTTTGACTAAACTCTGCCGAATCTCAGCTGTACGAAGACCATAAATAATTGGGTTAAGTACTGGAGGGATTATGTAATACAATGAGCTGAGGGTGGAGCGGACTGCAATGGGAATGAGCGTAGAATTTTCAATACGATGATGCATGACCATGAAGACGACAAATACATAAAACATGATGAGAACAAAGAAGTGAGTAACACACGTGCTGATCGCTTTCTGCTGACTTCTGCGCTGGGTGGACTTCTGACAGTCATACAGAATGCAGATGTAGGAAAACACAATGATCCCCAATGAGACCAACACTGATAGAATTGTAATAACATAGCCATATATGATGTTAATGGTTACATCTTCACAGCTCATCTTTGTCAATGACATAAAATCACAATTTGGCATCCATACAATTCTTGGCTTACTACATAACTTAATAAGGCTTGCCAATACAATTTCTCCTGATAACATTAAGGATGAAATCACAACTAATACGAAGCATATTTTAACAGCGAGTACAGATGTGAGAATGGAACTGTAGTGGAGGGGTTTACATATAGCCATGTACCGATCTGCTGCCATTGCAGCTAATATGTAACCTTCCAAAAGACTTGTGATGTGGATGAATGTCATTTGTACGACACAAGCAGGAAAGGAAATTATGTTGGCAGACAGAAGATCATACATGATTCTTGGAAGTGCGGTGGTGCTCACAACAATTGAATTCATGGAAAGTGCGCTCATGAAGATGTACATGGGCTTGTGTAGCTCTTCCTCTCGTAAGATGGCCAGAACCAGCGATGTGTTTCCAATAAGAGTGAGGGCGTACATCACAAATACAAATGTGAACACGAGAGGCCTCGTGCTCTCCGGCTCGCGCAGGAGACCCGTCATGTAGATCTTTCCTGGAGGAGTCATCTGCATGGCCTCTGTTACGTTCAGCTCCATCAGCCCAGCACACCTGTACGTGTGAATAGAGACGTTTGTGAGTTTACTTTTCTGCAGTGTAAATCAACACTCGAATTTCAGACTGATCCCCGACCATCACACACAATGGCCTCCCGTAGAATATCTTCCTCTATTTTGAGTTAAACATAACCTATTTAAAATTGTGCATACAATTACAAAACACAATGATGGAAACTATTAAATTACATGCATTATGTTACCAAAGCATAATGCAGATACCCTTATTTCTTTCGGAAAAGTCACGTAGGTAAAAAATGAAATTAAAATTAATAAAAAATAAAACAATAAAATCACGACGTTTCGGAGGCAACACAAGCTTCCGTCTTCAGGTGAAACTGTCACAGCAAAAAAAATCTGTATCAAGTGGAGAGAAGTCCCAAGAGGTACGACCTTATATACTGGTAGAGTAAAATAGTGCCTGTCAGATAAGATGGTCCATTTTACTCTACCGAGTGTTAACATCCCCAGCGTTTAACATTACTCTCCTTTTTCGTATTTAATTAATTTACCCACCCAGCAGCACAACAAAAGGCGGCTTAATCGTATTTAATTAATTTACCCACCCAGCAGCATAACAAAAGGCGGCTTAATCCTAGCTGGCTTATCTACATATGCCATCTACATTACAAAGGCTCAGTTCCAGCAGCAGTACTGACCATCTCACAACTCCTCCTCTCCCGCGGCCCTTCCTGGCTCCTCCCCCCTTAACCAGTATATAAGATCGTACCTCTTGGGACTTCTTTGCACTTGATACAGAATTTTTGCTGTGACAGTTTCACCTGAAGACGGAAGCTTGTGTTGCCTCCGAAACGTCGTGATTTTATTGTTTTTATTTTTTATTAATTTTAATTTCATTTTTTGCCTACGTGACTTTACCGAAAGAACTAAGAGTATAAATCATTGCAGTCACGAAAGCTTCAAATCCATAATGCAGATACAGAGCAACGACTACACTTTCATATTCAGGTGATCAAGACAGGTAACCATGTCAAGAGTTTATAACTGTAATGTCTCCTTCATAAAGGGTTGAGCGTTTCGTCCTTATATATTATATGGTCTGTTCTGAATGGATGTATATTGAACTTGTTTTACACCGTACGTAGCCAACTGTGCTAATCGGAGGTGCGAGATGACCACAGTCGGACATTGTAGAGTTTTATTTACTTCCCATTTTTGCAGCAGTTATGCGCATCTCTGCCATGATTTGTGTGTGTGTTGTTTAGGGTGGACCATGAGCTATGTGGAAGATAGATCAAAACTAGGCATCTTCTGCGTTGGATCTTTCACAAGGTGTTTGTGAGTTCTTGTGAACTCCATTCAGCTCTCCATATAATGGACGTGGGGTGATAGGAATCTGGCAGAGCGTTGTCACATCATACAGCAAACCAAGCCCATGTCTGATGCACACCACTCAGGCCCCATTGTTATCCACAAAAACACAAAGATTCCCCGTATAACCTTAACAGACTGTTGCACCAGCTGCTGTTACCGAGCACCTATGTAGGCGGGCACGGCACACGAGGGAGCAGGTGGCCAGCCCCACTGCTGGCCGCCTTTGTCTCCCTAGTGGCGATTTTTACACATGGGATCAGGTACTCATTTTAGGCTGAGTCGACCTCGGGGAGGCCCACAACCGGTTCAGATAATCGTCACTTGTGTTGGCCATGAGCGAGAATCGGACTCGGATCCCCGAGTTAGTAGCGCACACATCTACACACGAGTGTTGTACACACGAGTGTGTGGGTGTGCGTTGGTTGCCAGATAGAAGGGTAAAAAAACAATTATCATATTTTTTACTGGCAAATGAGGTTCCAATGGTGTAAATGCTTACCCCGAGCTCTCATACTCTGATGGTGCATTATCTTTGAGTTGTGCGCCTTTTGGCGTCATCTGGTCCAACCCATGTGAGACTAGGCTCTAAGGAAAGCTGTCTTGGGTGTGGACCAATCAACTTCAAGGACAGTGCATATATTATCAGAGTTATGTTTTTTGTTTGTATTATGGCTGCAGGTATTGTGGTCTATGCAAACATGACTCCTTGTAAAAAAAAGGTGTCAGTTTTGTTGCCAGATAGAAGGGTAAAAAACCAATTATCATATTTTTTACTGGCAAATGAGGTTCCAATGGTGTAAATGCTTACCCCGAGCTCTCATACTCTGATGGTGCATTGTCTTTGAGTTGTGCGCCTTTTGGCGTCATCTGGTCCAACCCATGTGAGACTAGGCTCTAAGGAAAGCTGTCTTGGGTGTGGACCAATCAACTTCAAGGACAGTGCATATATTATTAGAGTTATGTTTTTTGTTTGTATTATGGCTGCAGGTATTGTGGTCTATGCAAACATGACTCCTTGTAAAAAAAGGTGTCAGTTTTGTTGCCAAATATAAGGGTAAAAAAACAATTATCATATTTTTTACTGGCAAATGAGGTTACAATGGAACAAGGGGTTATTTATGTGGCGATGGGGCAAGCAAGCTGGGTCTGAGCTGGAAAGGAATTCCATCCCCGGACGCAAGCACGTTAGTTGTGTTAATGGGTGATATTAGGAAGAAAGAGATTAGGGAGAGAGATCAGCATGAAAGGAGCTTCCGTAACCGCATAAGAGTATCGTCTCCGCATATGCGCACAACATCAATGTTAATGAGAGATGGGAGAGATTAGGCAGAGAGATTAGGGGGATTAGCAAGTTAATGTCATGTCTATATGTAACACAAGCTGCGGAACTGCCAACTGCGCTATGAGAGGCAAGCGCATCCACGCAAGAGAACCACCGCAATGGTGGTCGCGCCAGTGAGACACACAGCCCATCATACAGCCAGAACCATCGGTACATCGAGGCGAAGGGAGCAGAGGTGGCCATGTTAGTGAGACCCCAGCCCGTTAATGCAAAGGCACCTAACAGGGCAATGCAACTGTGATTTGATCCCACCAACGTGACTTTACCGAAATAACCCAGAGCATCCTTTGTGACACACCATAGATTGATATTCACGCCTGCTATCTTGCATCACATGCAAACCTTGTGTCCACTACATTGGAGAAACGAAACGATATAAACAACGTGTCATCTCGTCATACAGACGATGTCCAAACCAGTGGCTCATCACTTCAGCAGCGGGGACAATTGTCCCAGTGACATGTTTGAATTGGACCCAGCACAGAACCTTTTGGAACATCCTTTGTGTTATCACTATGTACCTTTTGAGGACGGTCTGAGAGATAGTCTTAAACCATTTTATTGTCCTGTCTGAAATTTTTAGTTGAACAGGTCTTGGGAGTAGAATATCATGGTCAACAGTGTCAAAGGCTTTTGACAAGTCGATAAATAGTGCATAGCAGTAGTGGCCTTTATCTATGTTACTGAAAAGAAAATGCGATACATCCACCATTGCTGTCGTGGTGCAGCTATCCTCTCGAAAACCACACTGTTTCCTGTGCTTGATATTGTGAGTTTTTAGGCAGTATTTTTAGAATATTTTAGTAACTGGTGAAAGAATATACATTTATTTGTAATTATTTGGGTCTTCTTTGGAACAATTTTTAGCTGCTAGTGGGCATATACCTTCACTAAGTAAAGGTTTAACATGTGTGTGAGATGCTTATGAGATCTGCCACAAACACAAGTGTAAATGCAGGCAGTTTGTCTTCTCCCGTGGATGATGTCTTAGTTTAGCTTATGCACTACATCCAGTTCAGATATGGGACTAAACGAGAAGTATGGACGATTACTTTATCGAACATTTTTAGGGTTGATGTGTGAAGAGGAAGAAGTGATTGATGTGAAGAGCGGTGGTGCATTCGGAGAAATTTGACTCTGATGTGCTTTGTAAAAGATACGCCCTGCGGATCTTGTTTTGTGAAGAGTTCTTTGCCATCCAATGTCAGTTTTTTTGGAAGAATATTTAACTTCCCTTTGTTTTCAATTGAGTTGAACGTTTGCCAGAAGTGTCTTGTGTTCTTTCGTGAATGTAGAATAGTTTGGTGGTAGTAAGAACATTTTGCGTTTCTTACTTGGTGAGTACATCTATTTATTATTATTCTATACTTAATCCAATCAGAGAGGTTATTTGATATTTTTGCATTGTTGCAGGCTATATCTCTAGTTTTCATTCATCAAAAAATGTTCAAACCAAGGTAGATGATCACACCTTATTCTGAAAAAAAATTAAGGGCGTATGTTTGTCAATGATTTTTAGGAATTGGTTCTTAAAATGTCCAAGCACTTTCAAAAACTGGGACTTTGCTCACCATATCCCAGTCAGAATGGAGGGTGTCAGGTATAAATTCTTTGAGGTCAAAATGTTTTAAAGACCGTTTTAAAATTATTTTGAGGTATTTTAGTTATTTGTACATCACGAAAGAACACAAGACTCTTCTGGCAAACGTTCAACTCAATTGAAAACAAAGGGAAGTTAAATATTCTTCCAATAAAACTGACATTGGATGGCAAAGAACTCTTCACAAAACAAGATCCGCTGGGCGTATCTTTTACAAAACACATCAGAGTAAAATTTATCCGAATACACCACCGCTCTTCACATCAATCACTTCTTCCTCTTCACACATCAACCCTAAAAATGTTCGATAAAGTAATCGTCCATACTTCTCGTTTAGTCCCATATCTGAACTGGATGTAGTGCATAAGCTAAACTAAGACATCATCCACGGGAGAAGACAAATTGCCTGCATTTACACTTGTGTTTGTGGCAGATTTCATAAGCATCTCACACACATGTTAAAACTTTACTTAGTGAAGGTATATGCCCACTAGCATCTAAAAATTGTTCCAAAGAAGACCCAAATAATTACAAATAAATTAATAAAAAAAGCTCACAATATCAAGCACAATAAACAGTGTGGTTTTCGAGAGGATAGCTGCACCACGACAGCAATTGTGGATGTATCGCATTTTCTTTTCAGTAACATGGATAAAGGCCACTACTGCTATGCACTATTTCTCGACTTGTCAAAAGCCTTTGACACTGTTGACCATGATATTCTACTCCCAAGACCTGTTCAACTAAAAATTTCAGACAGGACAATAAAATGGTTTAAGACTATCTCTCAGACCGTTCTCAAAAGGTACATAGTGATAACACAAAGGGTGTTCCAAAAGGTTCTGTGCTGGGTCCAATTCTGTTCTCATATGTAAACAGTCTTAGACTAAACTTAAATCACTCCTTATTAAATGTTTGCTGATGCCACTGCCATGCGAGCATCATATCTCCTAACGAAGTCAAACATCATCCCCAACAAGATTTTGATTTAATTCAACGCCATCACTAAAATCGCTCCCAAATCCTAAAAGCAAGATCGTGGTATTTTCCTCAAATAGTTCAATTTAATTCTCTTCTCCTATTACTGATATCAGAAACACCATCCTTGAACATACGGAATGCTTCAAATGCAAGGTTTACTGATTGACTCAAAACTTACATTCCAACCCCATATTCATCACATCTAGAAGAAAATCTAATAAAAAATATGTTTTTTTATACAGAAACAAACATTGCTTTTCCATTTGATTACGCCTGTAAATTGTTGCAATTATCATTCTACCACTGTTTGACTTCAGTGATGCGGTTTACAGATCAGCTTATGAATCACGAAACAGATTAAACCTGCGCTGTCATTCTGCTCTTAGATTTGCACTGGATGTACCATACATGACCGACCATTGTGACCTCTAATTAAATAAGTAATATTTTTTTTAAAACACGCTTTTATTAAATGTACTGGTAATGGAAGAAGTCCACGACTCCAGGAAGTGGCCCCGAAGCTTGCCATAATGTAAGGGACCGTGGCCAATTACAGCCAACGTTAGTTGAGCGTGGACAATAAGACCCAAGCCGAAACATAACATATAAAAAGATTGTTTAAAATATATATATATATTTTATGATAGAATACAGTATTGTCATCAATATGACATAAGTATACAAAGTTTGCAGTCGATACCACATTGGGAAGTGGGTTAAAATTTAATTACAAGATTTGAGACTACATCAACAATAGACAGTGAGTTAATAGAAAGTGTGTAAATACAATCTTTCAGCACGTGCTTCAAGAATACATCTATATTGGGCCCTGTTCATCCATAAAATCATTATTGACAAATCTGTGCTATACTTAGCTTATTCATTAACCCCAATTGTCTAATCTAAGAAACCCAAGGTGTCCATCTAATTACCTTTTAATTATCTCAAGAACAAGAATTGGAATAGGTGACAGCCTTTACCATTGCAGCACCAACGTTTTCGGATAACCTTGTTTCCTCCCTTAACATCATAAATCTTCCTTAAAAATATTTTGGAGCAGAATATTAGTGCTGAATACAGCCACATTTGCCAATGTCATTTCTAAATCTAATCCTTCACAATGTATTGAGAGTTAAATTTCAATGTACAATTTTTATTGAGGGGCTGTGTGCTGTGTTGGTGTGGTCTGGGACTGTTTTTGCTGTCGTTTTACTTTCCTTACCGAAGCTTGGGAATTGATGATGGAATTTTTAACTTATGTACTTTATTTATTTATAGGGGCTCTAGGATAGTGAAATGTTATCTTCCTTGCCTGGTATGCAGGAGGTCGGGCATTTTGGGCAATAGCCCTTTGAGACAGCTCCCCAGTCATGCGGAGACAACCTTCTGAGGATCCAACCAAAACCATCACTTTACTGTACATAGCAGGGGTTACCAAAAAGATTTTCAAAATCTTAAACAAACACAAGATCCAGGTTTCGTTTCAACACAGTACACAAAATCCGTAATTTAATCCCATCTGTAAAGGATGTGATTCCTGACATACAATACCCTGGTGTCTACAAACTGAGCCGTGGTTGCGGCAGCAGTTACATTGGGGAAACGAAACGACATGTCTCGGACTGCGTTCGTGAACACGAGGCAGATCTGAAACACGGTAGGACCAATACCTCTGCCGTTGCCGAAAATTGTTTTAACGCTGTGGGCTCACACGAAATTGATTTTTCCAAGACGGAGGTACTCTGAAAACCTATCAGCTACCTTCAGATATTTGATCATGAAGCCTTCCAGATATATAAACACAGACACAACTTCAACCGAGAAGATGGGTACAAACTGAGCAATCATTGGAAGGACGTTATTAACCACCTGACTGTGATGTTTCCATCCTACCTGCCTATGTCAGCTGTTATTTCCGACTCTCTGTGTCTCTATGCCTCTCTCTTAGATCTCTCATGCTCACCCTCCTTTTCTACAATTACATGTTAATTTCTCACATTAACATCATGCTAATCTCTCACATTAACATGGCCACTTCCGTGCCCTCTAACTTCTCACATTAACATCATGCTAATCTCTAAAATTAACATAGCCACTTCCGTGTCCTCGTCTAGGAGGCTGCTTTCCTATCTTACAGTTAAATGCTAATTTCTCATATTAACATCAGTAGCCCCGGCCACTTCTTTATGACCCTTGGGCTACACTCATTTGAAAACATTTAAAACAGTCTGCCTCAGCAGCAGACCATGCTTTCCCACCTAATGACGGACGCTTGTGTTGTGCCCGAAACGTCGTGATTTTTATTTTATATTTTATTTTATACCTACGTGACTTTACCGAAAGAACCAAAGAGTATGGATTCCTGCAGTCACGAAAGCTTCAAATCAATATTAATAACTAATGTTTTTCTTCCCCTTGCACACCACTGACAATGCAGTATCATCAAATAAATTGTTTAGTTATGTATTTGCAGGTTCATATACGGTGTAACTCCTATTGGAACAGACGTTTGTAACACTAAAATTATTTCTCAGTCATAATGGACAACAAGGACTAAAGAGACACTCAAATTAAACTAGTTTTAAATGTAATAATAATAAAAACATGTTTTAAATTGTATTAAATAGTTAAGGAATTTAAAGAGCTTCTCTAATCCTATTCCAAGGACATTTGGATTCAAGAATGCATAATTAATTGGATTATTCTAATTATGTTTCCATTGATCTCATCATAATAGTGCCACCCATAATGCAATTTGCTAGCAACATTTCGTAATTTTACTTTTAATATACATGAGTTTATTTATTAGAAATGCTTGTTATCTATTGTAGGGTTACTTTTTAACTCAAAAGCTAATACTAAGTAACTCTTCATATTCCAATTAAGGGTTACTTACTGTTCATCAGCATTATTTTGTATTTAATTCCCAGCAGGACCCATGGTGGCCTCTATGTATGCGCTACAAAGGGTCATTGTTGAAAATGCCGCACGTTATAATTTTTTACCTTTTAAGGACCACAGTGGTATTGACGAACGTGTTGAGTTTTTTGTCTTATGATTATGGCTGTGGTTAATGTTATCGGTAATATGAGATGCGAGTTATTTTTCGGTAAAGGATTATTGTTAATTGCTTATGGAATGACATACCGTTTGTATTGCATGGGTTAAGTCTTTGTGGGTAGAGTATGGGATTATGGTTAGTGCTAGAGTTTGGGGTTTATGGTTAGTGCTACACTCAAGATTTTATTATTTGTGCTAGGTTAAAGGTTTATGGTTATTGTTAAGATGTGGGTGGTGTTTATGCTTAGAGATATGGTTTTTGGTTGATTATTAGTTCTGGGATTGGTGTTTATGGTTAGTTCTTGAGTTAGAGTTTATAGTTAGTGCTAGATTTAGGGTGTATGGATAGTGCTATAATTATGGTCTATACGAGTGTTAGGGTTGGGATTAGTGTTATGGTTTCATGTAAATTAGGGTCAGAGTCTGTTGGTGTAAAGTTTAAGGTTGGTTTAGGGTTTAGGGCTAGGTGGAAGGTTGGTGTCATGGTATTTGTATGGGTAGTGCAAGAGGTTTATGATTGGCAGCAGGGTTGGTGATAGTGGTAAGGTTTGGGTTCGTGTTCATGATTAGTGTTCCGGTTTAAGAACGCTGCTAGAGTTGTGATGAGGACCAGAGTTTTGGATGAAAACAAAACTATCAAAGTGTCATCTATGAATCTTAAACATGAATGACATAATTGTAAATTGTATTTTATTTGCAGAGGTTTGGATTTGAAGTAGAAGCATGCCGATTGTCGCTTCTGTATTACACTGTATTACCACATCTCTCCATACACCACACGTGATTAGTCACCAACATTAACTGTGGAATGTATCACAAAAATAGCAGTTTATGTATAGTCAAATACATTTGCCACGGGAA
This sequence comes from Lethenteron reissneri, assembly GCF_015708825.2. NCBI lineage: Eukaryota > Metazoa > Chordata > Hyperoartia > Petromyzontiformes > Petromyzontidae > Lethenteron > Lethenteron reissneri. The sequence continues at coordinate 8,932,166 of NC_083841.1, read as the reverse complement.
TTTGGCATGCTGTATATTGCACACATTTATAGTTTAATCTTTTGAGGAACTTACCTGTAGTGTTGAAGTGTGAACTAGGTCCCTCAGATCCTCTAGATTGCGGCTCTAGAGTGTGATAGCATCGCATTCAGTGTCTTTATATCTCACTGGCTGCAGAGTCATGGCAAACTTATGTGGCAAAACACCTCCCCTGGAGAATACTGAACCTCCTTTGAGATTGATAAGCTTTTTATCATGTTCTTACCACTTTTATGAGCCCAGTTAATTGGAAACACTAAAAGCCCCATCTATATTTGATGCAGACCTGCACTGCTTTATCCACTATGGACCTAGTGTCACGAGAGATTTCAAACGTGTGAACATGATCGGTTTTGTGATAATGAAGATTTTAAATGGGCTCTGACGATTTCTCAGATGCATTTTTGCTAACTCATGTAGTGTGCAAGGGAAACAATTATGGCTTCTGTAGCTGGGTGGCTGAAGAAAAAGCAAATTTACCTCGAGAATGGGCAACGGGGGTGCCACACACGCATTCAAACACCCATGCACATGTATACAAACAAAGGTTTGTACACATACAATGATTTCTATAGGCACATACATATGCATACATTGACAAAATAAACAAACAAAACGCGTACATCTGTAAATATATATGTTGGTCATCGACTTACGAACAACCGACTTATGAAAAACCGACTTATGAACACCTGACATATTACATTGACTTAAAACGTGAAATTACACTTGAAAATTGAACCGCGGAACTATTTTGTTCAGAGGAGCGATCCTCTGCGAGATGTAATGACTCGGCTTCGCGCTGGGAGTCAGTGTTTGTGCGTGTATGTGTGCGCGCGGACATGTGTGTGAAAGTGAGTGTCTTTGTGAAAGTGGGTGTGTGTGTGTGTGGAAGTGAGTGTGGCTTATGAAAAAAGCGATATAGCTCAGTGGGCCTTACCTGGTAAAAAAGATTTTGTTTGGCGTGCGTGTGTGTGCACGCTGGTTTGACAGCAGAGGTCTCCTCCTAATCAGTCAAGAGGCATTATTTTTTCATGGGCTGTGTAATGCTGTGGAAGCTACCTGGACTGTCACTCCGCCTTCCCTTCTCTACGCTTGTGAAACGTAGACCCCTCTAATTGAACATCTGCGCTGGTTAGAAACATTCAGTCTGGCATGCCTACGATCCATCCTGGGTTTAACCAGGCTGGATTGTGTGAGGAGCTCACAAATTCTTTAAAGATCTGTACATTTTCCTATCAGTGAGCTCCTCGGGCAGGCAAGGCTGCATTGGCTGGATCACGTAGCCCGCATGCCCAACTACCGCATGACCAAACAGCTTCGGTTTGGTCGGGTAAATCGGTTTGGCTGGGCACATCAACTCATGTAACTTTCACCTGAAGCCTCTCAGACACATAGGTCCTCTCATCTCTACTGAAATTGCCAACACATTGGCATGTTGCATAGTTGGGTCTCGCCTTGACTATTGCAACTCCGACCTAGTCCGGACCTCTGCTGGCAACCTAAAGACACTTCAAAGACTACAAAACAACCTAGCACGCGTCGTCATTGCCCACACTCATCCCCGTCTCGACTCACTAGATTGTCTCCGTGCTCTCAACTGGCTACCCATCGCCAGTAGGGTCACATACAAGACCGCCTGCCTCTGCCACAATGCCTTCATATCCGCCTGCCCGCCGTACCTTTCTTCATTATTGACAACTTGCAGCTCAGCACACGGCAGATGCCTGCGCAGCGCGACTCACGACCTCCTCTTGATACCAAGATCCAGGATGGTCATGTCTATGCGACGCTTCTCGGTGGCAGTCCCAACAGTCTGGAACGATATCCCTCTGCACATTCGCAGCATCACCTCAATCGCCTCTTTTAAGAGAGACTTAAAAAATTAACCCGTAAAAACAAAGTTTTTCACTATAAATCCTTTATATGCGTGGCGGCTAGAGTCCTCTCGTCCTCTGGCTTGAGATGGCTGCCATCTATGGGTCAGATGATTGCCTGCCACCATTAAGCAATTGGTAATTAAATATAAAAAAATTCCTAAAAAGTGTAAAATTTTGGAATTTTTTTTTACGAAAATTAATTGTCACGCACAACGAGTCTGTGTGCAAAATGTCAGCTCGATTGGATCACGGCAAGTGGGTTAAAAAACGACCAAAAGATTTGCACGGTCGTAAGCGCGCAAGCAAGCAAGTGAACTTAATATAAAGGATTTAAAAACTCACCTCTACAATCATGCTTTCAAGCGACTCTGAGCTTGGCTCTGCGCCTCTGAGTTGCGGCCACTACGTCTGCAAATTTGCGCGTGTTACAAATTGAACCATTATTATTATTATTAAACAGGCACGACACGGGCTGAAGAAAATATAGACCGATGCAGTAGGGGAGGATGTGGAGCGAAGTGGACTTGCGAAAGACTGGTACCAGCGGTGTTAAGATCGACCTCTATTGGCAGAGGCTCGTGAAGGATGCTACTGTTCAGTTTGAGGCAGTCACCCTCCAACAACCATGGAGGGCAGAGGAGCGATGCTCACAACAATGAGTGGAGTGTCGGGCAGCTAAAATACAGCAAGTTGGCAAGTAGGTGGCACAGCTGGTGTATCTGCCAGTTATCTCACCCAGTCAACCAATAGCACCTGGGTCTCTCCCGTGACCTACTGTCAGCGAGCTTTTGACACTTCACGTGGCCTCAAAGTGCACCCAGCCTGGCACGTAATTGTGACGTCATGATAGGTTTTGGTATTCATGTGGCGGGAGCAGTCGTGAAATGCTTAGCACGCTGCTCTACTAACCCGGTAACCTGAGTTACATTCCTGCTACGACTAATACCAGTGACAATTATCTGAATGGGTCCTGGGCCTTCCTTAGGACGACTAAGTCTCGAATGAGTAACCAGTTCGGTGTGGAAATATCGCCACTGGGAAGTCTGGTGGTCAATGGTGGCCGGGTTTGGTACTCGCCCACTCACGTGTTGCTCTCCAACAGTCTGTTAAGGCTGTATGAGGGATCGTTGTCATGTGAGTGTGTGTCTGGAATGCTGTTGCCAATAAATTGCAACTTGAGTCACTACCTATGAGATCTTTACTCAAAACTGCTTTAAAGGAGTTGTACACCCCTAGCTGCCAGTGCTATTCAGTGGGCTAAAATACAATGTTTCGCTCCGGATGATCGCTGCAAAGTATGACCTGTGTTTTGATTTAGTGTGCTGATCTTAAAGGTGCATTGAAAAATTATAATACTCCGATTGATGCTCCTGCTGTTGTGGAGTGACTCATGCAGTCAGCTATGACTGCAGGGATTTGGTAGTACATGTTATTTATGTCATTTATTGTGAAAATTCCGTCACAGTTCCTATGATCACTGTTTCATTTTTTCATGGCTTTATTTTGGTGATTTCGAAAAGTTTATTGGTTTTGCAATGTTTGTTTGTTGTAGTACGGAGTAAGACTGATGGCCTTAATCTAAGTTGTCTTGTGGTTGTTGTTGTTGTTGACTTGCATCCTACTGGGATTTTTACACACAGTGTTGGTGTACGGTGTTTTATCTGCAATATTTTGCGGTCTTTTCTTGGATTTTCTGTTTGCACTTAGTCACATATTCACTTTAAGATGTTTTCTTGTTCATGTTTTTGTTTTTTGTTTGTTGCGGTTGCACCCGATTCAAGAGCCGAATGGCTCACAGGGCTATACCTAATAAATTAACTTGAACTTGAACTGTATGTGTGCAATTATGGTGACTCATTGCGCCCCTTACGACAAGCAAGGTAGGTGAAACAGAAACAGAATTTGTTTCTGTTTATGCAACGTTATGGTATGTTTTATTTACTATACAGTATATTTCAGTATTACATGTGTTGAGTAGTAGACGGAGGTACTCGGAGACGGAGGTTGAGTTAGGGGCTTCCGCCAGGGTTTATTAACACTTATCACTATCCCTGGTTCCCTCTTTACCCCTTCCACTATCCCCATTCCTCCAGTGACCCCGCTTACGTTACGGGGTCTCCCTTAAATACCCTAGGAGGGGTGACGTCACGTGCACTGCCCAGCGCGTGCGACCCCACGTCTCGTGAGGTCACCGCACCGGACAGCGCACACGACGCCACCACTCTCATCTACTCCTCTACATCACCCCCCCCCCCGTGAAAAAAAAACAGCCGCACCGGCTGCAATCAACCCGCAAGCGGGGCCCCACACCGGACCGAAGACCGAATAATCACGAGTTCGTGTGCCTGAAGGTAAACCCGGCTGCTAGAAAACTCAACCTTAGGGCAGCACGGCCCTTCAAGCAGAACAGTAACAACAACCACAACAACAAAAAAACAAAACAAATAGAGCCCGAAGGCCTCATCCGCCGGATAGCGCCGAACGGGCGCCAGGGGCTGGGCCCGCTGAACGGCCATCAGGGCCGTCACCGGAGCCGCATCCCCTTCGAGCGGGTATGCGCTGCTGGCCCGCTCCCTCGTGCGGTGTCCGCCACCCGTGCAGGTGGCCAATCAGCGGGCAACAGGCCCACCGCCGTGGCCTCCGGTGACCGGGGGGTCTCTGTCGGCCTCTCTCGGGAGGGGCCTGGGGGGACACACACAGGTCGGACGTCACCTCCGTCAACGAGACCCGGCCGGTCAGGCACGCCGGATACATCATCAGCCGGCCGCTCCGGAATTGGGGGTGGATCCCCCAGGGTAGATAGAACATAACGTTTGAGCCGGGACGGGTGCACTATCCACTGCCTGCGACCGAATCGAATCCGGACGCATTGCGGCCGGCGGACCTCCACAACCTCCACGGGTCCCTGCCAAGGGCGATGCAATTTGGCCGATGTGCCAACGGGGACCTGGGGACAATGCAGCCACGCTTTTTGACCCGCTACCCACGGGAGGCCAGCTGCCTGGTGTTTGGGCAGCCGCTCATTAGCCACCTGCCGGCTTGCGGAATTCTCGGCAGCGGCCTGTCACGCCTCGCGCAGCCGGTCAAGCGCGACCTTCAAAGGGGTCGGCACCGCCGACCCCTTCTTGGAGGAGCCAACGTCCATCTGGACGTGCACTGGGGGCTCCGGTTCCCTACCGTAAATCAAATAAAAAGGCGAAAATCCCGTGGAGGCATGAGGGGCCAACCGATATGCCGCCAAGACCCCCGGGACGAACAGGTCCCAGTCTGACTGGGACGTGTTCACCTGGTGGCACAGCATGGACGTAAGGGTGCGGTTCAAGCGCTCTACCATCCCGTCTGACTGGGGGTGGTGGGGCGAGGTGCGGATTATCTTGGTGCCAAGGAGGTCACACACCTCCTTGAGCAACCTAGACGAGAAATTCCGCCCCTGCTCAGTCAACAATTGTTCCGGCGCGCCCTTGTCAAACACGTACCCCTGGACGAAGGCCTCGGTGATAGAAGAGACTGACTGATCGACCAAAGGCCATGCCATGGGCCAACGTGTGAGGTACTCAACGCCCACCAAGAGGTATTTGTGGCCCCGTTGGGATGCAGGGAATGGCCCCAAAATGTCGAGCGCCACGAGCTCATTAACGCGAGAAAACCGGACGGACTGCAGCGGGGCCCGGTCCCGGACAACTGGGGCCTTCCTCCGCGCGCAGTCGTGGCAGCCCTTCAAAATCAGTGCCACGTCACCCTCAACACCCGGCCAGTAATAGTCCCGTTTAAGGGTCAATAAGGTCTTGTGGTAGCCAAGGTGCATAAGCTTCTCGTGAATGGCTCGGGTTAATTTACCACGCAGGCTAGTGGGCACAACCACACAATAGCGTTCCAATTGGGCATCCCAACGCATGAGTAGTCCGTCATGCACGGCGATCGCCGGGGCAGCCAACGAAGCTGAGCTCCGGGCCTTATGTCCGACACAGCGCCGTAGCTTCAGCAGAGAGGAATCCTCCATCTGCAAGCCGGACCATACCTCCCGGGGAAGTCCAAGGCCGAAATCCGCGGGCGCCGCCGCACCTGGAGGGGTGTCCGCCTCGGCCGATGCGACCAACTGGGCCGCGGCGTCCCCTGGGGCCTTGCAACGGCTAGAGCCCAGGGCGCAAGCACACCCGCCGCCTGCCGGCAATCGGGATAAACCGTCCGCATTTCCATGCTGTGTCCCCTTCCTGTGGATTACATCAAAGGGGTAATCCTGGAGCACTTCGAGCCAGCGAGACAGCTGACCCGAGGGCTGACTAATTTACAGCGAATATTACAGGGCCGCGTGGTCAGTTCGGACCGTTAACAGCCTACCGTACAAATATGGTCTATACAACTGAACAAAATAAACTATGGCCAAAAGCTCCCTCCGGGTCACACAATATCGCTGTTCCGTCGAGGACAGAACGTGACTGCCATAGGCTACCACCCTCTCAACCCAGTCGACCACCTGGGCCAGGACAGCCCCAATTCCCGTGTCGCTGGCATCGGTATCGAGCAGGAAGGGTTTCGTAAAATCCGGGTACCCCAAGGGCGGCGCATCCGCCAAGGCCGTGCGAAGCGCCGCAAAAGCCGCCTCCTCCTCCACGCCCCAGTGAAACCTTTGGCCTTTGGCGGAAAGGGCGTGCAGTGGCTTCGCAATTGTCGCAAAATCGCGGACAAACCGGCGATAGTACGATGCGAAGCCAACGAAGCTACGCACCTCCGCGACAGATGTGGGAGTCGGCCACGTCCGGACACAAGCCGTTTTATCCGGGTCCGTGGCGACACCTGACGTGCTAACAATGTGTCCCAAATACCTCACCGATGGTTGTAGCAAGTGGCATTTCTGGGGTTTGAATTTAAAGCCAGCAGCACGCACTTTGACTAACACCGCCTCAAGGCGTTGCAAGTGCTCGCCAAACGTACGGCCAAAAACAATAACGTCATCCAAGTAGATTAGACAAGACTCCCACTGCAGCCCCGCCAAGACCATCTCCATGAGACGCTGGAAGGTGGCCGGGGCCGAATGGAGACCCATAGGAAGCCGATTGAACTCGAACAACCCCTGGGGCGTGCGGAACGCTGTTTTGGGTCTAGAGGCCTCATCCAGTGGCAATTGCCAGAAGCCGGAGAGCAAATCTAAAGTCGAAAAGAACCGCGCGCCCGAGAGGGCGTCCAGGGAATCATCCATGCGAGGCAATGGATATGCATCAGCCACTGAGATCTTGTTCAATCTACGAAAATCGACGCAGAACCGGAGACTCCCGTCCCGTTTCTTGACTAGCACAATGGGGGCACCCCAAGGGCTAGTAGATGGGGAGATGATGTCCGCAGCCAACATTTCCTCGACAGCCGAGCGGACATGATCTTTTTCCGCTGGGCTAAAGCGGTAGGAATTAAGTCGAATAGGGGCCGCGTCGCCCGTGTCTATGTGGTGGTTGAAACGAGTAGTGTGACCCAGATCAAACTTACTTTGGCTGAACACATCGGTGAACCGCTCGATGAGGTCGCGGAGTTGCCGACGTTCCCCGGAGGACAACGAGGCATTCTCGTCGCACAACGTGGCGATCCATGATGCGTCGGGGTCCCCCGTGCGCATCACGCCCGTCACGACCCCTCCATCCGGGGCAGCGCTCTCGGGTGGAGGAGCCGGGGTCGCGTGTGCCAGGACGGCGCCGGCCGGGACTACGACCGGCAAGGGTCCCGAATTGAGGACCTGCAAAAAAAGGTCCTGGCCCCCCGACACGGCTGTCAAGGCGCCCACCAACCCCTTCATCCTTGAAAAGTAGCTTGACGGGGACAGGAGGATACCCGTCTCCGTGGAGCCCATTTTGAGCGGTTTGCGCAACCTAAGGGGTATCAGGATTTGTGACGCCGGTGGTACGGTCACCGGCACTTTATTCAAGGCCCGTACACCGGCGACCAAGGGAGACAGGACGGTAGGCAATTGTAGGAATTGCAGCCGCCTCCCTGATGGCATTTCCACACAGCCCTGGTCAACGAGAATTCGGATGGGCATCCTAGACAAAAAGTCGGTCCCCAAGAGGCATGGCACTGCCAAGGTCCTGGAGACCAAAATTGGCCCGGCCAACTCAATCTCGTCAACCCGAACCGACGCTACAACGTGGCCCAAGATGCCCAAACTGTCGCCGTTCGTGGTGACACAAGCCCCGCGAACCGGCCTTAACGGACCCACGCTGCGGGGTAGCAGCCCAAAAATGGCCTCAGAAATAATGGTGGCCGACGCCCCCGTATCCACCAGGAGGCGAACGTGCACCCCTTGCACATATCCTGCCACCGCTGAGGAGCCGGCAGCTGCCGCCACCATCCTATGCGCAAGCGCATCCCAGTGGCGGGTCTGTCTGGGCCATTGAGGGGGTGATGACGATGGTGCACCCGACCCTTCGAGGACAACCCCATGACGATGGGCCCTAGCCCCGCTAGATGCATGAGGTGAAGGGAGCGGCCGCGCAGATGATGCGTCGCGACTCGCCTGGGGCCCCGGACCCGATGCCAAGGAGGGTCTGGGAGAAGGTGGAGTCCCTTTTCCAAAGGCCCCCGGGGCATTCCGGCAGCCCCGCTCAATGTGGCCCCGCTGACCACAGCGGAAGCAGGCCACCGTGTCCGCCTCCTGTGGACGGGAAGGTCCCGGCCGCCCCTGCTGCTCCAGACGGCGACCACCCGCCCCCCTTCCTCGACGATCGGGCATCGCCAGGGTCGCGAGGGTGTCCACCCCCTGAGAGGTGGCCCCCCGTCCGGCGTCGGGACCCCCGCACACGCCGCCATCTGAGGCCGTTGGCGGAGGGAGATGTGCGCCTGAATGTTTTCGGCGACCGCCAAGGATGTGATCTGTCGATCATTGTTGATCGACAGAGCAATTCCTAGCTCCCTTGCCAGGTCAAGCAGCTTCCCCAAGGCCATAGAATCAAGTGCCCTGCCGTACAGGTCAGGGTATGCAGCCTGCGCCAGGGCCAGGAGCGAGCAGCGGAAGGCCAGCGGCAGTTCCCCCTCCTGCCGCCGCCGCAATGAAAACTTTAGCTGCGCGGTGGACGGCGGCTCAAAAACCTTGGCCATTTGGATATAGGCCGCCGGGAGTGTAGCCCGATTGGCCGGATGGATGGACTTGAAGGCCTGCAGAGCCCTTTCGTCCAAGCAGGTCGGAAGCGCCGGCAAGGCCTCCTCCATGGACCAGCCGACCGACATGTATGCCGCATCGAACCGGTCCTGGAAGGCCGACCAGTCGCCCCCTTGCACGACAAACGGCGCAACGTTGGGTAACCGGCACTGCCATTGGCCGCGCGGCGCCGCGAGGTGTGGCAGCATTGCGGCTCCCGCGGGCCACGCCGAAGACGCGGAAAGGTGCGGTGGTGCTGCGGCCCCCATGGGCCACGCCGTAGGCGCAGCGAAGTGTGGCTGTGTTGCGGCCCCCATGGGCCACGCCGTAGGCACAGCGAAGTGTGGCTGAGTTGCAGCCCCCATGGGCCACGCCGTAGGCGCAGCGAAGTGCGGCTGAGTTGCGGCCACCATGGGTCACGCCGTAGATGCAGCGAGGTGTGAAGGCGCCTGAGCTTTCGCGACCCACCTGTCAGCGGCGGCGTACGAAGCCACGGCGTCGTCCCGCGACGCGGCAAGGGACCACGGCGTTGCAGCCTCAACAGGCCACGCCGAAGACGCGGCGGTATAATTCGGGCCTGCAGCGGCCCCCGCGGCCCAACCCGCCGGCGCAGCGAGGTGCGGGACAGCGGCCGTAGCCGCGGCAACCTCTCGCGATGCGGCGAGGCACCACGGCGTTGCGGCCTCCCCGGGCCACGCCGAAGACGCGGCGGTATAACACGGAGCCGCGGCGGCCCCCGCGGCCCACCCCACTGGCGCAGCGAGGTGCGGGACAGCGGCCGCAGCCGCGGCAACCTCTCGCGACGCGGCGAGGCACCACGGCGTTGCAGCCTCCATTGGCCACGCCGAAGACGCGGCGGTATAACACGGAGCCGCGGCGTCATCCATGACAAGGGACGCAGGCACGGCGAGGTGTAGAGCCGTGGCATCGCCGGTGGCCGGCCCCGTGAGCGCGGCGACAGGTTGAGCCGCGGCAGCACCCGCGGCCCATTCCGGTGGCACGGCGATGTACGCGGCAGCGGCAGCCGCTGCTGCCCACCCCGGTGGCCCGGCGAGGACGGCACGCGCGTACTTACCCGGGGCCCCCCCGGCGGGCGCAGCTTGATGTAGAGCCGCGTCGTCGCCGGTGGCTGGTCCCGCAGGAGCGGCGTGCCGAGAAACCCCGGCCGCGTCGGTGGAGAGACGCGGCGTCGCGGTCGCCATGGCAGCCATGGCGCCGACTTGCGGCGTCGCAGCAACAATGTCCGCCGGCCGCCGCGTCGCAGCCGTAACAGCGGCCGCATACGGCTCCCGAGCCAACATGGCCGCCGCGGATTGCGTCGCAGCCAACATGGCGGCCATTTCCGGTGGAGCGGTCGCTGATAAAACGGCGGCAGTTTCAACGTTGGCAGTTGATGGTTGCTCCTGTCCCGAGTGCGGGGTGGTTGGCTGCGTCCGTGCCTCCACCTCGGCCAACCTGACGGTCAGCTGCCCCACCGCCTGCAGGAGCTGCTGCAGCAGAGCTGCGGGGATGCTCTCCGTCTCTGGCGGCGGTGAGCTGGCACTCCCCGCAGCCGACTCCTCCCGCTCCGGCCCGCTCCCCTCCATGGGGACCGTCACCGAGGTCCCGGGCTCCGGGGTCACTGCTGGAGCCTCCTCTCCGCCTTCGGCACCCTCCAAGTCATGTGCCGGTGGGTTCTTACGCCGTGCGCCCGCTTTATGCATGTTGGCGACGGTGTAAAATTCTGACACCAGTTGTTGAGTAGTAGACGGAGGTACTCGGAGACGGAGGTTGAGTTAGGGGCTTCCGCCAGGGTTTATTAACACTTATCACTATCCCTGGTTCCCTCTTTACCCCATCCACTATCCCCGTTTCTCCAGTGACCTCGCTTACGTTACGGGGTCTCCCTTAAATACCCTAGGAGGGGTGACGTCACGTGCACTGCCCAGCGCGTGCGACCCCACGTCTCGTGAGGTCACCGCACCGGACAGCGCACACGACGCCACCACTCTCCTCTACTCCTCTACACATGCAAATGTAAATGTTTCTTCTTAGTTATGAGTTTAACAATGCTTAGTTTTTTGGTTTAACTGTAACAGATTTCATGACACTAACCGCATGGGCATTTAAATGCGGTACATTTCTACATTCCGACTTACGAACAGGTTGACTTACGAACTGACCAAAGGAACCAACAATGTTTGTAAGTCGAGGACTATCCATACTATCCATACACATGTAGAGAGTATATCTCTGTGGGTCGCGTCAGCGACAGTGTTGGAGGGGTGCCGTACACCGGGTGCCCTGATTGGATGAGCTAAGAGCACGTGACTGGAAGTGGGCCTCGATTGGACGAGCTAAGGGCACGTGACCGGAAGCGATACCCGATTGGACGAGTTAAGGGCACGTGACCAGTGGGCCTCGATTGGAGGAGTCAAGGGCACGTGACCTGAAGCGGTGCCGCGATTGGAGGAGTTAAGGACACGTGGCCGGAAGCAGGGGCGCGTTCCTTGATACAGCAAGGGGCGGGGCTGGGGACAAAGGATAAAGGGGGAGCATAAGGGGGATTCGGGGCTCGTTTCAGGGATCAAGCTAGAACACACACGCACATAGTGAGCAGCCTAGGAAGTTAGCCACGCTTAGCAACAGAATCCGGTGGAAAGTGAATTGTTTAATAAACGCGTTGCCTCCTACAACAGTGTGGGTGCGCCTCAGTTGACAAACACTACACTGGCGTCAGAAGTGGTTTGTTAGTTAGGTGTAGCTAGCTTATTTGAAGACTTATGCTCACTAGGCGACGAGCGTTCACCCAGTTGTCTTTGGACGACGACGAAGAGGGCGAGTTGATCCCGCAAGAGGCCTCGGGTGCTGAAGCCCCGGTGATGGAGAGCGTCGAATTCTGTACGTTGGTGCGGCAGCAGGATCTGGAGCCCACTTCACAGCTGCCGCCAAGGAAGGAACACCGCGGCAGGAAGAATCTTTTTATCGACCTTGTCTCCGCCATCGCTGCTCTCGCAGCCGCCCTGCTGGAGGAGGACAAAGAGTCGTCGACGCCACGACCGCGGGAAACGGGTGTAGCGCGGGATGTGTGGGAGCCCACCAATTCTCCTGACACTCGCGCTGCTTTCGTCGTCGCCCCGCGACCATGGGATGACTGCGTGACGCTGTGGCCGCGGGGCTCCATGGCCGTTTTCTGCGCGTGGGAAGTGGTTGTGCTGTGGGACATGCGGGAGCCCGCCGACTCTCCCGACGTCCGCGCTGCTTTCACCATCACCCTGCAAGCAGAGGACGACTATGGGATGCCAATGCCACGCGCCCATGGACTTTGGTGGGAGCTGTTTCGCGCTTGCGGGAAACCGCAGGAGCGCGCGGTGCACCGGAGCTCACCAAAATTTTTTTTACCGCGAGAAGGTGCTCCCGCCAACGTCGTCATCCCACCAACGCCGCTGCCTCCCGCCCGCGGACTAAACAAGCGCCTCCCTTTTGTCCGGGAATTCACATCAGCAGGCAGTGACTGGGTGGCATTCTATTGCCGCTTCATGGCTGCCTGCAGCCTCGTGAATTGACGGAAGAGGAGACGCTCAACGACAATGCATTGGCGGCCCTCGACGCCATTCCTGACGAATGTAAGAAGACGCTACCGCAAGCCCTGACGCAAATGGAGGCGATTTTTGCTCCAGATTCCGCCAAGCGCCACAAGTTCTCCATGCGGAAAAGGGGGGAAGCAGAGACGCCCCTTGCTTAACATGCCACTCTTTTGGCGTCTGCCAAGGCAGCCTTCCCCGAGATGGACTAGGTGGGGAGAGACTCCCTGGTCTTGGAAAAGCTGCTGTCGTGGGCCGAGGACCTTCAGGTCACTATACCAGCCACGGAAGACGACGACATTACCTCGCTCAAGGTCGCCCGCTGTCTGGAGGCTCACCTCCATATCGAGCGACGAGGCGGGGTGGTTGCGGGTATTGCACCCCCGGCGCAGGAGGGAGCAACCACCGGCGGACCGCATCTACAGACAGGGGTTTCGAGTCCTGCAGCACTGTGGAGGAATCCCGGGGAGGACCTTCGGGGCGGGTAAGATGGGCCGGCGAGGTTTTTCTCTCGTCAGAGGGGCGGGCCCGTCGTCTGTTTCAAGTGCGGCCTGCCCGGGCACGTCTCCTTGGGGTGCCGTGTACGACAAGGAGGATCCTCTTCATCAACACCGGCCGCCGATCATCGCTCCTTCTCTTCACCAGGCCCTAAGGTGAGTCGCGGTACACTACACACACAGCCCTCTAACTCACATCACTCATCGGGTTCAGGGTCGTGGGTTGCGGACTTGCAGTGGGTTGACGGCCCTGGGTCGCTGTATTGTGGCGGCAGCGGTGGTTCGTTCGCGGTCATGAGGACGGTCGAAGGCATTGACGTATGCATCCTTATTGACACCGGTGCGTCGGCGACCATCATTTGGGACATGGTTTCTAAAGCTTGCCTCTGCAAACGGCCGGTCCCTAGGAATTTTCGGTCAGATTTTGGCCACAATTGGCATTGGCGACATTCACTTGTCAGGTCCAGGACTCATTTGCAAATCTTTAGCCGTACTCTGTCTCGATTTAAAGCTTTCATGACTGCAGGGATTCATCTTCTTGGTTCTTTCGGTAAAGTCACGTCGAAGGGAAATAATAAAATAATAAAACATAATAAAATAATTCTCACTACGTTTCGGCCACAACGCAAGCAGCCGTCCTCAGGTGAAGACCAGGTCTGTCGGGGAGACAGCGTCTGAATGAAACACCACCATGCTTGGAGCGTATATTTAAGCTGGGTTGGAAGGGGAAGAGTGCCTTGACAAAATAATTTGCATATCAAGAGGAATTTAGCATATTTATGGGAAATGCAGATATGGGATTAGTACTACTTGTGAAATGCGTAGGAGGTCGGTGGGGGGTTTCAAAGTCATTATGTCCATACATTATGCAGGATTAGCAGCATCAAAGGGAGGGGATAGGGGTAGGATTAGTAAAGGTGTAGTAGGTTCAAAGAGACTTGGACGACGTAGTCGGAGGCACACTTATTTATTAAATGTTCCACTATATACAGGCCAAGGTATACAACACTCGAAGGGGTATCGGCCCCTTCACCCGTCTAACAGGGAGCTCCCACAATCTCTATCCCGGCTAGCCTACTCCCAGGTCCTCCACTACAGAGCTAAGGGAGGCTAGCTGACCCAGCTCTGGCCAAGCTGGGATTACGGCACACTGAGTCCCCAGACCGGCTCTTACAAGAACATTCGGTTCTGGGCTCTTGGGGCCACGCCACTGGCTTGCCCTGGTCGGTCCTTAGAAGGACGGCGATCCAGGGGAGTCCCAGGGCCTATCTAGCCGGTCTTCCTACTTCGCTGGTTTAAGCTAAACACTGTACCCCGAGCCCACCGGCTCACCGCCTTATATAGCAACTCCCCCACCGAGGGGTGGGGCCGTGGGGGATCACAGCGCCGTTTTAGCCCCCCAGGCTAAACGGTGCGGACGTGGATGTAAGCATCCTACCACGTGCGGGCATAACCACCCCTGGTGTGTTTGTTCGCCCTCCAGTAACACCTCTACATCACCCCCCCCCTGTACAGCCCGCAGCCGTCCCGGCTGCAACAAAATTTACAATAAAAATGCATCCCCCCAAACCCGTGTGTGCCTCGTGTAAACAACAACAACAGCAACAACAACGACAACAACAAATAACCCGACACACCCCCCCAAGTAAATACCCCATCCCAATATATATACAATTTCAAGGACCCCCCACCCCGCGACCCCAGCAAGGGCTGCACGAGTGGCCGACCTCACAAAAGTCTGCGCGTTTTGGCGCGCGTTCTTGCTGCGGGACCGTCACAAGGGGCAGCCCCGGCCGGTCCGGCGGTGGGTGTCAATAGTTCGGGTGCGAGAGTGTTTGGCTTCGCCGACGAGCGACCCCCGATCCCCCCGGGAGGGGTTGGCGGTCGCACGCACGTCAATCCTGGTGCACCTGGAGGCGGAACAGTCAGTGGCAAGTCAGGCGAATGCAGCGAAGTCAGACTCTGGGAGTCGGTGGACCCCTCACATGTTTGGCCATGTGTGTGTGTGGTAGGAACATGGGGTGCAACGAACGGTTTCAACCACGAGGGGTACACCAGATACGTACACATTGTGGCCGCAAGACATGCACCACTTCAACGGGCCCCCGCTACGGCCGCAACAGCTTGGACGAGGTCGCCAGCGGAACTTGGGGACAGTGCAACCACGCCTTGTCACCCGGTTTCCACCGGAGCACATGTACCCGGCCCAGCTTGAGCCTTTCATTCGCCCTCTGGCGGAGGTCTTAATTTTGGTTGGTTGCCTCCCGTGCCTCTGTCAATTTAGAGATGTTGAATTTTACATGGATCGGCCAATTTGGATTTCGCATGCGGCACGGAGATCCGCAGTTGAATCGCGGCAGGCGGGTTAGTCTCGCGACCGTACATTAGGAAGAAAGGCGAAAATCCGGTCGCCGCATGAGGAGCCATTCTGTAGGCCGCCAAAACCCCCAGAATATGAAGGTCCCAGTCGGTCTGGGATTCAGACACCTGTTGAGACAGCATGGACGTGATAGTCCGATGCAGATGCTCCACCATCCTGTCAGTTTGCGGATGATATGGGGAGGTACGGATTTTTTTCGTACCCAGGAGCTCGCACACCTCGTGGAGAAGTTTACCCGTGAAATTTTTCCCCTGGTCGGTCAGCAGCCGCTCCGGAGTACCTTTATCGAGGAAATAGCCCTGGACAAAGGCCTCCGCGATGGCTGCTGCCGACTGGTTGGCGAGGGGTCAGGCCATAGGCCATCGCATAAAATATTCCACCCCGGTCAATAGGTATTTATTTCCCCTAGGTGTAGCGGAGAATGGGCCCAAAATATCAAGCGCAATGAGTTCGTTAACCCGGGAAACCTTGATAGACTGCAATGGTGGGTTGGACCCCCTTGCTGGTGGCTTCCGTTGCGCGCACTGAGTACAAGACCCGACAAGATCATCCATGTGCCTCGCCATGCCCAGCCAAGAAAAATCCTGCTGGAGCATGGCAAGGGTTTTGTGAGTCCCCAGGTGCAGGAGTTGCTCGTGAGCAGCCCACACCACTCTACCCCTCCGTGTGGAAGGCACCACCAGCCGGTGGCGGCGGGATCTCCCGTCCCAATGCATCAAGAGACCCTGGAGCAACCCCCACGAGTGGACATTTTCCACCCCCCGACCAGATCCCCCGATGCGATGGCGCAACGCGAGGAGGGGAGGTGTCTTCCATTTGGAGGCGCCCCCACTCCGCAACAGACAATCCCAGCAAGGAATCCCTGCCTTCTTGCTCAATAGGACCCGCAATTGAAGGCGCATCAGTGGCGGCCGCAAGGACCGAATCAGAGATCACATTCGGAGGTCTGCAACACCCCGAACCTAGGAGGCAAGCGCACTCGGAGGTGGGCTGCAAACGCGACAGAGCGTCTGCGTTCGTGTGGCGAATGCCTTTACGATATGTAGTCTTGAAATTGAAATCTTGGAGAATCTCCAACCATCAGAACAATTGTCCCAATGGCTGTTGAACCCACAAGGCATACTACAGTGCCACATGATCTGTGTGGACGGTGAAATGGCGACCGTACAGATATGGGCGATATTGCTGAATGAAGTAAACGATTGCCAATAGTTCCTGACGGGTAACACAATACCTCTGTTCCGCCGGAGACAAAACCCGACTGCCGTATGCTACCACATGCTCTACGCCCCCCACAACCTGGGAAAGCACGCCCCCAATGCCCGTGTTGCTTGCGTCCGTATCGAGCAAGAAGGGTTTCGAAAAGTCGGGATAACTTAATGGCGGAGCCCCCACTAGGGCGTCCCGTAGGGAGCGAAAAGCAGCCTCCTCCTCCTATCCCCAGTGAAACTTGACCCCCTTTGATGTCAAGGCATATAAGGGTTGAGCAATCGTCATGAAATCGGTGACAAACCGTCGGTAATACGATGCGAACCCAATGAAACTCCTGACCTCCCCCACCGAGGTGGGAGTCGGCCAGGAGCTGACACATTGCGTTTTGGCGGGATCTGTGGCAATACCTGACCATCCGACAATGTGGCCCAAATACCGCACCAATTCGCGGAGCAAATGACATTTATGCGGCTTAAATTTCAAATTAGCAAGCCCGCATTTTGAGGAAAACAGCCCGCAACCTCTGGAGGTGTTCGTCGAATGTTTTACTAAAGACGATGATATCGACTAAGTAAATCAAACAAGAATCCCATTGCAACCCAGCCAGGACCAATTCCATTAATTGCTGGAAAGTTGCCGGCGCTGAGTGGAGCCCCATCGGCAAGCGGTTAAATAGAAATAGGCCATGCGGCGTACGGAAAGCTGTTTTAGGTTTAGATTCTTCATCCAGAGGGAGCTGCCAGAACCCTGACAGTAAATCCAATGTGGAGAAGAACCGCGCCCCCGCCAGGGCGTCAAGCGATTCATCCATCCGAGGAAGCGGATATGCGTCGGCTACGGAGATCTTGTTTAGCCAACGAAAATCAACACAAAACCGCAAGGAGCCGTCGTGTTTTTTAACTAACACGATGGGTGCACCCCAAGGGCTGGTAGAAGGGGATATAATATCCGCAGCTAGCATGTCGTCTACGGCCGATTTGATATTATCCTTTTCGGCGGGACTCAACCGAAAAGGATTTTGGCGGATTGGCGCGCTGTCACCCGTGTCAATATGGTGTCACAGCAGTTTAGTACAGCCAGTATAATATTTGTGGCGACTAAAAACGTCGGAAAAATCGCACAGAAGGGTTCGTAGCTTATCACGCTGTGAGTCAGAAAGGTCCGATGATCCCGCGCAAAGCGCATCCAGCCACCCCTCATCACGGTCCGAATGTGGTTGCGACGGAGGAGCGGTGCTCACTTGTCCAATGACCGGTTCCTCACAGGGTACCGGCGTTGCGTGCGCAAGCACGGTCCCTTGAGGTAACCACAGCCGTTCGCAACCCAACATTGAGGACCGCGATGAAGGGGTCCCCGTCCCCTTTCACAATGGTCTGGGCCGCTACCATATCAGGTCCATTGACCCCGGCCCTAGACGGTCCCAACAGAACACCCCGATCCCCAATCCCCTTAGCGAATGGTCGACGCAGCCTAAGAGGCACGAGCATCTGAGCCCCCGGTGGTACACGCACCGTCCTCGTAACAAGCGCTTGTACCGTCGCAAATGCTGTACGGACAGTAGTGGGGGAGGACAAGAACATCATACGTCGGCCCGACGAGAGTTCGATGCAGCCTTGGTCGATCAAGATTCGAATTGGCATTTTGGCCAAGAAGTCCGTCCCCAACAGGCACGGAACTGCCAGCGAGGAGGAGACCAATACCGTCCTGGATAATTTGATGTCCCCAATACAAATTTGATGTCCGATAATGCCCAGCGAGCCCCCGTTGGCAGCATAGCATGGAACATCAACGGGGAGCAAAGGACGGCTTTGAACGGGAAAAATGTTATGAATTAAATCGGACACAATTGTCGCCAATGCTTCCGTATCAACTAAGACCCGCACCTCAACCCCATCAATATGCCCCAAAACGACCGACGACCCCGCCGACGCGGCAACAACGCGATGGGCCAACTCAGACCACTGGCCCGGTTGGAACGCCCTCCCCATCGTGGCACATTTCGACGCAACGACAGGCGATTTCTGACCCCCGTTCGTTGCAGTGCGTGAGTGTGTCACATGTGTGTGCATAGGCCAAACATGTGGGGTGCCACGACTTGCCGGAGTTTGCTGGTGAGCCTTGGGTAGAGGCGCGTCGTCCGGCCGAGGCGTCGCACCGCGCTGTTGAGAAGCCCAGCATCCCGAAGCCACATGGCCCAGGAGGCCACAGTTGTAGCACCGCATGAGCACCCCAGATGGCTTGGGTTGATCCTGGTGGCTCGGCCCGTCCCGATCTGGCCGGCCCACGGATCTCCACTCTGTCGGGCGACCCACAGCGCAGACCTCTTCCGATGGGAGGGTGGCTGCAGCCACGGTATGCCTGGCCGCCGCCTTGCTGGCCTTGCGATGTTGGGACAGCAAGTTTGCGTGGATGTGCTGTGCGGCCCGCAGGGAACAAATCTCCTTGTCGTTTTGTGCCAAGACGACGATGTCCAAATCGTCCGCCAACAGCAATATCTTCTCAGCCACCATAGCGTCCACCCCTTCCTCGTCCATCCACGGGAAAGCCGTCTTCGGCAGGGCCAGGAGAGCTGTGCGGTATGCCAGGGGCGATTCCTTGGCGCCCCGCTGACGATCGTAAAAAAGCTGTCTGCAGTTAGAAGGTGGTCCGTAGACTGCATACAGGAGTCGAAGCGCCGTCTGCAGCATGGCGAGCGCCAATCTTGGCGCCGAGGTGAGGGTAGCGAGGGCGTCACTGTCCAGCATCGCCGGTAGCGCGCGTAGTGCCTCGTCGTCCGTCCATCGCGACATTTCTTGGTGGGCGAGGAAACGTCTTTGGAAGGCTCCCCAGTCGCCGTCTTCCGCCACAAACTCTTTGAGGACCGGCAATCACTGCTGGAACGAGGGCTCCGCAGCCGTAGCTCGCAAACCGTCATTCCCGCCAATCCATACAGTATCGGCGGGAACGGCGGGCGCCATCAGCGGTCACACTGCTGGTGACGCGCTGGCCGCTGATTGGCATTCGCCATCGCCGGCCGCTGTTGATGACATAGCGGCTTCTGGTCGGCGACTATCGGTCACATGATGTAGCCCGGCCCCGCCCTCAGCACCCACGGTACTGATGGCGGCAAATCCAACCTCCAGCCCCGTTGAAATGGCGGGAACTAGTGTTGCGTGTCGTCCGACGTCGCCCCGTGCTGCTCCTCCAACCCCCAGGCAAGTGATTTCCTCCAACGTGGCGGCTGCCGCGTAGAGTAGCTCCGCCAGGCGGGAGTAAGCCACCCACAGTCCGTCAGCCGACGGTCCCCACCCATCCGGCTGCTGCAGTGTGGGTGGACTCGGCCCCGGTTGCTCGGATTCGCCTTCGGCGATTTCGGGCTCTGAGTCGGCCGAGGTGTCCTCCTCCCCAGGTTCCTTGGTACAAGCCGTCCGTCTTGTATCCATCTTTAGAAGACCACTTCTGACTCCAGTTGTAGTAGGTTCAAAGAGACTTGGATGACGTAGTCGGAGGCACACTTATTTATTAAACGTTCCACTATATACAGGCCAAGGGATACAACACTCGAAGGGGTATCGGACCCTTCACCCGTCTAACAGGAAGATCCCACAATCTCTATCCCAGCTAGCCTACTCCCAGGTCCTCCACTACAGAGCTAAGGGAGGCTAGCTGACCCAGCTCTGGCCAAGCTGGGATTACGGCACCCTGAGTCCCCAGACCGGCTCTTACAAGAACATCGGTTCTGGGCTCTCGGGGCCATGCCACTGAATTGCCCTGGTCGGTCCTTAAAGGGTGGCGATCCAGGGGAGTCCCAGGGCCTATCTAGCCGGTCTTCCTTCTTCGCTGGTTTAAGCTAAACACCGAACCCCGAGCCCACCGGCTCACCGCCTTATATAGCAACTCCCCCACCGAAGGGTGGGGCCGTGGGGGAACACAGCGCCGTGTTAGCCCGCCAGGCTAAACGGTGCAGACGTGGATGTAAGCATCCTTCCGCGTGCTGGCATAACCACCCCTGGTGTGTTTGTTCGCTCCTCTCGTAACACCTCTACAAAGGGAAGGAATGTTAATAGTATGTAGCTGCAATAACTAAACCACCATGTAAAAAACTAAAGAATAAACTACATAGTATCATCAGTATACTAAATATGCTCTCCGACATAGAATTGTAATGTATTACTTACTGTTAGTAGCTCAGCTTATTGGAGAGTATATTTAGTATACTGATGATACTATGTAGTTTATACTTTAGTTTTTTACGTGGTGGTTTAGTTACTGCAGCTACATACTATTAACATTCCTTCCCTTTATTAATGCTACCCCTATCCCCTCCCTTTGATACTGCTAATCCTGCATAATGTACGGGCATAATATGACTTTGAAACCCCCCGCCCACCTCCTACGCATTTCACAAGTAGTACTAATCCCATATCTGCAATTCCCATAAATATGCTAAATTCCTCTTGATATGCAAATTATTTTGTCAAGGCGCTCTTCCCCTTCCAACCCAGCTTAAATATATGCTCCAAGCGTGGTGGTGCTTCATTCAGACGCTGTCTCCCCGACAGACTTGGTCTTCACCTGAGGACGGCTGCTTGCGTTGTGGCCGAAACGTCGTGAGAGTTATTTAATAGGTTTATTTTTATTATTTTATTATTTCCCTTCTACGTGACTTTACCGAAAGAACCAAAGAGATGAATCCCTGCAGTGACGAAAGCTTTAAATCGAAATTTAACCGCCACTACAGGGTGGGATTCCACAAAACTTTAAGAGCTTTCAACAAACTCCTGGATAAGAAGGCTCAGCTAATCGAGTCTCTCACTTTTCTAAAGAGATGCCGCGACTCTAAGGTAATACCAATCGCATTTATACTAACCATTGGTGCTGTAACTTCTTCTAATGCTTAACGAATTCTGTCTAGAACTAGCTTAGCACTTATCTCAGAGAAAATCAGATTTACGCGCACCGAACTAGATCAGTTAGACAAGACACTCTACAAATCACACTTATCTTTGACTGCAACAATGTCCACATCGGATTGGGAACATGTAGACAATATGACTGCCTCTTCAGCTGCCGCTATGTCGACCAAATGTAAGGACAACTTGATTTCCAAATTCAACCGCCTCTCAAACAAGAGACCGGACCCACACACTGAAAAGCTAGACGTTAACAAAGTCGTAATTAATCGCAGTAACAGTTCTATTTCTGATGGTCTGAAATCCGTTTTAGCTAAAGGACTAAACTTTGCAGTCACACCTAGACATATACCAGTTAATGATATCATTGCCCGAGTAGATGTGGCCCTCAAGGGCCTGGGTCACATCGCTGCAGACGTAGCTAGATCTAAAATCGCTGCAACCCTAAAAAACGCTAAGATGCCAGCTAGCAACATCAGCAGAGATGAACGTTTTGAATTAGCTCAATTAAAAAAGAGGGATGACATTGTCATCCTCTCAGCCGACTAAGGTAATGCCACTGTCATCATGGACAAAATAGAATACAACAACAAAATTCAAGAACTACTCAACAATGGCAGCTATACAAAAAGTAAAAAGAGACCCCACCAACAGCCTTGTCATTAAAACCAACAAAATAATTTCTGATTCAACCGCATTAATTGATCAAACCAAACAGTTCTCGTTGAAACCTTCTGCAGCCAGGCCACCAAGCTTATATGGCTTGCCAAAGATACATAAAGAAGATACACCTATTCATCCCTTTGTCTCTACTATCAACTCCCCCACCTACAAACTGGCTCGTTTTTTGTCTGAAATCCTGCGGCCTTTCACTGGAAAAACCACCTCTGCGGTACTAAACTCTACTGACCTGGTATCGACAATCAAGGGGATTGCCCTGTCCCCAGACGACCTGCTTGTCAGTTTTGATGTGGTTTCCTTGTTCACCAAGGTGCCTGTGCCTGACACCATCGCAATCATTGAAGACTTGGTTCATCAAGGACTGAATGCTGGGGTACCCCCCTGGTGAGACACTGCTTAACCAATACATACTTCACCTGGAATGGAACTTTCTACAAACAAACTGAGGGCACCCCAATGGGCTCCCCCCTATCTCCGGTTGTAGCCAACGTGTTCATGGAGAAATTTGAGACTGACGCCTTCCAGACTGCCACTCTACGCCCGACCTTATGGAAGAGGTACGTAGATGACACTTTTGTCATCTGGCCACATGGCCGGCCTGCTCTAGACCAATTCCTCGACCACATCAATTCCATACACCCAGCCATCAGATTCACCATGGAAGTCGAAAAAGATGGCAAGCTACCCTTTTTGGATGTCCTAATTAAAAGGAGATCTGATGGTTCAATGAGTCACTCTGTCTACAGGAAAGCCACCCATACGGATGCTTACCTAAAACCGGATTCCCACCACCATCCATCCCAGAAGAATTCCCTCATCAAGACTCTACACCATAGAGCCCAATGCATATCCGACCAGGAACACAGTGCCAGTGAACGCAAACACGTACGCCATGCTCTTAAGGCTAATGGTTACTCCGACTACACAATCCGCAAAGCCATCACTCCAACCATCAAGAAGGATCCTGTTGAGGAGCCTTTCAAACCCATCACCTTACCCTACATTGCTGGGGTCACAAAAAAGATCTCCAAAATCCTGATTAAACACAAGATCCAGGTCCGATTCAACACAGTACATAAAATCCGTGATCTGGTCCCGTCTGTAAAAGATGTGGTTCCAGACATACAGTACCCTGGCATCTACAAACTAAGTTGCCTCTGTGGTAGCAGTTACATTGGAGAAACCAAACGACATGTCTCGGACCACATCCATGAACATAAAGCAGACCTGAAACACGGTAGGACAAACACCTCAGCCGTGGCAGATCACTGTTACAATTCAGTGGGCTCACATGACATTGAATTCTCCAAGACAGAGGTTCTCTGCAAGCCATCTGGCTACCATGAGAGATTCGTTCATGAGGCGATCCACATATACAAACACAGAGACAATTTCAACCGAGAAGATGGATTCTGGCTCAGCAATCATTGGAAGGACGTAATAAACCATTTCGGATCTTAACTGATTGTGTTCACGTTTACTGTGACTTTCAGATCGCAGTCCACTCACTGGCATGACTACATATCTTGTATTCTCCACAGGGAATGGATTCTTTGCTCCGCTGCAAGTCTCCTACTACCACTCTCCCATTGACATATTTCGTTGCTTCCTCTTAGTATCTTTCACTCGACGGTCAACGGTATAGTGTATAGCAGATTGTATAATAATAAATAGTATAAAATTGTAATGTTTAATACAATGTATAAGGCAATATATAGCATCGTAATTGTATAGTGAATATACAGCAGTGTGATATACAGTAGGGTGGATAGAATAATACATAGTGTAATATTACACTGTGTATTATTCTAAGGTATAGGGTGGTGTATAGTAATACAGTATATAATTTAGTGTTGGGTTTGTCTATGGCAGCATATAGTACGGGGTAGACCCGTGTGATGTTAGGAAAAAAGTTTAGCTGGAAGCATATTATATTTTTTGCGAAATAGAATTGTAATGTATTACTTACTGTTAGTAGCTCAGCTTATTGGAGAGTATATTTAGTATACTGATGATACTATGTAGTTTATACTTTAGTTTTTTTTACGTGGTTGTTTAGTTACTGCAGCTACATACTATAAACATTCCTTCCCTTTCGATTTAAAGCTTTCGTGACTGCAGGGATTCATCTTCTTGGTTCTTTCGGTAAAGTCACGTAGAAGGGAAATAATAAAATAATAAAAATAAAACGTAATAAAATCATTCTCACGACGTTTTGGCCACAACGCAAGCAGCCGTCCTCAGGTGAAAATCAGGTCTGTCGAGGCGACAGACCTGATTTTCAGGGGAGAGCTATAAATTCATTGTGATAGTCTCACTATCTCATGGATAGGAACGGGTGGGTAATGTTCATAATAATACTAATTGACATAAGGTGCAATTCATCCAGGGATATCAGTGCGTCATGCAAGAAGTTAGGAAATATGAACACTCTGAGGTCCGGAATCCACTGGTCATACATGGGAAGTGTAGACCAGAAGAACGCGTCTTTAGAGATGACAGGGCCACTTTAGAAACATGTATGTTAAATAAGAGTGATTTATCAATTAATGCGCAAATGTTATTAACCGCTTTCATGGGACAAGTGTGTTCATTTCCAGTTTAAATGCCTCACAGAACACCAGCTGTTCTGGTGATCTGATGAGTAAAATATTGGTTTCGGTTATTTTGAGGTGTAGGTAGTTCTGGTTCAACCATGGCTTTATTAATGATAGTGAAGTGGTGATCCGTGAGTCGGCTGTAGTGGATGGGGGAGAGGTGGAGATATATCTGTGTCGTCTGCATAACAATTATACATCAGTTCAAGGTGTTTTAAGCAGTGAATCCAGAGGTGTTCGGTAAATATTGAAAACAGGGATCCAAGGACGGAGCCCTGCGGGACCATACAGGACTGGTTCAACGGTTGATGTGAGATCACTTTGCAAATCATTCGGTTTAGAAACAAAATCAAGGCTGAGCCATACATTTCCATAAATGATTCAAGGTGATGGAGTGAAAATTTGATGATTGATGGAATCAAATGCGGCACTAAGATGAATGACTAGTGCAAGTTTTTCAATCTTACATTTTTTACAAATCTATATTGAAAACTAATTTCTGTAGAACAGCTTTTTGTGTTTTGTTTGTTGTCCTTCACCCACACCTCCGATTAGCACGGTTGGCTATTGTGCGAAAAACGTCAAACATACGTAGTGAGTTCCTTGTCTGACAACTGAAGGAGGTAATTCGCTACTTGAACCAATGCTGTATCCATGCTGTGGCCCACTCAGAAGCCGGATTAAAAACGGTCTACAGCGCATTCAATGACTTCTAATAGGATTGGGGGATTGAAGGTTAGAGCACCCAGATCTAAAAACATAATTATATCATAGAAGACTTGCATACCATCACAGATGTATTACATTCAAAATTAAATCCTATTTATTTAGAGGTTAATTATTTGGAAAAGGAAATTGACATTAGTTATCACTATACAGAAGCGTATGCTAATTTATAGAACGTTATTAAAGCATGAGCAATGCTTTAAACGTCAGCGTATGAGTCTAGGCAACACTGGGTTTGCATTTGCTTAAAAGCCATGTTTGATTTTGCTGTTGTATGAATTAATGTTGTTTTATTGACTAATCACTCAATTTGCTAGTTTTATATGAAACAAGAAAAGTACAGAGTGTGGCAGGGAGGTGTGAGTTCTTGGCTATTGTCAGCTCGTCCCATATAAGATAAACTCTGGAGGGTTTCAGGCAAGGCTGACGAGTCAGATGCCTTCTACAGCCTACAGTCCGAGCTAAAGTGGCCCCTCAGGATAGCTTCATCCAAAGGGTGATTTTTAATTTTTTTTTCAAGAACCCAATACACAACGCAAACATTAAAGAGGGAAAAAATGTCACGAGCGTGCAACAAACTCGGAGCATAACTTCCTCAAAATAATGTACCAACTGGAGGCACTTGGGCTCACTGGCCCTACCACCATATGGGCAATGATAGGGAGCAGCAGATTTGCAGGGGGAGGGAATAAGAGGGAAGAAGGAGAGGGGGGTAATGTAACCAAACAAAACAAAAAATAAAATATAAGAAATGCGATTCCCGAGTTTATCATTCTTGTTTTTTCCCTCTACGATAAATGGTCATCATATTTACAGAAATGGTGTTAGTGTCGCGAGACCATCCCCTCACCCTGGCCCCCATTATTCTGGCTATTCATGTTGTGTTCAGCAGATATGGGGGTCTGTTGTATATGTAGTGGTGATACGCGCTGGGATTAGGGATCGTATGCCAGCGCGTAATGATTGGCTGTGTATGTGGTGACGCGCGCTGACGGTGGAGGATCAGGGGTCAGCGCGGGGTCGTGGGTTACGGGGTGCTGATTGGCTGTGTGCCGGTGACGCGCTGAGAGGGAGTGGTCAGGTGACAGCGCGGTGTGATTGGTGGAGTAGTGTTAACACGCGCTGGGGGAAAACGGATCGTAGAGAGAGCGCGTCGTGATTGGTTAACTAAGGAGCGATGCTCACGTAGACGTCCGCATCAGCTCCGTCTCCCGTGAGCAGGGGCTATAAAAGGGGATGCACACAGGCGTAAGGGCAGTATGTAACCAGCGAAGAATGAAGACGGGGATCGAAGAGATAGGGCCCTGCGGTACCTAGTCCCGCTGTCCTAACGGGACCGGGACTCTGTGTAACCCAGAGGCGAGTGTATTGTGTGTAGCCATAGGCATAGGGTCTACACGAGCCGAATGCATTGTGTGTAGCCAGAGGCATAGGGTCTACACGAGTCAAGTGTATTGTGTGTAGCCAGAGGCATAGGGTCTACACGAGTCAAGTGTATTGTGTGTAGCCAGAGGCATAGGGTCTACACGAGTCAAGTGTATTGTGTGTAGCCAGAGGCATAGAGTCTACACGAGTTAAGTGGAGTGTATAGTACAAAGAATAGAGACCACACGTTGTATTGTGACACGTCAAGATTTAATAAAAGTGTGTTACCCGTCAAGAAGTTCCTGCCGTCATTTCCAATACTTCAACTGGCGTCAGAAGTGAAACGGTCTTCCAAGCATGGATACAAGGAAGACCCGTCGGACCCACGGGATTGACCGCGGGGACAACCTTGACGACTCGGGCCAGCTGGCATTGGGGGGTGAGGATGAGGAATTGCCCACGCTGCAGGATCCGCCGACGGCGCCGGACGAGCGACGGGGGACCGACGCCGTGCTCCGCGAGGCGCACTCCCGTCTGGCGGAGCTGCTGCTCGCCGCCGCGTCCATCCTGGCGGAGATCAGCTCGTCGGGAGGAGCGGGGCGGACATTCTACAGGGTCGCCCCGCAGATTCCCGCCAAAATGACTTGGCGATTCCCGCCATTTCATCTGCGCCGACTTTTGGCGGGAACGGCCGTCACCACGTGGCAGCGGTTCTCCAAGCGCGCCCGCTTACGTCACCAACGCGCGCTGCGGACCGCCATCAAACACCCGCCACTGGGGCCGCCATCTTACACACCGACGGGGTGGCGGAGAGGAACCACGAGGCGGAGGACGACTTCATCTTTCAACAGCGCCTTCCCACGTTGTCAGCCTTCAAGGTGGAAGGCGGGGACTGGGGCCAATTTCAGCGCAGGTTTTTGGCGCATCAGGAGATGTCCGCCTGGTCCGACGCTACGGCACTGCGGGCACTGCCTGCCATGCTGGATGACAACGCGCTCGCGGCCTTCACGTCCGCACGCAGGTCGGACCGCTCCTCGCTCAAGGATGCGCTGGCTCTCATGGCCAAGGTCTACGGTCCTCCCTCGGCGTGTCACCATCGTTTTTATGCAAGACGGAAGGCGGACACGGAGACCGTGCTCGCCTATCGCACGGCGTTGCTGGCTCTCGCCGACGCCGCGTTCCCTCGTATGGACGAGGAGGGCCAAGATGCGATGGTTTTGGAGCAGCTGCACAAGTTGGCGCAGGACCTGGGGGTCCCCATCAACACGGCCGACGAGACCGATATTTCTTCCTTACGGGTCGCTACGAGTATACAAGCGCACGAGGTCCTTCAACGTAAACAGGGGGTCGTCTGCAACGCTGCCGTGGCCTCAGCTCCGGGCCCGGTAGTCACCGTACCCCAAGTCGTCAGCCCACGAGAGGAGGCGTTCATCGCGGGACGACCGGGGGACTGGAGGTCGGGGGGTCGTTCGCCTCTGCGATCGGCCCGCAAGCTGGAGCAACCGAGATCTCCGACGACTGTCATCACGTGTTATAACTGCGGCCTCCGGGGCCACGTGGCCTCCGGTTGCCGCGCCCCACGTCAGCGCGCCATGGGACCTCGGCTGGACGACGAACAAGGCCCCAAGTCATCCCTACAAACCCCGGCAAGTCGCGGCACCTCACATGCTCGGCCCGCACACTCGACACGCATGGGCCGTCGCGTTGCGGCGGAGGAGGGCCGAGTAGGGTTCGGGGATTCGGTTCGGCGAGGGGGGTTCGGCCGGGACCGGGGAGACATTAAATGGTCGGAGTTGGGGCACAGAATGGTGGCTGCCTCAGCGGGTTCATCCGTCGTTACGGGATCTATTGATGGGGTCGAGGTCAGGGTGTTAGTGGACACGGGGGCATCGGCGACTATTATATCGGACCTCATTTATAACATTCTCCCTGTACAATGTCGTCCGCTACTTCCGGTGGATGTGCCATTTTACGCCGCTAACGGGGGATCATTGGGCATTATCGGTCAGATTAGGGCATCCATTTGCATTGGAGATATCAAATTGTCGGGACCTGTTTTCGTTTCGTCCTCCCTGGCGGTTCCTTGTCTATTGGGCACTGATTTTTTGGCAAAAATGCCCATCAAAATTCTCATTGATCAGCGTTGCATTGAACTACCATCGGGTCGCCGTATTTCTTTTTTGACGAACCCTACTGAAATTCGGACGGCGTGCGCTACGATACAAGCGTTAGCAACACAGACCGTGCATGTGCCCCCGGGTTCACAAATGTTAATTCCCCTCCGGTTGCGGAAACCATGGGTGAGGGAGGCCTCGGAACAAGGCATGCTTTTGGCTCCTTCTAATAGGGCTGTTGGAGGTCTCGATTTGTCAGTGGCTCACACTTTGGTTGGGGCTGACAGGGATCCGTTTGTGATGGTTTTAAACGCTGGGTCGCGGCCGGCCGTCATTCAGCAGGGCACCGTGCTAGCTCACGCGGCGCGGGTCCCTGCGGAAGAGCGGCTGGTTGCGCAGGCTGATTAGAGCCCCACGCAAAACGTTAAACCAAAGGAGGACCTCGAATGGGTCGATTCGCTGTGCGCGGACTCTGACGATTTGTCAGCGGTACAGTTGGGTGCGCTGCGCGGCTTGCTGATTGAATTTTCGGATGTCTTCAGTAAACATAAGTATGACATTGGCTGCACGGACCTGTTACGCCACCACATTGAAACGGGCGATGCGGCACCGGTCAGGCTAAATCCCTTCCGACTGAGTCCTGCTGAGAAGGAACATGTTCAGTCGGCCGTTAACGATATGCTAGAAGCCGACATTATTTCGCCTTCTTCCAGTCCTTGGGGAGCACCTATTGTGCTCGTTAAAAAGCAGGACGGGTCCTTGCGATTTTGCGTCGATTTCCGTCGCCTGAATAAGATCTCTGCGGCCGACGCGTATCCGCTCCCCAGGATGGACGAGTCCCTCGATGCATTGTCTGGTGCGCGATACTTTTCGACTCTTGATTTATTATCTGGATTCTGGCAGTTGCCACTCGACGAAGAGTCTAAACCTAAGACTGCGTTTCGGACTCCAGGGGGCCTGTTTCAGTTTAACCGGTTACCCATGGGACTTCACTCCTCTCCTGCGACGTTTCAGCGCCTTATGGAGTTGGTTTTGTCGGGCTTGCAATGGGATACGTGCCTGATTTACCTTGACGATGTCATTGTTTTCAGTAAAACGTTTGAAGAACACCTCCAGCGATTGAGAGGGGTCTTCTTGCGAATGCGATCGGCTAAATTAAAGTTTAAACCGGCCAAATGCCACCTTTTTCGTAAATCCGTTAGATACTTGGGTCACATTGTCGACTCTTCGGGGATTTCTACCGATCCTGCGAAGACGGACTGTGTCAGTTCATGGCCGACGCCCACGTCAGTTTCGGACGTGCGCAGTTTCATCGGTTTTGCTTCTTATTATCGCCGATTCGTTGAGCACTTCGCCACCATTGCAAAACCCTTGCACGCTCTAACGGCGAAAGGAGTGAAGTTCCGATGGGGACCGGAGGAGGAGGCTGCATTCTGCTCCCTCCGGGACGCCTTGGTAGGTGCCCCACCCTTGCGCTATCCTGACTTTGCGAGTCCCTTCTTGCTAGACACGGATGCTAGCAACACGGGCATTGGGGGGGTGCTGTCCCAAGTCGTTGGGGGGGTCGAACGGGTGGTCGCCTATGGTAGCAGGGTGTTGTCGCCGGCAGAGCAGCGCTACTGCGTCACCCGTCGCGAGCTGCTTGCCATTGTTTTTTTCGTACAACAATTCAGACCATATCTCTATGGTCATCACTTTACGGTCCGGACGGACCATGCGGCGCTCCAGTATTCATTGCGGGTCGCCCAGCCCTCGGGCCAATTGTCACGGTGGTTGGAAGTCCTCCAGGACTATCAGTTCACGACTACATACCGGAAGGGGTTGCGACATACAAATGCCGATGCTCTGTCGCGATTGTTGCCTTGTCACAAATGTGCGTGCTTATCGGGATCGGCGCGCTGTAAACCGCCAGTTACGGAAGGTATGAGGGCGTTGGTTGCGACCGCGGGCACACCAATTGGGGATGTTCCTGCTACCCCAGGGGGTCAGGACTCGCTGCTCTCATTGTCGCTGATTGAGTGGGGCCGTCTCCAAATGGCGGACAGCTCCCTGCTAGCATTGCGCCGCAGGACGGGGGGTTCCGAAGGTGACCATGAACGAACTGGCTCCTACGTACTTAAGCAAGGCCTGTTAATGAGATGGGACAGTTTGTCCCGGTGGCACGCGATTGTGGTGCCTTCTGCTGTGAGGGGGAAAGTTGTCTTGGCCGCACACGAACGCCTCTTGCATTTGGGAGTTAACAAAACGCTTGCCCTGCTTCAGCGTGACTATTATTGGCCGGGAATGGGGAGTGACGTGGTGAATATTCTGAAGGGTTGTGTTGAGTGCGCCAGACGGAAACCACCGCCTGTGGCAGCTAATCCACCGCTGCAATCTATTCAGGTCTCGCGCACTAACGAGCTCGTTGCACTCGATATTCTGGGGCCTTTTCCAGTCACGCCTAGAGGTAATAAGTACCTGTTGGTGGGGGTCGAATATTTTACCCGGTGGCCTATGGCGTGGCCACTCGCCAACCAGTCGGCGGCAGCTGTGACGGACGCCTTTGTCCAGGGCTACGTCCTGGACAAGGGGGCTCCCGAACGCTTGCTGACCGACCAAGGGAAAAAATTTTCGAGTAAATTACTGCAAGAGGTGTGCGACCTGTTGGGTACTAAGAAGGTGCGTACCTCCCCGTACCACCCGCAGACGGACGGGATGGTGGAGAGACTCCACAGGACATTGACTTCTATGCTGTGCCAGCAGGTGTGTGAGGCACATGTTGATTGGGACCTGCAGGTCCCTGGGGTCCTCGCCGCGTATAGAATGGCCCCCCATGCAGCTACGGGATTTTCCTCGTTCTATCTGATGTACGGTCGGGAGGCCGACCCGCCCATGGAAACGCAGCTGGGCCTGCCCGCACCACGAACTAATTCAAAATTGGCAGAGCATATTAAATTTAATATTCATAAGCTGACAGAGGCGAGGGAGGCCGCACGGCTTAATTCGCGGGCTCGCCAAATTGCTAACGAGCGGTTGCGTGCACGAAAGGTGTCCGTGCACAACTGGGAACCAGGTGACAGGGCCTGGCTGCATTGCCCTCAGGCACCTTTGGCTACGTCGCCTAAATTGTTGAAGCCATGGCGGGGACCCGTGGAGGTCGTGCGGGTTGCACGCCCCCAGTGCGTTCAGATAAAATGGGGAAAACGCCGTTGGTACGTCCACCCCTCCCGACTGAAACCGTTCTCGCCTCCACATGGCCTCCCCTTGTGTCGTGAGGGCCGAGCATGTGACGTGACCGACGACCCTAAGGGGGAAATTTCTTTGCCTGATCCTCACATGTCTCCGCCTGATTCGCTCCCAGGTGTCTCGGAACTGACAGCTGCCGACCATCGGCGGCCGGATCTTCGCGGCGGGGCCGGTCCTTCCAGGCCCGATTCGCGCCGTCTAGAGCTGCCGGAGCCACCGGACGGTCGCCAGCGTCCCGTCCCATACGACGGACCGGCCAGACGGACTCGCGCTAGGTCGCGCTACTTTTTATGACCTACCACGTGAGGAGTCGAGGCAGCCGGAGCGCCTCGTCACTGCGTTTAGTCACAGAGACACTTGGCGCGTTCGGTTTCTGGAGTTCGCTTTTATTGTGTTGTTCGTCGGGCTGTATATTGCTTCTTATTTAAGTGTTGTTGTTGTGTTGTCGTTGTTGCGTTACGGGGCACACTGGGGGGTGGGGTTCTTTTTTTTTATTATTGCGTTGACGTTGGGTTGTGTTGTTGGTTAACAGCCGGGCCGGCTGCAAGCTATGTGGAAGGGGGTGATGTAGTGGTGATACGCGCTGGGATTAGGGATCGTATGCCAGCGCGTAATGATTGGCTGTGTATGTGGTGACGCGCGCTGACGGTGGAGGATCAGGGGTCAGCGCGGGGTCGTGGGTTACGGGGTGCTGATTGGCTGTGTGCCGGTGACGCGCTGAGAGGGAGTGATCAGGTGACAGCGCGGTGTGATTGGTGGAGTAGTGTTAACACGCGCTGGGGGAAAACGGATCGTAGAGAGAGCGCGTCGTGATTGGTTAACTAAGGAGCGATGCTCACGTAGACGTCCGCATCAGCTCCGTCTCCCGTGAGCAGGGGCTATAAAAGGGGATGCACACAGGCGTAAGGGCAGTATGTAACCAGCGAAGAATGAAGACGGGGATCGAAGAGATAGGGCCCTGCGGTACCTAGTCCCGCTGTCCTAACGGGACCGGGACTCTGTGTAACCCAGAGGCGAGTGTATTGTGTGTAGCCATAGGCATAGGGTCTACACGAGCCGAATGCATTGTGTGTAGCCAGAGGCATAGGGTCTACACGAGTCAAGTGTATTGTGTGTAGCCAGAGGCATAGGGTCTACACGAGTCAAGTGTATTGTGTGTAGCCAGAGGCATAGGGTCTACACGAGTCAAGTGTATTGTGTGTAGCCAGAGGCATAGAGTCTACACGAGTTAAGTGGAGTGTATAGTACAAAGAATAGAGACCACACGTTGTATTGTGACACGTCAAGATTGAATAAAAGTGTGTTACCCGTCAAGAAGTTCCTGCCGTCATTTCCAATACTTCATATATGTAATAGTGTTCCAGGAGACTTGGACGCCGGGGTTGGAGGCACACGTATTTATTCCGTGTCGGTACAGCACAACATTGACATACAACACTGGAGGGGGTATTGGCCCCCTCACCCGTCTAACTGGGGATACACTCTCTAGCTACGCCTAGCCTACCTCTGGGTCCTCCACTAACGGGCTAGGGGAGGCTAGCTAGCCCGACACTGGTAAGTCGGGCTCACGGTACCCGGAGTCTCAGACCAGCTCTTACAAGAGCACCGGCTTTGGCTCTCGGGACCCTGCCGCTGGCTCGATCCTGTTCGGCCCTGATAAGGGCGGCGATCCAGGGGAGTCCAGGGCTCTATCTACGACGATCTTCAGTCTTCACTGGTTCGCTTCAACATCTCTTCCTGAGCCCTCCGGCTCATACCCTTTTATACCAAAACCCCCGCTGAGGGGTGGGGCCCCGGGGGATCCCAGCTCCGAGTCAGCCCCCCAGGCTGCCCGATGCGGACGTCGCTGGGAGCACCTTCCCGTGCACCGACATAGCCACGCCCACTGTGTTTCTTTCCCATCTGATCCCATTGTATAACAGCCCCTCCGTAACACCCCTACATATATATAGGCATTTTCCCAAAAATTGATATTAAGAATAATTCTGCCAATATTTTTAAAATAATAATCAATCGGGTGTAGCATGGGGCATGAAAGGGTGAGGCACACCCCCACCCCTCACACCCCAGCTGCCTTGCCACATGAAAGCAACTGGAGGGAAGAAGTCACAAAGAGCTAATTCTAGATTTTGAAGCTTTCGTGACTGCAAGGATTCATATTCTTAGGTTTTTTCGGTAAAGTCACGTAGGTAAAACATCAACATTAATGAAAATGAAATAAAATAAAACAAAAATCACGACGTTTCGGAAGCAACACAAGTCTCCGTCATCAGGTGGGACCGTCACAGCCGAATTAGCTGCATCAAGTGAGGCAATGATTCAAGATGTAATCCCTTATAAGCAAGTTGAAGGGGGGAGGAGAGGGGGGGGGGGCTCATCAGAATGTGGTAGCCAATGAATGGAAACGTATCGGGAGGGAGGGGGGCGGGGCTCAAAGACAGCACGGAGTGCTCAACACATTGGGCAGAGAGGGGGAGGGGAGGCCTGATACACATGAAAGACAAAAGAACGAAAATGCCCATGTTTATACCAATGCTGGCTGAACAATGAAGAGAGTACTGTTAAAAAATAACTGGGAATGTTAACACTCGGTAAAGTAAAGTAAAATAGTGCCTGTCAGATAAGATGGTCCAAAAAAGTGAAATTAAGTCTTTTTTGCGTGGTTGATAACATCTTTCCAATGATTACTAAGTTTGTACCCATCATCACGGTTGAAATTATGTCTGTTTGTATATTTGTATGGCTTCGTGTACAAACCTTTGATGGTAGCCGGGAGGTTTGCAGAGAACCTTGGTCTCGGAAAAGACAATTTCATGAGAGCCCACCGAGTTGTAGCAATGATCGGCAACGGCAGAAGAATCAGTTCTGCCGTGTTTCAGATCTGACTTGTGCTCGCGGACACGATCAGAAACATGACGTTTCGTTTCTCCAATGTAGCAATCACCACAAATGCAACTCAATTTGTAGACTCCAGGATACTGTAAGTCAGGAAGGACATCCTTCACAGATGGAATCAGATCACGGATTTTATGCACTGTACTGAATCGGACTTGGATCTTATGTTTGTTTAGAATTTTGGAGATCTTTTTGGTCACGCCTGCTATGTATGGTAACGTGATGGTTTTGGTCGGAGTTTCATGTGGCTGTTTCTGTGTGGTGGGAGAGACAGCTTGGCGGATAGTACGGTCACACATCGCAAAGCTGGATGTTAACAAGACCGTGATTAATCAGAGTAACATCCCAATTTCTGACACTCTAAAAACGGTATTGGCCAAAGGACTAAATTTCGCCGTCACCCCTAAATATATACCAGTAGAGGATATGATTTCTCAGATTGATGTAGCCCTCAGAGGCATAGGACACATCCATGCGGATGTAGCAAGAGCTGAAATAGCTACTATTCTTAAGAATGCTAAGAAACCCACTAGTAACATCAGCAAAAATGAACTCTCTGAACTCGCGGACCTAAAAAAGAGAGATGATATAGTCATCCTCTCGGCAGACAAGGGCAATGCCACGGTCATCATGGATAAAGATTCATACAACAACAAAATCCTGGACCTTCTTAATGATGGGAGTTACTCCAAAATTAAAAACGATCCCACTAAAAGCCTAACGACGAAAACCAACAGTATCATCACGAGTTCGACTTCCCTAATCGAACCAAGCAAACGTCCCTCTCTAAAACCATTGGCTGCAAGACCTCCCAGACTCTATGGTCTTCCCAAAATCCATAAGGAAGGCACCCCGCTACGACCCATTGTGTCGACGATAAACTCTCCTACGTACAAACTAGCCCGTTCTCTCAGATACTCTGCTCCCATTCACAGGCAAGACCTCTTCGGCAGTACTCAACTCAACCCAATTAGTCTCTATGGTTAAGGACATGGTACTATCTCCTGATGACATCCTCGTCAGCTTTGATGTAGTATCTTTGTTTACCAAAGTCCCAGTACCGGACACCCTAACAATAATTGAGGACTTAGTCCAACATGGATTGAATTCTGATGCACCTGCGCTGGTTAGGCATTGCCTCACCAACACCTATTTTACCTGGAATGGCACCTTCTACAAACAGAATGAGGGTACCCCTATGGGCTCCCCTTTGTCACCAGTTATAGCCAACATGTTCATGGAAAAGTTTGAATCAGACGCCATCCAGACATCCACCCTGCGTCCTTCCCTGTGGAAGAGGTATGTGGATGACACTTTCGTCATTTGGCCACATGGCCTCCCAGCATTGAACCACTTTTTGGACCACATCAATTCTAGACACCCATCCATCAGATTCACCATGGAAGTGGAGAAAGACGGTAAACTACCATTCTTGGATATTCTGTTTGAGAGGAGGCCTGACGGATCCTTGGGACATTCTGTCTACAGGAAAGCCACCCACACAGATTCCTACTTGAAACCGGATTCCCACCACCACCCATCTCAAAAGAATTCTCTCATCAAAACGCTATACCACAGAGCCCATGGCATTTCTGACAAACACCACCTGACCAGTGAATTAAGACATGTACATCGGGCCCTCAGGATGAACGGATACTCTGACCGTACTATCCGCCAAGCTGTCTCTCCCACCACACAGAAACAGCCACATGAAACTCCGACCAAAACCATCACGTTACCATACATAGCAGGCGTGACCAAAAAGATCTCCAAAATTCTAAACAAACATAAGATCCAAGTCCGATTCAGTACAGTGCATAAAATCCGTGATCTGATTCCATCTGTGAAGGATGTCCTTCCTGACTTACAGTATCCTGGAGTCTACAAATTGAGTTGCATTTGTGGTGATTGCTACATTGGAGAAACGAAACGTCATGTTTCTGATCGTGTCCGCGAGCACAAGTCAGATCTGAAACACGGCAGAACTGATTCTTCTGCCATTGCCGATCATTGCTACAACTCGGTGGGCTCTCATGAAATTGTCTTTTCCGAGACCAAGGTTCTCTGCAAACCTCCCGGCTACCATCAAAGGTTTGTACACGAAGCCATACAAATATACAAACAGACATAATTTTAACCGTGATGATGGGTACAAACTTAGTAATCATTGGAAAGATGTTATCAACCACGCAAAAAAGACTTAATTTCACTTTTTTGGACCATCTTATCTGACAGGCACTATTTTACTTTACTTTACCGATTGTTAACATTCCCAGTTATTTTTTAACAGTACTCTCTTCATTGTTCAGCCAGCATTGGTATAAACATGGGCATTTTCGTTCTTTTGTCTTTCATGTGTATCAGGCCTCCCCTCCCCCTCTCTGCCCAATGTGTTGAGCACTCCGTGCTGTCTTTGAGCCCCGCCCCCCTCCCTCCCGATACGTTTCCATTCATTGGCTACCACATTCTGATGAGCCCCCCCCTCTCCTCCCCCCTTCAACTTGCTTATAAGGGATTACATCTTGAATCATTGCCTCACTTGATGCAGCTAATTCGGCTGTGACGGTCCCACCTGATGACGGAGACTTTTGTTGCTTCCGAAACGTCGTGATTTTTGTTTTATTTTATTTTATTTTAATTAATTTTGATGTTTTACCTACGTGACTTTACCGAAAAAACCTAAGAATAAAAATCATAAAGAGCTATTAAATAATTAACTCCGGGGCAAAGGGAGGTTAATGAAAATCTGGGAAATCTCCAAATTGTCAAAGCACCATATGACACGACCTCCACGGACGTTTTGGACAGTTCACAAACAAATCTCCAGACTCGCTGGCTGCGGGAAGAACAGCCTGGTCTCAAATCGAAACTTGCTGACACGGTCATTGTGTAATAAAGGACTCTGCAGGCGATGTAAGTCTCCGTTCGTCCTTTATTTGAGTTCTTGTCCTCCGCACCCCGCTGGCCTCCTCCTCGGACCAGCGTCGTCTCTCACGCGCCCCGCGCACTCCCTTCCTCTTCAGCTCCTCCACTCGTCCTTCACCCCGCTGGTCCTGACAAGGGACCAGCGTCTCCTCCCCCGTGCCATGCACGGCCTGCTAGCCCCTCCGCTAGCCCCGTGCACCCCGCACGCTCCGCTAGCCACTCCGCTAGCCCCGTGCAACCCCGCACACTCCGCTAGCCACACCGCTAGCCCCGTGCAACCCCGCACGCTCCGCTAGCCACTCCGCTATCCCCGTGCACCCCGCACGCACCGCTAGCCACCCCGCTAGCTCCGTGTGCCCCACACACTCTGCTGGCCACCCCGCTGGCCCCATGTGCCCCGCACACGCCGCTAGCCACCCCGTTAGCCCCGTGTGCCCCGCACACTCTTCTCTCGCTCCGCATACCCTGGCCGACGGTGCGCCAAGCCCCCATCAGCCACGTGGCTGATGGCGCGGCGGCCACCCAACGTGGTCCCGCCTCTTCACTCCATCGACTGGCCCTGATCTCTTCTGGGCTCCCTCCTATAACCTCTCTCCCACGTGACCCTGACTCCTCCCTTCCGGATCGTCACATCCGGCCTTCCCATTTACGCTCGCATTACAATTGGACCACCCCATTCAGATCTCCACGGACGCAGAGCAGGGGCAATCGGACATTACAACTGGAGTTTTTTTTAACAACTGTAGAGTTTGAAACTTAGCGACAAGAATAAATCGACATTATAGACTGCCAGTACACTGTCAGATTAATAACCACACTGCAGTCTACATTAGTGGCTTTTATTATTACTTATTTTACTCTGATTCTTTTATTGTATCTTTCTATTTACGTGACTTTACCGAAAGAACCAAAGAACATGAATTTTGGAAGCCACGAAAGCTTAAGTCAAAACGTAGTTTTATTTCCAACCTCAGAATATCGAAATATAACTCGAGAATACAGACGGGGAACAAAGGTTAATAAAACCCTCGGAATACCTCTGGTAATAAATATGGTAGATCACAAATATTGGTTAAACATAAACCAAATAATAAATTATGAAGTATTAGACTGAGGGTCATCCAGAAGAAATACAATGCGAAAAAGGTCAATAACACACGACCAAGATAATATGTATCCATAGTATCACAGCCTCATCAACCGCCTTTGTCTTCCTGGAGCCGACACAACACATGGTAGCAATAAATTACGTATGAAGGGAGGGCCTCTCCTTGAAGTAGCAGACACCACAAAGGCAGAGGGGTGGGGAAATGCAAACAAAAAAACATAAACATGGCGACGGAAAGCAGCCAGTCAAAGGTCAAAAAGGGGGTGCGGGGGTGGGGCAACCAGGCGGCTGTGGCCACGGGAGGAGAATGAGATAGAGGGCATCTGTTTTCTTTTGTCGCAAGAGACACATAGAGGGGAGAGAATTTCACATGTATTGTTAAGAGCTGAGTTGGGCATGGACCAACAGAGTATTGCTGAAAGTTTTTTTTCAACATTTATCCTGATGTTTTGAGTCACTTGCAGAATCAAAGATTGTGATAAGTGGTATTGCACTAAGCTATCAGACTTGATTTGAAGCTTTCATGAATGCGGAAATCCTTACTCTCTGGTTATTTCGGTAAGGTCATGTAGATAGAAAACATAATGAAAGAAATGCCGACGTTTCGGTCGCAACACAAAGATTTTCACTCACCCACCTGGTTGTCGTCGTCCGATTACTAATTCGAGCTCCTTTACTTGCTAATTTCTCCAGCCCCACCCCTCCCTGCACGCCACAAACCCTACCCCCTGTTCCAGCCCCCATCCTTCCCTGCACGCCACAAACCCTCCCCCCCCTCTTCCCCGTGAACTCCTACAGCCGCGACTCGATAACCCCCCCCCTCCCATACCTATATGAAGCCACAACAGCAGATAATTTTCTCACCTGAAGACGGATGCTTGTGTTGCGACCGAAACTTCGTGTTTTCTTTTATTTTTTTCTAACTACGTGACTTTACCGAAAGAACCATAGAGTAAGCTATCAGAGTTGTGTAAGAGGTGTGCTAATACAATTTACAAGTTTTGAGAGTGAGTGATCCAGCCAGCGACGAGCAGCTCACAGCAGGAGCCCTCTTGGAAAAAGGGCGAAGAGCACGAAATTTGAGCAACGACAAGGCACAGCCCTGAAGGAAGGGTGGGAGAGGCACCACTGAGTGCCAGCGCAAAGCTGGCAGCTGGCCGCCAAAGGAGAGAGAATGGAGCAGTGGAAAGAGTCTGAGCCATTGCAGCCCTGAAGGAGGGCGGGAGAGGCACCACCGGGTGTCTGCGTGAAGCTGTAATATTGTAAATTACGGCGGGAGACCACTTGACGGCAGCACACTTTATTACTTAATGTTGGTAGCTCAGCTTATTAAGAGTGTATTTGGCATACTGATGATACTATGTAGGTTATACTTTAGTTTTTTACGTGGTTGTTTGGTTGCTGCAGCTGCATACTATTCACATTCCTTCCCTTTGTTGGTGCTGCCCCTGCCCCTCCCTTTGATGCTGCTAATTCTGCATAATGCATGGGCATAATATGACTTAGAAAACCCCCCGCCCACCTCCCACGCATTTCACAATTAGCACTATTCGCATTCCTGCATTTCCCATAAATATGCTAAATTCCTCTTCAAATGCAAATTCTTTTGTCAAGGCTCTCTTCCTCCCCCCTCACAGCTTAAATAGACACTCCAAGCCTAAGACGTGTCATTTAGACTCTGTCTTATCGACAGACATGTTCTTCACCTGAGGACGGCTGCTTGCGTTGTGGCCGAAACGTCGTGAGAATTATTTTATTGTTTTATTTTTATTATTTTATTACTTCCCTTCTACGTGACTTTACCGAAAGAACCAAGAAGACTTTATTAACACTTTCTTTAGCCACAATAACACGTGTGGCCAACTACAGCCTACGCTACGCGTTCCACCCGGCTACACACACATGGGCTCTCCGGCCCCGTAGCTTCCAGGGGAACTCACAGACCCACCCCGGCTGGGGTATGGGTCACGACCACTGGGTCCCACAGCCCGGCCCTCACAAGGATGTCCGGCCGCGGGTCCCAAGGTCCCGCCACTGAGCCACACAGGGACCCGGCCCTTACAAGGACAGCGGGGTTAGGGGTCTCAGGGCCCTATCTCTTCCTCCTCCGTCTTCTGTCTTCACTGGTTACCCACTCGAGTTGACCAATCACCACGCGCTGCCACACGATCCCTTTTGCCAGCGCGTGTCACCACTACATAGCCACATCACCACGCGCTGCCACACGATCCCTTACAGCCAGCGCGTATCACCAATACATAGCCAATCACCACGCGCTGCCACACGATCCC
Source organism: Lethenteron reissneri (assembly GCF_015708825.2). Classification (NCBI taxonomy): domain Eukaryota; kingdom Metazoa; phylum Chordata; class Hyperoartia; order Petromyzontiformes; family Petromyzontidae; genus Lethenteron; species Lethenteron reissneri. The sequence goes on along the minus strand of NC_083841.1, from coordinate 8,890,677 downwards.
TACTGCCAGCGCGTATTACCACTACAAAGCTGGCAGCTGCACGATAAAAAAGAGAGCACGGAGAGAGCCCCAAGCAATGGAGAGAGCATGGAGACAGCTGGCGCAGCCTGAAGTAATGGTGGGAGAGGCACCACCGGGTGTCTGCGAGAAGCTGGCAGCTGCATGCAAAGGGAGAGAGCACGGAGCAGTGGAAAGAGCCTGACCAGCCGCCCGTGAGGAAGAGAAGAGCACCGGCGAGAGCACCGTGGGTTCGACCCACACACACACCGACAAGCACCAGCTGGGAACCAAGACAAGAGTGAGGAACGGCGATCAGCGGACAAGCTGCGAGCGCTATCTGACGACGGAATCATCGCGCACCGCCGACGGCGAGCATCGTGCCAGCTCAACCAACCGGCAGTGGACTTTTTTCCATCGCCGTGTATGCTCGCTTTACTCTGATGAATTAGCCGATTGTTCTGTTATGCAGTTTAACAAACGTAACCATTGAGGGTTAAATGTACAGATCAATGAGGAGGACATCTCCAGGAGTACTGTGTTGGCATTCCTACCATAAGAGTTCGCATATTAGAATGTTCTGTTTTTTTTAGAAATTAAAGTTGCTTAATACAGAAGAGTCTGAGTGGTGCCTTCCTAAGTTCATTAATTTTGAGACCTGACATAAACACAGTAAAACATAATCATCAGTAAAAGTTCAAGCGAGAATCATTGTATAATCTTGATTGATAATACAACCCGAGACAACGAAGCCAAGCCAAATTATTAAAAATGCAAAAATCAGCATAATTACATACACTTGCATCACTTAATGCAATGACACCTTCCTAATTAACATAATGTATAACTTGCTTAATTACGGAAAATTACACATTGTTCAACTTTCATTTAATTTAATATTTTTTTTATAATTGTTCAAGACCGAACATATACAACAGACCACAAGCCTCATACTCCAATTCCTTTCCTTTCGGTTTATGGCTAAGATGCTACATTCCCACTAAGGCAAGAAGAGTCCTGTGCCAGAGTCCCCAGGAAGATGGTTCATGATCTTTCCAATTGGCCGGGATGGTTTTCCTTGTTACAGTTTAGCAGGTATGGAGCAGTGCGTGCTGATATTTTAATGCCTCTCTTGGTTTCGAGCACCACAGAGTTGATTCCATTGAGGGGCTCAGCTCTGTGCTGCAGACCCGATTCAAATAGTCCATAATTTTATGGTAAAATTATTTGATATTTGAGCACGTGCAGAACGCATACCGGTGCCCTACGGACATCTAGGGCAGTCTGGGGAGGAATTGGTGAATTTGTCACTCCTGTTATTCATCAGGTAAGCCCCATGCATGAATTTGAACTGAATGGATTTTAGTGGCAGAGACCTCCGGCCTGCTAATGGGGCCCGCCATATCTGAGTCCACTTCTGGTGGGGATGTCTTGTACCAAGAAGCCTTTCCCAACGCTTTCTAGTTTTGGGTCTTACCCAGTCCCCCTCGCCATTAATCAGGTGGTTGGCCTCCACCAATCTGTATTTTTCCCTTTTGTCCCCCAGCCAATGCAGGATGGGATGAGAGCGCTGGTTCAAGTTCTTGACTGGGGCTTTGGTAATGATATTCCTGATCTTTAGGTATTTAAAGAAATTTGTCCATGGGATATCTTAGTGTGCCCACAACTGCTCGAATGACTTCAAATTCCCTTTCTTGGTCAGGAGGTCCCCTGTTCCAGGCCTATCGCTTTTCAGCTCGGCTAGTTAATCTCCGTGCCTTGCATTTTCAATGAACGGTGGCCCTCCAAACGGGATTGTATGTATAAAGGTGGGAAAAGAGATTGGCCTGTTTTTGTATATCCGGTAAGCTGTTAGAAACCATCCATGACAATTTAATACACTAGAGTCTATCTTTAGTAGGGGAGAAGTTGATCCCAGCCAGTGACCACGGGCTCACAGAGCCTTCCTCCCACTTTTTTGCGCTGTCTCTTTTAACGGATTCATCAAGTGCTTCATTATTTGGATAGTGATTGCTTTCTGGTATTTAAGGAAGTCTAGGAGGGCCAGGTAAGGGCGTGGTAATCTACTCGCGTTGTCGTGTGGTTCCATATGAAATAGGCAATATACGAGAATGGAGTTGCTTAAAAAAGGTCCTCGGGATGCTAGTGGGGGCCATTTGTAAATGGTATAGGAGCTCCAGCAAGACCATCATCTTTTCTAGGTGGGCCCTATTAGGGAGGGAATATCCGTCCACGCCTCAATTGAGATAGTCATCTCCTGGAGAAATTGACCTGTAATTCCCTACTAGCTCCGGGTGCGTGCCATGTTTATGTATGACCGAGATACTGGCCTCTTTCATGAAGCCTGGAAGGCCAATGGTGTCAAACGCCACATTAATGGCCAGCAGTAGCTGTGAGATTCAGGGGACACCAATTTATGTGTATACATCTACAGGCAAACCGTCAGGGTCTGCCATCTTCACCAAAGGAGATGAAGCGAGGGCCTAATTTAGTTGTTGTAAGTCGATGGGTCTGCCCAAATCCTCACACAATTGAGGGGCTCAATTCGGTAGGGGAATGTTGGTCAAGTTGGCGTCTATTATCTCATTAGCACGAGATTTTGAGGTATATAGAGTCGCATAAAAGTATTTAAAGCACGCACTGATTTATTTGGCCTTGGTTAGGAGGGAACCATTTTCACTGCAAATAAAGGCAATATGTTAATGGTTCATTTAGGATTTGACCAGTCTTCCAAGGAATTTCCCCGTTGAGGGAGAGGGATCCTAGAAGGGTAGCCTGGCTATTTAATAGAAAGGATATAATATAGAGGCTTTGTGTTTAGGGACCTTCTCTTGCTCTAGTTTGGTTATGTTGATCTCTTTCACGGCATCTGGTGTTTTTGTAGATTTGTAGTCTTCATGCAAGAAGGCATGTTTCTCTTCCAGCACCCTTTGTTTGTAATCTTGCAAGCCCATTTCTCGGTCAATGAGCTCCTGATAAAGGCTTTCAAGGCATCCGAAATTATCATGGGAGATGTTGGGGGATCAGATGCTGAATTTATCGCAATACATTTCTCCATCTCCTTTCTGACCTCAGATTCTCATCCAGGAGACGTTTATCTAGGGACCAAAAGTCGTGCAACACCTCTGCAATGTTGAGAATGAATTGTATCAGCACCGGATTGTGGTCAAAGACTGGTATATCCAAAATTTTACCCTTCATACGCTGCGGGAGAATGGGCTTAGAGATCAGAAAAAAGTATATGCACCTTGGAGATATGCATATCATCTCTTCCAGTGGGGTTAAGGGTTCTCCAGGGGTCCACGAACTGATGTTGGGACATTATTTCTGAGAGGAGGTTCCTTTACAAGGCGATCGGGTCAGTTGTGGTGAAAGTGGGATTTGTCTGTTCTGGTGGCATGGGATTTGGCACGGTTGGCTATGTACGGTGTGAAAGAAGTTCAACATACATACAAACGTCTAGGGTTGCGTCTCGAACCCAATTTTTGTATGCATTTGAAAGAGTGACTTTTCTGTCCTGTGGTCTGCTCGAGAGAAATACGTATTTTCCCGAAGGGTTCAGTATTTGTTGGGTAGGAACACAGTTGACATTTTCATTGATGAGGAAAGCCACTCTGCTGCCAATGGAGTATACTGCATGATAGACCTGACCGACCCATCCTCTCTTAAGCTTACAAGCATCGATTTTCCGAAGATGCGCTTCTTGGAGGAGGGCGATACCCCCTTTCTGCCTGTTTAAAAATATTAGGAACCATTATGTTTTGATGGGATGGTTCAGACCATTTTCATTTGGTGAGATAATGGTACATTTAATGGCAATAGGATCACCCACTATCACAGTAGGGGGTCAGGTGAGGGGAGTCTGGACATGTCCGATGAGACGACATTCCTGACGGGGGTTAGGATTTGTAGGGGCATCCTGCATTGCCCTCCTTGGGATTGGTTAGACATGTTGTGTAGGGATGTGCAACAGAAGTTAAACAGACAATGTACAGAAAAGGGAAGAGGGAAAAACGATAAAAAGGGCCCAAGACCAAGTCCCAACAGAAAATGTCTCTCTCCCCGTGATCACGGGGAGAGAGACATGATGTTGAATCCACATTTATAATCAATATCACGCGTTTAGAGTATTTGGCTGCTATACATTTACACATGATAAGCCACTTTGTTGAGTTATCATCTGTGGCCAGGTCACTTCTAAAAAATAGCTATATAGCTCAGTGGGGCCTTACCTGGTAAAATATAAAAAAAAATAGTTTTTAGTTGATGTAACAAACAACCCCTGGGGGAGCAACTGCAACAAATTATCCTGATGGCGGTACCCTGGCATACCAAATAATACAAAATGGCCGAGGCAATAAAATATTTTATTTCTGGGACACTTTTTTTTTAGGGGTGTACTTATTTCCGCGACAAGGTTACCAATCAAATACGAAATCAGTAATTCTCCGCGATGTCGAAACGCAAAATATTAGAATAAAAAATTCGTTATAGAAAATGTTCACTTTGAATAGTGCATAGTGTACAGCTCGTCGAGATGAGTCGATTGCCGCATTGCCGACCATCAACATACTAAAAATGACTGCATATGTGGCACATTAGGAATGGACCACTCTTTTAATTATTTCTTCGTACAGTAAGGGAGTAAAGTGTGGTTTTGTGAAAGTCCTTATGTGCTGTGCAGTACATCAATGCACGTGTGTGCACGAGCATGCGATAACCGAGTTGGGTCTGTGGGTGGCTGGCAGGATTATTGATAAACCAGACTTGTACACCAGTCACGTGGTTAATGGCGACTCGGTTGAGGATTGCTGTGGGTGACACACGTGCTGTTGAATTTTACTGGCAAAGGACACAAAGGTTGTTTTTGATCCTTATAGAAATGTTCTAGACTTGTTCTAATCTTCAAGCTTGGCGGATAACATAACAGTCAACACCCTACCGGGTTGATTACATTCTTCCTGAGAATTCTAAATTTGAGAGAGAGATAAAGCTCAGAACCAGAAACATATAGACAGACATATAAGCAGACAGATATCACAGAGATACATAGAGAGAGAACAAACATAGGCACACAGAGAAAGCCACGTTTCTGTGTCGAGGCCTTAAATAGAGAGAGGGGGCGGGGGCGGAGAGAAAGGGAGGGGCTAGAGAAAATTAGCATGTCAATGAAAAGCACGACGCGGTGCGAAAGCTTGAAAACTAGGATACAGGGAGAGAGACACTAAATTAAATAACCTAGCAAAATATCGAAATGTAATGTAATGCAACACAGAAAGTTGGTCAACACACAATTAACGCATAGCCTGGTTGATCACGTTTTTCAAAGATTGCTAAGTTAGAATTTAAGTGTGAAATTTTAAAGAGAGACAAGACACAAACATGAGGAACAGACAAAGGCAGAGAGGGAGAGGGACAACAGCCGAGACACACAGAGAGAGCAGAACACGAGAACGATAAAACGAGTGGAGACAGAGAAAGTACACTAAATCAAATAAACCTAGCAAAATTTCGAAATGTAACGCAATGCAACACAGAGGGTCGGTCAATACACAATTAACGCATAGCCTGGTTGATTACGTTTTTCCAAAAAATTGCTATGCGTTAATTGTGTGTTGACCGACCTTCTGTGTTGCATTGCGTTACATTTCGAAATTTTGCTAGGTTTATTTGATTTAGTGTACTTTCTCTGTCTCCACTCGTTTTATCGTTTTTCCAACGAATGGGAGGTGGGGGTGTATGAAGGAAGAGAAGGGAGAGAAGGCGGTTCAATCCAAGTCTGGTTCTGGAGAGGAAGGAAGAAAGATGTGTAGAGGCGCTTGTGCACCATCCTGCCTCTGAAAGAGGCACGTAGATGGGGGATGGGGGGATCGTCCTGTTGATATACACTACCATGCTCTGGACGTAGCTTGGCCAGAGAGAGGGGGGAGAGATAAAACCCCAATCCCTGAAGACATCTCAAGGGTAGCGGTAAACTACACGAGGTTGCAGGAAGGTGCCACAATATGACCCCATTTAATCTTCGGTGCAGCGCATTCCTGGATACGCTCATGTCTCTGCCCAATACAATCGCGCTCTCCTGTGTCGCGATGCGTCTGGAACCGTCCCCCTTGAAAAGATCCTTTATTGATGTGGTGCGCTAAGCGGCGCGAGATAATTCAAATGTTCGCCCATCGTGCCTACATTGAAGCTGCGCTATTTTTACAAACTTCATGTCCTCCCTAAATCCCCCATACCTTGAACATCCCGAGCACTCCACAAAGAACCGCAGTCTCCTCGTCACCACATGTTTCGAATATAGTTGCCCACTAACCGTGCCCTACCATACGTCTGGGTGAGAGCAGAAAGGAGCCGTTGCTCCTGGGCTATATTTTAAGTCTTTTAGGGGTGGTTCGATAAAGGGTGGGGGGGGGGGGTACATTGAGGAGAAAAAGGGAGAGGTGGTTAAATTCGAGACCCAAGCTAGCAAGGTAAGCATCAGCTAGGGGGGTGAGGTCAGGGACTATAAAGTATCGGATCCTCAAAATTTGTGTGCCTTTGTCATTTGACATCCTTGCCATCCTCTGTTTGTTTCCATTCAGCAATTTCCATCTTCCCACCCGATATGGCTAATTTATCCAGTCTGCTTTAATCAGCTGCTGATCTGAGTTTTCAGAGTTCTTTGGTGCAGAGGGCAGGTGTTTTTGTATGCATGTATAATTTATTTTGCAATGTATGTAGCTAACCATGCTAATCGGAGGTGTGGGGGAGGACAACAAACTAAACAAAGAAAGTAGTTTGAAAGAAATGGGGTTTCAATCTAGATTTCAACATGCATAGTTCTAGTTGCTTCCTAATAATGGAAGGAAGAGCATTCCAGACGGTCGCAGAAGCACATCTGAAAGCGCCCGATGCAGTTACCATCCTTGTTCGATGACTCGCCAAAAGCCGCTGTGAGGATGACCGGAGCTCGCATGATGGTTTGTGTTCCTTAATGAGATCAGCAAGGTATTGTGGTTCATTTGTGGCAAGCACGCTGTGTGTAATGAGTGCGACCTTATAATGTATTTGTTCAACAACCAGATGTAGGTAAGAACTCCCTGGGAAGTGCTGTCTTCTACCTCCTTCAGGAGGCCATAGGCTTTCAGTTGGCACTCTCAGCTCTTTGCATCAAGCTTATTGTATGCCTCTTATAGCTCCTTAAGTTTGGCGTTGTGGACTTTGTTCAGTCCCTCCCTGCTCCTCGAGTGCAGCCTAGAGAGGCATCGTTATGGCTTCTTGCCTTTCCATCCTCTCGATGATCCTGCTTAACTTTTCGTTAAGGACCCAGAGCAGAGTGATGTGTTCTGTTCCCTTTGCTGTCCAAGTTAACGATCAAATTGGGACAATTACTCGATTTTGTGGAGTACGGTTTGTAGCATCCCTCGTGTCCCTCCAGGAGGGGTTCCTGGTCTCTCTTTCATTGGGACAAAACAACGGGGAGGTGGCTTTGGATTTCTTGCCTGGGGTTTTTTCCACTTAGCGCACACGCCATTGAACATATACACAGGTGTGGTGGCATGGCGGAGGAACTGAAGCAAGGGTCACGGTAGACCTCGTGGGGAAGCCCCTGTAACTCTCTGGTGGGTTCGAGAAGGGAGGTGCGGCTAGGGCGGAGCCAAGCCACGCTGAGTGGAATATAAGCAGCAGAGAGCGAGAACTCCAGGCTGCGGACTCGTCTCATCGTCGCTGTCGTCGTCGCCGCCTTCGTCGTGACCGCCTTTGCCCGGGCATTGCGCGGCCGGACAGTAGTTGGCTGTCCCAGTCGACGCCGTCTGTGCAACGCGGGCAGGGTCATGTCTAGGCTGGGCTGTACAGCAGCGTGGTCGTGAGAGGGGGGTGCGGAGTTGGTGGCGTGAACTCAACAACAATAAAAGGAGAGGACGGTGCCTCCTGCGACTACCTTGTCTTCGACTGAGTGTGTGTGCGACGCACGCCACCCACACGCACACACAAGCCTTGAGCAAGAAGGAAGAAGAGACCTACGATACTACAGTTTTTTTAACTGCAGTTCACTCAATGTCGACCATAAAGCCTTTTTAACAATTTTAACTTGACAATCCTTAATGCTGGTAGTTATAGGTCATTCGCGTTTGGCCCTACCCGTTGTCGTTCCTCTGATTCTTCAGCCCGAGTCATGAGCTCGAAGTAAGCCACGGTTGCAATGATGCAATCCAAAGCAAGCGAGAGAAATTGTACATTATTTCTCAATTATTGTCATGTGACCATTATTAAAACTGACTTTTGCGTGGTATTTTTTTATATACTACATTTCCCATACCCACAACACATGTGCTGTGCCTCTACAAAGATGGCGTCCAGAATATTCCCGACCATGTGTGACATCACAGATTAACACGTTAGGATTTCGCGACCAATATTATCCATAACAGAGGTTTTTTTTGGGTTAGATAGCATAAATGTAAATGTGTCGTTAAACCCGCCACCACCCAACACCACCAATTTATGAGGTTTGTTATGTAGACAAAACATGCCAATTCGTTCCTAGTTCAGCATACTGGTGTGTTGTATAGTAAACCCACAAAATTTACCGGATGCAAATGTATCTATGACAAACGTTACTAATTGGCGGTGTCGGGTGGTGGCGGATGTAACGACACATTCATATCTAACAAAAAAACCCTCTATTATGGATGACTTCACCGAGTCACTAGGCAACCTCAAACCACCCCTGTATCCATGCGTTGAGAATCTTAGATTACCTTGTACCTCTGAGCAAAACACCCTCTATATCGCAACAAACTTGATTGTGGGGTACAAGTCACCTTTAACAACTAAACATCAAACGTTGGGCCAACGTTAGTCCAAATGTTCTAATCACATTCTAACGTTGGCTCAACGTTGCATGTTTGCTGGGTTCGTTAAGATTACAGCCTCTCTACACCTTTTTTTCTAAGTGCACACTCCCCTACACGAGCAGCACAGCAGCACTGCTTTGCATGCTCTCTCCATTTACCTCCCCACTTTCCTGCTGTCCACACTATTCTTCCCACCAATCTAGTTTAAAGCTTCTCATTGTGTGAATAAGCAATTTACTTGTCAAGGAAACAAAACTGAAAGAGTTGTCAGTTTCTTACGCATTGACGCCCACTCAACTGAAGTTAAAAGCCTTTCAAATTCATGGAATTTCTTTACCCCACGTCAGGAAATATCTGTGCACGTCGATGTCTGTGTTATTTCACTTAACACGATTGCAGTTTTAAAGCTGCGACAGAATTCCCGTGAAATACTTTGGCCAAACTTTGTCGGATTTCCACCATGCGCAGACCATAAATAATGGGATTGAGGACTGGGGGGAATATGTAATAGAAGGAGCTGAATGCAGAGCGCATGAGGGCTGGAATCACCTCCTGATGCTTCAGACGCTGGTGGAAAATCATGAACAATAGGAATACGTAAAAGATGGAGAGTACGAAGAAGTGAGTGATGCACGTGTAAATGGCCTTCTTCTGACTTTTGCGCAGACTGGAGTTTTGACAGTCGTACAGGATGCGGCTGTACGTGTATAAAATGGTGCACACAGATGTGATGCTTCCGATCCCCGTGATGATGGAGCTGTAAATGATGTTGATGGTGATATCTTCGCACCCAATATTACTCAGCGATAAGCAGTCACAGTTTGGCATCACAATTATCCTTGGCCTGCAGAACGTGAGACGGCTGATTAGAATCAGGTCTCCTGCCAGCAACAAGACTGATATCACTGCGGAGAAAATGCACATAAGCATCGCCTTTCTGGAGGTGATCAGCATGCTGTAACGCAGCGGGTGGCAGATAGCAAAGAATCGGTCCACGGCCATGAAGGTGAGGATAAAGCATTCGCTCATGCTGGTCACGTGCAGGAAGAACATCTGTGCGATGCAGTTGGTGATGGAGATGTAGCCAGACGACAGGAGGTTGTGCATGATCTGAGGCAGCGTGATGGTGCTCGCGCACATGCTATTTAGCGAGAGGCTCGCGATGAAGATGTACATGGGCTTGTGCAGCTGCGACTCGTGCGCGATGGACACGAACAGCAGCAGGTTCCCCAGCACGGCCACCGCGTAAATCACAAGGAGCGCCACAAAAGCCACGGGCTTTATTTCCTCGTGACCTTGGAAGTGATCCATCACGATAAACACCCCCGGGGGTGCTGGCTGATAGATTTCCGTGGAGTTTGTATCCATGTGGGAGCTGGAAATAACAAGTGAAAACAGCAGTTATTTTGTGGGGTACTTTTTGTCACGAACGTTACATTTTTTCTGGACAGTGTTTAAACGTGTGTCAATCAGCTTGGTCGAAATATGGGCGCAGTTCAGCAAGTAGGCTTTTAAGTAGGCAATGTTTGTTGTTTTTTGTTCCTCATACTTGATGCATTGTGCCTCGCACTCTCACGTGCTGCCTTTACGCGGTCCCATCTTGGATCGCTTCGAACATCCTCCAGCTAAAACATTGCCAAAAATGAGGCGTTCCTCTTCAGCAAAAATATCAATTTCAGCAAAGATTAAAGTTTGGGCGTGCATCCCCTCAACTCCGACATTACGCTGTCGACGAGTATTGCCAGACTATGGAGTTCTATTTCTACATCTCTTAACTGTAAATCTACGGCATTATCGCCAGAATCCGCCCTTTTCTTACCCTCACTGCTGGAGAGATCCTCATCCTCAAATTCCCATCCCTCATCCATGTTTTCGTCACATCCCAATCTCCATCCATCTATGGCCACCCCGTATCCCTCATAATGAATAAAAATGCCACAGTTAGGCATCCCATTCCAATCCAAATCCAGGTCAACTTTAATTTCGCCTTCACAATCTTAAAGATTCTCCATGGAATCACTCGTTCCTACCCCTCTTCTCGTTTCACTACACTCTCCTCCACGCACTGTACTACCTCTACCCTCTAACCTCACTCGATTCTTTGCCACGCAGTCTCATACCGCTTCCCTTCTAATCTCACTCTACTCCCCTCCACGTACTCTCTCCACTCCAGCAACAAAGTATGTTTTTCTGTCAAAGACTCCAAGCAACCTTCCGATATAGGGAGGTTGCTCATTCCCCTTTGCTTGCCACCATCATCCACGCTGTTCATTTATTGTCCTTGTTAAATTCCAGGCTGAAAATGTCCCCTTTTCCCTCGACCTATTACTAACTGCCTCTCTCTCTCTATACAAACGTAACATTGCCAACGTTTCCACACAGTGTTTTTAGATCCGGTCGAATTTAGACATCGCTGTATGAATCCATATCATTATTGTATTGCACTACAGATTTATTCCACAGTACTAAAATTGTCTACTCATGAAAACATTTTAACTATCTCACCTTCAAAAAATACCTTCGCTAAACGTGCTGAAGACCTCGTGATGCTGTTTAGTTTATTGAGTTAATGGCATCTAAGAGAAGTGACCAATCCTCTAAGCGCCTCACTACGAGTAGGCCAATGTCGATTGTGTCTCTACAAAGGTGGGAATACTTCTTGAGCATTCATGTGCTGCCAAATGGCAAAAGTTCGATAACCAGATTTGTTTGTATCTAGAAACATGAATAAAAATAATAATACATTATATAAAAACCACTAATGAAGACTATAGCCTAGTTCTTAATCAGAGTTAGTGTACTGGCAGTCTATAATGTAGACTGTAGCCTGGTTATTAAGTTGGTTACTACCGAAAGAACCAAGAATAAGTCTACATTATAGACTGCTAGTACGTTCACTCAGTTTAATAACCATTGCTACAGTCTACATTATAGACTGCCAATACGCTCACCAAGCTTAAAAACCAGGCTACAGTCTATATTATACACTGCCAGTACACTCACCGAGGTTAAGAACCAGGCTACAGTCTACATTATAGACTGCCAGTACACTCACCCAGCTTAACCATTGCTACAGTCTACATTACGTTCCCAACGAAAAGAGCGTCGTTGGTTGGTTCCAACACAAAGGGCTTGAGCAAGGAAGCAGCGTAGTTCAGAGCGGGTGCTGTGTCTGAGGGGGTCAGTTTGGGGGTGTCTGGAGGTGGAGGAGTCATGTGATGTGTATTGTGTGGTAGTGACGTTTCTGTCCGTGTTAAATGAATGGTGTCAGTGCTGCTGGGGAGCTAAAAAAAAGTGCGTGTTGTTGGGAATGCAAGGTGATTTTGGGCTAATAGGGTTGTAAATGTGCCGGACTTTGGTATGGCACTTGTGTCTTCGGTATGTGTGGCCTAAGGGTCACGTATTATTTCTGTCAGTAGGAAGCCACTGGAGCTATACACTTTTGAATCTATATTGAAAAATAATTTCTTTAAAACTGCTTTTTGTGTTAAGTTTGTTGTCCTTCTCCCCGCACCTCCAATTAGGACAGTTCGCTATGTACGGTGCGAGAGAAGTTCAACATGCATAATACATATGCATAAGAAGAAAGAACGATAATTTTTGAGAGCGATATTGCAGATCGTGGCTGAGTGTTTGTCTGTGGTGGAGGATTGTTTTTCTGTGGCGGTTGTGATGATAATGTGTTGTGAAATGGGTGGGAGTTGTGGTGTGTTATTGCTCCGTGTTTTGAAGTGTTTGTGACCTGTATGGAGATGTTTTGGGTTGTGAAATGTTGTGGAAAACGTTTCTCGGACCAGACAGACCTCAATTAGTGCTAATCGAATTAGCTCACAACTCCCAATTTCAAAACGATTATACACACTATTATCACCACAGCCACCAGAGACACTCCTCAAATCACAGGCAGATACAAAACCGCAAAATCGCTCTAAAAAATAACTCGTTGTTCCCTCCCCACGTGACCCTTAGCCCACGGGTACCAAAGACAAGGTCCCCGAACACACAAAATACGCCACATTTGCAACCCTGTCACTGCTCAAAGCCACCTTGCATTTCCAACAACATGCACTTCGTCAAACTCCCCAGCATCACTGACATCATTTAACACAAGAAATCTCAATCCCCCATCCATGCTACTCACAGCAACACCATCAACATCGCAAGATATTTAGGCCAAGACAATTACAAATAGGTATTCTAACTCCCCCCACGACCCGGTCTGAACTCCACTGCTTCCTTGCCCAAAACCTTTGTGTTAGAACCAACCAATGGCGCTGCTTGACATGGTTGAAACAAAACAACACTTATAAGCACCTTCCTCCAGCCATGCATTCAAGAGGGTCTCTTGATGAAGGACAGATCATCATCCTATATTTGGCCCCATGCAGGGGAGCAACTACCTATTTCAACTACTTATTTCAACTACCTAATTTAATTACCTATTTCACCGACCTATTACAACGGGGGGGGGGGGCTATGCAAGAATCGACTGTGGGCACCCCTCCTTTCTCCAGACTCACTTTTACTGAAATAACTACGGATGTTTTTAACCCGTATGCAATAATATGTAGGCTATAACTATATTATTTTAGTTGCACCGTGCATTAGGTTTAAAGGAAGATAGTCTCACAGTGACAGTATTAATAACAAGATGTTAAGGTACTTGTTAATGTGTTGATTCGGGGCCAACTGGTGGCCGACTAGGCCCCTATACGTCGCATAACGCTGCCACATAACCCCTACCCCCCTATTTTTGCGCCCCAGGGCCCCTATCCGAAACATGTAGAGCAACCAACACAATATTTTCTCTTCTGCGGCTAGCGTTTCACATTGCAGAGGCGTTTTGCAGTGCTACTTTTATCATCTTTATCTTCGCCGCGTCTTAAATAGTTTTCTCACACTCCGATGTATTGCCATGAATCAGATGGAAACCTGATTTTGCGTCGAGTTTTGCACGAATTAAAAATCCTACTCTCTAATACTCTGGCGCTGAAGCAATACAATCATCAACGAATACCCCGTTCAAAATCGCAATACAGAGTCGATATATCTTACCTGTTTCCGCTGATGGTTGATACCGAAATGTTGTGGTTAACAGTCTTAATCTTTCACGGAATTGTCACAGCAAAGTTACAACCGAGTTTCATGTCAGCGCTTTATATACCCGTGTTGTCCTCGGTGTGGCTTCTTTGGGACTGTAAACCACTCGCACGAACTTCCCAAAGGTCCTATTAATTCTCCACTGACGTACAGTTTTCAACTACATTATGGAATTACTTGAACAGTAATTATGACAGGGCTATTAAAAGCAATATTTAGCCTGATGGTACTTATGACTTGCGAATTTTCATCTCGTTATGATACAGTATATAGCTAGCACAAATATACTTAACTGAAGATTTTTTTTGTATTGTACCAGGTAAGGCCCACTGAGCTCCTGTGTTACTCTTTTTCAGAAGCAATTTGGCCACAAATCATAGCTCAATGAAATGGCTTATCACGAAGAAATGTATCTCAGCCAAATACTCTAAACGCACGTTGATTCTAAATATGGAGGGATAAAACTGGAGGATCCAGAGAAAAATACATGCTACCATGGGGAGTGAGAGACATGCAAACTCCAAATTTACAGGCATGAGGTTGGAATCGAACCCACGATCACTGTATACCAGGCGAGGAGTTTAACATCTCGTTATTCTTCTATAAAGATACCAACAAGTGGGAATGTATTGATGTATTATGTATTTTTTATGCAGTACCTTTACACTGCATCTCAGAGCTCTTTACATGTCATAAGTGCCTTACATCTCATCTCTCTCAAACATCTGAAAGGGCACCCCCTCAGTGACAGCGGTCCCTGTGGGCGCACGGTGACTTGGCACCTGGCCTGCAATCGGCCATTCGTCTGCCAGTATGGAGCAGCGTTTGCTGTTGTCTGTAGATTCCAATTGGTGGCTAGGCGATGTTAACTATCTCGTCTGGAGGACGTGGGTTCTATCCCTGCTGTGTATATGGAGTTTGCATGTCTCTCTCCATGGTCGTGCGGATTTTTCTCTGGGTCCTCCGGTTCCCTCCACATTTAGAAACATGTGTTTGGGGTATTTGGCTGCTATACATTTCCACATGATAAGCCACTTTTTTGAGCTATCGTTTGTGATAGCCAAGTCGTTTCTGAAAAAGAGCTATGTAGTTCAGTGGGCTTGACCTGGTAAAATACAAATTTTTGAGTTTAATTTAAGAATTTGGCAAATTTGGACCATGATGCCAATAAACAATGTCCTACTCGTCTTGAATGAAGCAGATTGCGCGGTTTTAGTGGTGGTTAATATGTAGGGGTGTTAAGGGGTGTTAAAGGGTGTTAAGGGGGAGCTGACAAACACACACGGGTGTCTGCTCCCACACGCTACACGGGTGTCTACACCCACATCCGCAAACGGTTTACGCTGGGATCCCCCACAGCCCCACCCCTCGGAGGGCGATTGCTATAAAAGGCGGGGAGCCAGAGGGCTCGAGGTCCCAGTGGGTAAGCTTCAACCAGTGAAGAAAGAAGACCAGCAGATAGGCCCTGGAACTCCCCTGGCTCGCCGTCCTTGTCAGGGCCGAGCAGGGAAAGCCAGCGGCGCGGCCCTAAGAGCCTCAGAGCCGACGCTCTTGTAAGAGCCGGTCTGATGGTTAAAGGTGCCGGGATCTGAGCTGAATCAGGGCCGGATCGGTTATCCTCCCCTAAGACCCAGTGGAGGAACTGGGCCGAGGATAGCTGGGGATAGAGCTAGTGGGAGATCCCTGTAGCACGGGTGAAGGGGCCGCTACCCCTTACAGTATTGTATTATTGCCCGGGTGTTAAATAAATAAGTGTGCCTCCGACTACGTCGTCTCCGTCTGATTGGAACCCACTACAAATACACAACACCGGAATAACCAGGGTGGCCACCTGGGGTTCGAATTGCAAAGGCTCTACAACAAGTGGCAAACCTTTGCTACCACTGGTACCAGTCGGGCATGGGAAGTGGAAGCTTGCAGAGTGTCAGTAAGTGGCATCAGGTGCTACACAGGCGTCGTATTTTCCATTAAGACATCAGAGGTGTAGACATGTATGTACGTTGTACTCAAATGAGTAAATGTTGGTTTACTTCCCAATACACACCGGTGTGCTGAACTAATAATGAATTTACACGTTTTATACTCTTTCGGTAAAGTCACGTAGGTAGAAAAATATAATATAACACGACGTTTCGATCGCAACACAAGCAACCGTCATCATATATATGTTTTCACCTGATGACAGTTGCTTGTGTTGCGATCGAAACATCGTCATCTATTATATTTTTCTACCTACGTGACTTTACCAAAAGAACGACCAAACGGCTGCGTCCATCACCGACGCTTTCTTGAACGGGTATGTCATAGATAACGGGGCACCTGAGAGGCTGCTCACAGATCAAGGGCGGAACTTCTCCTCTAAATTGCTTAAGGAGGTTTGTGACGCGCTGGGTACAAAGAAAATTCGCACTTCCCCATACCATCCGCAAACAGATGGTATGGTGGAACGATTCAACCGTACCCTCTCGGCTATGATTTGCCACACGGTCAGTGAAAAGCAAACCGATTGGGACTTGCACATACCAGGCGTCTTAGCGGCATACTGCATGGTTTCACACACGTGCACGGGATACTCACCATTTTTCTGATGTATGGCCGTGAGAATGTTCCACCCATCGATGTGCAACTGGGTAAGCCGAGTAAACAACCATCCCGCTCCTTGCCTGATCACGTGCGGGACTCGCTTGAACGAGTTACGGAGGCGCGAGAGGCTGCCAGGTGTGCGACGGCCCGTGCCCAGGCAAGGAACGAACGGTATGCGCGTCGATCACGTGCTCGCATGCCTTGGTCAGTGGGAGACCTGGCGTGGCTCCACTGCCCCCAGGTACCGGTGGGCACATCCCCTAAACTGCACAGGCCGTGACGGGGGCCCGTGATGCTGGTAGATGTTCGGAACTCACAGAGTATCCGCATTCAGTACGGAAAACGTCGGTGGTATGTTCATTCCTCGCGACTTAAACCCTATGTTGATGCGCGTGTCGGTCCTTCATCCCCACTAGCTGACCTGCCGGGTTCTGCCGGGCCGATTACGCCGATTGCCACGCCCGTTGATCCCAAGGGGGACTGTGTTGTGCCTCCTACAGATGAACAGGTTCTGAGGGCTGAGGAAGCCCCCGCTGCCCCCCCTCCAACGGGCATGACCGAGAACCAACAACCTTCTTCTTTAAGCCTACCACTTCCTGTCGATCTGAAAGCAAAGCGACCATGCACTGGAAGCGGAGAGGGTCCCGCGTCGCGTACGTGATCGAAATCTCTCCCGTTTCGTTAACGTTTGATCGTCTAGCTGTTTCTTCCCTGTCGTTACCGCGCTGCAGGGGCGCCCTAATGTATGTCGGGTTTTTTTTTTCATGGGTGACTCTGTTTTTAAGTGTTGTTCGGCGCGGGGACGCCGTTTCACCCTTTATTGTTAAATGCACCTTGGTGCCCTAATAAGATGTTTTACGGAATTGGTTGATCGCCCTTTTCCCAGCCGAGACGGCTGATTTTTTTCACCGGGGGGGGGGGGGGGGGGGTGATGTAATAACAGCCATAGAGGGTTCACGTGGGGATTGGCTTTCCGGTCCCGCTTTGTAGCCAATAAGGGATGAGCCAGGGAGCATGGCCTCGGCGTGATCACGGCATGTTAGCAGGGGTGATTGGTCTGGCCAATCGAGGCCTCAGCTAATGGGGAGCCGGATCAGAGGCATGGTCCCGGGATTGACAGGGAACCATCGGGAACGGTCAACGCTGTCTATGGAGGATTGGCTGGGGGGTACCACGTGACGAAGGGATTAAGAGAGAGAGGGAGAGAGCAGTCGAGAGCAGACTTGGGAACGAGAAGAGCAGGAGTCACGCGCGTATGGGGGCTCTGGGTGCCACGTGCGCGGTGGGGACTTGGCGGGAAGTCTGCCCTTTTTCCGTTGTCTGTCAGCAACGGGGAGTGTGTGAAGTGTAACTGTGGAAGTTGAAAATAAAAAGGACTGATTCCGGAAGCCGTCTCAAGAAGGTTTATTACACAGGTATTGTTCTTTGCACTTCGAGCTCCCTGACTGTTGCTCAGGATCATTAAGGACTGACACTTGTTAAGATCCGGGTAAAACTCCATGTCCAGGAGTAAGAGAAATGTCCTGTTCAACAGGGATCTCCTCTGGCTCCTCTATTTAACATCTCTATGACCACATATACATCGAGAAGTCTCCATATCTGTACCATAAATACAATAACTGGCTATATAATGCCTAGATGAATTCAAGGGATAGACCTCGACTGATAAACTAAGTTATATATGTGTAATAAAGCTCGTTGAGGTGACTTCTGGAATCCGTCTTTTATTCAACTTGTATTACAGCTTTTCCTTCACGCTGCCTGACAGGCAGCGTGAAGGACAGGCAGCGTGAGAGGGACAGATAGTGAGAGAGACACACTGCCACGTGGCAACCCGGAGCCCCGCTCCCGCGTGGCCCCCTTCCTCTGTTCGTTCCCGTTCTGACCACGTGTCGTTCGTCTCCACCCCTATTTAATACCCGGGTCACGTGGTACGTTTCCACCAATCCTGGTTAGCCTCCATAGAATATTCCAGGCCCCCTCGTAAGCTGCCGGAACCACGCCCCTGACTCACCATTGGCTGTGGCCAAAGCCAGCAGAACCAATCCCCTACTTACAGCTGTCACCTTTCCATTACGTCAGGGCCACGCCCCTAGGCTTCCCACCCATTGACTATAAACCCGGACCGGCAGAGCCAATCATCATGACGAGTTGTGATACGTCATTGAGCTGGATATATCCTCACATTACATATGCTTATCAGGGGCAACTATGAGGGTGTATATGGCAGCGGCATGCGACACGTAAGGGACCAGTCGGCCACAAGGGGGCCCCGAATCAACGGATAAACAAGTAGCAAAATGTAAAGAAAAAGTGTTCCAAATAATGATTCCAACAATTAACCATGAATGCCAAAAAACTTGTTAGGAATGAAAAAAAGATATTTCCAAAAAATACCCCACGTGAAGTATAGTAGCGCTACTGCTGCTGACAAGCGCGTGAAAGCAAGACGCACAACAACTTAATTGTAAGTATTGTACCTTTACATACAGTGAGGGAAAAAAGTATTTGATCCCCTGCTGATTTTGTACGTTTGCCCACTGACAAAGAAATGATCAGTCTATAATTTTAATGGTAGGTTTATTTGAACAGTAAGAGACAGAATAACAACAAAAAGAATCCAGAAAAACGCATTTCAAAAATGTTATAAATTGATTTGCATTTGAATGAGGGAAATAATTATTTGACCCCTCTTCAAAACATGACTTAGTACTTGGTGGCAAAACCCTTATCGGCAATCACAGAGGTCAGACGTTTCTTGTAGTTGGCCACCAAGTTTACACACATCTCAGGAGGGATTTTGTCCCACTCCTCTTTTCAGATCTCCTCCAAGTCATTAAGGTTTCGAAGCTGACGTTTGGCAACTCGAACCTTCAGCTCCCTCCACAAATTTTCTATGGGATTAAGGTCTGGAGACTGGCTAGGCCACTCCAGGACCTTAATGTGCTTCTTCTTGAGCCACTCCTTTGTTGCCTTGGCCGTGTATTTTGGGTCATTGTCATGCTGGAATACCCATCCATGACCCATTTTCAATGCCCTGGCTGAGGGAAGGAGGTTCTCACCCAACAGATTTCTTGGGGAAGATGCCCATTAAATTTCTCATTAACAAAGGGTGTATTGCGCTCCCCTCTGGCCGACGCATGGCCTTCCTGCCCACACCCACTCGGTTGCACTCCGCATCTACGACGGTGCAGGCATTGGCGGCCTGTACAATTCACATTCCTCCCGGCTTTCAGATGTTAGTTCCCCTCCGGTTTCGTAAACCCCTTGACTACGACGCGTTCATGGGGGGTGCTGTGATCTGGCCTTCGCGTTCAGCTGAGCGGGAGTCGGACCTCGTGTGTGCACATACGCTCATGCGAAGCGACCACGACTCCTTTATCCAGGTCCTTAATGCGGGATTTGGAAACGGCCGTTATCTGTCAGGGAATGGTGCTTGCTCACGCGATGCCAGCCCCGTCAGAAGATGTGATCGTGGGTCACGTAGGGGGCGAGTCCTCTTCCGTTGCCAAGCCAGATCCTGACACAGGATGGCTCGACGCGCTTAGCTCCACTTCTGCCGATTTGTCACCATTACAGCATGCTAAATTATGCACGCTGCTGAGCAATTTCGCTGACGTTTTCAGTCAAAGCAAATTCGACATTGGCTGCACTAAATTGCTAAGCCACCACATCGACATGGGTGATGCCGCTCCAATTCGTCAAAACCCATTCTGGTTGAGCCCGGCCGAGAAGGAACATGTACGGGTGGCCGTCAACGATATGTTGGCGGCCGATGTCATTGCGCCATCAAATAGCCCATGGGGGGCGCCGGTCGTTCTTGTTAAGAAGCATGACGGGAGCCTCTGCTTTTGTGTTGACTTCAGGAAACTTAATAAGATTTCTGTGACCGACACCTACCTGTTTCCCAGGATGGACGAGTCGCTCGATGCCTTAGCAGGTGCGCACTACTTCTCCACCTTGGATCTCCTCTTGGGGTTTTGGCAGCTACCCCTTGATGACACATCCAAACCAAAGATGGCCTTTCGCACGCCGCAGGGACTGTTCCAATTCAACAGACTTCCCATGGGTCTTCACTCGGCCCCCGCGCCTGATGGAGCTGGTCCTCGCTGGGCTCCAGTGGGATTCTTGCCTAATCTACCTCGACGATGTAATCGTGTTCAGCAAAACTTTTGATGAACACCTCACGCGATTGAAGGCAGTTTTCCTTAAAATGCGGGCGGCTAACCTCAAATTCAAACGGCAAAAGTGCCACCTCATGAGGGATTCAGTTCGTTACTTGGGCCATATTGTCAGCCACTCGGGAATTGCCACGGACCCCGAAAAGACAAATTGCGTGCGCTCATGGCCAACTCCTACCTCTGTTGGGGAGGTGCGGAGTTTTATCAGCTTCGCCTCATATTATTGACGATTTGTTGCGGGATTCGCATCTATCGCGAAGCCCCTCCACGCATTAACGGCCAAAGGGGTAAAATTCCATTGGGGAGAGTTAGAACAGGCATCGTTCAATGCCGTCCGAAAAGCAATGGTCGATGCTCCTACCTTGTCTTATCCAGATTTTACCACTCCGTTCATTCTGGATACAGACGCCAGCAACACCGGAATTGGAGGGATGCTGTCGCAAATTGTCAATGGAGTGGAACGCGTCGTCGCCTATGGCAGCAGAGTGCTGTCGCCCGCGGAGCAACGTTACTGCGTGACGCGCCGTGAATTGCTTGCTATCGTTTTTTTCATAAAGCAGTACAGACCCTACGTGTATGGCAAGCATTTCACAGTATGCTCCGACCACGCGGCACTACAATACGCCTTGCGATTTGACCAATCATCTGGACAGCTCTCGCGTTGGCTGGAGATTCTCCAGGACATTGCGTTCACTGTCATTTACCGCAAGGGGATTCAACACGGGAACGCCGACGGGTTGTCGCGACTGCCGACCAATGGGCGTTGTGCTTGTTTTTTGGGTGCAGGGCGTTGTAGGCAGCCTGATGGGGTACCGCCCCCATCCCTTGCGGCCGTGGCCAGGGATGGGGTCAGGGACCATGGGGCTCCCTCCACGCAAGTTCCGCATGACGCATTGCTGGGCCTCGGGTTGGACGACTGGGGAAGTCTTCAGATGGAAGACGTCTCCCTCCTCAAATTTAGACACCGCGCTAGGGATGCCGAGGGTCAGAGGGGGCAGAGGGGCCCCGTATCATATATCATCCGGGAAGGCATCCTCATGCATTGGGATGGGGGGTCCCAATCCCACACGTTGGTGGTGCCCACCTCCCTGCGAGGGCAACTTGTGTGGGAAACCCACAGTCGCCTCTTGCACTTGGGTGTTCAGAAGACACTAGCTAAAATACAATTGGATTTTTTCTGGCCGGGCATGGCAAACGATGTGGCTGACCTTGTGCAAGGTTGCACAGAATGTGCATGGCGGAAACCACCTGCTAGGCCGTCCTGCCCGCCGCTCCAATCCATTAAGGTTTCTCGGGTCTATGAGATCGTCGCCTTGGATATTTTGGGTCCGTTTCCCGCTACTCCTCGGGGTAATAAATACCTTTTGGTTGGGGTGGAATATTTTACCCGATGGGCCATGGCCTGGCCACTCCCCAACCAGTCTGCAGCAGCCATTACGGAGGCCTTTTTCCAGGGCTACGTCCTGGATAAGGGTGCTCCCGAACGCCTGCTGACCGACCAAGGAAAAATTTTCTCTTCCACTCTGTTGCGGGATGTGTGCAACCTGCTAGGGACACACAAAATTCGCACCTCGCCATATCACCCCCAGACTGACGGTATGGTCGAGCGATTACATAGGACACTTCCCTCCATGCTAAGCCACCAGGTGTCTGAGTCACAGACTGATTGGGATCTCCACATACCTGGTGTCTTGGCCGCCTATAGAATGGCGCCCCATGCTGCCACGGGGTACTCGCCATTCTATCTTATGTATGGTAGGGAGGTTTGCCCCCCAATCGACGTACAATTGCGCATTAAACAGCCCGCACCTAAGGCTAAGATTGCCGACCACATCCGTGCTAATGTGCGTCGTCTCGTGGATGCCCGGGAGGCTGCTCAAAATAACTCAGAAGCCTGTCAGCTTGCCAACGAGTGGTTGCGGAACCTCCGCACGTCCCGCCACGTTTGGGTAGAAGGGGACCGTGCCTGGCTTCACTGCTCGCAGGTACCATTGGCTACTTCCTCAAAACTGCTTAAGCCTTGGAGAGGCCCGGTTGTTATTATTCGCGATCTCCGCCCGCAGTGTGTCAGGATCCAGCATGGCAAGCGACGTTGGTTCGTGCACCCGTCACGTCTAAAACCTTACATTCAATCCTACACACCTCCTTCACTTCTCTGGGGCTGAGAGCGCGACATGTCCGACGAGCCGCGCCGCGATGATGCTGCTTCTAACTCTCGGGCAGGTCCCGCTGTCCCGCCCTCAGGTGCCTCGGGAATGAAACCCGCCACTGCCGACCCAGCGGGAACAAGCTTGCCCACGGGATCAGCGACCCAGGACACAAGCGCAACAGCGGGTCATCGGTCCCCTCCCGCCTCCGTCGCGACCGATGGACCTGCCACTCGGACTCTCTCCAAACTCAAACGATTTTCATGACCCCCGCCCACGTACTCTCGTCCCAACGCGCCGCCACTCACCTTGCCATCATGTATAGTGGGCGGTTGGGGTGTGTGTTCATCCTGCATATATGTGTTTATACAGTGTTGTTCTGCATCGGTAGCCTGGAGTTTTTTTTTATACGCGTGACCACAGGAGGGGGAGAGGCACTTTCTTCTCATTTTTTTCTTGGTTTGTCACACACTCATTCTGATGGTTAACAAATAATTTATTGTACAATTGTATTTTTTTGACAGCCGAGTTGGCTGGAGGCTACGTAGAGGGGGGTAATGTAGTGACATAAGAAGGGAGGGGCTGTTGGGGGCTCTGGGACCCTGGGCAGCCCAGGCGCTTGGGCCCCTTGGCGCCGGGTGCTGGGTTCCCAGGTGGCCCAGACGCTTAAGCCTCTTGGCGCCAGGCGCTGGGTTCCCGGGTGGCCCAGGCGCTTAAGCTCCTTGGTGCCACCAACGGGGGGGGGGGGGGGGGGGGGGGGGGGTGTGCTCTGTGGGATATCTGGGGGTGCACACGGCCCCACCCCTCGTTGGGGACTAGGCATAAAAGGGGAGCTCCCTGGACGATTAGGGCCAGTTGTAGCTCAAGACCCAAGACCCAAGACCAGCCATCTGAGGACCCTGGGATGCTGTGAGAGCGAATGGTGGGACTCTGGAACTCCCGGCTCTACGTCCTTGTGAGGGCGAGTTCCAGAGCATAGCCAGAGTAGTGTATCTAGGCTGTGTACCTAGGCTGTGTACCTAGGCTGTAACAGGGTATCAGGACTGTTGGAGTGTTGGATTGTAATAAAGAAGTTACCTCTACAAGTGTCTCCGGAACCCATTACACAGGCATACATCTTATAGTGCTTCCTCTCATAATGCTATTCCATTATAATGCCCTTTGTCTGCAGGAAAATAAGCCCATATATGATCTTTGTGGAACCTGAATCGAGATGTCTAATTGTATCGATTCTGCTCACAGGCAATCCGACAGCCACGTTAGAGTATCGATAAATCACTACATCCATTCATTGCCAATGCATGCATACAATATATACCACTGTTTCGTACTGGACATCTTCCTGCGGAGCGTATGTTTACAGCAGATAGTGGTTAGTCTTACGCAAGTTCCAACCGGATGCACTAATGAGAACATAGCTTATCGTATTTGTATACGTCATCATCGTTTTAAGGTTATGTTTTATTTATTTGTAAACTACTTTCAGACATTTATCATGTGTACAGTATCATTATCAAGGCTATTAACGATAACCCAATAAAGCTCTCGTATATTTAGGCCTCGGCATGGTAAGGTAAAAGTTAAAAGGTAAAAACAACGAGCCTACCTTTACCCTATCTTTTACCTTACCACATTACAATCACTCTACCCTACCTTTTACCCTTTAGCAGGTAAGGTAAAAGGTAATAGGTAAAAAGCAACGAGCCTACCTTTACCCTACCTTTTACCCTTAGCCCATACAAATTACCCGATTACAAGGTAATTACTAGGGAACTACACATGAACAAGGTTTATAATTTCGATTTAAAGCTTTCGTGAGTGCAGGGATTCATCTTCTTGGTTCTTTCGGTAAAGTCACGTGACTTTACCGAAAGTCGCGTGACTTTACCGAAAGAACCAAGAAGAAGGTTTATAATGGTAAATGCTGGGTAGAGCGCTTTATTCATATAGAATACTCTCGATGATTCCAATTTTACATGCTTGTTGTTGTCGTTGTTGTCATTATTGTTGTTGTCGTCGTCGTTGTCATCGTTGTTGTATCCTCAAATCTTGTAACTAAATGTTTACCCACTTCCTAATGTGGTATCCACTGCAAACTTGGTATACTTATGTCATACTGATGACAACACTATATTACATCATTAAAATATATATGTTTTTAAACATTCTTTTGTAAATGTTATGTTTCGGCTTGGGGCTAATTGTCCACGCTCAACTCACGTTGGCTGTAAATCACCACGGTCCCTTACGTTATGGCAAGCTTCAGGGCCACTTCCTGGAGTCGTGGACTTCTGCCATTACTAGTACATTTAATAAAAGCGTGTTGTTAATCAAGTTTGTTTAATATTACTTATTAAATGGAGGCCACGGACTGTGCCACGGAGCTTTTAGCGGTAAACAAGGTACCGTATTTACCGGGTAATTCTTCCGAGCTACCTTTACCCTACCCTTTACCTTACCCCTTGGCATGTCGACACCTTTACCTTTTACCTTTACCCTTTTACCCGGTAAAAAGGGTAAATTACCTTACCTTGCCGAGGCCTACGTATATTGCTCATAGGTAAAAAAAATAGTACTGTCGGTATGTATCTCCATTGGAACCGTGTTTTAGTGACCTCCTGTAGTGCAGTTTCGTACAGCACTCTGTTTACCAAGAACACATACTCAGGGCTATAAGAGGCGTGCCTGTATCAAGAACATGTCTGAGGTATGTAAAAAATAATAAACCTTGTTGCTGCCTTTTACTGATAAAATAATACAATTTCACTCATGCATTAATCAATCTCATTATTTAAACATATGGAAAGAGTTAAATCTTGGTTTGAAGCTTTCGTGACTGTAGGAATCCATACTCTTTGGTTCTTTCAGTAAGTCACGTAGGTAGAAATAAAGTAAAATAAAATCCTACCTACGTGACTTACCAAAAGAACCAAAGAATATAGAAAGAGCTTGCAAGTTATTTAAACTAACGCTGTTCCAAGATGGACATTCCACCGGATAGCACGGTTGACTACGTACGGTGCGAAATAAATGCAACATACATACATTTCTGAAGGAACATTTTCATTACAAAGAGAATGTGCATAAATTACGTCGTTGTTTTCATAATTCGTAAGATAGCATCTCCCATTTTTTTTTACTCGATATGTTTTCTTTGCACAACATAAACGGATGTGCTTTCAATACATTTCTACTCTGCACTGTTTTGTCATGGATACTTAAACTCAGCATTCATTAAAACAAGTATATAGTGTGTGCACATTACTATTCCACAATAAATGAAATATCCGTTTATGTAGTTTAATATATTATGGTGGTCCTTAGTTGTCAAAACACTTTTTAAAGATGTATTGTCATAACTGTGCAATTTTATCTGAAACGAATGATGGTTAGGGGTCGCTACTGATTCATGAAGAGTCATAATATGGCTTTCCAATTGGAAGTTTCTAAACGTTTTTTGGAGATTTATAGAACAATATGGAACATTTTGGAATGTTCTGAAAACTTCTGGAATGTCTTTCTAGAGTAACCTGGAAATGTATGGAATAGGCAGGACATTTCTGGAACTAGCTTGTATAATCTGGAAAAAAATGTGGAATGTTCTGGAACACCCTGAGGCGTTCCAATACAACATCATCGTTACACATGAGTCACTGAGAAAGAGCACCGCTTTATTTGTGAGCACTAAACAAGTTACCCAGTGAACCCCTTATCTGACTTTTATTTGGCGTCGTTGACTGAGAAATGGTGAATAAATCTTGCAAAAAAGCATGCAGTAGTGCTTTTCTTTGTTAATGCATTGAAGGAAGACCATAACTTCTTGTTTCACAGATGCATTGTTGGTCATTGTGTCTTCAGCCATTTTTAGTCAAATCAAATATCAACAAAATTTAGCAAAACAGGCAGCAATAAGAGAAAGGGAGACAACTGTAGACTGATTTCATGATCAATACTCGTGGCTAACAATACTTGCCAGCAGTGAGTAGCGGTGACTATGCTGTCCTAATCAGTCCCGATTAGGATGAA
Source organism: Lethenteron reissneri (assembly GCF_015708825.2). Lineage (NCBI taxonomy): Eukaryota > Metazoa > Chordata > Hyperoartia > Petromyzontiformes > Petromyzontidae > Lethenteron > Lethenteron reissneri. The sequence continues at coordinate 8,863,806 of NC_083841.1, read as the reverse complement.
ACCAGTACACTGTCTACTACTATATTACTGCTGCTGTCCATCAGTGTCACATTTGCTCAAATTTATCTTGATGGTGACCTGAGACAAGAGGGATTGCAATGCATATCTCTTTAACACTGAGGAGGCTTTCGCGACCAATATTATGCATAATAGAGATGTTTTGGGTAGATCGCGTAAACATAAATGTGTCATTACACCTGCCACCACCCGACATAGCCAATTCGTAAAGTTTAAAGTCAACAAAACGTGCCAATTAGTTACTAGTTTAGCACACCAGTGTGTTGGAGAGTAAACCCACTACGTTTACAATTCAAGTATCGTGACTTCAGATGACAGCCAGAATTGTAGAGAAATCCAACTGATTCGATCTTAAATATCCGGGATAAATATGATGTCACCAAGCAACTGCGAAGACTAGAGGGTGGGGGGGGGGGGGGGTTAAAGTATTCAGATGTAGCGGCATCGTTGAGCGCTGTGTGTAATTGCCACTACTTACGGTGGTGGAGGATGGGGAAGTGGAGCCGCGCAGGGCTGCAGCTCCCACTGCTGCTCCCGACGAAATTTTCAAATCTCCCGCTGATACTTCCCGCCAATCAGAACCGCCGTGTCATGATCGCCGCGACCGGAAAAAGGAGCTGCTATCTTGCCCGGGGAGAATGGCGCATTTCCCGCAATGTGTGGGGAGGAGCAGCGCCCGGCTGCACGCGTCCCTTCGCTACAGCAACTACTGCCCATCCTGACCGCATTTTTTGCCGGGGGTGACTGGGCCGCATTCTAGCGGCGCTTCCTCACCAACGTTGCGATGGCAGGGTGGTCCGAGGAAGAGGCGCTCCGAGCTCTCCCAGCGGCCCTTGACGACGATGCTCTTGCAGCTCTCATCACCATCCTGCCAGCTGATTGTGCCACTTTACAGCAGGAAATGCAGCAGATGGCTGCTATTTACGAACCACCGTCAAGCACTCGCCATTGCTTCACCGTCAAGTACTCGCCTTCTGCAGCGCGTTGCTGGTATTGGCAAAGGTCGCTTATCCGAAGATGGACAACGAGGGCATCGACGCGCTGGTGATGGAGAAGTTGCTGGCGCTGGCTCGGGAGCTTCACGTGGTCGTCCACATGATTGATGACACAGACCTGTGGTCCCTGCAAGTTGCACGGAGCATCCAAGCCCACCTGCTCCTCCGTCGAAAGATGGGGCTGACGGTGTGTGCTGCAGCCGGTGAGGTGCGCAGCGCTCCTGAAGATTCAGCTCCTGCTCAAGTCTTTGCATCCGCACCTGACAGGGGATGGAGGAGGGACGACCGGCCACGTTTGGATGTAGATCGCACTCGGAAGAGGGCGTCACCGCGTCGGGAGCGGGGCCTCATGTCCTGCTTCAACTGTGGCCTGCAGGGCCACGTTGCTTCAGGCTGTCGGGCACCTCGACGGTGCTTTTCCGGGCCTCCACCCTCGTCCCACCGACCTCCCTCCTCTTCACATCAACCTGAGGTGAGTCGCGGCACCTCACACACTCAGCCCTTAGTTACACCTCACACATCTCGTACGTCAGTTCGCAGAGGTACAGAATGTGTTTGGGAGGACTGGCCACTCCGACCAGGCCAGTGGTGGGAGTTGGCCCACAGGGTGGTCGCCGCGACCGTGGGGTCGTCCGTTGTCATGGGCTCCATAGAAGGCATTGAGTTCCAAATGCTTGTCGAAACGGGTGCGTTGGCTACCATTATTTCGGAGCTTATTTTCTACATTTTGCCAGATAAATGTCGCTCTCTGCGGCCCTTCGAGGTTCCGTGTTTTGACGCCAGCATTGGTTCATTGGGGATCATCGACCAAATTACTGCACAAATCTGTATTGGCGAAATCAAATTGTCAGGGCCGATTCTGGTCTCGTCGTCCCTGGCTGTCCCGTATTTGTTGGGCACCAATTGGTTAGGCAAAATGCCAGTTAAAATTCTCATTGATCACGGATGCATCGAGTTGCCGTCAGGTCGCTGATTGGCATTCCTGCTGTCTTCCACCCATTTGTGCATGGCAAATGCCACGGTGCAGGCGCTTGCGGCCGAAACTGTTTGAATCCCCCCGGGCACGCAAATGCTGGCCTCCCTGCGCCTGCGTAAGCCACTTGACCTGGCTACTATGGCTGGAGGCATCCTGATGGGCCCTTCCACCATGGCTGTACGGGGGTTAGAGCTCGTGGTTGCGCAGAGCCTAGTGTCCGCCGAAAGGGAACCGTTAATTCAGGTTCTGAATGCTGGGTTGACAACATCTGTCTTGTCGCAGGGCACGGTCCTTGCCCATGCATCGCCCGCACTTCGTGGGTAGCGTTGAGGCTGGGTCACGTCCGATGCCGCGTTCCGGACGAGATGTCTGCTGGATTGACTCCCTATGCTCGGAATCGGCTGAGTTGTTTGAGCCCCAACGCCGGAAATTAAGGTCTCTTTTGTATGACTTTTCGGATGTCTTCAGCACGGGCAAATTCGATATTGGCCGCACCACCTTGCCAAGCCATCATATCAGCATGGGGGGACGCCGTTGTCATCCGCCAAAACCCTTACAGGCTCAGTACTGCAGTAAAGGAACATGTTCGGCTGTCCGTTGATGACATGTTGGCCACGGGAAGCTTCAAGGGTGAACTCTGATTTGCGCCAATTGGCCAATGAACGTCTGCATGGCCGGTGTACTTCGCAACATGCGTGGAGAACCGGCGACAAAAGCATGGCTCCACTGCCCACAGGTCCCGGTGGGGACATCACCTAAATTGTTCAAGCCCTGGAGAGGGCTGGTCATTGTGGTCCACGTTGTTTGTCCGCAATGCGTTCAGATTCGCTGGGGTCGCCGCTGCTGGTTCATGCATCTGTAGTGGCGGTACGCGCTGACAAGGGGGGAGCGTGTGTGAGCGCGTCGGGTGTGGCTACATCGCGTGGTATAGTGGTGACGCGCGCTGACAGTGATGGATCATGTGGCGGCGCGTGGTGAGTGGTTGTGTGCGCTGACACAAGATGAGAAAAAGGATCGTGTGGCAGCGCGTGGTGATTGGTCAACTGAGGTGGGTGCTCTCATCGAGGTCCGCATGGGCTCTGTCTCCCCGGGAGCGGAGGACTATAAAGAGGGATGCGCGGAAGCGCTCGGGGAGTGGTTAACCAGTGAAGATCGAAGACGGAGTGGGAAGAGATAGGGCCCTGAGACCCCTAGTCCCGCTGTCCTTGTAAGGGCCGGGACCCTGTGCGGCTCAGAGGCGAGACCGTGGGACCCGCGGCCTGACGTCCTTGTAAGGGCGAGGCTGTGGGACCCAGTGGTCGAGACCCAGACCCCAGTTGGGGTGGGTTCCCTAGAAGCTACGGGGCGGAAGAGCCCGTGTGTGTGTAGCCGGTGGGAACCGCGTAGCATAGGCTGCAGTTGGTCACACGTATTAGTGAGTTGGTGTTAATAAAAGTGTGCTACCCGTCAAGTCGTCTCCTGCCCAAATTCCTACATTACACATCCGTCATGCCTCAAGCCATTTGTTGCCCTGCGCGACCCTGTCTCACCTCCACGATTTCAGGGCCGAGTGTGTGACGTGTCTGGCGAGCCGGATTGTGTGTCTGCTGGTGATAATTCTCAGCAGAAGCCTGTGCCTTCTATTCCAGATGCCGCACAACTGACACCACTCCTAGCGCCGCAGCCTCTGCTCCCTGGCTCCGGCTGCAGGGAGCTCCTCTGCTCTGCCGGACACTCCGTGTGCAGAACCTGCTACTCCACTACACTTGCCTACCCCCCCCGGCTCCACCGGGTCAGGGGAGGCCACCTCCGCCGGGGGTCCGGCGACAAGGACTCAGTCCAAAGTACCTCGATTATCTTAACCCCCCCCCCCAACCACATACACTCCCGGCACACCGCTCACTGAGTACCACACACTGTTGGCCATTTCCTTTTTGCCTTAATTAAATTGTTCATAATGGTTCACAATGCAGGGGGGGGGGTCATGGGCTTTGCGCATTGCTTTGTTAATGTTATTATGTATATAGTGTACATTTGTACAGGTGGGCTGGGGTATTTATGTCGGGTCACTTACCTTTTGTTGCATTTGTTGTTGTTATTGTCCGTGAGGCACACATACCTTGCTCGTTCCTTTTCTTACTTTTTTCGATTGGGGTTATTGACAGCCAGCCGGGACGGCTGTGTGCTATGAGTGGGTGGGGGGGGGGGGGGTTGTAGCGGCATCGTTGATCGTTCTGTGTAATTGACACTACTTACGGCCTGTAATAACGGCCTTGAGTCAACAGGGGGCAGAAGGGAGGCTGGAGATGAGTGAGGCCGTTGGGCCAAGGTAACCTCCAAGGTAGCTCGGAACCGGAGGTACAGACCCCAGACCCCCAAGAAGGGGGCTGGGGGATAACGTCACACTCCAGGCCCCTCTAGATGGTTCCAGAATGGAGGAGTGGCTAGGGGCAGAGTGAGCCAGAAACCGGTATAAATTCCGGACCCCTGAACGGGACCGGCAGTTGTCACCACCTGAAGACTGAAGAGCCACCTGGACCTGGAGCTGCCAACTGAAGACCCGAAGAGAAGAACCCGAAGGGCAGAACCCGAACCCCTGGCTAGGGTCGGGATAAAGCTTAACCAGTGTGAGGGCATGATAGTCCGGAGGAGATACCTCCCTAGTGTATCGGGTGGAAGGGGCCGTTACCCCTTTGTGTTACGTTCTATTAATGTTACAATAAACGTGTTGCCTCCAAGAGAGAAGTCTCCTCTGGTTTGTACTCACTACACATATACATTACAATTATTAGTTGGGTTATACTCAGTTAATCAATACACATAATGTCATTATGTATGTAAATTTTTATGTATATACATAATGCACGTACATTTTGCCAGTTTTTGGGACTAAAAATCTTCATACCTGTTATTGGCTGCTCATAGTTAATCACCATCGACATATGGTGACCTGTATTGGCATGCACGTTCTTGAAAACACTTGCGAATGCAGAATTCGTGAATGCAGAAACCTTGTTCCAGTGGGAAAAAAATAATTACATTCCTGCTATGAGTGAACATAGGGAGGAGGAGGGGGGAATGGTAAATGTTAAATAATGACTACAATAAATAATAACTTATGATGAACAATGTGTTTTTATTACCTTTGATGATGACGATGATTTGACAATGACGGAGGTGGTGTTTATGGTGATGAATTCAGGAGGATGACTCGTCGGGTAATGCAAGCGTTTGATAAAAACGCCACAGTTATAATTTTAGCACTCTGAGGGAGCGCTAGCTACGAAAGTTTCCCAGATTGCATTCACCTTTTTAATAGACCTCACAGACGACTCGTTTATACCAAAATGAATCAATGAGTTGACCATAAGTATTGGACCTGTAATGTGTGTAATAAACCTCCCCACTCACATCTGTACAGATATGTACCTCTAATTAACATGGTTGGCTACGTATAGCGGTAAAGAAGTTCTACATACAGTCTATCCTATAACGCTGAGTGTTTTTATAACTCGAATTGGACATAACGTGAATAATGTATAGGGAACACATTTTTATAACGCGGATGTGAATTGTATATAACGTGAACGAGTGAACGAAACTACATCACAGCGCGAGGAGGAATAAGCGGTCGTACGGCTTCCTTGGCGTAGCATCACCACACAAGGCATTGGGATGCTGCTGGATGCTTCTCGATGCTACCCACGTTCCTCAGTCTTTTGTTCAGCTTGCGTATGCATCTCACGTGTTATCGCGGACTGTGCTTTACTCCAGATATATTATTTATTTTAACTCGATTTTTCCATTACGCGGTATTCTTGAGAAACGCAACGACTACCGCCACGTTGTAGGAGCACAGACTGCACATATGTACAAAGTAAAAATGCACAATAGCGAGTTAATAACGGGATTATTGCGAGACTGAGGACTAAACGTGCCTAATCTCCGTAGCAGACAGTTTAAAATGTACGCAACAACATTATTCATGCACCTCCACGCAGTGCCGGATTAAGCTAGTGCGGGGCATGTAGCATCTTTTCTTACCTATAAACGTAATTTTTTGTCTGTCTGTGTCTTTCTGTCTGTAGACGAAACTTCCGAAGGATGTGGCTCGTAAACCGTTGGGTTTACATAAAAAAAACACCCACGTACCACGCCATAAGCCCGTGGTGAGCCAATGCTATTCGATTTTCCCATCCGTCAACTTTAAAGCCGATACATTATCAAATTAGTGATGTTTATTATTTAATTCCTTACGCCGGTGAGCGCGAGCCTAAGCACGGAATTGCGCATGCATGATAAAGCTGATTGGGGTACCACCACAGTCAGTATGCACTGCTGTAGTCATAGCAGGTACCACCATAGTCGGTATGCACTGCTTTAGTGATAGCAGGTAACACCACAGTCGGTATGCACTGCTGTAGTCATAGCAGGTACCACCATAGTCGGTATGCACTGCTGTAGTGATAGCAGGTACCACCACAGTCATTATACACTGCTGCAGTGATAGCAGGTTCCACCGGAGTCAGTATGCAATGCTGTCGTGAAAGCAGGTACCACCACAGTCGGTATGCACTGCTGTAGTTATAGCAGGTACCATCACAGTCGGTATGCACTGCTGTAGTGATAGCAGTTGCCATCACAGTCGGTATGCTCTACTATAGTGATAGCAGGTCACCACCAGAATCGGTATGCACTGCTCTAGTGATAGCAGGTACCATCACAGTTGGTATGCACTATCAGTAGTTAAAGCATGTACTACCACAGTCGGTATGCACTGCTGTAGTGATGGCAGGTGCCACCACAGGCTGTGTGCACTGCTTTAGTGATAGCAGGTATCACCACAGTTCATATGCACTGCTGTAATGATAGCAGGTCACCACCACAGTCGGTATGCACTGCTGTAATGATAGCAGGCCAATGTGGTTGCGTGTGGGTCAATGTATATGTGTGTGTGTAAGTCGATGTGTGTGTGAGTCGATGTGTGTGTGAGTCCATGTGTGTGTGAGTCCATGTGTGTGTGTGCGTCGCTGTGTGTGTGCAAGTCACTGTGTGTGTGCAAGTCGATGTGTGTATGTGAGTCGATGTGTGCGTGTGTAAGTCGATGTATGTGTGTGAGTCGATGTGCGTGTGTGCAAGTCCATGTGTGTGTGAGTCGATGTGTGTTTTAGTCCGTGTGTGTGTGTGTAACTCGATGTGTGTGTGAGTCCATGTGTGTGAATGCATCGATGTGTGTAAGTCCATATGTGTGTCTGTAAGTCGACAAGTGTATGTGCAGGTCGATGTGTGTGTTTGAGTTGCTGTGCATGTGCAAGTCGCTGTGTGTGCAAGTCGATGTGTATGTGTGTGGGTCGATGTATGTGTGTGTAAGTCGATGTGTGTGCGTCGATGTCTGCGTGTGTGTAAGTCGATGTCTGCGTGTGTGTAAGTCAATGTGTATGTACGTCCGTTAGTGTTGTGTTTAACTCGATGTGTGTGTGTGTGAGTCAATGTGTGTGTTTATGTCCATATGTGATTGTGTAAGCCCATGTGCGTGTGTAAGTCGATGTGTGTGTGTGAGTCAATATGTGTGTGTGAGTCGCTCAGTGTGTGTGTGGAAGTCGATGTGTGTGTGTGTGTGTGGGTCGATGTATATGTGTGTGTGTGAGTCGATGTGTGTGTGAGTCCATGTGTTTGTGTAAGTCGATGTGTGTGTGTCTGTACATCGACGTGTTGTTGCGTAAGTCCATGTGTGTGTGACTCTATGTGTGTGTGTGAGTCGCTGTGTGTGTATAAGTCGATATGTCTGTGTTTAAGTCGATGTGTGTGTGTGGCTCTATGTGCGTGTGTGAGTCTGTGTGTGAGTCTATGTGTGTCAGTCGATGTGTGTGTGTGCGCGTCGATGTGTGTGTGTGTGAGTCCATGTGTGTGTTAGTCCATATGTGTGTGTGTGTTTAAGTCGATGTGTGTGTGTCTTTACGTCGATGTGCTTGTGTAAGTCCATGTGTGTGTGACTCTATGTGCGTGTGTGAGTCTATGTGTGTGTGTGTGAGTCTATGTGTGTCAGTCAATGTGTGTCTGAGACCAGGAAAGGCACCGGGCAGAGATGATCTCTTCCAAGCGAAATACTGAGGGAGGGTGGCGTTTGTGCACAGACTGCCCTACATGACATCATAACAACAGTCCGCAGGACTGAAAGGATGCCCTGGTGGTCCCCCTCATTAAGAAGAGGGATCGCACAGACTGTAACAACTATAGGGGCATCTCACTCATGAGTGTGCCGGGAAAGGTCCTGGCAAGGATTATTCAACATAGCCTTGCTAGGCATGCTGAGGAGAGGCTTGCGGAGCCCCAATGTGGTTTCAGGAAAGGGCGGTCCTGCACGGATGCCATATTTTCTGTCCGTCTGCTACAGCAGAGGTGTATCGAATTCCAACAAACCTACATCTCTGTTTTATTGACCTGGTTAAGGCTTATGATACCATCAGTAGGCCTGGGCTTTGGGTTGTTCTTCGTGCTTTCGGAGTCCCTGACCCTCTGCTCACGATCATTAAGGACCTTCATGATGGTGAGCGGGCCCGGGTAAAACTACGTGGCTGGGATTCGGAGCCATTCGCTATACACCTTGGGGTGCGACAGGGATGTCTTCTGACTCCCACATTATTCAACATTTATTTTGACCACGTAGCTTGTGAGGCCTTCAATAGCTGTACCGGAGGAATTTCCATCTGGTACAGATACAATGGGAGGTTGATCTATGCCCGGGTGCGGTCATGGGATGGCTCCCTATTGCTTAACCATGTTATGTATGCCGATCTGGTAATCGCTGCTCACTCAGAGGAGGAGTTGGAGGCGCTGCTGCAAAACCTGGAGCTTGCCAGCAGAGGTCTCACTCCGAATCAGTCGAGCGACATTATCTTTTCATCGGTTGCGTAACGCTGTGTGGAAGCTACCTGGTCTGTCGCTCCGCATGAAGCTTCAGGTCTTCTCGGCCACAGTCATTCCCTCCCTTCTCTACGCTTGCAAAACGTGGACCCCCCTAATGGAACATCTTCGCCAGTTAGAAACATTTAGACTGGTCTGCCTACGATCCATCCTGGGTTTAACCATGCAGGCTGGATTGTGTGAGGAGCTCACAAATCCTTGAAAGATCTGGACAAAGTCCCACCCGTGAGCTCCTCCGGCAGGCAAGGCTGTGTTGGCTAGGCCATGTAGCCTGCATGCCCAGCCACCACATGCCTAAACAGCTTTTGTTCGGCCAGATCGAGGGAACTAAACGGGCGCGGCACGGGCTAGAGAAGAAATGGAGTGATGTGGTACAGGAGGATGTGGAGCTGAGTGGATTTGCCGATAACTGGTACCAGCGGTGTCAAGATCGGCCTCTGTGGAGGAGGCTCGTGAAGGACGCTACTGGGCAGTTGGAGGCAGTCGCCCTCCAACAACAACGGAGGGCGGGGGAGCGATGCTCACAACAATGAGCGGAGCGCCGGGTAGCTAAAGCACAGCAAGTTGGCACAGTAGGGGGCACAGGTGGTGCATCAGCCACTCATCTCAGTCAGTCGACCCGTGACCTCCTGCCAGCGGGCGTTCGACACTTCACGTGGCCTCAAGGTGTACATAGCCTGGCACAAGCATTGTGGTGACGTCACCGCCACTTAGTGGCGAATGGCAGTTGTTGTTGTGTGTGTACGTCGATATGTGTGTGTAGTTCCATGTGTGTGTGTGTCAGTTGATGTGTGTGTCGGTGGTATAGCGGTAAGCGCGCTATACCACGAAACCGGCGACCCCAGGTCGATTCCCGCTCATGGCCAACACCGGTGACAACTATCTGAACCGGTCCTGAGCCTCTCCTACGTCGAATCAGCTTCAAATGAGTCCCTGCTGCGATATATAGTAAACATCGCCAGTGGGGACAAAATGTTTTCTTATTTTGTTACACTATATTGTATTCTCCTAAACACATAAAATGTATACACAAATACTTTATACAGACATTACACTTTTTGTGTATTTGTGTATGTATCTGTTATGTTTTTAGCAGCAGTTTAGAAATACAGTATCTTTCTCGCCCGGGCAACGCTAACCCTAGTATGTTATAAAGGGGCCCTAAATAAAACTAAATTACATCAATATTGCAAACAAACTTTTTACTTTCATAGTAAAGTAATTGTATTTTTTCATTTGCTATACCGCCAGATACTACGACAAAACGTTAACCTTAAACACCCAGTCGTTCATAGAAGTTTAAGTCAGTATAGTATTATAGAAATATAGCAAGTGCATCACTGAACCGGAATTGATAGCTCGAAAGCATTTAGCGCAGGGCCCTTGAAAGTGCGGGACCTCTAGCATATGTAGCTACTTTTGCTACTCGGATAATCCGGCACTGCCACCCCAGTATCAGTGGCCTGGCATTACGTACACTCGCGAGTACTGGAGTCTGGCGGGTGTCGTAAATAAGGGAATTAGATGCAGTAAACATTGAATAGCTCGCGAATATGCGAAACTCGCGAATCCAGAACTCGCTCATATCGCATATTGAGGGTTTACTGTACTGCCATGTGTATCCAGCTTGTAACATGACACCGTCACATGCAGCAAACTTCGTTATCATTCACTGGTTGTGATGGCTTTAATAGTCCATACAAGATGTATTGTGAGACCACTTTCTTATTGCATTATGTTATTTTATTCCGTTTCTGTGTCTTAATGCTGTACTTTTGTCTGTTCTACCGTTTTACCACGAGCGTTTGTGCACGTTAAAAAAGTTGTTCAAGAGTGGACAATTTTGGGACTGAAACGTAACTAATCTTTTAACATGGGCGTCAATCAGAAAACGGCGATCATGTAACAATTTTTTGCTTAACGAGTAGGTGAGACACGTCTGTATTATGTTACGCATATTCTAAATATTAATATTTATTCATCTTCGATATCATATATGTTGCAAACTCGAAATGAAGGACGTGGGCAGGTGCTCCAAATCGAGGGCAAGCACATTTATTTATTGTGGTTAATGGTTAATAGTAATCTTGGGAAGAACAGCACCGTCACTCTGTAAAATGCCACAACACGTGTGTTACAACCAGCCTTGCTCCCGAGCCGCCATTAACAATGTGACTGGTATATCCGCGTGGTCATTCAATAACCCTTTCTCTTAAACCCAATTCTACTACTGATAAACCATCTTTGTCTTTGACAATCACATTTGCACATCACTATTCGAATATTACTTTAATCCTAAGCTGTATGTCTATCTATACCATCCACTTATATCGGTATATTACACCCATTATATGTACTATATGTGTACAGTATACGTACTGTATATCACCATTGTACAGCTTACTACTTTACATGTGTTCTATTCTCAATAGCATTGCAAGTAGTCATAATCTGGGTACATGGGCATGGTTATAGACTAAACAGTATTAGAGTTAGATAATTACAATAACAGTAACTAATTACAGTGCGTCATCCCTTTACAATGCACAGTGCTAAAGCGCCTCTAATTGCATATATCACAAACGAACGCCTTTTGTCGTCATCTGGTCCAACCCATGTGAGACTAGGCTCTAAGGAAAGATGTCTCGGGTGTGGACCAATCAACTTCAAGGACAGTGCACATTATCAGAGTTATGTCTTTTGTTTGTATTATGACTGCAGGTATTGCGGTCTATGAAAACATGACTCCTTGTAAAAAGGTGTCAGTTTTGTTGCCAGATAGAAGGGTAAAAAACCTATTATCATATTTTTACTGGCAAATGAGGTTCCCATAGTGAACAATTCAAAGCCAAGCTTAAAGTCTAGAACAAGTCTAGAACAAGTCTAGAACAAGTCTAGAACATTTATATAACGATAAAAAACAACCTTTGGGTCCTTTACCTGTCAAATTCCACAACACGTGTGTTACAACCAGCCTTGCTCCCGAGCCGCCATTAACCATGTGACTGGTATATCCGCGCGGTCATTAAATAACCCTGCCAGCCACCTACAGGCCCGACTCAGTCATCACATGCTGCTGTACACACATGCACTGATGCACTGCACAGCACATCAGGACTTTCACAGAACCACACTTTACTCCCTTGCTGCACAAGGACATACTTAAAAGAGTGATCCATTCCTAATGTGCCACATATATACGATATATACCAAAATGTGTAACGCTATACCACGTGATTGGAAGCACGTGACGGCTGTGCCTTAAAGAACCACTTTGAGGTGCTGGAGTCACTTCGATACGGTATTGTTATTGAATAAGAATACCTTACAGCTGCTATTTGTGTTGTGATTGTGTGGGTAAGGCGACGTTTAAAGAAAAATATAAATGGTGTTAAGCACCTCCTCGCTTAAACCTACATTAGCCTTCAAGCAGTGCAGAACATTCCGTATTGCTGGAATGGATAACCACTTATTGTGAAGTGACACTGGAATTCTAACAAAGTGGATTACTGACCGATGACCCTTGAACTGTCAATCTTTTCTTCCATATACGGTTGCATATCCAGAAAAAACACCCACTGAAGACTCTTTCAAGAGGTTCCTGCACCAAGATATATATCGTTTTACATAAATATGTGAAAAACAAATAGGGGTGTCATCATCATCATCACCACGATCCATGGACAGATAGCCCGTAGGTGTCCACCGCACATGTCGTCCTTTGTTTACACTTTCCTCTGTCCTGTGCCCATATTCTCAAATAGTGACCACAGGGTACAAAAGGGTCGTACACATTTGTAATATGAGATGCAATATCACATGCTGTAGCAGCAGTAGTTTGTTGTCTAGCCCCCATCCTGCCGGATCCAGTTCCGTGGATTGAAAAGGGAAGTGATAGCTCGTCACTCAGATTGGCACTAAACAGCAGACCTCTCCTCCAAGACGGAGCTCTTTGTGTGCACCTGGGTACACTGTCTGTTGTTATCCTTTCGATCCCAGTTTGCCCCTCAATAGCTGTCTCGGTCCAGTAAATTCTACCTTTGAATATGTAGCTGGTGTGCAATTGCGTGCGACGAATTGCACGTGCAATTGACTCCCGAGCCAATGTGTCCCACCTGAGGAGTCGGAGGTTCGGTTTTGGTACCCAGACAGACGTTATGTTCCCCGAGGGTGATTCAATCCACCTGTGATCCTCTGCTGCGAGGCCAATTTAACTGCACAGTAGTGAGTGAGCGAGCAGAGAGGATCGAAGTCGGTGGTGCCAGGACGTGTTGTGTCTGCTTCCTTGCCCACGTCTGCATTTGATCCTGACAAATTTTCAGGCATATTTGTAACAGTGCACTGTTTGTACTTGCTTGACTTTTCTCCATCTACTCTTGTATCATTCGTTGTATTTTTGTTGTTGTAGTTATGTAACCTGGACATCTGTGAGAAAGAGCGTTATAGCTCATCGGATTCCTCCAGGATACATCAATAATCTGATTCTGATATTTGACTGCATCAGTCGAAATGAATGCAGTCATTCAGGCTCTCGTAAACCAGGGCATGAAAACCCTTGTACCCGTGACATTCTTTACAAACAATTAGCAAAAGTGTAATAATTACATTAAGATTACAATTCAGAATATGCTAAGATTTTAAAAGGGAGTCAGACATGGAGATATTTTTTTACCAATGTTATTTAGAGTGATACAATATTTATGTTCACAACATTTGATTGGAGAAACAATATGCATGAATATTATTGGAGAGAAAACATCAGCCATCTCAGATTTACAGATGACATCGTCAATATAATGATCAAGGGGAATAATAATAAAGAAATAAGAACAGGTTTTCCCCTTTCTGGCAATAAAACAGGAGGTGGTAAGATGTTAAAATACTAAATAGATACATTTGCAAGGCATAAAGTCTGCATTACACATGCATACTTGTGGTAAAACATACAAATAAACATACTCTGATGATGATATATGCATTGTCCTTGAAACTGATTGACCTACACCAATCAGTTTTATTGCCAGAAAGAGTAAAACATATTCTTATTTTTTCATACTGGCAAAAAGGTCCCATAGATAAATAATGAAGGCGTCTACAACATGGGACTGCAATATAAATATGCGAACAAAACGACTACAGATATCTTGTGTGAACACACCAGGAACAACATTATCATCATAGACGTTCCATGTTTTTGTTCCAGTGATGCACATCTCCTTTGTTTCGTTCAAGCATACTGAGACGTTGCATTGCGATGCAACGTGAATTCAAATCGCGTGCATTAATTGTATTCTTTTGAATAGTGTTAAAATAAGATAGTTGATTGATGCTAGATGTTCTGCCTCATGGCAGGTGTTTTGCTCCACGGCAGGAGTGGGGGTGTGTGTAAACAGGAATTTCCTGTTTTGAGCTTGGTCACGTGACCAGGAAGTTACGATTTGACAGCCTCTCAGCCACGCGGCAGAGTTTCAGCCATTACACAGTACAAAATGGAGGCACAGATAACATCTCAGTGAAGGCAGCTGCATCTGTTCATTGTGGGACTTTAAGAAGCATTGTCTGTAAATTCGTTTATGTTCTTATAATATTGGGAATGCTGTTATAATGTTAGAATGACCGTTATAATGCTGTAAATGCCTTTATAATGCTGTTAAATTGTTATTATAAATATGAGGCCTAGTTAACAGCGAAGCCTGCAACTTGCCTTATTGTGAATGTTACTTGTAATTGAATAAGTCGAGTCAGACTCGTAACCATGTAACCTTATTGCGATCTTGAGAGCAAGGATGACGAAATATCTCATCCACAGTTCAGTGTTATGTGTAGTGCTGTCCACTTAGGCTGCAGCATGGTGATTACACGATGTGCCCTTATATTATTAGGTCTTTCGGTAAAGTCACGTAGAAGGCAAATAATAAAATAATAAAAATATAAAACAATAAAAATTTTATTGTAATAATAAAAAATACAAGACAATGAAACATTTTATTGTTTTATATTTGTATTATTTCCCTTCTATGTTAATTTACCAAAAGAACCAAGAATATGAATCCCTGTAATCACGAAAGCTTTAAATCAAGATGTGCCCTTACTTACCACAGTAGCTTATTCTCTTGTATAGCTATTCAGTACTAATGTAGATGCAGGGGCGGTTTCTTCATTAGGGCGATTGGGCGACGCACCACCAATGTCATTCAACCACAGAGTCACGCTAGCCGTCACTGCAGCCTCTGGATATAGTCCAATCAGCGTCATGTCACGTTCTGTGGAGTACCGCCTCTTTTGGGGCGATTTCACTCCGGCTGAGAATCGCCCCGAGTGGCCCCATAGACTTACATTCAAAGATGTTTTTTTTCGAACGGGGGCGCTGCAATGCATTCTCTATGGCTCCGGGAGGGCAAGCCCTAACGTGCTTACGTCATCATACGTGCTTACGTCATCATACGTGCTAACGTCATCATACGTAAGCACGTTTCATCCAACAATATAATTTATCGCTACCTAGTGGAATCTTTAATAAAATAAACTTGAGTGGTTTGTTTTAATAGTGAGTATATAAACAAACAATATGTATTGTAAGAGTCACTTTATTTTTCATTAATATTAAAGAAGTGAAGTTGCCTTTACATTCTTAAGCTGTTAATTTATTCATTGCATGGGTGGACATTATCCTTATCAATCATCTAGACATTTGCCCCCCCTGAGAGATTTTGCAGGAGCCGCCACTGTGTAGATGCCTGGTCCATCCAGGATGTATTGTTGAGTTTCATGTTATCTAAGACAATGTTATGATGCTGTAGTGTTCATTCATTGTATTGATATTTCCAAGTATTAACAGATGCTGTATTTGTACTGTGTTTTTCCATCAGTTTTACCTCGTTCAATTATTTAAATACGTTTGGAGTTGGATGTTCACCCTGGCTCTGAAGGTTGATTGCATGCAAGGTTATCTACTCTGATAGTGGTGCAACGCAGTACACAGCGAGGCCGAGATACTAGGGGAACTCTATTCTATAACACTATGTAACACAATTTTTTTTCCTGGGTAGTGTGATTTCGTAATTACTTATGCCTTAAAAGTATAGAAAATGGCTATTAATCCCCCAAAACCTCGCTTTTGTTACCAGTGTAATGCGGTTGTAAACGGCCCTTCTGAGGTGCCGTCAGGGGGGGAGAACTTAGGTCACGTGGGGGGAGAGGGGTTGAGTATAGAAGGAGGGGAACCGGAAGAGCAGGGGGGGTGACTGGGAGCCAGGAACAGAGGAAGGCCACGTAGGGCGAAGCGGGGTGTGGCGAGATCGCCACGAACACGGGGGAAGCGAGGATCGGCACCGTTGGCCAGCGGTGACCGACCCGAAGCAGCAAGGAGGCTGCAGTCAGCAGCGGGGCTGCACAGAGAGGGTGGGCAGCGGGTCTGCATACAGTGACAGCCAGAGGGTCTGCACATAGGGGTAGCAGCGGGAGTCTGCACATAGGGGTAGCAGCGAGTCTGCAGGGAGGAGGTTACAGTAGATGAAGCAGAGAGTCAGAGGGGTGAGGAAGCTATAATAGCAGTGAATAGCCGGGGGCTACAAATACAGGAGTTATAACAGAGTGCCGTGTGGGTAAAGACGTGAACCTGAATAAAGACACGAAGACAGAAAGAAGTGTTCGAGTCCTTTTATTACACTGGAGTCAGAAGTGAAACGGCATGGCGAAACAACTGAGGAAGAAGAATATCCCATCTCCGGCGTCGGCTTCATCATCGGACGACGACGATCTTCCTCCTGAGGTCGGCTTCACTTCGGCGGAGGGAGAGATCCGTGAGGGCCCGGGTGTGGAGGAGGTTGCCGCTGCGCCCGACCCATCTGCGTTGAAGGACGAAGATTTAAGATGGACCCGGATGGCGGAGCAACTGGCGACCCTAAAAACCGTCATCACGGAGTTGTGTGACCTTGTCACGCCAAGGGCGGCGTTGGAAGGTGATGGTGGTGATCGGCAGGAGCCCGGGTCGTCTTCGATGGCGCCGCCATCGACCACGCGGCGTGAAGACGCCATCTTGGGCGTGGCGCACCACGGAAGGCGGGAAGCCGCCATCTTGGGGCCGCCACGAAGATCGTCCGCCATCTTGGCGACACCGCGTTGCGACGCCTTGCTGAACTTGCCGCCGGAAGAGTCGGTGACGGACGGAAGCAGGCCAAGGAGCCGCAGTCGTCACCTTACAACTGTTAAGGAGTTCTCCATCGGGGGCGATTGGAGTGCGTTCGCTTGTCGATTTTTGGCGGCGGTACGAACGGCAAGGTGGACGGACGCCGAGGCGCTGGAGGTGCTTCCGACTCTCCTTGACGATGAGTCTGTTCGTTTTTTTCGCTCTATAAAAGCTGCGAAGAAGAAAACATTGCGTGGAGTGTTCGACGAAATGGCGGACGCGTACGAGCCACCGGATGACGCCCATCGCCGCTTCGTGCAGCGGCAACGCGCACCGGAGGAGTCGCCTGTAGCGTACAGGGGCGCCGTGCTGGAACTCGCGATGGCCGCTTACCCGGAGACGGAGCCTGACCTGCTGGAACCTCTCATCTTGGGGAAGATGTTGGAGTTATCCCGGGATCTGGGCATTCCTATGCCGGCTTGCGGTCACGAGAAACTCACGTCCCGGACCGCGGCTAAGTGGTTGGACGCCCAGTTCAATCTCCGCCGCTGGAAACAAGTCACGGCGTGGACGGGCGGTCCTGTCGTCGATGGGGGGGCCGTAGGGTGGGACCCTACAAAGGCCGTGTACGTGCCGGATGCGACCGGCCCAAAGGAGCTGTCGGCCGCCTCCACTCCGTGGCCGGCTCGAAGCGAGCCGGGGCCGCGGGCTCCGCCGCCGGCGCGGCCACGTCGGGACGGGGTGCCTGCTGCGCGCCGACCCGACGTCGACTGTTTCCGCTGCGGCCGTCGGGGCCACTATGCCAGGGACTGCTGGGCCCGGGTTCCGGGGCCGCCCCAGCAGGAGGCCTCGATCGCGGACGTCCCAAAGAAAGACCCTCCGGCACAGGCAAGTCGGTGCGCACCAGACACCCGGCAAGGCCTGACACCTCACTCATCGCCGTTGTTGTGCGACGCGGATGTTCTAAAATATGGGAGGCCAGTATCTGCGCCTTGTCGCTCGATAACGCAGTGGCGTAAGTTGGCTCGGCGGGTTGTCGCGGCCGCTACAGGTTCGTCCACTGTACCGGGGTCGATCCAAGGGGTGGACGTGCGTATTTTGGTGGATTCCGGGGCGTCCGCGACCATTATTTCGGATGTCATATTCCATCTTTTGAACATCCCACCGGGGGCCGTGAGGCCGGCTTACGCTTCCTGCATCGCTGCGAACGGGGGTAGTATGGGCATCGTGGGACAGGTGGACGCTAATATTTCTATCGGGGGGGTCTCGGCCTCGGGCGTTGTGTTAATTTCGAGGTCCCTGGCGGTTCCTTGCTTGTTGGGCACGGATTTTTTGGCTAAGATGCCCATTTTAATTAGAATCAATGAAAATTGCATTGAACTGCCAGGGGGCCGCAAATTGGCGTTTTTACAGTCCACCTGGGGGCGACCGGCTCCGGTTGCCCAGGTGCAGGCGTTATCGGAAGTTTCAGTTGATATTCCACCTGGCTCGCAGATGCTCATTCCCCTACGATACCGGAAGCCGGTTCCGGGTCGGCAGAGTGCTTGTGGAATTTTGCTGTCGCCGTCCGCCGCTGTTACGGGCGGATTGGCACTGGTGGGGGCGCAAACCATTGTCCGTCCGGATCAGCGCCCGTTTTTGCAGGTGTTAAATGCGACTTCTGAAAGCGTGTGTGTGCCGGCTGGTACCGTTGTGGCACACGCCACTACGGCGTTTACGGCTCAGAGTGACATTCCGGACGGGGGGCTGGTGGGTGGTGTTTCACACGACGGAGGGGTGGACGATCGTTGGATCGCCGAATTATGTGCGGAAAATTCGGCCCTTTCCGCTGAGCAGCGTTGTGCGATTCATAAATTATTAGCGAGCTATTCCGATGTGTTTAGCTCGGACGATTTGGACTTGGGACGCACCTCGCTGCTCTCTCATCACATCGAAACGGGGGACGCGGCCCCTATCCGCTTGAACTCGCGTCGGATGAGTCCGGCTGAGCGTGAGCACGTTCGAGGGGCAGTGGAAGACATGTTGAAAGCGGATATTATATCTCCGTCTAATAGCCCGTGGGGTGCGCCTGTCGTGTTGGTTAAAAAGAAAGATGGTAAATTACGATTTTGTGTGGATTTTCGGAAGTTAAATAAAGTGTCGGTGGCAGATGCGTATCCCCTGCCGCGTATGGACGATTCTCTCGACGCCTTGTCAGGGGCTAAGTTTTTTTCAACGCTAGATCTCTCTTCGGGCTTCTGGCAGCTTCCCCTTGACGAGCCCTCGCGGGAAAAGACAGCGTTCCGTACGCCGCAGGGGTTGTTCCAATTTAACTGTCTGCCGATGGGGTTGAATGCAGCCCCTGCCACCTTTCAGAGATTGATGGAGTTGGTATTGACGGGGTTGCAGTGGGAGACATGTCTCATTTATTTAGATGATATTATTGTCTTCAGCCGCACATTTGATGAGCATTTATTGCGGTTGGAGGCCGTTTTTGCCAGAATGCGTTCTGCTAATTTGAAATTCAAGCCTAAGAAATGTCATCTACTGCAACGTTCCGTTCGATACTTGGGACATATTGTTAGTGCGGACGGGGTGGCCACGGATCCAGAGAAAACTGCGTGTGTCCGGGATTGGGCAACCCCCGCCACGGTGGGTGATGTGCGTCGGTTTTTGGGGTTCGCCTCATATTACCGGAGGTTTGTTCCGAATTTCGCTACTATCGCCAGGCCTTTGCATCTCCTTACTGGGAAGGGGCACAAATTTGTGTGGGGACCGCCGGAGGAGGCGGCGTTTCGGAGCCTGCGCGACCTACTGGCTACTGCGCCGACGTTGGATTATCCGGATTTTGAACATCCCTTCATTCTGGATACTGATGCGAGTGACACCGGGATTGGGGCGGTGTTGTCCCAGTCAAAAGGTGGTGTTGAGCGTGTGGTGGCGTACGGGAGTCGGGTTTTGTCTCCCGCGGAAACTCGTTACTGCGTCACTCGCAGGGAACTTTTGGCTATTGTGTATTTTCTCCGCCAATTTCGACCGTATCTGTACGGTCGGTCGTTTATTGTCCGAACGGACCATGCGGCCTTGCAGTACGCTCTTAAGATGGACCAGCCATCCGGACAATTGGCGAGATGGCTGGACACGTTGCAAGAATTCTCCTTCCAAATTCACCATCGGAAGGGTGTGCGTCACGCTAACGCGGACGCACTGTCCAGGTTGCCGCAACAATCCCCTTGTGCGTGTGCGTCGGGGACGCATAGGTGTGGACCGGCTCAGCCCCCCCCTCAACCTGTCTCGCGGGCAGTGGATGTTCTCGAACCTCCGCTTACACCGGGACCGGTTGAAGGGGGACCGGCTGACGGGATTTTGCGTCTTCCAAGGTCTGTGTGGATTCGGGAGCAAATGTTGGACGATTCTTTGGTGTCGTTACGGAAACGAACGGAGAAGGCGGGTAAGGAAGTCGGTGCGGGTGGTAATTCGGAAACTGCTCTCCGAGATGGGTTACTGATGTGGAGGGAAGGGATACAGGAACACTGGCGTCTCGTTGTGCCTGCGTCATTGCGCTATGAGCTGATTAGATCCTTGCACTGTGACACACTTTTACACCTGGGGGTGCAGAAAACCCTATTGACGCTGCAACGAGACTATTATTGGCACGGCATGACGACGGATGTCGTCGGTCACGTTCGCGCGTGTCCCGATTGTGCCCGCCGTAAGCCGCCTAAACATCCATATGTTCCGCCGATACAATCGATTAAAGTATCTCGGGTTAATGAGTTGGTGGCGTTAGATATTTTGGGACCCTTTCCGCCATCAGCTAAAGGGAATAAGTATTTACTGGTGGGGGTGGAGTACCTCTCTCGCTGGCCGATGGCCTGGCCCTTGCCTGACCAGTCAGCGGCGTCTATCACGGACGCCTTTCTATTTGGGTATGTAATGGACAAAGGGGCTCCGGAGAGGCTCCTTACGGATCAGGGACGTAACTTTTCGTCTAAATTGTTGGGGGAGGTGTGTGCGGCTCTTGGAACTAAAAAGATACGGACGTCCCCCTACCACCCGCAAACGGATGGTATGGTGGAACGGTTGAATCGGACTCTGTCCGCCATGCTGTGCCATACAGTCGGGGAAAACCAATCTGATTGGGATTTGCATATCCCTGGGGTGCTTTCGGCGTATCGCATGACGCCGCACGCGGCTACTGGATACTCGCCGTTTTTCCTTATGTACGGCCGTGAGAACGTGCCGCCGATTCATGACCAGTTGGGAACCGGTGCGAGGGGGCCTGTTAAGCCTCTTCCTGAGTATATTAAGGACAACGTTCGGCGTGTCGCTGAGGCGAGGGAAAATGCCCGCATGGCTACTGCCAAGGCTCAGGCCAGGAATGAGCGGTGTGCCCGACGTTCAAAGGGGGAGTGTCCCTGGAAAAAGGGGGACCTGGCCTGGCTTCATTGCCCACAGGTGCGGCCAGGTACATCTCCTAAATTACATCGACCTTGGCAGGGTCCGGTCCGCCTCATTGAGGTTCCCAACCCACAGTCGGCGCGTGTTCAGGTTGGTGCACGGCGTTGGTTCGTGCACACGTCCCGGTTGAAGCCATACATTGCCCCACGGCCGGATGCGTCATCTCCCCAAGTTGCCTTGCCGGGGTCTGTTGCTGCCGACTCGCCCTTGCCTGTGTCTGCTGACCTTGCGAGAGCGCCTGTCGTACCCTTCACAGACAAGCCGGCCGTGACAGCGCAGGGAGGAGGACCTTCCGCTTGTGGGACGCCGACCGGAGCCGCAGAACCCACGGGACCTGCAGCTCTTCCTATCCCTCCGCGGACGCGAGTACGGGATGTTTCTGGACGCGAGCGGGACAGTGGCGGGCCTCCAATGGCGACGGAAGAACTTGCGCCCGTCGCCCCTAAAACCCTTCCACGTTCCCGCTCGGCGGGTGGGCCGCCGACCGTCCGGGACGGCCCGGCTACCCGTACTCGCTCGAAATCCCTCACGTTTCGTTAGATTGTGTTGTGTTGTGTTATTGTTATAATGTTCTTCAATGCTTCGTGTCTTTTTGCGTGTTGGCCCTTTACACCCGCATTGCTTTTCAGGTTGCAATTCAGCCGAGGTCGGCTGGATTTTCTTTAGGGGGGAGGGTGATGTAATGCGGTTGTAAACGGCCCTTCTGAGGTGCCGTCAGGGGGGGAGGAGTTAGGTCACGTGGGGGGAGAGGGGTTGAGTATAGAAGGAGGGGAACCGGAAGAGCAGGGGGGGTGACTGGGAGCCAGGAACAGAGGAAGGCCACGTAGGGCGAAGCGGGGTGTGGCGAGATCGCCACGAACACGGGGGAAGCGAGGATCGGCACCGTTGGCCAGCGGTGACCGACCCGAAGCAGCAAGGAGGCTGCA
Organism: Lethenteron reissneri; assembly: GCF_015708825.2. Classification (NCBI taxonomy): domain Eukaryota; kingdom Metazoa; phylum Chordata; class Hyperoartia; order Petromyzontiformes; family Petromyzontidae; genus Lethenteron; species Lethenteron reissneri. The sequence goes on along the minus strand of NC_083841.1, from coordinate 8,841,420 downwards.
GTCAGCAGCGGGGCTGCACAGAGAGGGTGGGCAGCGGGTCTGCATACAGTGACAGCCAGAGGGTCTGCACATAGGGGTAGCAGCGGGAGTCTGCACATAGGGGTAGCAGCGAGTCTGCAGGGAGGAGGTTACAGTAGATGAAGCAGAGAGTCAGCGGGGTGAGGAAGCTATAATAGCAGTGAATAGCCGGGGGCTACAAATACAGGAGTTATAACAGAGTGCCGTGTGGGTAAAGACGTGAACCTGAATAAAGACACGAAGACAGAAAGAAGTGTTCGAGTCCTTTTATTACACCAGGACAGTGATATTTTGAAATTTACCTATTTTCAATGAGAAAACGGGCGAATATGTTTCTTTTCGTTCACATTAAGTCAGAAAAAACAACATTTGAATCAAAATAAACATGTATTTATAATTAAGTAATACAAAAATTACTACAAAAGATTTAGAAGTGGGGGGAATTCATTGCAATCCAGGATCTTCTTTATCTGTGGTCTGATGAAAACTGGCTTTGACCTTTGCCTCAGACAGCTTAGGGAAGAAGTTTTGAAAGTACTTGAAGGCTGCCGACTCCTTATCTACAGCTCTGGCAATTTTTTTCATAAGGCCCAATATGATGTGCAGTGGTGGCATCAGCACCTTCCGGGGGTACACCAGTGGCTCCCGCTTGACGTTGTTATTCCCCACAGATAACTCGGTCCATTGTGTCCAGTCCCGCCTGTGGGAGTGCGCCTTGGTGTCCCTGCTGTCCCAAAGGCAAAGATAGCATGGAAACTTGGTAAAACCGCCTTGGAAACCCATCAGGAATGCCACCATTTTGAAGTCTCCAATGACCTCCTAGCCGTACTTATACTTCAAGGCATCCAGCAAGGTGTTGATGCTGTTGTGATCCTCTGAGGTGCACCGAGTGAGCCAAGGGAAGAGACTGGTACTTGTTACCATTATGGAGCAGCATGGCTTTGAGGCTCCTGGATGAGTTGTCTATGAAGAGGCACCACTCATTCTGGTTATAGGCGATTGCGATTGTCTCGTACAGACTGGTCACATTATGGCAGAAGCAGAGCCCATCTTGACGGGTAAAGAAGCTGCAAAAAGGTTGGTGACGCTTCCTCTGATTTACGACTTGCACACTTTTATCCAACAAGTTCCACTGCTTAAGCCTAGACGTCAAAAACTCGGCATTGGAATTGGTGAGACCAAGATCTCTGATCAAGTCAATGAAGCATGTTTGGTTGGGGTAGTATGGGTATCTCTGCTCAGCTCCACCTCTGAAATTGTCATCTGGATCTACTTCTTCCTCGCTCCCTGACTTGCTGCTCTCTTCTAAAGACGGCTGCTCTCTCTCCGGAGGAGTGGGTACTGGGAGCTCATGGCAGTGTGGCACCGGGGCGATGGATGAAGTAAGGTCCGGATACGTGATAGCAGGTGTATTCTTGCCAGTACGACGTTTGGAACGGTCCTTGAGTGGTCAGTGGGTTCTTCCCAAATTCTTGGAATAGCGAACTTCATGGCTCTCTTTTCCCCTCTGTACCATCCTACAAAAATACATTTATTTCACCCATGACTAATGTGTAAGACAGGGGTCCCCAATCCCCGGGCCGTGGACCGGTACCGGTCAAACGTCGCTGGAGAGCTTCTTTGAAAAGGGGGAAATACTCAATGATGACCCCCCCAGTCCGTGAAAAAATTGTCTTCCACGAAACCGGTCCCTGGTGCCAAAAAGGTTGGTGTAAGAGATTCTCGCAACATTTTTAATATATAATATTTTTTTTCAAAAACATTGAAAAGTGTAAAACATTTTAAAATTTAAAACTTTTACAATTTTAAACATTTTAACAAATTTTATAACAAAATTCCGAGCAACAATTGTCCATCTTACCTTCCAGAGTTTTTTTTTTGCATTGCTAGCAGGTGAAATGAGGTTGCCAGAGTTTTCTTGATCCCCGAAAGGCATGCTGAAATATGCCTTGTATGCATCACATATCTTAGCAGGTGCTTCCACAGAGTACTTTTTCGCTCTTGTCTTGATAAATTGGCCACAGACATAGCAAAATGCGTCTGCCGGATGCTTGCAGCCTCTTGATGCCATCTTAGAAAAATGCAGAGATGTATCCACTGAGGCAGCTGGAACTAAACTGAACTGGTGGGCTTAAGGCCCCTGTATTTACACTACTATTTATATTATTGGAAATTTCTAGAATGTTCTAAAAGTTACTCCAAGTTTACTCAGCACCGAATCTATCTGGAATGTTCTGGAAAATAGGTAAATTTCTAAATATCACTGTCCTGGTCACAAATGTTTGTGGGGAATAATAGCCATTTTCTGTACATTTGAGGCATAAGCAATAATGAAATAACACTTACTACCCAGGAACAAAAAATAAATTTTTTTGTTACACAGTGTAATCAAAGTTTGGTAATGAGACCAGGAGTACTAAGCATATCATGTATGTAGGAATGTATATTCAACTTCTTTTGCACCATACATATTCAACCAATCATAGGTGCGGGGGAAGGACAAGAAACAAAAAATTGAGTTGTATTTACATTACGTACACTGGTAGAGGTCCGCAATACAATGCAGGAACGTAGACTCGGACCAGCCCATACGACTTGAGCCATGAGCGATCAGCGCGCTCTGCCTTCAAACCACTCGCTGTTTCCTCATCTGTCCCCTTTCATCTCAACCCGTTGCTCCCTTTGAGTTTGCAAACCCTTCTCTACACATTTCGATGCTCAGTGGATAGTCTGAAGTCCCTACGGTTGTCCACCTCCTCAAAACCAGGCTTGCACCTTCCCTTCATTACCTGCCTGAAGGTGCAGCCGGGTTCAAATTAAAACCAGCCACTCACGGGGTCCTGCCCAGAGCCAGTCAATTGCGCGAGCCCCAACAGGATGCGGCTACTAGCTTTGTGCAGTCTCGAGGGTCAAGGCATTCGTGTGGCGACCTTAGACCAGGGGTCGGCAACCTGCGGCTCCGGAGCCACGTGCGGCTCTTTGGCTGCCCCCCTTGCAGGCAACCATTTTTTGAAAAATAAAATAATAATTTACTTTACTCGGTTTTTTACACTCTAAAGCAGTGGTGGGAAACCTGCGACTCCCGGAGCCGCATGCACCACCAATTCGAACGGTTGGCTACGTACGGTGCGAAAAAGGTTCAACATTCGTACATACAACTGTTTCGTGACGTAATTTATTTAGAACCACCGTCTTGTATTCAGATTGAATTCATTTTATTTTCCCAGCTAGTTAGGATACCTCACAAAATGGGCAATTGGTTAAAATATTGATGTTCATTATTCATAAATTAACTTCTCAGAACCATGTAGGGTCACAGTAGCCAAACAAAGAAAAACCCAGATAGTCTCATACCAATCACGCTGATCAGAGTTAGATAAACAAGCAGTAGAAACTCAACGTGAATTTTAGGGCAGGAAGGGCCTGCGTCGTTAATACGTTTAACAACGTATATAGCCAGGCAATCGTAAAATACGCCCTCGATGTATAATGTAATACTGTAGTGGCATACGAGATAAACTATACCAATTGTGATATGCGCCGCCGTCTCCTGGCACAGATTATTAGAAGTGCAAGAAAAAATCTTAATTATTCGTGGTCTATATTGCAAGCACTTTAGAAGGGGGGGGGACTTAATTTGACCATTTTCCATGGCCCTCCCGTGAGGGTGAAAAAGGTATCTCGATGATGAAACTCTTTGACAGGTTCAATTGACCCCCTGAGGTTGCTCGATCAATTGGTGCTAATTGGGCACAGAAGATGGTCTCACGTCTCTGTGGTGAATGCTATATACCGCGTTTCTGATTTTTAAAAAATTACAGAGCGACATCGGACAGGCGGCCGGCTTTGTTATTATATAAGCAGTGCGTAGATTGCAACGATACGCCTTAGGTTCATGAGCAGTGTCCGAGTGGACACGCTGCGTCGACACAGAGCTGTGTGCACTTCTCATTCTGTAATAACGAGTCACATTGTGGATGAAGTACAGAATCAGAATATGTATTTATACTGGAGGAATCCGATGAGCTATAAAGCTCTTTTTCACAGATGTCCAACACATTTACAGCGGTTTATACATTTTAAAACTGGGACAATAACACACATGCATGATTAACGGTGAGGGTCTCAAATTATGGGTTCGCAGTGTTACACAGGCATTTATAATTTCTACTCGTCATTCCAAAGACAAGACTGTGGTGTTGTTGTTGCTCTATGGGAGACGGAGCCTTCTGCAGCCAGGGCTCCGCGATTGTAGAATCTCCTTCCTCGGTCCATTTGGGATTTCCGAGTCTGTGTCCCCTTTTTAAATCACTCTCTTAAAACTCACCTATTTGTACTGTACAGGCTTTCCTTGTAACTTAAGTACAAAAAAACCTGCTACTGTCTGATTGTATTACTCTGCAATTATTATTCGTTTTTATCATAGTTATTCATATTTTTGGAGTTTCGAAAGTAGTCATTGATATTGTTATTATCAGCTTTCTATTTCGCTTACATTTTATCTGTATTTGTGAGTGTAGTTTTATTTTTATTTACAGCGGTTTGAGATACTTCAATATGAAAGTCGCTTCACAAAATAAAGGTTATTATTAATATTACCTAAGGTGACTCACCCAGTTATGAAATGTATTCATTCACACAATCCACACATTATTATTGACGTGAAGTGTATTTAGGATTTAGTAGTAGGTTTTTACCTTTTGTAATAAAAGGACTTGAACACTTCTCTCTGTCTTCGTGTCTTTATTCAGGTTCACGTCTTTACCCACACGGCACTCTGTTATAACTCCTGTATTTGTAGCCCCCGGCTATTCACTGCTATTATAGCTTCCTCTCCCCTCTGACTCTCTGCTTCATCTACTGTAACCTCCTCCCTGCAGACTCGCTGCTACCCCTATGCAGACTCCCGCTGCTACCCCTATGTGCAGACCCTCTGGCTGTCACTGTATGCAGACCCGCTGCCCACCCTCTCTGTGCAGCCCCGCTGCTGACTGCAGCCTCCTCGCTGCTTCGGGTCGGTCACCGCTGGCCAACGGTGCCGATCCTCGCTCCCCCCGTGTTCGTGGCGATCTCGCCACACCCCGCTTCGCCCTTCGTGGCCTTCCTCTGTTCCTGGTTCCCCGTCACTCCCCTTGCTCTTCCGGTTCCCCTCCTTCTATACTCAACCCCTCTGCCCCCCACGTGACCTAACTCCTCCCCCCCTGACGGCGCCTCAGAAGGGCCGTTTACAACCGCATTACATCACCCTCCCCCCTAAAGAAAATCCAGCCGACCTCGGCTGAATTGCAACCTGAAAAGCAATGCGGGTGTAAAGGGCCAACACGCAAAAAGACACGAAGCATTGAAGAACATTATAACAATAACACAACACAACACAATCTAACGAAACGTGAGGGATTTCGAGCGAGTACGGGTAGCCGGGCCGTCCCGGACGGTCGGCGGCCCACCCGCCGAGCGGGAACGTGGAAGGGTTTTAGGGGCGACGGGCGCAAGTTCTTCCGTCGCCATTGGAGGCCCGCCACTGTCCCGCTCGCGTCCAGAAACATCCCGTACTCGCGTCCGCGGAGGGATAGGAAGAGCTGCAGGTCCCGTGGGTTCTGCGGCTCCGGTCGGCGTCCCACAAGCGGAAGGTCCTCCTCCCTGCGCTGTCACGGCCGGATTGTCTGTGAAGGGTACGACCGGCGCTCTCGCAAGGTCAGCAGACACAGGCAAGGGCGAGTCGGCAGCAACAGACCCCGGCAAGGCAACTTCGGGAGATGACGCATCCGGCCGTGGGGCAATGTATGGCTTCAACCGGGACGTGTGCACGAACCAACGCCGTGCACCAACCTGAACACGCGCCGACTGTGGGTTGGGAACCTCAATGAGGCGGACCGGACCCTGCCAAGGTCGATGTAATTTAGGAGATGTACCTGGCCGCACCTGTGGGCAATGAAGCCAGGCCAGGTCCCCCTTTTTCCAGGGACACTCCCCCTTTGAACGTCGGGCACACCGCTCATTCCTGACCTGAGCCTTGGCAGTAGCCATGCGGGCATTTTCCCTCGCCTCAGCGACACGCCGAACGTTGTCCTTAATATACTCAGGAAGAGGCTTAACAGGCCCCCTCGCACCGGTTCCCAACTGGTCATGAATCGGCGGCACGTTCTCACGGCCGTACATAAGGAAAAACGGCGAGTATCCAGTAGCCGCGTGCGGCGTCATGCGATACGCCGAAAGCACCCCAGGGATATGCAAATCCCAATCAGATTGGTTTTCCCCGACTGTATGGCACAGCATGGCGGACAGAGTCTGATTCAACCGTTCCACCATACCATCCGTTTGCGGGTGGTAGGGGGACGTCCGTATCTTTTTAGTTCCAAGAGCCGCACACACCTCCCCCAACAATTTAGACGAAAAGTTACGTCCCTGATCCGTAAGGAGCCTCTCCGGAGCCCCTTTGTCCATTACATACCCAAATAGAAAGGCGTCAGTGATAGACGCCGCTGACTGGTCAGGCAAGGGCCAGGCCATCGGCCAGCGAGAGAGGTACTCCACCCCCACCAGTAAATACTTATTCCCTTTAGCTGATGGCGGAAAGGGTCCCAAAATATCTAACGCCACCAGCTCATTAACCCGAGATACTTTAATCGATTGTATCGGCGGAACATATGGATGTTTAGGCGGCTTACGGCGGGCACAATCGGGACACGCGCGAACGTGACCGACGACATCCGTCGTCATGCCGTGCCAATAATAGTCTCGTTGCAGCGTCAATAGGGTTTTCTGCACCCCCAGGTGTAAAAGTGTGTCACAGTGCAAAGATCTAATCAGCTCATAGCGCAATGACGCGGGCACAACGAGACGCCAGTGTTCCTGTATCCCTTCCCTCCACATCAGTAACCCATCTCGGAGAGCAGTTTCCGAATTACCACCCGCACCGACTTCCTTACCCGCCCTCTCCGTTCGTTTCCGTAACGACACCAAAGAATCGTCCAACATTTGCTCCCGAATCCACACAGACCTTGGAAGACGCAAAATCCCGTCAGCCGGTCCCCCTTCAACCGGTCCCGGTGTAAGCGGAGGTTCGAGAACATCCACTGCCCGCGCGACAGGCTGAGGGGGGGGCTGAGCCGGTCCACACCTATGCGTCCCCGACGCACACGCACAAGGGGATTGTTGCGGCAACCTGGACAGTGCGTCCGCGTTAGCGTGACGCACACCCTTCCGATGGTGAATTTGGAAGGAGAATTCTTGCAACGTGTCCAGCCATCTCGCCAATTGTCCGGATGGCTGGTCCATCTTAAGAGCGTACTGCAAGGCCGCATGGTCCGTTCGGACAATAAACGACCGACCGTACAGATACGGTCGAAATTGGCGGAGAAAATACACAATAGCCAAAAGTTCCCTGCGAGTGACGCAGTAACGAGTTTCCGCGGGAGACAAAACCCGACTCCCGTACGCCACCACACGCTCAACACCACCTTTTGACTGGGACAACACCGCCCCAATCCCGGTGTCACTCGCATCAGTATCCAGAATGAAGGGATGTTCAAAGTCCGGATAATCCAACGTCGGCGCAGTAGCCAGTAGATCGCGCAGGCTCCGAAACGCCGCCTCCTCCGGCGGTCCCCACACAAATTTGTGCCCCTTCCCAGTAAGGAGATGCAAAGGCCTGGCGATAGTAGCGAAATTCGGAACAAACCTCCGGTAATATGAGGCGAACCCCAAAAACCGACGCACATCACCCACCGTGGCGGGGGTTGCCCAATCCCGGACACACGCAGTTTTCTCTGGATCCGTGGCCACCCCGTCCGCACTAACAATATGTCCCAAGTATCGAACGGAACGTTGCAGTAGATGACATTTCTTAGGCTTGAATTTCAAATTAGCAGAACGCATTCTGGCAAAAACGGCCTCCAACCGCAATAAATGCTCATCAAATGTGCGGCTGAAGACAATAATATCATCTAAATAAATGAGACATGTCTCCCACTGCAACCCCGTCAATACCAACTCCATCAATCTCTGAAAGGTGGCAGGGGCTGCATTCAACCCCATCGGCAGACAGTTAAATTGGAACAACCCCTGCGGCGTACGGAACGCTGTCTTTTCCCGCGAGGGCTCGTCAAGGGGAAGCTGCCAGAAGCCCGAAGAGAGATCTAGCGTTGAAAAAAACTTAGCCCCTGACAAGGCGTCGAGAGAATCGTCCATACGCGGCAGGGGATACGCATCTGCCACCGACACTTTATTCAACTTCCGAAAATCCACACAAAATCGTAATTTACCATCTTTCTTTTTAACCAACACGACAGGCGCGCCCCACGGGCTATTAGACGGAGATATAATATCCGCTTTCAACATGTCTTCCATTGCCCCTCGCACGTGCTCACGCTCAGCCGGACTCATCCGACGCGAGTTCAAGCGGATAGGGGCCGCGTCCCCCGTTTCGATGTGATGAGAGAGCAGCGAGGTGCGTCCCAAGTCCAAATCATCCGAGCTAAACACATCGGAATAGCTCGCTAATAATTTATGAATCGCACAACGCTGCTCAGCGGAAAGGGCCGAATTTTCCGCACATAGTTCGGCGATCCAACGATCGTCCACCCCTCCGTCGTGTGAAACACCACCCACCAGCCCCCCGTCCGGAATGTCACTCTGAGCCGTAAACGCCGTAGTGGCGTGTGCCACAACGGTACCAGCCGGCACACACACGCTTTCAGAACTCGCATTTAACACCTGCAAAAACGGGCGTTGATCCGGACGGACAATGGTTTGCGCCCCCACCAGTGCCAATCCGCCCGTAACAGCGGCGGACGGCGACAGCAAAATTCCACAAGCACCCTGCCGACCCGGAACCGGCTTCCGGTATCGTAGGGGAATGAGCATCTGCGAGCCAGGTGGAATATCAACTGAAACTTCCGATAACGCCTGCACCTGGGCAACCGGAGCCGGTCGCCCCCAGGTGGACTGTAAAAACGCCAATTTGCGGCCCCCTGGTAGTTCAATGCAATTTTCATTGATTCTAATTAGAATGGGCATCTTAGCCAAAAAATCCGTGCCCAACAAGCAAGGGACCGCCAGGGACCTCGAAATTAACACAACGCCCGAGGCCGAGACCCCCCCGATAGAAATATTAGCGTCCACCTGTCCCACGATGCCCATACTACCCCCGTTCGCAGCGATGCAGGAAGCGTAAGCCGGCCTCACGGCCCCCGGTGGGATGTTCAAAAGATGGAATATGACATCCGAAATAATGGTCGCGGACGCCCCGGAATCCACCAAAATACGCACGTCCACCCCTTGGATCGACCCCGGTACAGTGGACGAACCTGTAGCGGCCGCGACAACCCGCCGAGCCAACTTACGCCACTGCGTTATCGAGCGACAAGGCGCAGATACTGGCCTCCCATATTTTAGAACATCCGCGTCGCACAACAACAGCGATGAGTGAGGTGTCAGGCCTTGCCGGGTGTCTGGTGCGCACCGACTTGCCTGTGCCGGAGGGTCTTTCTTTGGGACGTCCGCGATCGAGGCCTCCTGCTGGGGCGGCCCCGGAACCCGGGCCCAGCAGTCCCTGGCATAGTGGCCCCGACGGCCGCAGCGGAAACAGTCGACGTCGGGTCGGCGCGCAGCAGGCACCCCGTCCCGACGTGGCCGCGCCGGCGGCGGAGCCCGCAGCCCCGGCCCGCTTCGAGCCGGCCACGGAGTGGAGGCGGCCGACAGCTCCTTTGGGCCGGTCGCATCCGGCACGTACACGGCCTTTGTAGGGTCCCACCCTACGGCCCCCCCATCGACGACAGGACCGCCCGTCCACGCCGTGACTTGTTTCCAGCGGCGGAGATTGAACTGGGCGTCCAAACACTTGGCCGCGGTCCGGGACGTGAGTTTCTCGTGACCGCACGCCGGCATAGGAATGCCCAGATCCCGGGATAACTCCAACATCTTTCCCAAGATGAGAGGTTCCAGCAGGTCAGGCTCCGTCTCCGGGTAAGCGGCCATCGCGAGTTCCAGCACGGCGCCCCTGTACGCTACAGGCGACTCCTCCGGTGCGCGTTGCCGCTGCACGAAGCGGCGATGGGGGTCATCCGGTGGCTCGTACGCGTCCGCCATTTCGTCGAACACTCCACGCAATGTTTTCTTCTTCGCAGCTTTTATAGAGCGAAAAAAACGAACAGACTCATCGTCAAGGAGAGTCGGAAGCACCTCCAGCGCCTCGGCGTCCGTCCACCTTGCCGTTCGTACCGCCGCCAAAAATCGACAAGCGAACGCACTCCAATCGCCCCCGATGGAGAACTCCTTAACAGTTGTAAGGTGACGACTGCGGCTCCTTGGCCTGCTTCCGTCCGTCACCGACTCTTCCGGCGGCAAGTTCAGCAAGGCGTCGCAACGCGGTGTCGCCAAGATGGCGGACGATCCTCGTGGCGGCCCCAAAATGGCGGCTTCCCGCCTTCCGTGGTGCGCCACGCCCAAGATGGCGTCTTCACGCCGCGTGGCCGATGGCGGCGCCATCGAAGACGACCCGGGCTCCTGCCGATCACCACCATCACCTTCCAACGCCGCCCTTGGCGTGACAAGGTCACACAACTCCGTGATGACGGTTTTTAGGGTCGCCAGTTGCTCCGCCATCCGGGTCCATCTTAAATCTTCGTCCTTCAACGCAGATGGGTCGGACGCAGCGGCAACCTCCTCCACACCCGGGCCCTCACGGATCTCTCCCTCCGCCGAAGTGAAGCCGACCTCAGGAGGAAGATCGTCGTCGTCCGATGATGAAGCCGACGCCGGAGATGGGATATTCTTCTTCCTCAGTTGTTTCGCCATGCCGTTTCACTTCTGACTCCAGTGTAATAAAAGGACTTGAACACTTCTCTCTGTCTTCGTGTCTTTATTCAGGTTCACGTCTTTACCCACACGGCACTCTGTTATAACTCCTGTATTTGTAGCCCCCGGCTATTCACTGCTATTATAGCTTCCTCTCCCCTCTGACTCTCTGCTTCATCTACTGTAACCTCCTCCCTGCAGACTCGCTGCTACCCCTATGCAGACTCCCGCTGCTACCCCTATGTGCAGACCCTCTGGCTGTCACTGTATGCAGACCCGCTGCCCACCCTCTCTGTGCAGCCCCGCTGCTGACTGCAGCCTCCTCGCTGCTTCGGGTCGGTCACCGCTGGCCAACGGTGCCGATCCTCGCTCCCCCCGTGTTCGTGGCGATCTCGCCACACCCCGCTTCGCCCTTCGTGGCCTTCCTCTGTTCCTGGTTCCCCGTCACTCCCCTTGCTCTTCCGGTTCCCCTCCTTCTATACTCAACCCCTCTGCCCCCCACGTGACCTAACTCCTCCCCCCCTGACGGCGCCTCAGAAGGGCCGTTTACAACCGCATTACACTTTTTAAACTGGTACAAAACTGACACCTTTATTCAAGGCATCATGTTTGCAATAACCACAACACAAGTAGTCAAAAAAGCAAACAAAAAGAAGCAACTCTGATAATGATAATAATATGCACTGTCCTTGAAGTTGATTGGTCCACACCCGAGACGGCTTTCTTTAGAGCCTAGTCCCCATTGTACCAGTTTAAAAGGGTAAAAACTTACTACTATATTTTGCCACTGGTAAAAGAGATCTCATAGAGTAAATGCTTACCCCGAGCTCTCAATACTCTGATATTGCACTGTGTTTGAGTTGTACGCCTTCTGGTGTCATCTGGTCCAACACCAATGGGGACTAGGCTCTAAAGAAAGCCGTCTCGGCTGTGGACCAATCAACTTCAAGGACAGTGCATATTATTATTATTATCATTATCAGAGTTGCTTCTTTTTGTTTGCTTTTTTGACTACTTGTGTTGTGGTTATTGCAAACATGATGCCTTGAATAAAGGTGTCAGTTTTGTACCAGTTTAAAAGGGTAAAAACCTATTACTATATTTTGCCACTGGTAAAAGAGATCTCATAGAGTAAAGTAATTAGGATTCTTCATTCCGAAAGTGAATTACACTTCATCAGCCAGGATCTATCCACTGCAAGGGGTTACCATCTCTCACAATATTACTATGCAACCCATCAGCGGTGGATGTCCCCTTAGGTGTGTTCTCTCCTTTTGATCTACGCAACCCCTCTAAACCCTCCTCCCTTCCCCACATAACGGCGCTTGGCCACTTTGGCTCAATGGCCCGTACCCGAAACAAACTGACTCTCTGACTTTGACTGCCACTCCATTGTTAGTCTTGACCATTGGCCATCTTTCATCGTAGTGACACTTACTTCCACGTGGGTCCACTTACCTTTCTTACACGGGAGAGGGTGGCCCCTTACATTAACCGAGTGACAAGAGAAGTGAGAGAGAGAGATAACCACAGACAACAGCAATGTAACCTCCAATTTATCACTCAAACTAAACAAAAAATAAACACAAACTGCTTTTTGTGTGTAGCTTGTTATCCTTCTCCCGCACCTCCCATTTAGCACGGTTGGCTACGTACGGTGCGAAAGAAGTTCAACATACTTATGTACGTACTCAATTACTCCCGAAACCCCCGACATCGTGATAGCTGCCGGCGTCGGCTATATCAGCACCGATGAAGCAAGGGGGCTGTTTGTGGATCGGGCTGCAGAGGAACGCGTGGGAGGAGGGGGGTGACCCTGATAACCGTGGCTCCAGACAAAAAACTGGGCTACAGCGATGTTTATCAAAATCGCTCTTATTCCAATAGGTCAGGGAAGGTCACTGAATCTTCATCAACAGTCCAACAGGCTTGCTCATTGCTCATTCACGTTTGGGTATTTTATACACTTTGTACTTTTCAGGGAGCACTATTTAATTCCTTGCACCTGGGCTCATGCCAACCGACGCTACGCCACGCTGCTTACAGCCATAGTCTTTGCTGAGTTGGCTAAGCAATCATAAGGAAGGCCAATGTATGTTGAGACCAGGAAGGGACTGTATATAAATGAGTAATACTTAAACGTGTACTCTGTCAAATGTATGAAAACTAAACTAACATTTTTTTCTAGCAGGTAAGCCCCACTCAGCTATAGAGCTCTTTTTCATATTCATACTGGAGAAATCCGATGAGCTATGAAGCTCTTTTTCACAGATGTAATGCAGTTAGGGGCGGCCCACAACGTTACAATAACAAACAATACAAAACATGACAGGAGTATAAAATATAGGAAAGGTAAGCAAATAACTAAAACATGCAAGCCCAAAGCAAAGGGCTGTAATAATTTACAGCCCTATGTTAATCCACTGCTGGATGAAAGCCTTTCCACAATGTCACAGGCATGGCAGATGTTTGAAACTAAACTATTTCTATATTACCAGCTAAGGCCCACTGAGCTATTTGGCTCTTTTTCAGAAGCGACCTCGCCACAAATGATTGCCAAACGAAGTGGTTTATCATGTGGAAATGTATAGCAGCCAAATACTCTAAACGCACCTTGATTTTAAATGTAGAGGGAAAAACCGGAAGACCCGGAGAATAAAAAACGCGACCACGGGAAGAACACGAAAACTTCAAATATACATTCTAGAATTGAAGCTTTCGTGACTGTAAGGATTCATACTCTTAGGTTTTTTCGGTAAAGTCACGTAGGTAAAAAAAATAATAATAAAAATAAAATAATAATAAATGAAAATAAATCAATTAAATCACAGTGATTTGTTTTTTTATTTTCAAAGATACAGGTGTCAGGGTCGGGATTGAACTCACGACCTCCTATATACCAGGGGAGATAGTTAACATCTTCTATCCACCGTGTAGTGGCACACAAGATGCCATCTAAATCACGAAGTGTACCACTGTCTCTTGGTAGATCTATGGGGAGTGCAGATAAAGCCGTGTAGACCCCTCGGGTAAGATCTTACAGACTTAACAGGGCCTTAATTTAACCATTTTCCACGATTCTCCCGTGAGAGTGCACGGCTACTCGATGGCTCTGTTCGACGGCTCAATTGACCCCCTCAGGTGCTCAATCAATTGGCGCTAATTGGGCACAGAGATGGTCCCAAGTGTCAGCGGTAAAAAAAAATACTACCGATTACAAAAAAGGCTAATTTACCCACGTTTCAGATTTTCTAAAAATAATAGGCAGGGCCTATATAATAAGCACTTACGAGTACATCTACACCACTTAGTTCATTAACAGCGTGGGTGGACACGCTTCTCCATACAGAGAGCGAGAGAGCTGTGTGTAACACATTTCACATTATCATGACACCACGTAAGTGTCTCATTGCAGATGAAGCCATGGGTCTCGGCGCATTTCACAACTCGGTCCCATTATCTACTAACTTATTTTGACGTTCAAGGTCTCGCGAAGGGTTCGCAGTTATTTTTTCACAGTCGTTAATAATTTGACGGTTTACATAAGATGACTCGGACAACTAGTTATAAAATAGTAGAAGATGTCGAGCTCTACGTTGCCCTCAACTCCTAGGTGCTGCGGAGGGCTTGGGGGCTTTCGGGCTTCATTTGTAACCTAAGAAGGCTGAGCTAAGGTGATGAAAATATTTATAGGTTTTACCCTTTCTAGCAATATAACAGGAGGTGTTAAGATGTTCCAACACCAAAATAGATACCCTTTCCAACGAATAAAAGTCTGCATTAACTACACATACTTGAGGAAAAACATGCAAACAAATATGCTCTCAATATATATTTATTGTCTTTGAAACTGATTGGCATACACCAGAGACAGCCTTCTTTATGCCCTTGTCTCGCCAGTGTTAGACCAGAGAACGCCAAAAGGCGAACAGTAAAAATACAATGCAAGTATCAGAACAAGTATAGCTCGGGTCTAGGAGTTAGCAGTATAGCTCAAAAAGGTACCATAGATATAAGCTAAGGTACGTATGTGCAATGGTATCATTCGCTCTTGCACCATTCAAAGTATCTTGAGCTCTCTGGGTGTTTTTATGGTTGCGCTAATTTGTCATTGTTTCTCGATATCTTTTCAACTGGGCTTGATGCTTTCAACTATTTAATTTCTTCTACATTGTTCCATGGATTGGTGCACTTCCTCCAACCGACCGTGACTCTGTTCGTCGTTTGGTTACGACGTCGAGTCGCTTTGGCTCGACGATCTATTTGGAACCAATTGACTCTGCAGTTCTGTTTCGTCCCTTCTAAGGTGTTCCAATGGAACAATGGTTTTGTTGCAATTGGACTGATTGACATTCAGCAGATTCTTTGCTGACTTGATCTGCTTTTGTCTGCCGATCTTTTTTCAAGGCGAGTTTTGCCTTCGCTCTTCAGTTTCACTCCTTCGATGATGTTCCAGGCATCGAAGTATTTGTTCCCACCGAATTCGACGTTATGATTGGCTCTCAATGCTTCTCTGTTGCCACTTTGCCTAAGCTATCTCCAGCCTTGCTTCACATTCTTCTTCAGTTTCATTATCCCGCGCTAAGGCCTTTATGTGTGCTTCTGAGCTTGTAAGCTTGTGTTTGTTTGGCCATTTGAAGCTGTAAGGATTTGGGGAAAAAATCAGTGGCTAACAAGATCTTAAATTCATAATAAAGGTTTTTGGGTTCAATCGCGTAAGTATAAATGTGTCATTAATCTGCCACCACCCGACACAGCCAACCAGTAAGTTATGTCGCATAAACAAAACGTGCCGATTAGTTACTACTACTTCAGCGCACCGGTGTGTTGGAGAGTAAATCGCTGGTAATTACATCCAGCATCATCGGGCGATTTTGCCAGAATTAATTATGCTGGATGTAATTACCAGTGAAACGTCGTACTCAAATTGAAAATGTTGTGGAAGATATAAATAGCAAAGGCATGTGCCAGGTACTGGCTATCGCAGTGGGTCCAAGCCGCAAATGGACACCAATCGACGCCATCTTAGATCCGCAGCCCAATGGTGATCCGTTACTGCTGCTGTACCTAGGCACAAACATCGTACGATATAACCAGCGCAGTATCACCGCTTCCCTGGCCCCAACACCTGGAACCAGTCACGGGCAAATGTTCTGGATCGATCCTTGACTCTGAGCCAGTCTTGAAAAATACTTAATACGGTGTGTTATTCCAAAGGGTTTACTATGTGTGATCAGCGCGGCACATTCATGATCAGCTGGACTAATAGGAGTAGGTGAAAACAAATGTTCGGATTTACCTATACTGTTTAAGTAGGAACAAGTCAATTGCTTACACAACATACCTTCATCCGTACACAGTATTGATTTATCAATTCAATCAGTCTTCAACCCGATTGATTAAAATAAAATAATAAAACACTTAAATTAACAAAATATACAGCAGTCCAAAATTCTAATTGAGTAATATCAAGTGTGTGCGTGGGGATGAGTGTTGTCAACCTTGCCACACACGTTACTTTGTACCTCATGTATCTTAATTTCAGCAGCAAGGGGCTTCAGCGTGTTTCTTCTGAACATTTCTTCCATGCCTCCTTCGTTTTCAAGATCTCTCCATGGCTGGTTAATGTGAGGAGGGGGCTTGTATGTATAGAGTACAATTAGATGCAAATATAATAACCTCCGTGCACCACTAATTGGCAATGACGTCATCACGGCGCTTGTGCCATGCTAGGTGCACTTTCAGGCCACGTGAAGTGTTGAAGGCCCACTGGCAGGCCACGGAACAGACCCAGGTGCCATGGGTTGACTGACTGATATGACTGGCAGATGCACCAACTCTGTTCCCCACTGTGCCAACTTTATGCGTTTTAGCCACTCTGCTTGTTGTTGTGAGTGTTGTGCCTCTGCTCCCCGTTGGTGCGAGAGAGCGACCTGCTCCGACTTCCCAGTAGCATCCTTCACGAACATCCTCCACAAGAACCGATCTTGAAATTGATGAAACTAATCATCGGCAAGTCCAATCAGCTCCGCCTCAGTCAATATTTTCTCGAGTCCGTGCCTTGGTCGGTTAGGCCCATCTATCCTGCGAAACAGAAGCTGCTTGGGCATCCTGTGGCTGGGTATGCACAGGCTAGCTTGCCGGAAGAGCTCAATGAAGGGTATGTGTGCAGATCTTTCCAAATATCTGTGAGCTCCTCACACAATCCAGCCTAGTTAAACCCAGGATGGATGGGAGGCAGGTTAGCCAGAACGTTTCTAACCGGTGCAATGGAACACCATTTGGAGGGGGGGGGGGTAAACTTCTCACAAGCATAGAGAAGGGAGGGGCATGGCTGGCCGAGAAGACAGGAAGTCATAATAAGGTATGTGACTCCGATGCCGTCTACAAGAGCTATTTTTGTTGGAATTCGTTGAAAAATTGTTGAGCAAGACACGGTGGTCCTCAATAAATAACGCGACGAAGTAGTTTCTTAAAGAGCAACCGCATACGACTCCGAAGCCGCAGGTTGCCGACCTCTGGGTTAGAGCACGGGTTTACAGCATGGGGTCGAACATTGGTTTGAGGTTGTTGTGTATTTTAGCGTGGGGTTTCATCATGGGGGGTCGAGCATTACATTTAAACCGGTTCATTTAGATCAATTCCTATTCCCATAAATCTTATTTGGGTAAGCACACGTCCAGGGTCATCTTATTTGGGCTTGATACCTACTCCACGCAGGGACCCAACTTCATATTTCAACTGGGGGGCTATGCAAGATGCGACTGTGGGCCCCCCCTCCTTTCTCCTGACTCACTTTGACTGGAATAGCGACAGATGGTTTTAACCCGTTTAAAATAATATGAAGGCTATAACTATATATATTATTTTAGTTGCACAGTGTATTGGGTTTAGAGGAAGATAGTCTCACAGTGACAATATTAATGCAAATATATAAAGGTAAAATACTCACAATTAAGTTATCATGGATCTTGCTTTATACGCATATCAGCAAAACAAATCCTGGTGTTCAGTAACAAACACCAGCAGTAGCGCTACTATATTTTACGCGAGGTATTTTTCGAAGTATTATATCTTTTTTATTTGTAACAATGTTTTTTTGGCATTCATGATTAATTGTTGGAATATTATTTAGAAAATGTTTTCTTAACATTTTTAAAAACTTGTTTATCTGTTGATTCGGGGCCCTCTTGTGGCCGACTTGGCCCCAATGCGTCGCATAACGCTGCCACATACCCCCCCCCCCCCCCCCCCCATCGAATTACCCGACTCCCAACGTCTGACGGATTCGTGCTCTTGAGAGCATTACAGAGCACCCAAAGGGTTCGACGCTAAATCGACGGAACCCGGACCATTGTATTGCACCACAGGAGAGCGTTTGGTATTATTTTTTAAGTACTAAGAACTTAAAATCACAACATTGTGATTATAGAACCGAGCCCATGGATTTTAAGTATAAATACCGGAAAATATACCGTGGATTTTTAGAGTTGAAGTAACATTATGTAATTTTTACATTTTAATAGCCGAAATGCTCTAAATGCAACTTTGGCGTGTGCTCATAAGGCGACACTTTCCGATTCTTAATATGACTACGGTAAATACATATCTTTTACCTTTGTTTTTGAATTTGAATTCATCTATTAAATATAATGCTATTTTAACAGTCGATTCATAACTCTAAATAATGATGACGAAGGTTTAATCGGCATGTTTAATGCGGTGCCAACTAATTTTGTGGGTATCTTTAAGAGACGCAGTGTTAATTGGTGGCGCCACGGAATCAGGGAGGGGGGGAGGTGTCGTGGCAGGCTGCCGGGGAGGCCGCTTTTTATCCCGCACAGCAATCCAGGAAAACGGGCTGCTAACGTGGGCCCTAATTACTCCCGCCAGCGATAAATAAAGAAACCAAAAGCAAACGAAGAGACGCTTGCGTTATTTTCACAAAATAAAGGCTCAATGGCCATTACAACTTCATAATGTGTTACTTAAAAATGTACTACGTTTAGCTATATTTGTATTCATCTTCAGTGTCGTCTTCCATACATGTGTAATAAAGGTCGTGGAAGCGACTTCTGGAATCCGGTCTTTATTTGTCTTTCGTTCACAACACTCCCATCTTACTCCTTCACGCTGCTGACAGACAGCGTGAGAGGGAGAGAGAGAGACACGCGCGGCCACGTGGCAGCCTGGACCCCGCTCCAGCGTGGCCTCACCCTCCGTTTGTTCCAGATCTGACCACGTGTTGTTCGTCTCCACCCCTTTTAATACCTGGGTCACGTGGTACCTTTCCACCAATCCTGGTTAGCCTCTATGGAATCTTCTAGACCAGGGGTCCTCAAACTACGGCCCGCGGGCCACATGCGGCCCGCCGAGGACATTTATCCGGCCCGCCGGGTGTTTTTGCCGCCACTGCCTGTCTGTTACTTTTTTTCTACATGAGAAGGACGGTCATTGGTGGAAGAGGGAGAGGGGGCGGAGTTCCCCCAATCAGACTGCATTGATGGGCAGTGCAGTCTGTATGTCTCTGTGTGGGCAAAGTTATTGCTGGTATATTGTTTTTGTAGCGCTGTATATATATTGGTATTTTACTAATAGCAATTTTGACTCCCTAGGAAACAATGATGTCAAGAAAGAGAAAAATTGACTCGGAGTGTAGGATATTCAAATAACAGTGGACTTATGATTACTTCTTCATGCAGTACAAGGAAAGAGCTGTGTGTCTGATATGCCAGAATATAGTGTCTGTGTTCAAAGAATACAATTTACGTCGACACTATGAAACTCAACATAAAGATAAATATGATTGTTTGGTCGGAGAAGTGAGAAAAGATAAAATATTAAAACTGAAAAATACATTAACAACTCAGCAAAATACTTTTGTGAAGCAGAAGCAGATAAATATTTCATCACTGCGAGCAAGTTTTCAAGTTGCCAAGCTAATAGCGTGCACTGGCAGACCATTCGTGGAGGGAGAATTTATTAAAGAATGCCTTCTTTCTGTTGCCAAAGAGATGTGTCCAGAGAAGGCCGATTTATTTAGTACAGTGAGTCTTTCAGGACCTACAATTACACGGAGGATTGAAGAAATGGGAGACAATTTGCATCAGCATTTGCAAAACTCCACAAAAAAACTTTCCTATTTTTCCTTGACACTCGACGAAAGCAATAATGTTCGTGATTCTGCACAACTTCTAATTTTTATTCATGGGACGAATGACTATTTCGAAGTCACAGAAGAGCTTGCTGCACTGCAAAGCATCAAAGGAACATCTACAGGAGAGGATATCTTTCGATTTAAAGCTTTCGTGACTGCAGGGATTCATCTTCTTGGTTCTTTCGGTAAAGTCACATAGAAGGGAAATAATAAAATAATAAAACATAATAAAATAATTCTCACGACGTTTCGGCCACAACGCAAGCAGCCGTCCTCAGGTGAAAACCAGGTCTGTCGGGGAGACAGCGTCTGAATGAAACAGCATACGAGCTTGGAGCATATATAAGCTGGGTTGTAAACGGTGGAAAGAGCGCCTTGACATAATAATTTGCATATCAAGAGGAATTTAGTATATTTATGGGAAATGCAGGAATGTGATTAGTACTACATATGCCCGTGCTGCATATGTAGTACTAATAACATTCCTGCATTTTCCATAAATATGCTACATTCCTCTTGATATGCAAATTCTTTTGTCAAGGCGCTCTTTCCCCCGTTTCCAACCCAGCTTATATATGCTCCAAGCTCGTGTGCTGTTTCATTCAGACGTTGTCTCCCCGACAGACCTGGTTTTCACCTGAGGACGGCTGCTTGCGTTGTGGCCGAAACGTCGTGAGAATTATTTTATTATGTTTTATTTTGATTATTTTATTACTTCCCTTCTACGTGACTTTACCGAAAGAACCAAGAAGAGAGGATATCTATGAAAAGGTTTGCCAAACTGTGAATGGTTTGGAGCTGAACTGGGCTAAACTAGCCAGTGTGACAACTGATGGTGCTCCTAGCATGGTGGGGTCTAAGAAATGAGTAATTGCTCGCATTAACCAAGAGATGGACAAACATAACCATTCTCATCCAATAGCCATACATTGCCTCATCCACCAACACGCGCTGTGTAGTAAATCACTGAAGTGGGACTCTGTTATGAAAATTGTGGTATCTTGTGTTAACTTCATTAGAGCTCATGCACTAAACCACAGACAATTTCAGGAATTTCTGTCTGAGCTAAATGTTGACTATGAAGATGTTTTGTATCACACAGAAGTCCGTTGGCTGAGTCGAGAGAGAGTTTTGAAACGTTTCTATGACTTACTTCCACAGATTACAGCTTTTCTGCTTTAAAAAAACAAAGAAGTACCAGAGCTCAATGATGCAGAATAAAAATGGCACATTGCCTTTCTGACAGATGTAACAGAGCTACTCAACAGTTTCAATGTGCAACTTCAAGGAAAGGGGAAGCTCATCTGTGATATGCAATCACATGTCAAAGCATTTGAAGTAAAATTAGGCCTCCTCATCAAACAAGTGAAGGAGGAAAACTTCTGCCATCTCCCCACAACTCAAAATCTGTTAGCGGAAAAACCATTGGTTGCATTCCCAAACAAACATGTGTGGATTCACTGGAAAAATTGCAAAAGGAGTTCCAATTTGGATTTAAAGAGCTTCATCTCCATGAACAGGACATACAGCTTTTCCGTAATCCATTTTCTATTGACATTGAAAATGTGGATACAATTTACCAGATGGAACTGGCTGAACTGCAGAATTGTGACTCTCTGAAAGACGCATTCATGTCAAGCAGCCTTCATAATTTCTATGCATCTCTCCCCTCTGAGACATATCCTCATCTCAGGAACCATGCACTCAAAATGGCAACCATCTTTGGCAGCACTTATGTCTGTGAACAGACTTTTTCCAGAATTAAACATTTGAAATCTCCAACCAGATCTAGACTAACGGATGCACACTTGCATCACTTGTTACGACTAGCAGTGACAAATATGGAACCGGACATTGACTATCTCATTAGCCAAAAGCAGGCCCATAGTTCCCATTGAAATACTGGCAAGTTTGTTGATTTAACTTTACTTGTTCTTCTTTTTAAATATTGTATTTGTACCCGTTTTGTTTCTTCACTTCAAAATAAGATATATGCAGTGTGCATAGGAATTTGTTCATAGTTTTTTTTAACTATAGTCCGGCCCTCCAACGGTCTGAGGGACAGTGAACTGGCCCCCTGTTTAAAAAGTTTGAGGACCCCTGTTCTAGACTCTATGGTACGCTCCCAGGACCACGCCCCTGACTCGTCTCCCCATTGGCTGTGGCTAAAGCCAGCAGAACCAATCCTTTACTTACAGATGTCACCTTCCCATTACGTCAGGGCCACGCCCCTAGACTTCTCCCCATTGGCTATGGGCCATGACCGGCAGAGCCAATCATCGTACGAGGTGTAATCCAACAGCAACCCGGATATGTCCTCACATTACACATGCATGTGTTCGAGTCCGTTATAGATTTCAAATGTTTGAATACGTGCCATGTATTTCATATTTATGTACACAATTACAAACGAGATGTTCCATCTTAAGAGCTTCTCTGCCTGAAATGTTTAACAATTAAGAAACTATCGCTGGAAGCTTTTAGGGCCGTCCATAAATGACGTCACGCGATTTTGGACGATTTTTGACTCCCCCCCCCCCTCGTCACACGGCGTCACAAAAAGTCAAACCCCCCCTCAAATATTACGTCACAAAGCTCTACCCCCCCCCAAAAAAAAACATGCTTCAAATAGCGTTAAACTATTATCATTGTAGTGCGTATTTAATGTGGCACTGCACTCTGATGTTGTAGGAGAAAACATTTACTAAAAAGTCTATTTAATTAAGTAAAACGTATTTTTGGTTCTTTCGGTAAGTCACGTAGAAGGGAAATAATAAAACTACAACAATAAAAAATATTAATTCTCACGACGTTTCGATTGCAAATTGCTTGTGTTGCAATCGAAACGTCGTGAGATTTGTAATTTTTTATTATTTTATTATTTCCCTTCTACGTGACTTTACCGAAAGAACCAAGAATATGAATCCCTGTAGTCACGAAAGCTTTAAATCGAAATTTAAGTAAAACGTGTTGTCTATATTTATTTAAAATTGCGCATTTTTATATGACGTCACATTTCTCACCCCCCCCCCCCTCGTCACACATCGTCACAAATGTCTGACCCACCCCCCCCCAGATGCGTGACGTCATTTATGGACGGCCCCTTTTCTGTAAAACAAACGCCAATGGATGGAGGAGGGAGCGGTGGCACAGTGGTTAGCGCACTACGCCGTCAACCCGGCGACGACACGAATCCGATTCCCGATCACGATCGGCGGCAGTGGTTCGGGAAATCTGAACCGATCCCCCGGTCCTAACCCCTTCAATTCGCTACGGTTGCTGGGAGATGTTAACTACCTCGTCCAGTGTACAGGACTTTGTGGGTTTGATCCTGACCCTGACGCCTGCTGCTGTATATTTGGAATTTGTGTGTCTCTCCTCGTGCTTGCGTGGATTTTTCTCTGGCTCCTCTGGGTTTTCCCTCCACATTTAGAATCAACATCGCGTGTTTCGAGTACTATAATTTTCGGAGGCACGGGGCCGTCTTATTCTAGATCCTGCCTGCAAAATAAATCTGTACTCTAATGTATGTAGGGTGTGTAGGCACATATATATATATAAAAGGGAAATTTTGTGAATGTGTGTTTGTTCAAAATGTTGAGCGTATTTCCCGACATGCAACAAACTTGAAATTTGCCAAGTGGGTACTTTCCAGACTGTACACCATGCAAAACGTATAAAAATAGACTTTTGTATTTTTTTGGGGGGGGCGCAATAATCTCTGTCATGTGACCCCTATGCTCATGTCACGCATCCCCCCCAACCCTCCGCGAGTAAAGGGGGGGGGGGTCCACCGGGCTTTTATAATAGATGTGGTCGCTGTACATTTCTCCGTGATGTCACTTCGTTGGGCTGTCATTTGTGGCCAGATCGCTTCTGAAATTGAGCTCCGTAGCTCAGTAAACCTTACCTGGTATAAGAAAACGTTGAGTAGTTTAGTTTCAAACATTCACCTTGACGGTAACACTATGGAGAGGCCTTCATCCAGCAGTGGATTAACAGAGGGCTGTAAATTATTGCAGCCCTTTGGAATTGCATGTTTAGTGATCTAATTACCTTTTATATACTTTGCACTCGTGTCGTGTTTTGCGTATTTTTGTTGTAACGTTCTCACCCCCCTCCGACTGGACTCTAGTATAAATATTCTTATTCACTGGATGTTTAGCATTGCAACCGTTGTGGGACGGAAGCCCCTCCTGTACGAATTTAGAGTTTTTGATAGAGATGGAGAGACAGGGCAATCTACAGGTAGAGAGACAGGGTCATCGATAGAGATACAGTGCCATTTAAAGGTAGAGAGCATGCTGCCTTGGCAGATTCCTTAGTTGAACATCGGAACAACTGTTTTATTTCCAGAAATGGTAAAACCTATTCTTATTTTTCATCATTGCCTTGCCAGGTGTTCGAGGGGGCTCTCCAGCAGTCTCTTGCATTCAGTTGCTATACTTTCCCTCTTCTCTATAGGCGTGTCTCGCTTAAGGAGTCAGATACGTTCCGCGAAAAATTGCTCTGGTAAGCGAAAAACGTGTTAAACAATCATCGTCTTCCCCATTGACTCCCACGTTAAAAGCTGAGCTACGTTTTGGCCAGAAATGTTCCACTCTTGGACAACCTTTTTACATGAAAATATATATTTTTAAAGAGTAATAAATGTAACGCCACACATGAAGGACCACAGTGCAAGATCCCCCTGTATAGCCTTAACGGATTGTTGGGGAAATTGCTGTTAACGAGCACTTATGGTACTGCACATGAAGGGGTTGAATGGACAGCACCATGTCCCAGCCACCTTTGTTTCCCTTGTGGCGATTTTTACACACCGTACCAGGTACTAATTTGAGGCAGAGCAGACCTAGGGGACGCCCAGGACGAGTTCAGATGTTACTGGTGTTGGCCGTGAGCGGGAATCGAACTCGGGTAGTCGGGTTCGTAGTGCCACGAAACAGGCGTAACACACAGCACAGCTGGTAAACAAACAGCGGCGGGACACCGTGCACCCCCTGCCGCCACGGTACGCATTAAATCGATCGCTCCATTTTGCTGGTTTCGCAAACAAATGGGTCCGAATTCAAATTGCCCGTGACAGCGAATTCTCGCACGAACGCTCATTAGAGACACGCCTGTATATACACATGAAGGGCTTTCTTTAATAGCTATTGTATGCATGGTGGTGACCCACCCAAGGCACTATCCAGGCTCAATTCTGCTGAGCTTCTAACATCTGATGGGATCGGGCACGAGGGAAGTTATTTTTTTCGATCAGCTATGAATTAATAATAAAAACTTAAAGAATAGAAATGCTACCTGCATCACGGCAATGTTCAGTTGTGAGCGGGCAGGGAGGAGTGGTGCGGCTCAACGTGGGCAGATAGCCGAGCGGAAACACAAGGGGGCACACGCATTGGAGATGGGATTGGGCAGTGAGCAGGTCAAATTGCAAACCGGACAAAATGGCAAATGAAAAAAAACACGTTAAAACCTAACTTTATTTTTGTACAGTTTGATTATACAGCAGGCATGTCCCCCCCCCTCCCCAGAAATTATACACCAAACCGATTAAACAGGCAAATGTTAATAAAATGAGATGAAGGCATTCGTGAGATGCGTTTACAGAACATCAAAACAGTAAACTTTACTCGTTTAACAAAAACTATACAATTTAAATCTGTAAAGCTTCTAAATACAAAATACGTTTTTTTCTTCTCAATACGCATAGATAGCATTCCCATTCGTGGGACTAAACACATTACTAAAGCACTTACCATTTTCACTTAAATCATATCAAGTGTATTTACCCAATTTCAAAATAGCAACACAAATGGCAATGTTTTTTTTTAATGATCATCACCACAAATGGATAGTTTATCAAAAACTAGTTTTTTTTAACAATATAGCAAACCGTAATTGGCATAGGAATAACATGATCTATAAACATGGACAACCGTGGACTTGCATGTTAATCTTTTAATAATACAAAGAAACAACAGTTCACAACATTTATATTCAAGTAACTTGTCTACTTAACTCAAGAGGTTTGCATTTCAGTAAAGCGTAAAAATGCAGAAAATGTATATAATTATCACTACATGCAACGCCCCAACAAAAAAACTCATGAATAATATGTGCACCTGTAAAAATGATATGCTCTCGCTGAACAACCTGAAACAGTTGGCTAAATCACATTGAAGGTTTTACATAGTAGTCAAACACTGATACAACCACTGTAAGTGTATCAGCTAAAGGGTTATGTTATTGATAATCATTATTACTTCCACTCTTTGATCAAAAATTAGGTTTGTAAAGCTTTAACACAGGACAACCCCCACGTGGCACGGACGTTCCTAACGCCTCACATCATCACGCATCGTCATGTCCTCACGCTTCACATTGTCACGCGTCACATCACGCCCTCACGCATCACATTGTCATGTGGAGGCGACGCACGGTGTAATCGGGTCCGCCGCTCAAACTGTGATCGCATGAGTCACACACTTCCGTGCTTTATTGCCCTTGATGTGCACATGGACTCTAGTGGTATAATGACTATGAACTGCAGTGGTATAGCCTGTACACAGTATATCAATCAGAACCGCGGTACTCACAATTACTGGAGAACCGCACAACTCAATGCACCTATTGTTATCTTGAGAATAAGTAACTCCATAGTCTGTTTAAGCCATTGTACAGGACAATTCCAAGTTAATTTAAGATTGTGTTGAATTATACTGAGTATCATTAGATATATAATTGTCAACTCCTTTACAGTACATCCGTTTTCCTCAACTTGTGAAATTGACTGCGTGCAGGACTCAGGAGATTCACGATTTCAAGTGTAGAGCATGGTCCCTCTGTCGCACTTCCACCGCTCTACAATTTACAACTATTGTATGTTTATTTGGTCACGGCAGAGAAGTTATTCTCCAGTTTTGATGACCCAGCAGTGGCCAGACGGCGGCTACTGTAGAGTTTACGGGAAAAGTGGCCGAACCAATTGCTCAGCTGTATGCAGAATGGAAAGTGCTAAAGAGCGATGATCGCTTCACTGGAGAAAATCATCACCATGCGCCCACTGCCATTGGGGTGGTTCTGCAAACGGAGATTTGCTTTTAAACAAAAACAATTCAAACAAATATTTTACCAGGTAAGGTCCACTGAGCTATATTGCTCTCTTTCAGAAGCGACCTGGCTATTACAAATGAAAAGTGGCTTATCACGTGGACATTGAAAGCAGCCAAATACTCCAAATGCATGTTGATTCTAAATGTGGAGGGAAAAACCGGAAGATCCGGAGAAAAATCCACGCGACTATGGGGAGAACTAAATATATACAGGCATCAGGGTTGGGATTGAACCCACGACTTCCTGCATATCTTCTGAGGCAGTTAACATCTCGCCACCTTCGCGCCCCAATCTTTACCCAGATTACCGAGGGCAAATTAACACCTTTTTAAGATTCAAATTCATAAGAAAATCAGTCATGCGTGTGGTGGTTTTTCAGTTTGTTACCTGCTTTCATCACAGCCAAGTGTAATAATACGAAATCGTGACCTATTTACAGATCAGTAGGACGTTGCTTCCCTCGCGCGCAAACCCGAAGCATTTGGCATAAAACGTAGAAACACGTTGATAAAAAGAAAGAGAAAAATAAATAGAAAGTATAGATCTCCAAAAAATCTGGGCAACATTATGATACACAATAGTTTTTGAAATCAAAAGTTTGAGAAAACTTAGCATTAATATAGATATAAATTCAAATCAATGTTTACAAACAAAATTAACAGTTTGGGAGAGAACATATATGAAGAACAATGAGCAGTCTGCACATCTACAATGAAAAAAGCACAAATCACCAGCATTGAAACCAGTATTTCAGATGTTATGCTACTCCCCAGGACCTTATCCGCCACAGTGAAACATAACCACTACATCAGCTTCTTGACAAACATTCCACTTTTTAACATTAAAAATATGAAATCCACATTCGACTAGAGGGCCTCTAGTTAAAATTCGAGCAAAAATAACTGTTTAGTACCACGGACAGGCAAAGTGAAGCTTATAAATGTACCCTGTTGGCTGTCATAAACTCCCCGAGAGAAGTGCAACGCTCGTCTTACATTCTACACTGCTTCTCACGTGGGGGCAGCGGATACAGGCAGCTTTCACACATTTTCCCCACGTTTCAAGCACGCACACTCGCAACCCCCACTCTGTACCCGCAAAACATAAAAACAAAGATCACCCCCCCACCACGTATAGCCTGTAACAGACTGTTGGGGCAAGTGCTGTTAGCGAGCACCGATGAAGGCCGGTATGGCGCACTAGGGGGTGGGTGGCCAGCACCGCGCCTGGCTGCATTTGTCTCCCCAGTGGCGATGTTTTCAGACACCGCACTGGGTACTAATTTGAGGTTGAGTCGTCCTAGGGGAGGCCCAGGCCCGGCTCAGATAATCGTCACCGATGTTGGCCATGAGCGGGAATCGAACTCGGGCCGCCAGGTTCGTTGTGCAGGTATGGTGCACAAGGGGGTGGGTGGCCAGCACCGCGCCTGGCCGCCTTTGTCTCCCCATTGGTGATGTTTTCAGACACCGCACTGGGTACTAATTTGAGGTTGAGTCGTCCTAGGGGAGGCCCAGGCCCGGCTCAGATAATCGTCACCGATGTTGGCCGTGAGCGGGAATTGAACTCGGGCCGCCAGGTTCGTTGTGCAGTGCGCTAAATAACTGCTTGACCACCGCTTACCCGCAAAACACACACACGTGCGCACATTTGCAAACGGATTGAACCCGGTGATTATGTCCGAATGCAATTCAACACTTTGGGCTCTCTATCCCTCGATGTCCACCAGCCTTCCCTCGGCCGGCAGGGCCTCGGCGGCAGCCACGGAGTCGTCTGGTCCCAGCGGGAGATCATCGCGGCCGTGGAAGATGCGAGGGCAGTGGACGATGAAAGGCCGGATGGGAGTGCGGCTCACCATCTTCCCCATGATGGTGGTATTGTCGCTGAAGTTGGGCTTGATCAGCGTGGGCCAGAAGCAGATGGACAGATTCTCCTCGGACATCTTGTTGGTGGCGCTGTGCTGGCACACCCTGCACGCGAGACGCACGTTTAGAATTCACGCGCATAGCTTGTCACTGGCCGTTTCCTGCACTACCGTATTTTCCCGCATATAGCCCGCATACGCATATAACCTGCAGACGCATATACCCCGCAAAAACAGCATTTTGTGTAAAAAATTTTCAGATAGTCCGCACCTCCATATACCCCGCATGCATTCATATCTTTAACGTCGTTACCGCAGCTTAATTCCATCATATTAATACAAAGTTTACATTTATAATCCATTCCACCATCAATTGTTAACATTAAAATCATAACGTGCACAAAGAAAACAAACTAACCGGAAACGAGTGAACTTAAAACAGTAAATAAGTAACGAAAGTAAATATCCAATAAATAAGTAACACCTGGTAGATAAGTACCATAAGTAAGCGTACTGTTAGGCTTACCAGCATTCGACCTCATCATATTACAGCTACTGGACTGGTAGTTACCCCTGTACAGTTTTAGCGCTGGTAGATTGCGCGCTGCGCAGACAATAGCGGCACTACGGTAACGCCATTGCCTCCTGGCAACAAAGCCATTGGAAGTGTGAAACAAAGCTCATGGTCGCGACTGTATACGGCAGTGCTCAGCCAATAGCAGCGGCCTAAGGGACTCGGCAATTATGATTCCGCCTCTGGTAGACGCTTGTTAAGGCCCTTCCCATTGTGCAATCCATAGCCTCAGCTAAAACTTTCGCACCCCCCTACAGCCACTGGAAGTATTACGGTAAACCAAGTGCACCCACTTCAAACATTGTCGTTTCATTGTACAAACAATTCGAATTATTTAAAACGTGATAACATGTGCAATTTTAGTGTGAGTGGTTTATTCAGCAGTGCTTTAGTCAAAGGTAAGTGTTGCATAGTGGATAGTCCTACCATGAAAACATTAAACGAGTTATGACATATCACATGTGTAAAATATTTTTGGGATAGCCTGCACCTCCACATACCCCACAGGGTCTTGTTTTGTTTGTAAAAAGTGGTTAACCCCGAGGGTTATATGCGGGAAAATACGGTACTCATTACATATGTAAGTTAAACTTATTTATCACTGTACTAAGCCAACCGTGCTAATCGGAGTGGGGAACATCAGTTAAACCGCTTCCAGTGTCACCAGGGGGTGGCATGTGCCGCTTCCGAACCATCGATGGAGCGAACTACTATGTGACAGCCTGCTGTGTGAATTCGGGGAGCTAGTGGACCATGGCACACCATCGTTACCACCTGTGAAGTCCGTCAGGGCGTGTCAGGCGGACTGGTGGTTGCCCTGAACGTGGGTTTAACCAGGCTGGATCCTTGAAAGATGTGGAAACTGTCCCATTGGTGAACTCCTCTCGCAGGCAAGGCTGCGTTGGCTGAGTCATGCAGTCCGCATGCCCAACCACTGCGTGCCCAAGCAGCTTCTGTTTAGCCGGATAAGAGGGGGCTAAACGGGTACGGCACGAGCTAGAAAAGAGATGGGCTGATGTGGTACAGGAGGATGTGGAGCTGAGTGGACTTTCCGAATACTGGAACTAGTGGTGTCAAAACTGGCCCCTGTGGAAGCTCGTGAAGGCAGCTATTGAACGGATGGAAGCAGTTGCCCTCCAACAAAAGCAGAGGGCAAAAGAGCGAAACTCATAACAAGGAGCAAGTTGGCACAGTAGGCAGCACAGGTATCGTATCTGCCAGCCATCTCAGCTCATCAACCCATGGGACCTGGGGTCTTTCACGTAACCTCGCCAGTGAGCCTTCAACACTTCACGTGGTCTCAAAGTACACTTAGCCTGGCACACTCGCTGTGGTGACGTCACCGCCACTTCATGGCGAATGGTGGTCGTTGTTGTCATGTGAGTGGGTGAGTGCGTTGCTGCGACCTGCAGTGGAGGTGGTTGGACACAATACTGATGAGATAAAACAGTGTGTGTCTGGTAAACCAAGTTCAAAATGTTAGAGGAATCAAGGGAAGTTAATGCCAACGGTAAAGATGATAGTAGTGATAGCAGAGTGATAGGGAGGTGACTGGAGTGAATCAGCGAGTGCTGGGTCATCAAATCACCCTGACAGATTTACGTTGAATTCTATCAGGTGCAGTGAGGAAGAAATTGGGTGCTCTATCCCGGGTGGCATTAAGGCGATGGCCATCTGGTCAGGTACAAAATATTCATGACTGTTATTTCTGACACGCTGGTGGGACTATGTCACTCCGCTGGCCTGGGAACGCCTGGGAATTCCCCAGGAAGAGCTAGAGTCCATCGCCAGGGAAAGGGGGGTCTGGACACCCTACTCAACAAACTCCCGTCGTGACCCTCACCAGGACAAGTGGACTGAGAAACGAACGAAGTTTTTATCCGAGTAGACTTCTGATGAGAGTGAAATGAGAGACACAGGCATTGATGATGAGAGTGAAATTGCCCACAACAAAAAACTTCCATCTATAAAGCGAACGCACAGCAGTGCACTTCTAACCGGTGGCATCACGAAAGACACATGAGTTAAACCACAAGAGCACACACCTGTAGAAATGCGTAATAATGAATTTGAAGACTTCGTAATTTACAAGCGGGAGCTTTTTCACAAAGTCCTGAAGAGATGCGAGCATTTCCTTTTCAACGGTGATGCCTGCAAAAAAACACACACAGCTCATCTCACAAGTGCATGAAAGTCACCTTCGCTCACAATTTCCCGCTCCTCACTAAAAACTTACTTTTGTTCCCTAGTTCACCCCATGACCCCCCTAATCTCCCCCTCATAACCACCACCGTGATCGTTTCCTCTTCATATGAACTTTATGGCAGGACTCCGGGGTCCCATAAGCCCCCGGCTCTCAGATAAACTACATTGCGACATCATTTTATGTCTGTTGAAGGTGAACGATACAGAAATGTATTCCTCTCGACGAGCTCTACATGATGCGCTAATAAAAATTAAAAGTGTTGTTTCTTCTGCGTATTCGTCCTCGCTGCGCTTGGACGATATGACAACAGAATGATCCGCGCCAGGTGGGTCGCGGCGTTTATGTGCGTGGTGGGACGGAATTGCCAACAATGAGGTTCATATTCTCATCATATGGCTATCGCTCATTAACCCCATTCATTCAATCCATTCATCATTTACTGTCATCGATTTAACTTTCACCAAATTCACGCATCATCACAGATTCGCTCCCATTCCTTCCTCTCGTCTATTTTATTCACCTCATCCCCACTATTACATTCACACACGCGTTGTTGTACCGTTCTTAATTCTCCGATAAGCGCCTTAGTTAAGGTGCTATGTAAATTACATTAAGATAAGATGTTCATCTCAAACAAAGTGAGATCCTGGGCACAACAGTTATACATCCACAAGGGGTTTTTTGGTCGCAAAAGCCTCAGCACTAAACTGGTGATTATAAAGCATGAGAAATACACGGACAGGTTTTTGCAACCAATAGGCCCTATCGCTAACCATCAAGCAAAATGGTCACCATGATTGTGCACTTTCAAATGTGCTTCTGCGGCTGTTCAGAATGCACTTCCTTCAGATATTAGGAAGCCACTGGAGCTATACACTTTGAAATAATCTAGATTGAAAACTCATTCCTTATGTCTATGGGACCTTTTTGCCAGTATTAAAAATAATGAAAAATAGTAAGAATAGGTGTTACCCTTTCTGGATATAAAACAGGTGTTAAGATGTTAAAACACCAAATAGATACATTTTGCAAGGCATTAAATCTGCATTAACACACAATGTATATATTACCAGAGCATGTTTGTTTGCATGTTTTGCCACAGATATGTGGTTAACGCAGACTTGATGCCTTGCAAAATGTATCTATTTGGCATTTGAACATCTGAACACAATTCCTGTTTTATTGCCAGAAAGGGTAAAACCTATTCTTATTTTCAAGATTTTAATCTACGTGTCTTCACGTCTGCGGATTGCACGGTGTCGTATGATGCAGTTGTATAAAAAACGCTATGTCTAAAAGTCAATATGACTACTACTTGCAGTACTAACAAGGTATATTCACACAGATTGCCGAAAGCTCTTACCGACTGCATCAGCCAAGCTCTTCTGCATGTTGTAAGGCAGAAGCGGATCCGGCAGTTCCGTGAAGAAGGACTTGAGTGCTCCAGTGATTGTGTGCACCGTCACGTTGAGGCTGGAGATGTCAAAGTTGTGATCTGGAGCACAGTGGGGGTAGGGGAAAGGCAGCGTGTGAACAATGCTTACGACGCGCAAAGTAACCTGCTTTTTATGTTTTTATTGTATTTCAACAATACAGAGCCCAAACGGTGACATACGAGGAAGGGCACATTAACTAAGTATTACTGATTAAAGTCCCGGAAAGGCAGCAATTGGTTCCTGTCCACCCCTGGAGGAGGGGCAAAAAACTCCCAGCATCCTTACTGCCCCCCCCCTGAACCCCCTCAGTTATTTGTAAATCACACACTCGGCTCTGCAGGAATGAGGGACCATCCATCCTCAAATTCCCATTCCCTGCCTTTAAGCTCCTGGCTTAAATGTTCTGCATCCGCAAGGGCAAGAAGAATACCATGCCTTTGTAAACCCAACAGGAGTGGTTGACTCGTATCTATTACAATTTACAAAGTGCTGTGTTTGCTTAAATATTTTTGCCATTGTGCCCTGTGCTCATAAACTGTAAAAAAGACGCAGACTTTCCTGCTTCAACAGTGATGCTATGGAATCACAGCCACTGAGAGCTCCTCAGCAGAAGAGGCGATGCCCTTCAATTCCACACGTTACAATGCATGCCCATGTCAACAATAAACAAACCCTGTATAAATATTCAATCACTAACATTAAGCGCCTAGAGATTTTATGAAGGGTGCTACATAAGCTGTAATTATTATTCTTATTAAGGGCAGAACTCTTTCCCCATTCACTGCGTCTAGGGGCGTGCCCCTATGGAAATTAACTGAAGTGCACTCTTGACGATCGGTCTGATAGCATCTACTCTTCTCTACACTTGAGGATCCGGTTTTAAACAAGCGTGGTTGCCCAGATTCAAACCCGGGACATGTCCTCAACCGGCAACAGAACATTTAGACCGACACTTGCTGTGCATGCGGGTTAATTTAAATTGTAACACCACCTTTCTCGAACTGTTGTAATATGTTTTTCTGGTCGACCTTATTCCCAGAAACTCGATACAGCCCTTCATTATGCAGGCCTAAAAAACACACAAAAAACAGATTTCAACATTAGAAAGTGCCACGATGGTGAGATGTTAACTACCTCATCTGGTATACAGGAGGATCGTGGGTTCAATCCCGACCCTGATGCCTGCTGAAAATTTGGAGTTTGCGTATTTGGCTGCTATACATTTCCACATGATAACCCACTTTGTCGAGCAATCATTTGTGACCATGTCGCTTCTGAAAAAGAGCTAAATAGTTCAGTGGGCCTTACCTGGTAAAATAAAAGTTTAGTTTAGTTTTATAGAATAATAATAAAAACCACATGGAATAAACAGCACAGTTGTTAGTTGTCAGCAATAAACATACAAACCTCAAAGCAGTCAGGGCGATTGATGATCCAGCACCCACTGATTAGCTCACTCACCAGTAGTAAGTCCCCTCCTTATCACTCTTATGCCGCTACTACCATGGTTACTATTCCCATGAACTTCACTCATCGATTCCTTCACCCATGTTGAGTCGGTCTAGAAGACACTTGACTGTTGTCTTCCATTACACACTGTGTTCAACCACCACACTTCAGGTCACAAACAACACGCTGTGGTGTACAGAATTGTACACCGCAGTGAAGTCAAAGTTGGAAGATTGCACACAAAGCGGCGCAAATGCGGTTTGCACGAAACAAGATGCTGTTTAACCGATTGGAGGGTCTGTTGGTTGGCACTCAAGACTCAGGCGAAAATATTTGTGGGAGGATGAGGTGTGGTGGTCACAGACTCCAGCATTCAGTTTTCTACTTGTATCTAAAGAGCCTCGGCACCATACTCGACCAGAATATGTTGTTTGATCACCACGTACAAAATATAGTCACAGTTTCTGCATTTTTCATATCGACCACTATTGAGTAGTGAAATAGCCAACATGGTGGCATGCAGCATAGTATCAGCAATGATCGATAATTGAAACTCATTACCCTATGGGACATTGGTCAAAAACATTTCCAAGCAGCAGCATGTACAAAATAATTTCGCAAATGTTGTGACAGGTACTGAAAGATCTGACCATGTCCGTCCAATCTTTGTTGAGCTGCATTGGCTTACGGTTGCCCGAACGAATACATTCTAAGGTTGCACTCATGACTGTACACACAACATGTTTGCCACAAATGAACCACGATACCTTGCCGATCTCGTCAACGAGCATAAACCATCACGCGAACTCGGGTCATCCTTGCATCGGCTTTTGGGAGCCATCGAACAAAGAGGGTCATTGTATTGCATGCTTTCAGATGCGCTTCTGTGGCAATTTGGAAAGCTCTTCATTCCGAAATTAAGAAGCCACTGGAGCTATGCACTTTTAAATCTAGATTGAAAACTAATTTCTTTAGAACTGCTTTGTGTTTCGTTTGTTGTCCTTTTCCCTGCACGTCTAATTAGCACGGTTGGTTATGTACGGTTCAAAAGAAGTTTAACACACATACTGCATCTAATAACCCACTCACGAATTAAGGAAATAGTTAACTCTTATTTATTACTGTTTGTTGTTGGCCACTTGACGTTTTGTGCCGGAACTAAAAAACTGTTTTACGAGGATGTCCAGAATTAACACCCAATTTGAGACCCAAACATCGTCGCATACCTCCTGGCTTTGCCATTCCTCCTCAAAGACACTGGTGGAACCTCATCAATGAACTTGGCATACCCCAATGACTGTATTCACACACCCTGTAAATCGCCACACAAATGCTGCACTGGCTCGGAGGTAATAGCCAAGTACACTTACATGGTCACTTGCACAGTGGGAATAGAATGGAACGATTGCTGCCGACTTTGGCCCTGCGTGAAGCGTTGTCAATAGCCAGAATAACAATTCCAACTTGTAACACTGCGCCACCACCACGGCCGCCACATAGTACAATGGTTTTGCCAACCATGGGGGTTTTCAGGAGCCTAACCCCCTATTCTCCATAAGCGTTTGGGGCTTGCCTACCACGGGGGTTTTCAGGAACTTAACCCCCCGCGGCTGGCAAGGGATTGCTGTACTCGCACATTCTCATATAATGAGTTGCGGCCGTTACGTCCGCAAATTTGCGTGCGTTATAAATTGCATTATTATTCAACAGGGACAAGGATGAACCGCTGACGATTGGAAAGGTGGCAGCAGCAGCCAGGCAATGAGGCTGCATAAAAATACCCCACCACCACTCCCCGAGCTCTGCGGTCCTCTATATATATTAATGTGTTCTCAGATAATTAACAAGTGATTATATAGGGGGGAGGAAACAAGAGTAATGGGAGAAAAACCTATGCATGCGAGGAGGCAACACTCTTGTCTCCTACAGCTGGAACAGGTGTCCACATTTTTGCTATACAGTCTTCTCCTGGTCGAGCCAAAGTATGTGGAAACCTCCTCGATACGCACGAGAAGGGAGTTTCACAACGGGTGTGTGATCCACCAACCCCCGCTGCCTCCACAGCCACCACCAGCCAATGCCCCATTGGAATTACTAGGTAACAAACCTGGAGCAGCATCTCGTCATACATATCTCACTGCCCCACCACCCCGTTCTGCTTGCACAACCGTACTGTGCCAGCAAGATATGGGTGTTTTTTTCCCACTGTCATGTAACAGAGCCGAACTACAAGTGAGCCGCAGTAGCGAGATATTAACTAACTCACCTGGTATGCAGGAGGCCGTGGGTTTGATCCCAACCCTGACACCTGCTGTATATTTGGAGTTTGCATGTCTCTCTCATCGTGGTTTGCGTGGATTTATCTCCGGGTCCCCCGGTTTTTTCCCTGCATATTTAGAATCAATGTGCATTTAAAGAATATGGCTGTATATTTCCACACAGTGATATGCCACTTTGTTGCGGTATTATTTGTGATAGCCAGGTCGCTTCTGAAAAAAGGCGGCTCGGTGGGCCTTCTTACATCATAAAATAAAAAAGTTAGTTCGTTAGTTATTAGTTAGTTATGCCAGCCTCACACGACATCCAAATCTGACTCGGCATGACATGGCATCACTGTGTTATCTGCAAGCGTCTCGGAGCGTAAGGGGGAAACATCCGCAAAAAGGAGCATGAAACAATTACGGAGCCACGAACGTTATGCGGGCATTCCTTCCCACATGAACAACATTCTCACCATTCCGCTCAATGTACTCCACACATTTCTTCAAGAACACGGGGATGGGCTGGTCTGGTAGATCCACGAGGTCTTTGAGTGGCACCCCGAAGTAAGCGTTTTTGTTCTTGCCCTTCTTCTTTTTGGGCTAGAAAAATTCAAGGAGAAAACAAAAAAATATATATTTTTTTATCAACTTGGCCAGGTCACGGAGAGCAGGTGGAGCAATGGTAGTCGGTACAAGGTCGTGTATGATAGGGAGTCCTGGTAGTGTAGGCATGGTAGTGTGTGATAGTGAGGGAGTACTGGGGGTGAAGGCATGGTAGTGCGTGATAGTGAGAAGTACTGGGGGTGTAGACACAGTAGCGTGTGATAGTGAGGAGTACTGGGGGTGTAGGCACGGTAGTGCGTGATAGTGAGTAGTACTGGGGGTGTAGGCATGGTGTAGTGTGATAGTGAGGAGTACTGGGGTGTAGGCATGGTGTAGTGTGATAGTGAGTACTGGGGGTGTAGGCAGGTTAGTGCATGATACTGAGTACTGGGGGTGGCAGCATGGTGTAGTGTGATAGTGAGGAGTACTGGGGGTGTAGGCATGGTGTAGTGTGATAGTAACGAGGGTGTAGGCATGGTAGTGCGTGATAGTGAGGGAGTACTGGGGGTGTAGGCACGGTAGTGTGTGAGAGAGGAGTACTGAGGGTGTAGGCATGGTAGCGTGTGAAAGTGAGGGAGTACTGGGGTGTAGACATGGTGTAGTGTAAT
Organism: Lethenteron reissneri; assembly: GCF_015708825.2. NCBI lineage: Eukaryota > Metazoa > Chordata > Hyperoartia > Petromyzontiformes > Petromyzontidae > Lethenteron > Lethenteron reissneri. The sequence goes on along the minus strand of NC_083841.1, from coordinate 8,803,331 downwards.
AGTGAGGAGTACTGAGGGTGTAGGCAGGTTAGTGTGTGATAGTGAGGAGTACTGGGGGTGTAGGCATGGTAGTGCGTGATAGTGAGTACTGGGGGTGTAGGCACGGTAGTGTGTGATAGAGAGGAGTACTGAGGGTGTAGGCATGGTATAGTGTAATAGTGAGGAGTACTGAGGGTGTAGGCAGGTTAGTGTGTGATAGTGAGGAGTACTGGGGGTGTAGGAATGGTAGTGCGTGATACTGAGTACTGGGGGTGTAGACATGGTGTAGTGTGATAGTGAGGAGTACTGGGGGTGTAGGCATGGTGTAGTGTGAGAGTGAGGAGTACTGGGAGTGTAGGCATGGTAGTGCGTGACAGTGAGGGTGTGTTCAAGGTGTAAGAACGGTAGTGTGTGATAGTGAGGAGTACTGGGGGTGTAGGCACGGTGTAGTAGTGTGATAGTGAGGAGTACAGGGGGTTAAGGTAAATAAACAATGAAAGCCAATGCCTTCTGCGACTCACCTTGAGCTTCGAGTCCTTCAGTTTGGCGGCCTTCTTCTTTCCACCCTCGGCTGCCCGTACCCGCGGAGCATCGTCAAGGTCGGCCGCGGGGTTGTCGATGCCGCAGCTGCTCCCTTCGGCGCCCGGAGAGAGCAGCGGCGCCGAGTCTGCATGGTGCCCGCCCCGTACCGCCCTGCGCCCTCCGTCACGCGGCGCTACTGCCCCACCACTGCGTCCCTGCTCGCCGTTCCCCAGCACCTCCGACGGGTACACCTGCCTCCGCAGCAGGGTCTCCGACCTGTACCTGTAGGACGACCGCCTCCGCACCACCGGTTGGCCCTTCCTCCTTTCCTGCTCCGTCGCACTTTCCTCCGTGTCAGAGCCGTTCAGAGTTGCCCTCGAGCGCGTGAACAGCTTTGTCATCGACCAGGTCTTGGTGTCGGCGGCTGCTGCTGCGGGGACGTCTGCGATTTCGGTGTCCTCGGCATGAGCTAGAGGAGCTCGAGACAGCTGCGCCTTTGTGGGGCCTTTACTCATAGTTTCATTTATTTTTTCTATTAGCTTAGGATCGAGTTTGCTCACCCCCAAACGCTCTGCGGGTTTTGCAGGCTTCGGCGGAAGCACCTTACGATTGCGCTCGCTGTCGTGCGGCAGTGAAGCAGAACTAACTGGGAGACTGTTCCCTTCCAAATCCATCGGTCTGCTCCTGGACATGTTCGGAAGCAGCTGCGTCTCATCGCTGGCAGGGCTGTAGGGCGGCTGGCAATCGTCGTCGTCGGAATCAGACAAGGACGATGATGAAAATGTGCCGCTCTGGTTCAGAGCCTCACTGCTGACGTTCATTGTGGGATCAAAGCGGAATTCCTCCTCGACGAGAGGTCGTTTCTCCAGGGCCTCCGCGAAGAAAGGTGTGAACACCTCGGTTTGACGGTGGAAATGCGACTGGGCAGGAACGGTGCAGAACCTCCCTCCGATTTCACTGGCAATGTGCTCCCCCTCGCTGACCAATTCCTTCGCTACGACATTCTCGAAAAACTCATTTTGGCTCTCGGTTATTGCTACGAGCTGCACAGGAATGACATCGGGCACGTCAGAGAGGAAGGCGCGCATCGTTGCCATGGACGCTTTTCTCTTCGCCGAGTAAACGAGGATGTGGCCATGGGTCAGATCGTCCCTCCTCAGTGTCGCCATGTGATACGACATGATTGTGATCTTAATCTTCTTACGGTGGGCCCCAAGGAACATCTCCAAGCTCACGGAATCCACCTGGCCAGGCTGCCCGAAGGTACAGAAGCGAGACTCAAAGAAAGGCGTCAGTACCAGGTCCACGGTGAAGGGGTCCCCACACATGACGCACATCGTGACGTAGAGATCTGCTTCGGTGAGGTCGCTGCGCCCGATCACTTTCGGTGGCACCACTTCCTGATGACACGAAATGGCGATATGGACCAGCGCCTGCTTGACCTGAGCCTCTTGGAAGGCCTTTAGCACCGAGTCACCTGAGCTGTCAACGAAGGCGATCTGGTATTTATTGGCCGCTTGCTGTGCTTGCTGCCTGAGCAGCGGGTATGTTCTATTGGCCACATCTTTGTGATTGGCCAACAACAATACGATGGGAATATTTCCGGAGAGACCGTCTTTTCTGTTGCCAGTTGAGACGTTTGTCATTCTTTCTAAAGACTCCGTTAAACATTTTAAAGAATCCAAGGAATTGAAAGCACACAGGTATCCACCGGGTCTACCATTAAAGCAGGGATTTTGCATCGCAGTTGTGAAGGCCGCGACATCTCCGTCAACGACTTTCAGGTCCAGTGCGTAGTTCTTGTCGTTGATGTTGAGCTTGTTGCCCGTCGACTGTCTGGATATTTCTCTAGACAGCTCGTGCCCGAGCCCATCCTTCCCGAACACGAACACGCCGAGCTTGTCCTCGCCGCGGGAATCCGAGAGATTATCCGTGCTCCTCTGGCCAACCTTCGAGACGACGTTGGACAGAAGCTGCTCCACCTGCAGATCCACGCAGCCCAGTCGACTGAAGCAGGACTCCTTGGTCGGGTGATGCACGAAGAATATGTGCTTGAGGATGAGGGCGTCGCGCTCTGCTGGCACAAAGCGCAATGCCTTGTACCTGAGGTCGTCCTCCAGGTCCTGCATGATCTCTCCAATCTTGTCGTGGTTGAACGCCTCATTCCTATCCACATCCGCAAATGTCTCCGAGTGTTCCAGGAGCATTTCCTGGTAGTCATTCTTCGCCTTTTCAATCTTATGCTTCTGGATGTCTTGGTAGATGTCAATTCTCTCCTTCTCAGATATCGTTTGATAGCATTCCTTGGTGTAGATGGCGGACAATGAATAAACCTCTTCCCAAGGTTTTCCAGGAAAGATGCAGCTGGAACTTTCAAGGAGTTGCTTAAACTTCTCTTTCATTTCTGCCTTCTTCCTCAGGGTCTGCAGCATTTGTATGTGCGAGTGAAAGGAATTAGACCCACACTCCTTCAGAAAATCCAGGGGGACACGTTTGTCATTGGGCAAATCAATGTGTCTGCTCTCGCTCCACGGCAAGTCGGAGAGCTCAATGAACCACACCCCAAACTCACGTTTGCTTTGCACCAGCGGCAGAAACTCAGCCAATGACAGGGATTCGATTTCGTTTAAGTCAGGGACAAGTGACTCGAAAGCCTTTGGCAGTGTCTGAAGGTATTCTTCCCTTTTTTGCTCAATATGTTCAATCTTCAATCTTCTGAGATGTTCCTTGAAGGACACCTCTGCTTTTTTCAGCCCCAAAGTATCAACCATTTGCTTGTACTCGGGGAAATCTTCCATCTTCCTACGAGTGAAATTCCAAAGTGCGTGGTAATCTCTCACCTGATGCTTCAGCAGAGCCTCGTATTTCTGCGTGGTCGCCTGAGTGAACTCTTTGGCTTGCTTAGCCGCTTCGCAGTAGGGAATCAACTTTTGCTTCCCCTTCAGTTTGTCGATCATCTGTGCCAAAAGCACAAACGCGAACGAGACGTTGATGTTCTCCTGCGCAGACGTTTCCAGCAGGGGGAGATTCACCTTTTTGCTTGAGGCGAAGGCCTGCACGTCCTTCAGGAACTGCTCGTCGGCTCGGTCGCATTTGGTAGCAAGCAACAGAATGGGCTTCTTCGATTTGTTCAGCTGCACAAACAACTTATCGGTGAACCTCAGCTGGTCCGCCATGCTCCGCTGAGCAACCCGGCTCACATCCACACACAACAGAAACCCGTCGATGATCAGTTTGCCGTCTGGCATCGGCTGCTGTTCAAAGTCATGCTCGATTCCCAACTGATCGGTGCAGATGTACATGAGCTTCTCCGCTGACGCAAGCCTGGTCGCTGCGGCTCGCTTGATGTAGTGCTGAGGAACGGAGATCCGGTGCGCCTGGTAGGTGGCATCGTCAATAAACTCCGTCTGCTCCACGACGTTAAAGACGTAGTCCTGGCCCTCCTCCGTCGTCTTCGTGGCCTTGCCCCAGTAGAGAAAGTGGTCATTGTTCACAACCCTTCCGCTGAAGTCGATCTGGCTCAGGATTGTGATGTGGTCAGTGTGGTAGTCGTCCGCTTTGGGCCTAATGAATCTGTTACAGAGGCATGATTTGCCAATTCCAGAAGCCCCCTTGTCCTTTTCCGTTCCAGAAAGTCCAACAACACTTATGTTAAAGGTCCGGCTCTCCTTGCTTTTGGACATTTCTGTATTGTGAAACGTTGAGTGCTCAGTTCATTGTTGGGGAGGTCAATGGGCACTTTGGTTTTATTTCTTACAAAATCACATTATTGTTTCTAAAATCCAATGTTTGTCTTTTCTTCCAAAATTACACGGTGCACAAGGCCACAACAGTTTCCTCAAGCTGGAACTCTGTAAAGACAGAGAGGATACAGAAACACATGGCACCACGTGTTATTTATTGACAGCACAACTATGAGTGCAAAAAACACAAAGCAAACGTGTGAGCTGCATTTTTGTAGACAATGCAAACATTAGGCAGCAGCAATTCCACAGCTCAGCAATTGTAAAAGATGGCCATGAGTTAGGGTTCAATCTTTTGTCTAATTAACATTTTATTTTGGTCTCATTTGCATCGTATTAAACTTTTAGTCTCATATGTACAATTTTGTATGTTTCATTGGCTTAACGACACGTTAGCATAGATTATATAAAGTCAGCATGTCTTACGTAACTGAATGAATTAAACCTACAAAGTATTATTACATGCTCTCGTTTAAGTTTTGGAATAAAAAAAAGTAATCGCCTCTACTTATTTGGTAAATGGATTAACAATCGGATATCCCAACTCTACGCCTCCACCCACACCAAACTCCAGAGCCCACAACGCACAAGTCACTGCCTCATGGTGGCAGCGTGCGGTTTGCAGCAGGAATCTAGCAATGGCATTGATCAAAATCAAATCTAAATAATTTATCACGTATAAAGAGCTTTGTGTTTTTCAATGAAGGTTGCTGTATATATAAAAACATTATTCATTTAATGAATTTAACACGTGTAAGAATTCACTACTTCAGATTTGAGAGGTGGCAAGGCCGCTCAGAGGTCAGCGTTGAGCTGGCACTGATGACAGCCTGGGTTCGAATCCAGCTTTCAGCACACTGCCTGATTACACCGGTTATCACACGCAGTGCAGTACAGTAGTCCCTCAATTAATGTCTTTAATCCGTTGTACGAAAATTACTGTTAACCAAAATAAGTGTTAATATAATTCACTTATAAGTTGCAAGGGAGCAGTTTCCACTGCCAAAACAGAAAACGTAATTTAAGCAAAGCCAGTCGAAGTCTACACATAAATGGGTGTCCCTGACTGGCTGAGGGCATGACTCAGCCCCACTTACGAGCGCCCGGATTGGCCGAAATTGGCACAGGTGTGCGTAACGTAAACGTACCATGTCAAAATGTTAACACTCATCAAAACCGTGGGGTCCTGATGGGATGCAAAATGTTAATAGAAAAAAACTTTTACTGATGTCACTGTTAACCGAGGGACTACTGTAGTACGTTCATCATCTCAAGCCTGGTCATCAAACACTCACAGACATCCATCCTAACATGGAGACCCATAGACCCACAAACTGAATTGTGATTAAACTGGGTACTCAAGCACCATGAGTTGATGGTCAGTCTGGTCACCAAATATTACACAAAAAACCCCATCACTTAATTTGGCAAAATTTCAGCTGTGAATAAGCCCTGGTGGTGAGATGTTATCTGCCCCGCCCGGTATACATACATCTCAGGAGTAACTGACAAATTAGCCCGGGTTTTGCAAAAGCAAAACATTAAAGTAAGATTTGGTACAGTGCACAAAAGAACACCAAGGAAACATTAAATTATCTCAAACACAACTGTTGGCAGTGGCAGAGCATGCTTGTCAACAAGGACACTCAATTGATTTTGATAACGTTGCAGTGTTGTGTAAAACAAATTATTACTGGCCAAGACTAATTAGAGAATCCATTGAAATTGAGAGAAACAGAAATAACTTCAATCGCTCTGACAGCTACAGGCTTAGTGCGGCCTGGAAGCGTATTATCAAATAAAAACAATTACAAATCCTTATAAGGGAAACAAATACCAATGAAAAACAATTGAATGATTACCAATCTATATAATTACAATACCCCCCCTTCCTTGCCTCGAATCACTGCACCAGATTGAATTGAATTAAATGATGACGTCACACTGAGGCTGCTCTATTTAAGAACGGAAGCAACAGGAGAGCTTCACCATTCTTGCCCGATGAAGCTGATTGTAATTATCAGCGAAACGTGGTACTCAAATTTAAAATGCTGTTGATCCTCTCTTCAGCACATCGGTGGGCTAAAGAAGTGAATTATTTTGTCCTTTGAAAACGTGACACATTTTTTACTGTTTGGCCGTGTCGGGTGGTGGAGGGTTACGACACATTTATAAATAACGCGACATGACCCAAAAAACCTATATTATGAATAATATTGGTCGCGAAAGCCTACGTGTTAAATTAAGTAGTGGGTTCGATCCTGACCCTGACGCCTGTATACTTCGAGTCTTCATGTTCTCTCTCCCCGTAGTAATGTGAATTTTCCTCTAAGTCGTCTGGTTTTTCCCCTCCGCATTTAGAAACATGCTTCTATAAATTTCCACTTCGTTGAGTTATCATTTGTGATAGCCAAGTGGCTTCTGAAAAAATTGCTACATAAATCAGTGGGTCTTACTTGGTGAAATAAAAAAATAGTTTATAGTTTAATATAATGAAAACTACGTGGAATAAACAGGAGAGTTGTTAGGTGTCAGTACTAAACATACACGTCTCAGCAACTAATACAGAAATAATTTAACAAAGCAGTCGGGGTGATTGATGATCCAGCACTCGCCGATTCCCTCGCTCACCAGCATTAAGGGGCCATCCATTTCGTACGTACGCATGGAGGGGGGATTAACCCAAATGCGTACACTTGCGTATAGGGGGGGGGGGGGGTCTACTGACAATGTACGTACGCATAGGAAACGGGGGGGGGGGGTGAAGCCTCGATAATAATTTGTCTACATTGGCCTTCAAATGAGCCAGTTCAGTTTTTCCTTAGCTGTTAGACAAGTACGACCGGGAGAAGTAGGTCTGGGGGAGAGGTGTCACTTGTATGCCACCGTACCCCTGACTGATAGCTATCACACAGCTCAGCAGTAAGTCCGACAGTCTGACAGTCTGGTGGCCTGCCCCATAGATTACACATCCTTCAATCTGACCTCGCTGCAGACTGCCACTGGCTCAAGATTTTAGCTGCCGCGGTGCGTTTTTCGTGCTGCTGCTGCCCGGACTTCAGTACTAACACTTGTTTGTACATCGGTCTACTGTTACAGCAGATGTTCAGTCGACGCACTTTATTTAGAGACTAGTTCACCGAGTTTTAATTGTGTTTTAAGATCATAATAGGCGTGTTTTTGAATAACTAGTCAGGATGGATAACACGGTCAAGTATAACTTTGTACAAAGCTGTGTGTAAAGCTAGGCCGCAAGCTAGTACACAAGAACACGTTAATATTAGGAATCTTTATAGTTTCTGCGTGGATTAAATATCGACCGTTCTATAGTTTTCGAGGGGAGGGGTGCGTCAAGCGTATGTACGCAGGTGGGGGGGGGGGGTGTAAAAAGTACGCGTGCGTACAGGGAGGGGGAGGGGTCAAGTTGACAGATGTTTGCGTACGTACTAAATGGATGGCCCCTAAGTCCCCTCCCTATCATTCTTATGCCACTACTACCATGGTTATTGTTCCCGTGAACTTCACTGGTCGATTCCTTCACCCATGTTCAGACTCAGTCTATAAAACACTGACTGTTAAAAAATAGTCTGTTTTATTTTATTTAAAATGACCCTTAAACCGTGACTAATCACAGAATGGCCAGGAAGTAGGCTTTGTGACGAAGGTATGGCCACGGTAATGTCACATCGCGCCCTTCACATCGATAAACCAGTTTGGTTGTTATTGACGCATGAGCACGTATGCCCCTTCACAAAAGGAGGGCACCTACATACCAAGACACCCACACGTTTACCTATATAAGTCACTCGGGACTTCACACATTATTTCCTTCTCTCTTTCTCGCCCAGGCTCGAAGCAAATGTTGTGACAAACTCTGCTTTTTTTTACACTTCACACTGTCGATGAGCACAGTACCAAATACCCAAAAACGTCAAGCAGGCAGGAACAAAGGGCAGTATAAAAGTTGTAATAGGGGCCAGATTGTTATCAGAAAAGCTTGGGGAAAGGGATGAATGGGAGGGATTTCCAAAGACGAGCAGTGTGTGAGGAAAGAAGCAGCAAGTGAGGTGACCTGCAGTGGTCAGTCAGTGAGCGCGTGGGTGGGCGAGTGTGTGAATACGTGGGAAGGCGAGTGGGTGTGTTGTAACCTGCAGTGTTGTGGGGAGCAGTCATGTAGTGGTTTGCACGCTGCACTACCAACCCGGCGACACGGGTTCGATTCCCACTCACGGCCAACATGAGTGACGATAATTTGAACCGATGATGGGCCTCCCCTAGGTCGACTCAGCCTTAAATGAGTACCTAGTGTGGTGGGTAAACTTCGCTACTAGAGAGACAAAGGTGGTCGGGTGTGGTGCTGGCCACCCACCACCTCGTGCGCAATGCCGGCTTTCATAGGTCATCGCTAACAGGCTATATGGGAGATCTTTATCTTTGTGTTGCACTGTTGCTGGTGGGTGAACGTGTGAGTGATTGGGTATAGTGTGTTGTAGTCATCTGCAGTGATGGTGGTGGTTAAACAGTGCGGATGCGATATGGCAGTTAGTCTGGTAGACTGCGTCCATAACATAGGTAAGTGTGTTGTTGTGACCTGCAGTGTGGTGAGAAAGTGGGCGAGTGTGAGTGGGTGTGCGAGTTTTTAAGTGGGTAGGCGAGTCGATTAGTGCCTGAACGAGTATGTAGTGTGTGGTAGTCACCTATAGTGTAAGTGGTTGTGGTGGTTGAACACAGTGTGGTGGATAAGACGAGACAGTCTGTCTGGTAGACTGAGTCCTCAACATGAGTGGAGGGATCAATGATTGAAGCTCATGGGGACAATAACCATGGCATTCACGACCATATGAAGCACCATGTTAATATGAAGCACCCTGTTAAATATTTGAGACTCTGCAGTCCAATGTTTTCGAAACTTTCCACTGAGACCACAGACCATACTGCTAAAAGACGTCACGTGTTTTTACAACGGGCACTGCACAACGCGTAGGCATCAGTGAAGCAGCGTACACAAACAGGGATCTTGTAGCTCACAATCCACACCACACAAACCCTTTTACTATTTTATTACAATTCCACTTGTTTACCTGGAGAGTCTCAGTCATGAGACTCTTTTAGGTGGGTCCTGCCGCATTATCGCAGTAGGGACCAGACAATTTGTTAATTCGCTTCCCAAATCAAACTTATTTGCAGTATAATTTTTCAAATGTGGCAAATCCAGACCGTGTAAGTGGCATACAATGGCCTACCCTCTTCTTCGATTGTCTAACTAGGAAGCGGACAGTGCGTAGAATTTTTAAAGCTAATATACAATTCACTTCATTTATCGGGGCCGCCTACCAGATTATAACCACAAACCTCTGCAAAAAGCAGGGAACGCGCTGCCACTGAGCAAGTTCTACATAGTCCTGCAAGGCCCACAACACAACATGCCTGTTGATCACCCATCCACTTGGAGAAGGGGGACTTAGTGCGGGTGTCAGCGAGAGGGGTGATGATGTTAGTGCTGGTGTTCGTGAGAGGGGTGACGATGTTAGTGCTGGTGTTAGTGAGAGGGGTGACTATGGTAGTGCTGGTGTTAGGGAGATGGGTGACGATGTTGGTGCTGGTGTTAGTGAGAGGGGTGACGATGTTAGCGCTGGTGTTAGCGAGAGGGGTGACGATGTTGGTGCTGGTGTTAGTGAGAGGAGTGACTATGTTAGTGCTCGTGTTAGTGAGAGGGGTGACGATGTTAGTGCTGGCGTTAGGGAGAGGGGTGACGATGTTAGTGCTGGTGCTAGGGAGAGGGGTGACTTCATAATCAACGTTTTTGGGTTTAGATTGCATTATTTATAAATGTGTCGTAACCCTCCACCACCCGACACGGCCAATCAGTAAAAAAGTGTGACGTTGACAAAAGACAAATAGTTCACTGCTTTAGCCCACCGGTGTGTTGAAGCGTGAAACCACAACATTTACAATTTGAGTACGAGGTTTCGCTGGTAATTGCATCCAGCATCATCGGGCAATTCGCCAGAATGGTGAGGCTCTGCTCTGTCTCCCGTTCTTATCTAGAGCAGCAGCAGGGTAACGTCATCATTAACTAATTAACTCATCAGGTGCAACGATTTTTATCTCAGGAGTAACTGACAAATTAATCCGTGTTTTGCAAAAGCAAAAGATTACAGTAAGATTTGGTACAGTACACAAAATTCAACAACTAGTAACTTGCACTAAAGACGAAAGTGTCATCCACATACCTCTTTTGATGTGTTATCTCTATTTACCAAAGTCCCAGTACCTGACACCCTAACAATAATTGAGGACTTGGTCCAACATGGATTGAATTCGGATGTACTGCGCTGGTTAGGCATTGCCTCACCAACACCTATTTTACCTGGAATGGCACCTTCTACAAACAGAATGAGGGTACCCCTATGGGCTCCACCTTGTCACCAGTGATAGCCAACATGTTCATGGAAAATATTGAATCAGACGCCATCCAGACATCCACCCTGCGTCCTTCCCTGTGGAAGAGGTATGTGGATGACACTTTCATCATTTGGCCACATGGCCTCCCAGCATTGAACCACTTCTTGGACTACATCAATTCCAGACACCCATCCATCAGATTCACCATGGAAGTGGAGAAAGATGGTAAACTACCATTCTTAGATGTCTACAGGAAAGCCACCCACACAGATTCCTACTTGAAACCTGATTCCCACCACCACCCATCTTAAAATAATTATCTCATCAAAATGCTATACCACAGAGCTCATGGCATTTCTGACCAACACCACCTAGCCAGTGAATTAAGACATGTACATCGGGCCCTCAGGATGAATGGATACTCTGACCGCACCATCCGCCAAGCTGTTTCTCCCACCATACAGAAACAGCCACATGAAACTCCGATCAAAAATACAGTAATCCCTCGCCACTTCGCGGTTCAAGTTTCGCAGCCTCAGTGCATCGTGGATTTTTCCAAAATATTCATCGAAAAATAAAAATTCAAAAATACCGCCATATCGGCAGTCGTATTGCGGAAAGCAGCGTTGTTTCATCGTGATGCGCGAGAGAAACGGTTTCCCAGGATGCCAGACAAAGAGAGAAACTCTCTGAGGCTTTGTACATACCCACGGGCACTCAGACAAGGCACGTGATTGGTTCCCGGCGCGAGATCGACGAATGAGAGCACGAGTGGATGTATCCCGTGAGCTGATTGGCTGCGCATCATCGTTGTCATCGTCGTCGTCGTCATTACTGGAGTCAAGTCTCAAGATACTACTGTCATCGGTGAGTGTAGAACACCATAATACGTATCGTATGAGAGAGAGTGAATGTATAATATTAAGGTTTTATAATTAAATAGATTTAAGTAAAATATATATATAAAGTAGAAATATACATATTTTAAACATTCTGGTAATCACACACACACATATACGGAAATTCCTAGGGGGCCAATCCTACTTCGCAGATTTTCACCTATCGCGAGGGGTTCCGGTCCCCATTAACCGCGATAAACGAGGGATCACTGTATAACGTTGCCATATATAGTAGGCGTGACCAAAAAGATCTCCAAAATTCTAAAAAAACATAAGATCCAAGTCCGATTCAGTACAGTACATAAAATCTGTGATCTAATTCCATCTGTGAAAGATGTCATTCCTGACTTACAATACCCTGGAGTCTACAAACTGAGTTGCAGTTGTGGTGATTGCTACATTGGAGAAACGAAACATCATATCTCTGATCGTGTCCGCGAGCACAAGTCAGATCTGAAACACTGCAAAACTGATTCTTCTGCCGTTGCCTATCATTGCTACAACACTGTGGGCTCTCATGAAATTGTTTTTTCTGAGACCAAGGTGCTCTGCAAGCCTCCTGGCTACCATCAAAGGTTTGTACACGAGGCCATCCAAATATACAAACACAGACATAATTTCCACCGTGATGGGTACAAACTTAGTAATCATTGGAAAGATGTTATTAACCATGCAAAAAATATTTAACTACACATATTTGGAGCATTCCTGGCAGCGATTTCAGCCGCACCACCTCTACATAACAAAAGGCTCAAATAACCATTCTACACAACACTCATTTCCTGGCAGCGATTTCAGCCGCATCACCTCTACATAACAAAAGACTCAGTCCCATTTACACACACCTTTACATCATCCGCACCTAGTTTACACAACAAAGGCTAATTTCTAACAGCGTGCTTCAGCCGCACCGAACCTCACAAAAATATTCAGGGCCTACCTTGGCTCCTCCCACGCTCAACCAGTATATATACAAGGACTGTTTTCTTGGAATTTATCTCACTTGATACAGCTATCGTGTTGTGACGGTTCCACCTGAAGACGGAAGCTTGTGTTGCCTTCGAAACGTCGTGAATTTTATTTTATTTTACTTTTATTAATTTAAAATTTTTACCTACGTGACTTTACCGAAAAAACCTAAGAATAGTGGATTGACAAGACACTGTGAATTAGTTCCAAGTAACATTGCAGATAGAGCGTAAGGATTTGGTGACTGCTTAACACAACTCAGTGGCACTGAACATTGTTCTGTAAATCTCTATATAAGCCTCGCTCGAAGGTAATGCTGCACCGTTGCCTATGCAGAAAAGGGTAAGTTCACAGCGAGTAAGGAAGCAGTGCTCAAGGAAGTAGTGTCGTGTGGTATAGTTGTGTGTAGTTAGTATTTTGGTTGTCTTTGTTGCAGTGACTGTGTTGAAAAAGTGTAGCTGTGTTGTTTGAGAGGTCATGTTGTAGCTGTGTTGTGGCTGTTTTATCGGAATGTGTAATTATGTTTGTGTTGTCGGCATGTGTAATTCTGTTTGTGTTGTAGGGGTGTGTGGTTCTGTTTGTGTTGTAGGGGTGTGTGATTCTGTTTGTGTGGTAGGGGTGTGTAATTCTGTTTGTGTTGTAGGGGTGTGTAATTCTGTTTGTGTTGTAGGGGTGTGTGATTCTGTTTGTGTTGTAGGGATGTGTCATTCTGTTTGTGTTGTAGGGGTGTGTGATTCTGTTTGTGTTGTAGGGTGTGTAATTCTGTTTGTGTTGTAGGGGTGTGTGATTCTGTTTGTGTTGTAGGGGTGTGTGATTCTGTTTGTGTTGTAGGGGTGTGTAATTCTGTTTGTGTTGTAGGGGTGTGTGATTCTGTTTGTGTTGTAGGGGTGTGTGATTCTGTTTGTGTTGTAGGGGTGTGTAATTCTGTTTGTGTTGTAGGGATGTGTGTAATTCTGTTTGTGTGGTAGGGGTGTGTAATTCTGTTTGTGTTGTAGGGATGTGTAATTCTGTTTGTGTTGTAGGGGTGTGTGATTCTGTTTGTGTTGTAGGGGTGTGTGATTCTGTTTGTGTTGTAGGGGTGTGTAATTCTGTTTGCGTTGTAGGGGTGTGTAATTCTGTTTGTGTGGTAGGGGTGTGTAATTCTGTTTGTGTTGTAGGGGTGTGTAATTCTGTTTGTGTTGTAGGGGTGTGTAATTCTGTTTGTGTTGTAGGGATGTGTGATTCTGTTTGTGTTGTAGGGGTGTGTAATTCTGTTTGTGTGGTAGGGTTGTCTAATTCTGTTTGTGTGGTAGGGGTGTGTAATTCTGTTTGTGTTGTAGGGGTGTGTAATTCTGTTTGTGTTGTAGGGGTGTGTAATTCTGTTTGTGTTGTAGGGGTGTGTAATTCTGTTTGTGTTGTAGGGGTGTGTAATTCTGTTTGTGTTGTACGGGTGTGTAATTCTGTTTGTGTTGTAGGGGTGTGTGATTCTGTTTGTGTTGTAGGGGTGTGTAATTCTGTTTGTGTTGTAGGGGTGTGTAATTCTGTTTGTGTTGTAGGGATGTGTAATTCTGTGGCTATGTTATAGGAGTATGTAATGTTGTAGCTGTGTTGTGGTTGTGTTGTAGGCGTAATGCTGTAGCTGTGTTGTGGTTGTGTTGCATTAGTGTAATGTTGTAGCTGTGTTGTGGCTGTGTTGATTGTAGGAATGTGTAACGCTTGAGGTATATTATGGGAATGTGTGTACTGTAGCTATAATGTTTGTGTTGTGGTTGTATTGAAGGCGTTATGATGTATTGTAGGGATATGTATTGCTGTAGCTATGTTGTTTGTGTTGTGGTGTAGACGTTATGATGGAGCTGTATTGTAGGGATATGTATTGCTGTAGCTATGTTGTGGCGATGTTGTAGGAATGTGTAATGCTCTTGCTGTGTTGTGGCCGTGTTGTCGGCGTAATCCTGTAGCTGTGTTGTAGGAATGTCGTGTGGCAGAACAAAGCGAAACATTTAGCACCAAATATAAAAGGCACAGATCGGCAGGGAACACGTCTCCTCCCTGGCACTGTCCATCCACACGCAGCTCTGCCGAGTGTTGGTGCTGTCGTGTTGTTATTATACGGTATTGTGTCACATTGCAGTGTAGTTGTCACACTGTCGCAATGTAGTAGTAGTAACACTGTGTAGTAGTAACAGTGTGTAGTAGTAACAGTGTGTAGTAGTAACAGTGTGTAGTAACAGTGTGTAGTAGTAGTAGTGTGTAGTAGTAACAGTGTCGCGTACACGTCTGCTGCGGGAATGTTGTAGTGGAACGGACGTTGTTGTTTTTACACAGAGCAGTATCTACCCACCACTGCCATACACCACAATACCGCCCTTACTATGTGTGCTGCATTGTGATACAGTGGTAACTGCAATGCTCATATTGTGTGTAGTGTGGTGGTTCTGATCGCTGTGGTGGTAGTTGTAAGGTTGTGACTTGCTGTGGTTATTGTAATGGTAGCCGTTGTTGTGGTTGCATGGTGGTCGTCTTGGTTGTCATGTAGTTGTGGCTACTGTATCGTCTTGGTTGTTGTAGTCGTTTTGATTGTGGGGTGGTTGTGGTGGTCGTGGTTTCCGCATCCCGACCTGTAGGCCCAGGCTTACGCCGCCGCCTCGCTCGCAGCTCCAGGATAATCACTCCACTCTCTCTCCCCCTCCAAACTCGCAAATGATTCCACTCTCACTCTGCTCGCTCATTACTCCCCTCACTCATTACTCCCCTCACTCTGCTCGCCAATTACTCCTCTCACTCTGCTCGCTCATCAATCTCTCACCCTCGCCGCACGCGCGCTCACTTCTCCCCGATCGCGCGGCCGCTGCTCTCGTCCGCACGCGCAGACTCGGATCACCCCCCTCGCCCCCCCCCCTCGCTCACCCCCTCGCTCACCTCGCACCTCCCCCCTCTCTCGTCTCCCCCCCCCACCTCGCACCTCCCCCCTCGCTCACCTCGCACCTCCCCCCTCTCTCGTCTCCCCCCCCCCACCTCGCCCCCCCCTCGCTCACCTCGCACCTCCCCCCTCTCTCGTCTCCCCCCCCCTCGCCCCCCCCCTCTCTCACCTCGCACCCTCCCCTCTCTCTCGTCTCCCCCCCCCCTCGCCCCCCCTCGCTCACCTCGCACCCTCCCCCCTCTCTCGTCTCCCCCCCCACCTCGCCCCCCCCCTCTCTCACCTCGCACCTCCCCCCTCTCTCGTCTCCCCCCCCCTCGCCCCCCCCCTCTCTCACCTCGCACCTCCCCCCTCTCTCGTCTCCCCCCCCCACCTCGCCCCTCCCCCCTATCTCGTCTCCCCCCCTCTCTCGTCTCCTCCCCACCTCGCACCCTGCCCCCTCTCTCGTCTCCCCCCCACCTCGCCCCCCCCCTCGCTCACCTCGCACCCTTCCCCCCACCTCGCCCCCCCCTCTCTCGTGTCCCCCCTTCTCGTCTCCCCCCCAACCTCGCATCCCCCCCCCCCTACCTCGCACCCCCCCCACCTCGCACCCCCCCCACCTCGCACGCCCTCCTCCCCCGCTCACCTCCCCAAATCTCCCCCCCTTCTCACCTCCCCCTCTCGTACCCCCCTCCTACCTCGCCCCCATTTTCTCCTCTCTTCTATCCCCCCATTCTCTTACCTTCTTCCCCCCCCTCTCTTCTCCCCTCTCTCTCATCTTCCCCCTTCCCTTCTCTCCCCCTCCATCTCCCCCCCCCCTTTTTTTAAAGGTTTTGTTTTACGATCAGTGGAAACAAGATGCTCGGTGTAGTCGGCACTTTGCTTCGTCCCCCCCTCGACCTCTCCCCCCGCTATCCCCCTCTCCCCCTTTCTCCTCTCTTCTCCCCCCCCCTCCTCTCATCTTCTGTCCCCCCCTCTCTTCCCTCCTCTCCCCCCTCTCCCCTCCTCTCTTCCCCCTCCTCCTCTCGCCTCCCCCCTCTCTTCTTTTTTCTTTTCTTTTTCATTTCTTTTTTGTTTAATTTCTATTATTTCTTTGTTTCCTTATTTTCTTTTTATCATTTTCCTTTTTCCCCTTGTTTTTCCCTCCCTCTCCTCCTCTCTCTCCCTCTCCTCCCCTCTCTCCGTGTGGCGCACATGTCTCACGCTCACGGCGACCTCCCGGCAGCCAACGTGCGACGACGCAGCTCATGGTGCACCCCCTAAACCGCATTCACTGCACAAACCCATGTGCAACAGTAATTCCGATAGCCTGATGCGCAAACGGGCAGTGGTTCTTAATCTTTACCTGCAGCCTTGCACCCCTTTGATTCGCAATCGTATTTTTTAATGTAAATAAATACATAGGTTTGATGATACGTGCCCGTGATTAATTAGTTGTTGATGATTTACCTTCTAAAACAAAATCTGGCCATATCTCGCAACCCCAAGAGGTGCGTGCACTCCAAGGTTAAGAACCACTGCTCTAGGGGTTACTATAGTCACAACTCTACAGAATACTTACCAGGTATTACTCTGCCGATTACTCTCGTTACTACGTTACATATTACTCTGGTAGTTACATATTGGTCTAGTCACTCCTCTACAGAGTGCCCGAGTAATTACTCTAATCACTACGTTACATAATACTCGATAGATTACTCTACAGATTGCTCGAGTGATGACCAGTGGATTACTCTCGTGGTTACTCTGCAAATTACTCGAGTGATTACCCTACAGATTACTCCAGGGATTACTCATCGACGTTACTGCCAGCGATTAACCCCAGCGATTTCCGTCTTCGCTCCCACGTGTTTAAACTCTGTGTGCCTCCCGTATGTATTGCTGTACTGTATCGCACTATATTCCTGTGTAGTAGTGTGCACTGTTCATAACTATGCCGTAATTATAATATATATTATAAAATGTCCCCCCCAATATATTGCTATAAAATAGATTTCTGTCTATATGATTGTGGTTATGGTTGTACGTTATTAATCCCTAATCTCTGCCATTACATACAATGAAACAAGAAAAGGTAAAAAAGAAAAAACTGAGCAATGGAATACAATACACTATTAGACATTATTGTAAAATATAAATAAAAAGTCCATCCTATGTGTTAGTGAATTTTTTTATATTTAGGCAGTAAATTCGTTTTCAAATATTGATTTTTTTTCTGGGTGGGGGGGGACCTCCAGACCCCCTGGAAGATTTGGCCTCCCCCAATGTTGACTTCCATGGCAACGGCCCTGGATCATCAAATATTTTTGGGTTAGATCGCGTTATTCTAAATGTCGCAACCCTCCACCACCCGACACGGCCAATCAGTAAAAAATGTGTCATGTTAACAAAACGCCAATTAGTGACTTATTCAGCCTACCGGTGTTTGAAGAGTGAATCCACAACGTTCAGAATTTGAGTACGAAGTGTCGCTGGTAATTACATGCGCATCTCCCGCCTTGTGTGATGCAGATAGGATTGTTTCCTGAAAAAACGTTCTATTAAATTGCAGTTCATATAGGTAGGCTAAGAATTTACCTTGTTTTAACTTACAGTATTGGCATTAATAAAGACATACAGTATATAGCTTATACAGTACGGTACTGTAAAATTGCTCGGTTTTGCTAAATTATCACCATTCTTTAAGACTCCTGGGTAGGCTAGGTCATCTTCGACTTACGATATTTTTGACTTACGATGGGGTCGTCTTAACGCATCCCCATCGTAAGTAGAGGACCTGTACTCGATCATTTCAAGGCAGCGTAATTGACGAATGTGTTGAGTTTTGTGTGTACTCCAATGTATTGTGTAGCACTGCAGTTTACCGAATATCCTGTATTGTACTAGGCACAGTAGGTCTCTGTGCTGTGTGTCGTATTGTGTGCACGTATAGCACTGTGTATATAGTATTCCATGTTGTGTACTATAGTGAGCTGCGGTGTACTGCTGCTGTCTGTGCTCCATCACCAGCGCTGCAGGCCCCGTCTCCTCCTCACGGCTTCCTGTCGTGACGACACAGGCCCCACGTGGTGGGGGTGGTGGGGGGGCGTGCCGCTGGAGGCGGGGGGGATGCGACGGACGACAGCGACGAGAAAGGGCGCGGGGACCCCGCTGGGGGGGGGGACGACGGACGACGATGACGAGAGCGCCGACGAGGCGGGGGGACGTGACGATCGACAGCGCCATGGAGGGAATCCCGGAATTTGCATGACGTGTGATGCCATTGGTCGAAATATGGAGCATGAGGTGGGGTACCTGGGGGGGAGGGTGCGACGGACGACAGATTTCGCTGGGCCCGTTGAATGAATGCAATCGGTAACTCATTGAAAAAAAGAGAGATTACAACTCTGTAGCAATCCACTGGTGGATGAATATAAAGACCTCCCCGCGCCGTTGTCGGTCACGAGTTCGTTGTTTGACCATACTTCACCACATTGGTTAAGTGCACAGGTTAATCAAACGGGGCAGGGATAGGCAGGACCGGTTCAATACGTCACTCGCCACATGATGTTAGCCATGGCCGGAAACTGGATGCATAGCTCAGATCGCAAACCACTCACTGCAACTATCACCCCTTCCAGAAAAGTACAATAAATACATCGAGAATAAACCGGTAACTCTGCACTGAGCTCTGTCTATTGGGTTGGAGAAACGGGGCAGTTCAACCTGCATTTGTTCGAGAGAGCCTGACTGCTGATGAGACACTGAATATCGAAACCAGTCCCGGGAGTGCTTGTGCCGAAAGGCCGTGGGAGCTGATGGGATATATAAAGAAATTCTTTATTTTAATTTGAAGGGACTAGTGTGTGAAGTTGGTGGTCCCAATGTCATCCACCAACCCCATCACCACCCTCACCAAAGACAAATATCCCCCCCCCCCCCGTAAAGCCTTTAACAGATTAAATTTTTACTTTCGTGACTGCAGGAATTCACATTATTGGTTCATTCTGTAAAGTCACGTAAGTAGAAAAAATAAATCTAATTTTTAAAAAATTAAAATAAATAAAATTAAAATAATAAAAAATAGCAAAAAAACCACGACGTTTCGATCGCAACAAAAGCGGTCTTCATCAGGCGGAGAGAAAAGAGGGGCAAGCTTCCAAATGTAGCTGCTTATAAGGGTTCCAAAGTGAGTGGGCGATAGAAAGAAAGAGCTGCGGAGGAAAGAAAGACAGAGTTGTGGAGGAAAGAGCTGCGGAGGAAAGAACGAAAGAGCTGCGAAGGAAAGAGCTGCGGCGGAAAGAAAGAAAGTTGCGGAGGAAAGAGCTGCGGAGGAAAGAGTTGCGGAGGAAAGAGCTGCGGAGGAAAGAGCTGCGGCGGAAAGAAAGAAAGCTGCGGAGGAAAGAGCTGCGGAGGAAAGAGTTGCGCAAACAACACGAGCTGCGGAAGCAGCGCGCTAATGCAGGGCGGTGGTGAGCTTGTGCAGCGCAAATAGCATGGGGGGGGAGGAAGGCGGCAGAGACAGAGGGAGAGAGAGGGGGTGGGGCAGAGATAAGGGGGGGGGGTAGAGATGGGCGGGAGCATTGCACTTCCCTACACCCATCCACACTGCTGACGGGAGAGGTTGACATGTAAACACAAATCAAGTCATGACCCAAAGTGGTTGATGACATCTTTCCAATGATTGCTGAGTTTATAACCGTCATCTCAGTTGAAATTGTGTCTGTGTCTGTATGTATGTGTAGTGTTGTGGATTCTGGAGATGTCGGACGCAGGTCTTGGAGGCAACACAATTTATTCAACACAATATCTGGCAGTACAACCCGGCACACTCAGGGCAACGGCCTTTCTATTACCCTTGCCTAGGGAGGTACTGCCTCCGGGCTAACTCAGCCGATACGGGACTGCTACTCTAGGTCCTCCAGCTACGGGTGCCTAGGGGAGGCTAATCTAACCCGACCTAGCCAGGGTGCGGGTTCCAACCACTGGCCCGCTCAGACCCGGCCATTTCAAGGACATCGAGCCGGGGATTCCCAGGGTCTCACCACTGAGCCGCACAGAGTCCCGGCCCTGACAAGGGCAGCGGGGCCAGTCTTATTGCTTCTGTCTTCGACTGGCCCCGAGCCTGTAGAGAGGTCCGGCTTATATACACCTTCCCACTCGAGGGGCGGGGTCCCGAGGGATCCCAGGACACCCCACAGCCCCCTCCTTCTCCGGGGCTAGGGATATTGTGACTGCCCCTACTGGACTATGGCAGCCTTTACAGGTAAGTGTACACAGTTCATTTATGTCGCTACACATAGCCCATACACGCCCCTACATATGGATGGCTTCGTGAACGAATCTTTGTTGATACAGCTTAGTTTGTAGACGCCGGGATCTTGTCCTTCACAGATGGGATTAGGTCACGAATTTTGGGTTAAATCGGACCTGGATGTTGAGCTTGTTCAAGATTTTGGGAATCGTTTTGGTTATTCCTATGTAAAGTAAGGTGATGGTTTTGATTGGATCTTCAGATGGCCCCTTCCTCACGGTTGGGGTGATGGCTTTGCGGTGTAGTCAGAATATCCATTCGCCTTGAGAGTCTGGTGCACGTGTTTGAGTTCACTGGTCAGGTGTTCATGGTCGGAGATACATTGAGCTCTATGGTGTAGCGTTTTAATGAGGGAATTCTTCTGGTATGGATGGTGGTGGGAATCAGGTTTTAGGTAGGTGTCAGTACGAGTTACTTTCCTTTAGACAGAGTGGCTCATTGAGCCATCTGGTCTCTTTTTGATGAAGACATCCAAGAAGGGTAGCATGCCATCCTTTTCTACCTCCATGGTAAATTTGATTGCTGGGTGCATGGAAATGATGTGGTTGAGGAATTGTTCCAGAGCCGCTCGGCCATGTGGCCAGATGACAAACGTGTCATCCACGTACCTCTTCCACAAGGACAGGCGTAGAGTGGATGCCTGCATGGCATCCATCTCAAAATTTTCCATGAAAATGTTTGTCACAACCGGAGATAAGGGAGAACCCATTGGGGTGCCTTCAGTTTGCTTGAAGAATGTTCTATTCAAAGTGAAGTATGTATTGGTGAGGCCGTGTCTCACCAGGGCTGGTACATCAGCATTAGGTTCTTGTTGGACCAAATCCTAAATTATTGCAACAGTATCGGGCACAGGAACTTTGGTGAACAGAGAAAGTACATCAAAACGAGCAAATCACCTGCGGACAGTGAGATGTTTTTAATTGATGATACCAGGTAAGCTGAGTTAAAAATAGAAGAAGTGGTTTTACCAATGAATGGCTGCAAGGTCTCAGACAGATACTGGGCCAGTTTGTAGGTGGGTGAGCCAATGGTGGAGACGATGGAACGAAGGGGTGTACCTTCTTTGTTGATTTTTGGTAGCTATTTCCACCGCAGCTCTTTCTTTCTGCCGCCCACTCACTTTGGAACCCTTTAACAGACTGTTGGGGCAAATGCTGTTAGCGAGCACCTATGAAGGCCGTTGACGACATACGAGAAGGTGGGTGGCCAGCACCATGGTACTCATTAGGTACCCATTTGAGTCCGAGCTAACTTCGGAAGGCCCAGGACCGGTTAAAATTTTTGCCATTGTTATTGGTCGTGAGCAGGGATTGAACTCGGGACGCCGGGTTCGTAGCACAACTCACGAACCGATAAACGACCGCTCAGCCCATAAACTCACCATCCTCGCCAGACAGACCACCCTCACCATACACAACCACCCTCACCACACACCCCACCCTCAACACACACACCACCCTCACCACACACACCACCCTCACCACCCTCACCACACACACCACCCTCACCACACACAACCACCCTCACCACACACAACCACCCTCACCACACACACCACCATCACCACACACCCCACCCTCAACACACACAACAACAACAACCGCCATTCACCACTAAGTGGCGGTGACGTCACCACTACGCTTGTGCCAGGCCATGTGCACATTGAGGCCACGTGAAGTGTTGAACGCCCGCTGGCAGGAGGTCACGGGGCAGACCCAGGTGCCACGGGTCGACTGACCGAGATGACTGGCTGATGCACCACCTGTGCCCCCTACTGTGCCAACTTGCTGTGCTTTAGCCACTCGGCACTCCACTCGTTGTTGTGAGCGTCGCCCCTCCGCCCTCCGTTGCTGCTGGAGGGCGACTGCCTCCTACTGCCCAGTAGCGTCCTTCACGAGCCTCCTCCACAGAGGCCGATCTTGACACACCACCCTCACCACGCACACCACACACACCACACTCACCACACACATCATCCTCACCACTCACACCACCCTCAGCACACACACCACTCTCACCACACACACAACCCTCACCACACACACAACCCTCACCAAACACACAACCCTCACCAAATACACCACCCTCACCACACACACCACCATCACCACGCACCCCACCCTCAACACACACACACCACCCTCACCACACACACCACCCTCACCACACACACCACCATCACCACGCACCCCACCCTCAACACACACACACCACCCTCACCACACACACCACCCTCACCACACACACAACCCTCACCACACACACCACCGTCACCACACACACAACCCTCACCACACACACCATCCTCACCACACACACCACCTTCAACCCCTCACCCCACCCTCATCACACACACAACACTCACCACACACACACACCACCCTGACCAGACACACAACCCTCACCAAACACACCACCCTCACCACACACACCACCATCACCACGCACCCCACGCTCAACACACACACACACACCACCCTCACCACACACACAACCCTCACCACACACAACCATCCTCACCACACACAGCCACCCCACCACACACACCACCCTCACCACACACACCACCCACACAACCCTCACCACACACACCACCCTCACCACACACAGCCACCCTCACCACACACACCACCCTCACCACACACACCACCCTCACCACACACACCACCCACACAACCCTCACCACCCTCACCACACACACCACCCTCACCACACACACCACCCACACAACCCTCACCACACACACCACACACACCACCCTCACCACCCTCACCACACACAGCCACCCTCACCACACACACCACCCTCACCACACACACCACCCTCACCACACACACCACCCTCACCACACACACCACCCACACAACCCTCACCACCCTCACCACACACACCACCCTCACCACACACACCACCCACACAACCCTCACCACACACACCACACACACCACCCTCACCACACACACCACCCTCACCACACACAGCCACCCTCACCACACACACCACCCTCACCACACACACCACCCTCACCACACACACTACCCTCACCACACACACCACCCACACACACAACCCTCACCACCCTCACCACACACACCACCCTCACCACACACACCACCCACACAACCCTCACCACACACACCACCACCACTACACTCGCAGCAGCGGCGATGGCTCCAGGGTGAGGGCCGAGACGCGGGAGGGAGGAGGAGGCGGAGGGAGGCGGAGGGGACCCAATCGCGGTCTCTGTTACTGCACTCGCCTCTCCCACAACAATCACCACCACAACAACCAGAATATACACAACCACAGCATCCGCTGCGAGGTGAACTTCCACCACCATCACCACCATCACCACCACCAAAATCACCGCCGCCAATTGCGCGTATTGTTACTGCGCTCGGCTCTACCACGGCCACAACCATCACCACCAACAACAACACTTCGACCATCGCTACAACCACCACCACCACACACATCCACCACCACGTAACC
The DNA here is from genome assembly GCF_015708825.2 of Lethenteron reissneri. NCBI lineage: Eukaryota > Metazoa > Chordata > Hyperoartia > Petromyzontiformes > Petromyzontidae > Lethenteron > Lethenteron reissneri. The sequence continues at coordinate 8,779,151 of NC_083841.1, read as the reverse complement.
CTCGACAAACACCATCCCTTCCACCACCACCAGAACTACCAACACCACCATCGCCACAACGACGACCAACCACCACACACACCTCACCATCACCACCCAGCCCTACAAACACCATCTCCTCCATCACCACAACCATCACCACCTCCACCACCCTCACTCGACAATCACTACCTATCACCACCACAAACAACACCATCGCCACCACGACCACCAAACCACACATACCTCAACAACAATCACCCTACAACAACCATCACCACAATCATCACTATCAAAGTCACCACAATCACCCATTCAACCAACACCAACACCACCACAGTCATCACATCCACACCTATCTTTGCAGGCAGTCACCATATCCAATGCAACCACCGCCATCGTCATCACCACTACTGCCAACATCACTACCACTGTCACCATAATCATCTGCACAACACTCTGTGCAACCACATCAACCACATCCACAGTTGCCATCTTCATCGCACGACTATCTGCACAACCACTGCCAATCACCATTTTCAACAGAACCACCACCACAGTCACTGTCATCACCACTACCAACATCACCACCACTGTCACCATAACCATCTGCAGCACAACCTCGCTCTGCACCCCACCTCGACCACGGTCAAAAAGTTACCATCTTCATCACCACCACCACCACCACCCTGGCCGCCCTCGGCGAGGCCATGGTGAAGAGGAGGCGAAACCCGAACTGGAGCGCGCAGGAGAAGTCGCTGCTGCTGGAGGAGTTCTGGAAGCGGCGCGAGGTCCTGGCGAGTCGCCCGGGCCCCGCGGTCTCGGCCGCGGCGAAGCAGCGCGGCTGGCACGAGGTGGCCGCGGCGCTTGCGGCGAGACGCGACCCGGGACTCAAGCCCCGCAGCCCGGCCGAGATCCGTAAGAAGTACGAGAACCTGGCAGCCGGAGCCAAACGCCACGCGGCGGCTGTGGTGGCAGCGACGATGGTGGCAGCGGCACAGGTCACGGCGACGACATCGGCCGTGCAGCGGGACGACGGAGACGAAGCGGCCGCGGTGGAGACAGAGGGCGAGAGGCACACAGCCACGATATGACGCTACAGCCGTCAACCGCTGCTGCTGCTGCTACCTGCCACCAGCTGTCACTGCCAACTACATTACGACTCACTACAACCACCACCACCAATTGCTGCCACTGTTATCAACCACCTACCAATAACAACATCTACTATCTAAACTTTTTTTTATTTTACCAGGTAACGCCCACTGAGACTGAGCTATATACAGTGTATAGTTATTTTTTAGAAGCGACTTGGCCACAAATGATAGCTCAAAGATGATGCATGATTTGCCACAAGTACGTGTGGGTTAATGCAAACTTTATTTCTTGCAAAAGTTTTCTATTTGGTGTTTGAACATCTTAATACCTCCTGTTTTGCCAGACAGGGTAGAACCACAACTTATTTTTTTTTTATCAACGAAGTGCCTTACTACGTGGAAATTATAGCAGCGAAATACTCTAAATTGATTAGAATTGACGCAAATCCACACACACAGAAGGGCTTTTAGATTAGGGGGTGGTCCGAGCCACAGACAATGACCCACACTCATAGCAGCAGCAGGAGATCTCTTAGACAGCAAGGTGTGACCTGGCCACAAATGGTAGCTCAACGAAGTTGTTTATCACGTGGAAAATTATAGTCAGCCAAATACCTCTAATTGCACATTGATTCTAAATGCAGAGGGGAAAACTGGAGGACCCAGAGAAAGATCCACGTGACTATGGGGAGAGAGATATGCAAACTCAAAATATACAGGGTCGAGATCGAACCCACGACCTCCTGTATACCAGGCAAGGGAGTTAATATATTGCTGCTGCTTCCTACCACTGCGAGCCATCATCGACCAAGACCCACCATCGCCTTCTGCCTACCACTACGTCGTATTCTTTACTATGGCCAATGAAGAGCAACTCCAAGTGATTTAGGCCATTCTGCTGCGGTGAGAGTTGGCAAATTGCAGATTCATCACCTTCACGTGCATGATTGGGGGCAGTGCGAAGTTACCTGGTCCATGGTTTGGAGTTCATAGCCAAGTTCACTCACACAGGAGAGTCTTTGATTTCTCACTTTTGCATTAGGTATTCACATGCTCTGTGGTTTTCCGGATCCAGTTAAGCACTGCCAATTTTTTTCCAGTTAGAGATTTGCATCCAGGCAGTGTGGTGGTGGTGAGCTCACTGATCACGTGTTTGTTGGGTATGCCTAAAGCCCATGAGTTGCTCCACGCCGTTTCCATGCCTTAAATTCGCATCATGCAGAGTTGTGCATCATTGTATAAAAAAATGGCCGGGCTCTGGAACTCGGTCCATAATACGCGGGATGTTGTTCAGGTTAGGGTTGATCGGCAGGTTTGGGTTGGCTTCTCATCGGTGAAGCTTACGGAGTTGTTGCAGGATCATGCAACAACTCGACCGACGCCAGGGCATCGTTCCATATCCGAAGCACCGAGGCATCTGTCGCCGTCTCATACCAGCTAACATTTGAATGAGGTTCACCCATATCGTGTTTTTTCCTGCGGCCTTTTATTCAGGTGTCCATTAAAAAACATCAGTGTGCAGTCAAGTGTCATGAACCTTTTCGCCACAGAAGGTCGTGTCAAGAGTGGTGTCAATGTTGCTTTTGCTGTTGTCGAGATGAAACTGAGACAATCCAGTTCCC